>NC_086106.1:62234188-62853608 GCF_963921235.1 Mobula hypostoma
GATTAGAAGAATGCATCCATTTTAACAGATGGGAGCACTGAGAGTATAATTATTCACACCAGATTTTGCACCTTGTATACGTAACAAGTGCTCATACTGCATGGGATAACTTGGAGGTCACACTTATTGGAGTGATGTTCAGGCCTCCTTACAAAATCTTCACAGCTGGACAAATTATGAGAATAGATATAATGGATGATTGTCATAAAGAACACGGGGGCATTTTAGTCTGAAATCATTGACTGGAAAATTCAGATTGACAAAAATAGACTAAATTAAGTATTATTAGAATGGTTAAGGGATTTTCTTAGGGTATTGGACAAGGAGGGAAGATTAATTAATGATCTTATCATGGAGACATCCCTTGGTGGAGCAATTGCAATATGATTGAATTCATGCTGTGTTTTGCAGGTTTGGTACCCAATGATGGTCAGTTTCCAGATGTAACGGGTTTGAGAACGAAATTCCTGTGTAGTGGTCCCATGTGTCGTTATGCGGAGGATCTCATTCTGATGCTCAAACTCATGGCTGGCCCAAAGATTTCCAAGTAAGAAAAATACTCAAACTATTATGCACATTTATAGAGTAGAACATAGAGCACTACAACATAATACAGGCCCTTCGGCCCCCAAAGTTGTGCTGACCTTACAACCTACTCTGAGATCAATCTAACCCTTTCTTCCGAGATAGTCCTCCATTTTTCTATTATCCATGTGTCTATCTAAGAGTTTCTTAAATGTCCCTAATGTGTCTGCCAATACCACCAACCCTGGCAGGGTATTTCACCACTGTCTGTGTAAAAACAAAACCTACCTCTGACATCCCTCCTATACTTCCCTCCTGTCGCCTGAAAATTATGCCCCGGTACTAACTGTTCCCAAAAAAAGTCTCCAGATATTCATTTGATCCTTGCCTCATCAACGTCTACACCACTTGCCTTTCTTCGTTCCAAAGCGAAAGCCTTAGCTCACTCAACCTATTCTCATAAAACATGCTCTCTAATCCAGGCAGTGTCCTGATACATCTCCTTTGCACCCTTCTAAAGCTTCTAGAACATTACCTATAATGAGGCAACCAGAACTGAACACAATAATCTAAGTGTGGTCTAAGCAATGTTTTGTAGAGCTGTGACATTATCTCACGGCTCTTCAACTCAATTCCCCATCTAATCAAGTCAATGGCTTCTTAACCACCTTTCAATTTGTGCAGGAATTTTGATGGATGTATGGGTATGGACCCCAAGATCCCTCTGTTCCTCCACACTAAGAATCCTGCCATTAACCCTGCCATTTCTTCTTTTAAGTTCGACCTTCCACTTCTCTGGAGTTGAACTCCATTTGACATTTCTTAGCCCAGTTCTGCATCCTGTTAATATCCGGTTGTAATCTGTGACAACCTTCCACTCTATCCACAACTCCACCAGCCTTCATGTAATTTGCAATCTTACTAACCCTATGCTTTCCCAAATGCTTGTAAATCCTGTCTCTAAGAATCTTCTCCAATAATTTACCCACCACTCAAGTAAGACCCACTGGTCTATAGTTCCCAGCTTTATCCCTACTCCCTTTCTTGAATAAACGAATAACATTTGCCATCCTCCAATCATCTGATATACTCCCGTGGTCAGTGATGGCAAACAACTTTGCCAAAGAGACAACCGTCTCTTCCCTCACTTCCTGTAGTAACCTGGGCTATATCCCATCCAGCTCTGGGGGCTTATCTATCCTAATGTTTATCACAAGTTTCACACATCTGTTTCATTATGTTGATATGCTCTAGCACATCAGCCTGTTTCACACTACCCTCATAAGTATCAAGGTCCCTCTCACTGGTAAATACCGAGGTAAAGTAATCATTAAGGACTTCCCATACCTCCTCCAACTATTGGCAGATATTTCTTCTCCTATCCTTAATTGGTCCTACCCTCACTCTAGTCATACCTTTGCAACAATGGGAAGTGAAGTCATTGAAGTTTTCCCTTTGCTCTCCCTGTAGCTTCATTGAACACAAACCCTGTCAAATGCCATGTCATCAATGTTGTTTTAACCCTTAAGCCATTTCTGTGTTATTATGTGTAGCAGAAGAACATTGTCTGAAATTTTAGAAGCTATTGTGTACTTAATGTATAGAAATAAAAAATGTTTATTTTGTACAAAAATAAAGAGCAGACGGAATACCTTATACATTTCCATGAATAATTTAACCTAAAGTGCTGTCATATATTTCAGATTGAAATCTACTAGATTGTTAATCTTAATTTTCTGCCTGAAATAGCTTCTAAAAAGGCTAAAGGAAGTTTTACTGATGGATCTACCCTTGATAATGAAACCTCATTGTGATTGGAATTAGATATCTTTTTTTTCTTTGTACTATTTCCACAAAGATTGGCGAAGATAAATTGGTTTTCTTCATGCAGTTGAAAGCACAAAACAATGAATATTCAAAGATTCAGAGTACATTTATGTCAATGTATACACAATACAACTGAGATTTGTCCTCCCACAGGCAGTGACGAAACAGAGGAACACCTGGGAATCCGTTCAAGTAAACATCAAATATCCAATGCGCAAAAAAAAGAACAAAATGCACAAACGGCAAAAAGTGAACGAATGGTACATAGAATGGAAACGGATCTAGTGCTTTCCTGACGTATATGATGAATAAACACTTCTCGGGCTTCAAGCCAGGTACAGGTATTGATTATAAACGACGTTTCAATGACAAACCCTGCCATCTTCATCAGGGATGATGCCTGGGTAAGTCTATTCCCATAGTATTTATACCCCCAGAGTCCATCCGACCTGATTGGTTAGACCTCATCCAATCCAGTTTCCACTCTCCCAACTTGTTTACAATCGAATTCCAGTTCTTACTTGGAGTGAAAACACCATCTCTGTTAAAATTCTTTTCCTTATAGTTATATTTCAATGGTTTCCTTTACCAGCCAGTCCCAAAAGCCTGCATAAGCTGTGATTTGAGCTTCATTATGGGTTTGTGGGTGGTATTAATTGAATATTCCTTCAGGATCCTGGTGATCCTTCCAGAAACTGTGGAAATATAGGAAAGAGAGGTGGTAGCCATGAAAAATCAGGAAACCTAACAATGAAGAGGAACACGCCACTACTGCCTGTCTTACCTATATTTCTACTGTTTCTGGAAGGATTGCCAGGATCCTGAAGAAAGATCAGCTTAATACCAACCACAAACCCGTAAGGAAGCTCAAGTCACAGCCTAAGCAGGTCAAAGATGACCTGGGACTCAGGTCGACTGGCATTTACAGGGTTCCCTGCGAATCCAGAGCTGTGTATATCAGCCAGACGGGACGCACGGTAGAAACCCGCATCAAGGAGCACGGGAGGTGTATACCTTGGGTTATTTGGAAAAATCAGCAGTAGCAGAACACTGTATTTGCAATGGCCATACAATTGTCTTTGACGGCAGAAAACTACTGTACTATGCTAATGGCTTTTGAGACCACTTGGTAGAAGAAACCATTGAAATAAAACTAGAGGAGCATTTTAACAAAGATGAAAGATAAGAACTGGAATTTGATTGTAACTAAGGTGGGAGAGTGGAAACCTGATTGGATGATGGACTACAGGGGTATAGATACCACTTGAGTAGACTTACCCAGGCATCATCCCTGATGAAGATGGCAGAATTCGTCATTAAAACATTGGTTATAATCAATACCTGTACCTGGCTTGAAGCCCAAGAAGAATTTATTCAACACATAGAATATCAAATATCAAACTAGGAGTCTAGTAGTATTCAGTTTAGTTCCGTTCAGCGCCGTGCCACTAGCCAAATGCAGGCCGCAGTGCAGTTCTTTGTCAAAGTGCCCCAGTCCACATCGATCGCCATGATCAAACTGCTCAAAAGCAGCAAAAAGAGTAACCAGACTCCAGAAATACATGCACCATGGACCACAAAGTCCTCCAAAGCAAGTCCACAGCCTTGCTACTCAATCCTTGCAGCATGTAATCTGAGACTCCTGCACTTTCCTCTGATAGCAGCTAGCGAGAGGGCGAGGAAGACCAGTCAAATGCAGGCAGATGCTGCCAGCCACCCGTCCGACCTCCACTCCCTTCCTTGCCAACTTCAACTTTGCTTGACGCCTCAGTCAGAGGGAAGCAATGCAGCTGATTATGGGCTTTACTGTCTCCCGGCTTCTCGGCCTCCAGGTCACACACTGTGTTCCAGGCCTCACCAAACTCCCTCAGAGACAGCAAAGCACCAATTGCTCCACCGGCCCAAAAACACACCATCAAAATGTAAGTCACAGGTTTCAATCACATGCAGCTTAGTCGTAGAATCTTATTTGAAAGAAGTGACAGAAGTTGTTTTCTGAACTGTCTGCAGAATGTTGTGAAAATATAGAATACTAAATTCTATTCACTGATTTCCTACAAGTGTCAAATAATTTATCAAAACTGTTGGTGATGCAGGAAAATGAGAAATTAGAGCTTTGCTGTAAATTGCCTCATCTGTAATCTATAACAATTTATCTTAAAGCTAGCTGTAAAATGGCTACCTGAAACATATTGCGCAGAATTCATAATTCTTCTTGGGAGGGTGTTGCTGTGTTTGAAGATGATAGGTATAGAAATAATAGTTATTTGTTATTGTACAAAAGTCAAATTATAACCAGATGAAATTGCCTAGTACTTTTCCACAAATAATTTAGACTAAAGTGCTGTTGTGTATTTCAGATTCAAGGTTACCAGTTTGTTGATCTTAATTTTCTGCTTGAAAATGTTATTATCTGACATTTACAAAAACACATAGAAAGAAACCCAACTGCAATGTTTTCATGGTAGTTTAAGGAGCACTAATATATTATTTAATTTTATCTGATACAGATTTATTTGTCTCACTCTAATTTTTATACTTAAAAAGGCTAAAGCTTGATGAAGAAGTATGTATGAAGAAAGTCAAATTCTATTCCATGGAAAATGATGGGGGATCTTCATTTGTGTCCAAAGTGGACAATGAACTGATTCAAGCTCAGAGGAGGGTAGGATGGAAAACTTAACTCCCAAAGTTAAGTCAATAAATCTTAACCATTAAACTCTGTTTATTTTCTTCTAATAAAAAATGACTTGTATAAAACTTTGCAATGCAGAATCACTCCAAGGTGCTTCATATCGAATTAAATATTCTGAATACTAGAGATCAAATAGGCAAAACTAGTGACAATTTCATTAACAGCTAGTTCCCACAAATAACCATTAGATGAATACATCGTTAAATGTTTATAGCATTTGGAGAGAACTTTGATACTGACAATTGTCATCTTGAAGTGGTATGTGAGGTGGAAGTGCTGAGGCTTTGTCTCTTGTCTTGAGAGGCTTTGGTAATAAAAACAAAATAAGATCTTTCACTTTGTTCTGCAGTTCTGGTAGATTGGAGATGACAGGTAGGGTAGATGTACGTTCTCCGTGCCTATAAAGACTGCTTTGAGTGGTTGGATCTGCAGTTATAATTGCTCAGGATGATTGGAGAATCCTGGCTGATGAGGGATATTGAGGTTTTGGTCAGGAAGAATGTGGCATATGTCAGCCAGAATCAAGTTCAAGGTTCAAAGTTCAAAGCACATCTAGGTAACCATATACAACCCTGAGATCCATTTTCTTACAGGCATACACAATAAATCCATAATGGAATAATGAACATAACAGAATCAATGAAAAACCACGCCAACTTGGGTGTCCAACCAGTGTGCAAATGACCATGCACTGTGCAGATACAAAAAGAAATAAATAATAACAAATAAATAACTAAGCAATAAAAATCGAAACCATGAGATGAAGAGTCCTTGAAAGTTAATCCATAGGAGTAGGAATATTTTAATAATCGGACAAGGGAAGTTGAGCGAAGTTATCTCCTTTGATTCAAGAGCCTGGTGGTTGAGGGGTAATAACTGTTCCTGAACCTGTGGTGTGAGTCCTGAGACTCCTGTACCTTCTTCCTGATGTCCAGGGTGGTGGAGGTCTCTGATGATGGATGCTGCTTCTCTGCGACACTTTGTGTAGATGTGCTTAATGGTGGGGAGGACTTTATCCACCACTACTGTTTGTAGGATTGTCCATTCAAGGGCATTGGTGTTTCCATAACAAACTGTGAAGCAGCCAGTCAACGTATGCTCCACTACACATCAATAGAAATTTGTCAAAGTTTTAGATGTCATGCCGAATCTTTGCAAACGTTTAAGGAAGTAGAGGCGTCTCCATGCTTTCTTTGTAATTGCACTTACAAGTTGGGTCCAGGACAGGAGCACCAAAATAATAACACCAAGGAATTTAAAGTTTCTGACCCTTTCTATCTCTGATCCGCCAATGAGGATTGGCTCATGGGTCTCTTGTTTTCTTCGCCTGAAGTCAATAACCAGCTCCTTGGTCCAAGGCAATTAAGTCAATTCCTTGAAAAGTATAAGGGATATAGGAGTATACTTTAGGGTCAGAAAACTGGGTCAGTGTCAAGTGAGGGAAGGGAAATGCCCGGATAGTGGAGAGCACACCTGTGGCTGTCCCCCTCAGCAACAAGTATCTTATTTTGAATGCTGTTGAGGGGGATGACCTGACAGGGGAAGCCCACGGTGACTGGGTCTCTGGCACTGAGCCTGGTGCTGCTGTGCAGGAGAGAAGGAGGGAGAAGAGAAATGCAGTAGTTGTAGGGGATTCCATAGTCAGGGGAACGGACAGGAGATTCTGTGAGCCTGATAGAGATACACGCATGGTGTGTTGCCTCCCAGGTGCCAGGGTACGGGATGTCTTGGATGGGGTCCTGAATATTCTGAAGGGGGAGGGTGAGCAGCCAGTTGTCTTGGTACATGTCCGTACAATGACAAAGGAGGAGGTCCTGAAGAGAGATTTCCGGGAGTTAGGAAGGAAGCTGAGAAACAGGACCTCCAGGGTAGTAATCTCGAGATTGTTACCTGTGTCACGTGCTAGTGAGGGCAAGACTAGTCGGATCAGGCAGATGAATGCCTGGCTGAGAGACTGGTGCAGGGGGCAGGGCTTCAGCTTCTTGGATAATTGGGATCTCTTCTGGGGGAAGTATGACCTGTTCAAAAGGATGGTTTACACCTGAACCCGAACGGGACGAATATCCTGGCGGGAAAGCTTAATACAGCTGTTAGGGAGGGTTTAAACTAATTTGGCAGGGGGATGGGAACCAGAATGACAGAGCGGAGGAAGGGGAAAACAGAAGTAAATCTAAGATAGTGAGCAGTAAAGATGTCAGGAAAGACAGGCAGGTGATGGGGCAAATTTGTAGCCATTGGGATGAGTTGCAGTGCAATAAAGTTGCAGTGAAATCAAAGCGAAAAGTATCAAATACTGGTCTTAAGGTGTTGTACTTAAATACATGCAGTATAAGAAATAAAGTGGATGATCTTGTTATACAGCTACAGATTGGCAGGTATGATATTGTGGCCATCACTGAGACGTGGCTAAAGGATGCATATCTCTGGGATCTGAACGTCCAAGGGTACATGGTGTATCAGAAGGATAGGAAGGTAGGCGTGGCTTTATTGGTAAGAAATGATATTAAATCATTAGAAAGAGGTGATATAGGATCAGAAGGTGCAGAATCTTTATGGGTTGAGCTAAGAAATCGCAGGGGTAAAAGGACCCAGATGGCAGTTATTTACAGGCTTCCAAACAGCTGCAGTGATGTGGACTACAAATTACAACAGGAAATAGAAAAGGCTTGTCAGAAGGGCAGTGTTATGATAATTGTGGGGGATTTTAACATGCGAGTGGATTGGGAAAATCAGGTGGGCACTGAATCTCAAGAGAGAATTTGTAGAATGTCTGCGAGATGGCTTTTTAGAACAGCTTGTTGTTGAGCCCACTAGGGGATCGGCTGTACTGGATTGGGTATTATATAATGAACTGGATATGATTAGAGAGATTGGGGTGAAGGAACCCTTAGGAGGCAGTGATCATAGCATGATTGAGCTCACTGTGAAATCTGACGTGTCGGTATTTCAGTGGAGTAGAGGAAATTACAGTGGCATGAGAGAGGAACTGGACAAAGTTGACTGGAAAGACACTGGCAGGAAAGACGGCAGAGCAGCAGTGGCTGGAGTTTATGTGAGAAGTGAGGAAGGTACAAGACAGGTATATTCCAAAAAAGAAGAAATTTTCAAATGGAAAAAAGATGCAACTGTGGTTGACAAGAGAAGTCAAAGCCAAAGTTAAAGCAAAGGAGAGGGCATACAAGGAAGCAAAAATTAGTGGGAAGACAGAGGATTGGGAAGTTTTTAAAACCTTACAAAAGGAAACTAAAAAGGTCATTAAGAGGGAAAAGGTTAACTATGAAAGGAAGCTAGCAAATAATATCAAAGAGGATACTAAAAGCTTTTTCAAGTATATAAAGAGTAAAAGAAAGGTGAGAGTAGATATAGGACCGATAGAAAATGATGCTGGAGAAATTGTAATGGGAGATAAGGAGATGGTGGAGGAACTGAACGAGTATTTTGCATCAGTCTTCACTGAGGAAGACGTCAGCAGTATACCGGACACTCAAGGGTGGCAGGGAAGAGAAGTGTGCGCAGTCACAATTACGGCAGAGAAAGTACTCAGGACGCTGAATAGTCTAATGGTAGATAAATCTCCTGGACCAGATGGAATGCACCCTCGTGTTCTGAAGGAAGTAGCTGTGGAGATTGTGGAGGCATTAGCGATGATCTTGCAAAACTGGATAGATTCTGGCATAGCTCCGGAGGACTGGAAGATTGCAAATGTCACTCCACTATTTAAGAAGGGGGCAAGGAAGCAAAAAGGAAATTATAGACCTGTTACCTTGACATCGGTGGTTGGGAAGTTGTTGGAGTCGATTGTCAAGGATAAGGTTACAGAGTACCTGGAGGCATATGACAAGATAGGCAGAACTCAGCATGGATTCCTTAAAGGAAAATCCTGCCTGACAAACCTATTACAATTTTTTGAGGAATTTACCAGTAGGCTAGACAAGGGGGATGCAGTGGATGTTGTATATTTGGATTTTCAGAAGGCCTTTGACAAGGTGCTGCACATGAGGCTACTTAACAAGATAAGAGCCCATGGAATTACGGGAAAGTTACTTACGTGGATAGAGTGTTGGCTGATTGGCAGGAAACAGAGAGTGGGAATAAAGGGATCCTATTCTGGTTGGCTGCCGTTTACCAGTGGTGTTCCACAGGGGTCCATATTGGGGCCGTTTCTTTTTACATTGTACATCAATGATTTGGATTATGGAATAGATGGCTTTGTGGCTAAGTTTGCTGATGATACCAAGATAGGTGGAGGGGCCGGTAGTGTTGAGGAAACGGAGAGTCTGCAGAGAGACTTGGATAGATTGGAAGAATGGGCAAAGAAGTGGCAAATGAAATACAATGTTTGGTTATGCACTTTGGCAGAAGAAATAAATGGGCAGGCTATTATTTAAATGGGGAGAGAATTCAAGGTTCTGAGATGCAACTGGACTTGGGAGTCCTCGTACAGGATACCCTTAAGGTTAATCTCCAGGTTGAGTCGGTAGTGAAGAAGGCGAATGCAATGTTGGCATTCATTTCTAGAGGAATAGAGTATCGGAGCAGGGGTGTGATGTTGAGGCTCTATAAGGCGCTGGTGAAACCTCACTTGGAGTACTGTGGGCAGTTTTGGCCTCCTTATTTAAGAAAGGTTGTGCTGACGTTGGAGAGGGTACAGAGAAGATTCACTAGAATGATTCCGGGAATGAGAGGGTTAACATATGAGGAACGTTTGTCCGCTCTTGGACTGTATTTCTTGGAGTTTAGAAAAATGAGGGGAGACCTCATAGAAGCATTTCGAATATTGAAAGGCATGGACAGAGTGGATGTGGCAAAGTTGTTTCCCATGATGGGGGAGTCTAGTACGAGAGAGCATGACTTAAGGATTGAAGGGCACCCATTCAGAACAGAAACGCGAAGACATTTTTTTAGTCAGAGGGTGGTGAATGTATGGAATTTGTTGCCACGGGCAGCAGCGGAGGCCAAGTCATTGGGTGTATTTAAGACAGAGATTAATAGGTATCTGAGTAGCCAGGGCATCAAAGGTTATGGTGAGAAGGTGGGGGAGTGGGACTAAATGGGAGAATGGATCAGCTCATGATAAAATGGCGAAGCAGACTCGATGGGCCGAATGGCCAACTTCTTCCTTTGTCTTATGATCTTATGAAAATTAAGAGGACAAAAAAGAAATAAGAGATACCCTTAGCAAAAAGGTAAAGAAGAATTCTTACGAGATTCTATTAGTATATTAAGAGCATAAATGTTACTGGGGAGAGGATAGAGCTCCTTATGGTGACCTAAAGGTGACCTAGTTGGGTATTGCGGAAAACAAGGTGTCCTAACACAAATATTTGCATCATCTTTAGCCATGAGTGAGGCACAGGAAGACTGGAAAATGACTAACGTTGTGCCTTTATTTAAGGAGTGCTGCAAGGACATGTCAGACACCTACTGGCTGCTCAGTCTGACATTAGCAGTGGGAAAATTAATGCAGGGAATTCTGAGAGACAGGATCGCCGTGAATTTGGAAAGTCATCATGGCCGTCTGTGTGAGAAATCATGTCTCACAAACTTTTTGTTTTGAAGAGGTGGTCTGGGCATGGTGGTGGGCATTGTGTATATGAACTTTAGCGAGGCTTTTGAGAAGGTCCTACATATCAGGCTGGTCCATGTGAGATCATATGGGATTCTGAGTGAGCCATCTAATTGGATTCAAAATTGGCTTGGTGGAAATAGTCAAAGTGTGGTACAGGTCACTTGATTTCCAAATTAGAGGCCCTTGACTGGTAACGTTTTGCAGCGATTTGTACCAGGTCTCTTGTTGAAGGGTCTCAGCCCAAAACATTGACAGTTTCCTCTTTTCCATAGATGCTGCCTGTTCTGCTGAGTTCCTCCAGCATTTTGTGTGAGTTACCTTGCTTTTTCAGTGTCTGCAGATTCTCTCGTGTTTGGAGGTCTCGAGTTGTTTATCATATATGTGATTAATTTGTATGAGAATATAGTTGACATAATTAGTAAGTTTGGTGATGCAGTGAACAGTGAAGAAGGTTGTCCAAGTTTACAACACCACTTAGAAGAAGTGGGAAGTGGCCCAAGGAATGGGATATTGCATTTAACTTGGAGAAGCGTGAAGTGAATCATTTTGGGAAGTTATGCCAGGACAGGATTTACACATGAAATGACAGGGTCCTAAGGACTGCTGTAGAACAAAGAGACCTTTGGCTCGAAGTACGTAATTCCCTGAAAGTGGAAATGCAGGTAGACAAGATGGTGAAGAAGCAGCTGGGACATAATTTGAACAGTTATATCATATGTGGGTAAGACATTGCCCAGCATATTGTGTGCATTCTTCTTGACCAGTCTAAAACTAAAGGGCATAGGTTTAAATGAGAGAAGGATTTAAATGGGACCTGAGGGTGGTAGAATAAGGAATGAGCTGCCAGAGGAATTGGTAGAGCTATGTACAATTGCAATGTAGAGCTGTGGACAGTTTCATGGATAGGAAAGGTTTGGAAGGATATGAGCTACATGTAGGGATATGGAACTAGCTCAGAAGGCATGCTGGTCAGCATGGACAAGTCGGCCTGAAGAATTTGTTTCCAGCTTTTAGCCTTATGATTCTCTGACTTTTGGAGATTTTCAGTCAGCGCCATTGTGACTGTCTTAGCTCTTAAGCAGAGCTACGATAAGAGGTTGACTTGCTTCTATTGCAGCTCGATGTATTCTGATGTAACTGATGAAACCAATATGGGAACAGCAGATTCTTCCACGGATTGGATAGGAATGCCTGACTGGGTGGGTCGTGTCATCAATATCATTTGTAATGCTCCTGACTTACTTTGAGAGGACTCATATGTAGATTCTCAAAGTGGGGATGCTGCATGTTTTCTTTTTCCATTTTGACGCTCTCCATGTTGAATAATATTTGGAAGAAGCACTTAAGTAACAGTGACAAAGAATGTAAGGTGAGTGAAGAACTATTAATATTCATCACCAAGTGTGGCCTGGAGACACCACTACAGTCAGAACTAGTTGAGTTCTGAAAGGCCTGGTTGTTAGGTTAGATCTATGACAGGTATTGAGTGAACCAACACAAAGGACATCTGGAACCTGAAAACAGATTAAGGCAGTAAGGTTAACAACCATTTCCCTTTACCTTCCACCTTATCAACTCCATCAGTCCCAGCAGAAACACCACCACCACCACTTGTTTAAATCTGCAAATTGTAAAATTTGGTTTCCACTTGCTGAAATATTCCAAAATTTTTTAAAAGTATTTAATGATTCTCGTATTGTTCCAAACTAAGTAACTATTTTACACCTGCTCTTTTCTGTTTTGTATTCGTGTTCTGAGCTTGTATCCTGATACCTTGTGTTGTGAGCCTACTTGTAGTATCTTTATTGAAAGCATTTGGAAACCAAAATAACATTATGTTACCTTAATTTTTATCTTGTTTTTTTCTTCACCAAAGATTTAAATAAAATTGATCAACTCTCATTTTTAAAATCTGTACTAACTACTATATTTTAAGATTTTAGATTGTCTTTTTATTGGATCTTCTGTGACCCATTTCATGTATTGGAGAATAAGTCCATTGGCATAATTCTCTTTATCCAATGAAGTTTTATAAATAGCTTTTGCCATCTATCATCCGTTGATTTTAATGTGTGGAAACAGCCCACCTGAGATAGGAATTTTCTCTCTAACTGCATTATTCGGGTTGATTTTGAACAATCGGATAATCCAAGAAAATAAAATTATAATCTTATACTGTAATAGTTTAACTGGCATGCTGTCAGCTAAAATACATTTTTCTTTGCTGCTCTGTTTATTATCATAAACATGATAAAATAAATCAATTTCATATGTAATGTCAATTTTGGATTTTTTTTTTCAGTTAATTGAATACCTCGAAGTTCAATTTGGTGTTGAGGTGCAACGGGTTCATATTCACAAAATGAAGTACGCTTTTGAGATATGGTCAGCAATGATGTTCTCTCCTGAGTTTGATGCCAAGGTATAGTTGCATAGGATGTTCCTCTTCTGGATATGACACAAAACAAATTGAAAACATTTTCTGTTTTCATTTAGTAACATGAACACATTACTCGGGTTTCCAGGCGAGTACAGGTGTCGATTTTAACCGATGTTTCGGTGACAAACTCCGCCATTTCCATCAGGGATGATGGCTAGGCATGCTGATGGTATATATACTCAACTCTTGTCATCCTTTCCTCCTGATAGGTTAGTCCCCAACCAATCAGGTTTCTGCTGTTCCACCTTGTATTCCAGTTCTTACTTAAGCAAGACCTTACTCTTTGTTAAAATTCTTATTCTCTCGTCTTACTTCAATGGCTTCCTTCACCAGGTGGTCCCAAAAGCCATTTCCACGGCACAGTAGTTTTGTGCTGTTGAAGTCAATCCCATGGCCTTTGTGTATGCAGTGTTTTGCTACCGCAATTTCTCTGCGTAACCCAAATGGATACACCTCCTATGCTGCTCTGTGCACCCCATCTGGCTAATGTATGCTGCTCTGCATTCACAGGGAATCCTGTAAATGCCTTCCTAAATCCCAGCTTATCTTTGACCCGTATAAACTGGGATTTGTGCCTCCTTACGGGTTCGTGGATGGTATTAAACCAGTATTTCTTCAGGATCCTGGTGACTCTTTCAGAAACCGTGGAAATAAATATGTTTTAATAACCATGAATTTAACCATGGTCATGCAACATCATAGAAAGAGAAAAACAGGTAATATCTCACATTGATGAACTTTCATTGACCTCAAATATTGATCCTGGTTTTCTTTTTTCACCAATGCTGTCTGACTAGCATTTTGTGTTGCTGTTTTAGGTTTCCATTATTTGCCATATTTGGTTTTTGGAGCTGAATTTATACCAATTAAGAATGATACAGCTAATGTATAGATGAAATTATGCAAAGGATTGACACGAAGATGATGGTTAAAAAAACTCCCAGTCTATATTCCATAGTCTCAGGCTTAGATCAATAAGAAAAGGAAAACTCTACACTGAAAAATATTCATTTTTGATTAGAGTATAAATCTATTTTAACAGGAATATCAGCCCTTCAAAGAATTGTTGGAAGATTGTGGGAAGAAATTTAAACCAGTGAGGGAACTTGTGAAGAAAATTCTGGGACAGTCCTCACACACAATTCCTGCTATAGGTACAGTTCATCTCAGCAGAATGAAAATCATTTGTGATGTGACTGTTAAATTGAAATCCATTTGTGCTGCACTTCAACTGAATGCTGAAAATAAATGTAATTGCTTGGACAGGTATTTTATCAGATCTAAGGGTAATCAATGTGGTGTCTAGCACTTTAAAAGTGCACAGGCAGGGCAACTGGGCTCATGAAAATATTAATTTAATAATATTTTCATAAAGAAAAGAGATATTTATGCACACATACCAACAGAAACCAACTTGGATAAAAACATAATATGAAAAACTGATGTTATTCAGTAAGTAAGAGACACATCTGATCTCCAGAACTGTGAATACTAATCTGGAATGGATACTTGTGATGAATTAGGTCCTTAGTCTAAATGAAAGTAACTGAAAGTAAAATAAAATAAAAAGATGAAATAAAATCCAAAAGCATATCATGAACCGTGGTGTAGAAGGGAAAGAGGGAGAAGAGGGGAACGGTAGAAATAAAGGACTCAATAATCAGAGGAACAGATGGGAGATTTTGTGGATGTGAACGGGACACCCAGGTGGTATATTGCCTCCCAGGTGCCAGAGTCAACGATGTCTCAGATCGCATCCACAGCATTTTCGAAAGGGAAGGAGAACAGCCAGATGTTTTGGTACATATTAAGACCAATGACATAGGAAGGAAAAGCAAGGAGGTCCTGAAGAGAGGACTTAGAGAGTCTTGAAAGGACACTGGCCAGAAGAAGGCAATGGCAAACCATTTCTGTGGAAAAGCTAGCCAAGAACAATCATGGTCATGACGGATGGAAGACCATGGTCACCCACATCATATGGCACAGCACAAGATGATAATGATATGGTAAATCTTGGAGGAATTGGCACTAATCCATGTGGCACACCACTCATCATAGGCCCCCAATCTGAAAAATAACCCTCTGGCTGCTTCCACAAAACATTTTACTATTCTTTTGGCTAGTTCACCAAGGGTCTCACCTTCCAGACCAATTCACTATGTAGCACTTAGCAAAAACACCATGCTAAAGTTCACAAAGACAATATCTACTACCCTTTTGTCATCAGTCCTCTTGGTCACCTTTTCAAAGATCTCAATCAAATCTGTGACACACCATTCCCCACGCACAAAGACATATTGACTGTCTTTAATCAGTCCTTGCCTTTCAATATTCAGGTAGATCCTATCTCACAGAATCCCCTCTGGTAACTTACCCATCACTGATGTTAGCCTAACCAGTAGTCATTCCCTGGTTTTTTTCTTGCAAGCTTTCTTAAATAAAAGTATAACTTTAGCCACCTTGGAATCTTCTGATACCTCACTCATGATTAAGGAAAATACAAATACCTCTGCCAGGTTTCCAGCCCTGTTTATTCCCACAATGTTGTAGAATACACTTGGTTAGGGAATTATCCATCTTCATGCGCTTCAATACTATCAACACTGCCTCTTCATAAAATCTGTTTCAGAATATTGTTGTCCTCTAGGCTGAATTCCTTAGCCTCCATGAGCTTCTTCATAATAAATACAGACAAAGAAGTGTTCATATGTGACCTTGCTCATCTCCTATGACTCCAGATGTAGACAACAACATTGAGATCAGTGGGTTGGCTTCTACAACCCTCTGTGGATAGGTTCACCAGCCCTTGAGTGAAAATATTTCACTTCATCTCAGATCTAATTGTATTGCCCCACATCCTGAGAGAATAATCACTCATTTCTTCCCCACAGTCAGCTTCTTTAGCAATGTTAGAATTTTGCATACTTCAATGAGATCCCCTCTCATTCCTTATACGTACAAACCCCCATCAAGAAAACCACCGCACATCTGACAGCCCTGCTGTCTCAGGAACCTTCCCTACATTTCCTTCATGTCCAGATGTGAGATGTGGTCTTGTAAAAGCCCTTTGGAATTGTAGCAAGACATCTTTGTCTTTTACTCAAAACCTCTTGAATGGAAGGCCAGTATACCATTTGTAATCTTGTTGCATTAACATTTTTACTATTATTGATTGGTACACAATGATTTAAGGTTTCTCAATAAACCTTATGAAGCACTCGATGAAAGGTCTCAGCCCAAAATGTCAAATGATTATTCTGCTCCATAGGTGTTGCCTGACTTGTTGTTCTTCCAGCATTTTGTGCATGTTGATCAATAAATCTGCTTTTACACTCTTGATACTACACTCTTGATGGTTGTCGAATCTATTCTTTCAAGGCTTACAATTGCAAAATTCATTTTCAGTTTGTTTCGGTATCCTCGTTTAAGGAGTTTGGAGAAAATTCCTAAAGACTGTGGATTATGATTTCTGCTTTTACTCCTTCAATTTAATGGTTCTATGGAGAAGAATGTGCCAGTTAATACAAAAATAACAGAAATCAGTAATAGAAAATGCTGAGCAATATCTGTGATGAAAGAAATACTGTGGATGATAAAATGCTTTGAATATATTCATGTCAATTACTGATAATCTCACCTTAGCTTCTTTTTTCATAAACAGAAATAACTAGGCTACAAGTTATGTCATGTGTAACATTATGCAGCAATAGTTAGTTGCTTACTTCAGATCACTTAATCAGTCAGTTATTCTCTTATTAAATACTGCAGTTAACGTGAATACTTTAGTTTGAGGTGTTGGAAAGCCTGGATCAATGGTCTTAAGGTCTTTCAAGACCATCAACACAATTGGGTATAACAGTCCTATTACATATTTTATATCATTGATGTCCTCTCTAAACATTAATTCTGCTATAAGTTGTATGAATTTTAGAACATGATTGCACCCTAATTAACTCTGTTTGGTTTCTTCTTGTAGGTCTTGCTATTCTGGAGGATTTTGCCTTCACTGAGCATAGTTTTGTTGATCTGATGAGCATGTGCCAAAATCTTGAAGCTGAGTTTAGCAATCTTCTAAGAGATGATGGTGTATTTTTGTACCCATCTCATCCAAAAATTGCACCCAGACACCATCACCCTAAGTTGATGCCTTTTAACTTCGCATACACAGGTAAATTACAGAGAGTTGAATTTCTTTAAACATAAAATCTCAAATAAGATGGTACAAATGCCATTTCTTATGATGAAGAAAGTATATTTTGCGGTTTTTCCTGCCAAAGTGTACAAGTTATAGGGTGGTGGTGAATATTGATAGGTCAGGTTGTGGCGTTTGTGTTACAGTGCTCGCCATGCTTGGCACTTAGCTTACAGACATTTCATCACCAGTCGAGGTGACATTCTCAGTGTACATTTGTTGGTGTTTTCCTCTCGGAGTGCGCCCACTTATATAGGCCCTCATTTGCTTGCCTCAGTCCTGATTGGCTACCCCTTCAGTTGACCTACCTCAAACTGGCAGTATGGAGACAATTTTGCTGATCTTGGTACATGAACACCAAGAAGGACACCACTTAAACTGGGACACTGCAGAGGTTCTGGGCAGGTGAACATGAAGCAGGCATGAGAATTTTTAGAAGCATGGTTAACTCTGTAAACAAACATATTGAAATAGAGCCATCCATGGACCCCTCAGAGCCAAAGAAACGTGAGCCAATAGAGTTCAAAGGTCAACCGAAGAGGTAGCCAATCAAGACCAAGGGAATCAAATGGAGACCTATATAAATGAGCACTCCCAAAGATAAACACCAACAACTCTGCACTGAGGATATCACCTCAATGGTGATGTAACGTCTGCAAGCTAATTGCCAAGCTTGATGAATACCGTTACATCAAAAAGTATAATTTCAGAACCTGTCTTGTTTTTGGTTGTAATTAAAAGTGTAAACAGCCTCATTTGAAATTTTAGAATAAAGTCAGAGAGTTGTAAAGCACAGAAATTGGTTCTTCACCCCATCATATCCATGCCAACAGTTTTGTCCCTTTATACTGTTCCCTTTACTGTCACTAGATATGTATCATTCCATGCCTTGCTTTTGGCATACACCAAGGAAATTAATTGGGTATTTAGCAGTTTTGGACTTAAGTAGATCACCTACATCTGCCTCAGAATGGAGCGGCATTCTTTTAGAATGAAGATGAGGAGAAAGAGAGGTAAATCTATGGAATTCTTTGCCATGGGCAGCTTTGGAGGCCAAGTCTTTATGTATATTTAAGGCAGAGGTTGATAGGTCCTTGATTGGTCAGGACATGAAGGGATACGGGAAGAAGGCAGGAGATTGGGGCTAACAGGAAAATTAGATAAGCCATGATGAAATGGCAGAGCAGACACAATGGGCCAAATGGCCCAATTCTGCTCCTGTATCTTATGGTGTTACGATCAGCCAAGTTTCTTCCTTATGCAGTAGGCAGCATTTTTTCTTGAGTATTATTTTTAGGTTTACATAAAAAGCAAAGTATGCTTCATTGTTATTTATTCTTTGAGTTTGCTGTGTTCAAGTTAAAATACTGAACAACTTTCTCATTTATTCTTTTCAGTCACTTTGCAGGGATGATATCTGAGAGATGCTTCAGAAAGACAGCCACCAAATTAGTAATCATTTTAGCTCGGTTGGATTGATTCAACCTTCTTTTAAATTTAGATTTAAATTTAGATTTTACATGTTTTTAAGAGTACAACTGAATGCAGAGTTTTGATACAGTCTTTTATTAACAGGAACTAGTTAATGGTATCTGATTCTGCAGGTCTTTCTTCGAGGTAAAATAGTGACTTCAAAAATTCTCAAGAACATTTTCTCACTGCATTCATGAATACTTGCTGAAGTTCTGTTTTTGATAATTAATTTGGGATTATTCTTGGTGTTAGTCACTCACTTCGGTGCTTTCTAGTTTATGTGTTTAACTTTTTGCATTTTTTCTCTTGACTTGCAATTTTTAATGAAGCAGTTTCATTTAATTAATTTTGTTAACAATGTGGGAAGAGAGTGGAGAGTAACTTGAATTATGGAAAAGCAGATGTTGTGGAATTATATTGTTAACTTTAAAAACCTAAATGTCAGGAATGACAAAGAGCCAACAGGTAACATTAACATGCTTTTATTACAAACATGAGAAAATCTACAGATGCTGGAAATCGGAGGCAACACACCCAGAATGCTGGAGGAAATCAGCAGGTCAGGCAGCATCTATGGCAATGAATAGATAGTCGATGTTTCAGGCCAAGATCCTTCATGAGGAATCTTAACCCAAAACATCAACTGTTTATTCTTTTCTGTAGGTGCTGCCTGGCCTGCTGAGTTGCTCCAGCATTTTGAGTGTGTTGCTTTGGCATCTAGTTATATTTTACTACTTTAAGTTTTTTGCATTGATAATTTAGAAGAATTTTAGAGATTTTTCACCCGAAATAAAGATCCTATTCTTTCAATTATTTTACAGTGTAAGCTTCATTTAAAAGTTTGTAATTAATTATGTTTGTAACTTCCTGTTTTAGCTATTTTTAATCTGCTTGGACTGCCAGTGACTCAGTGTCCCCTTGGGTTGAGCAAACATGGACTGCCAATCGGAATTCAGCTTGTAGCCAATCACCATTGTGACCACCTTTGTCTAGGAGTGGCTCGACATTTGGAGAGTGCCTTTGGTGGCTGGCAAAATCCAGGAGCTCCCTGAATATATTTCAAATTAATTTGTTCCTGCTTAAACAATATTTATTAAATATTGCTACTCAATAAGAGATACAAAACCAAATTTCAATATTTTCTTCTTCAAGAAATAATCATGTGGTAGCATGGTGACATATGCAATTAACATATTTTTACATATAAATTCTAATTAATTTTTAAAAGGAACAAGAATGCTTAATCAACCAATACATATACACGATCATGCAATATTACTGAAATATTAACTACACAACAGTACTCCCTGCTTAGTTATAAACCAGCTCAAAAGAGAATGCTTCTCAGCTATATACACAGTATATTGTATAATACAGCTACTATATATGGACATTCACAGCATAATAAATATTTAAATTGTCCCATTCAGGCTTAATGAATTCATTGCTGTGGAGGATTTTCTACTCTTGTGGGATAACGTCTTTCCTGACAAGTGGGATCACTCTGCTAGGTGGGTGAGACTTGTGGCTGTGGAAACAGTCTCAGGTTCTGGAGCCTCCTCCATGGTGGTTGTAGGAGTTGACTCTGAGACTGCAGGAAGTGGTTCAGACAGTGGTAGCACCTTTCTCCTCCTCTTCTCTCTCTGAATCTACTTCAATCCTTTTCTGTTCCTTTCTCATGCTCCTTCTCTCCTTCACACTACTCTTTCTCATTCTGATTCTTTCTCTCCATTTCTTCCCTCCTTTTTCTTCTTCTTGATTGTGCATCTTGATCTTAGGAAGGTCCTTTAGTTTACTGGAGTGTTCTCCTATTAATCCTTCTATTGTTCCCTATACAATCTGATTTCAGCCCTTGGTTTCCACATCCACAAAATCATCTGACAAATACTCTGTTTTCATATCTCCATTGACTCCTTTGTTTTTGGCCTTCCATTTATCCAGCTGAGCTTTGGTCTTTGCATCTACCTTTACAGACATCCCACCTCTCCCGGAAGTTCTGGAAGTTCCGGGAGTCTCCCGCATGTCGATAGTGGCTCCCTGACACCTGGAAATTATGTACAATATCCCAGAAAGAGATTTTTTTGAGAGGGAGAGGGAGAGCGAGCATCCTGATTTGTCTCTCTTCGTGCTGAGAGTGGTCCCCAACCACGAGGCCACAAGGAGACGATATGATTTGGCGATATGAAACGATATATGTCAGCTGCACCTTTCCTCATTCCCTGTCACGCACTGTTGAATTTTAACGTACGTGAGGTCATCAGTGACCCAAGGCGTGCAAAGGAATGGGTCTGTGACCCATTTATGAATGTCTTCGGTGAATCATCCATGTCAGCGCGGGAAAAAAATCAACTCCTCGAGCTTGCAGATGACAGCGGGCTGAAAAGTATATTTGACTTAACATCTCTGCCGGCATTCTGGATCAAAGTCAAGGCTGAGTATCCTGAGATAGCCACGAAAGCACTGAAAATGTTGTTTCCATTTCCAGCATATTTCTAAGAAGCGGAGTTTTCTACAATGAATGCAACGAAAACTAAATTGCGGAATAGACTGGACATAAGGAAACCCCTTCGAATATCGCTGTCTCCCATCACACCTCGATAGGACCATCTTGTTGCAGGAAAACAAGCCCAGGGCTCCCACTGATTCAGCGATATTGGTGTGTTGCAATGATTTTATATGTTCATACGAGGAAAATATGCGCTATGTGTTTAATATCCAAACGTTACTTAAAATTTTATGATGCTATTGACTTATAAGTGATTTATAATTCAATGGTCCCCAACCTCCGGGCCGCAAAGAATACAGCAGTGGCCAGAACGCACCCAGCACATCTTTAAGAAAAAAGCCGAAATAAACAAGCTAATTAATTAGGTGCAACCCGGCACATAAATATCGGTTCAGATCAGAGGCGATTGCCGATTGCGTCGTCTCTTATCTGGGCCGACATTTACGTGCCAGGCAGTACCTAATCAATTAGCTTGTTTATTTCGGCTTTTTTCTTAAAGATGTGCTGGGTGCGTTCTGGCTACCGCTGTACTGCTGCATTCTTCACGGCCCGGAGGCTTGGGACCGCTGTTATAATTGACTTAACACTATATTCATGCGAGGAAAATATGCGCTGTGTGTTTAATACTAAATTAGTTAGATAAACCCCTTTAGAAATGAAATTGAGTGTATTAGTCCCTTACAAGTGACTTATAGTTGACTTTTCACCTGTATTCTGGTGCCGTTTAACACCCACCCACCCACCCCCCCCCCCCCAGGGTCGGCCAGTCCATCCACTAGAATATCATCAAGTTTAAACCGGTCCGCAGTGCAAAGAAGGTTGGGGACCCCTGATTTAAACTAGCTGGCTAGCTGCCAAGGAGCTACGCTATTGATGTCCTACGTGATGAGGCCAAACTCCCTGTAGACTTGCTTAAAGTTGTAGTAGAATAATATAATATAAGTACATATTTGAATGTCATGTTTGCTGCATATACCCAACTTGGTTTACAGATTAGACAAAATCAAAGTATTACATACACCCTTGGAGGTCGACCAGGGTTGTGAAGGGGTGCTACCTCCCTGAAATGAGTTTTTGCAGGGTGGGATGTCTGCCTTTACAAGCAGCTTTTTGTCTCCCACTTGAAGCTCATGCAATTGCCTTAGTCTGTGCAGAACAGATTCTAGTTCTTTATACTCGCAAAAGCCGAATGCTTGCAACTTTCCTGAAGCTCCTTGAACTCTCTTCCAGCTTAAAACCAATCTACATTTTGCAAGTAACTACCAGTTCAACATATCAGGAGGTTTCTTAGGTATGTTGCTGGAAAAACTGTTGTAGTTGCACCACTGACTTTGTCACTTTCACACTTCAGGCCAGATTCTGACAATGCAATTTTGTTCATTTTCATTCCTGACTGCAACTTAATTGCATGTCTCTCTGCAGTTTCCATTGATACAGTAATTTGAACTGCTCTTTTAAATGTACACTGTTCTTCAGTTAGGAGAAGTTTTTGAATGCTTTCTTTAAAGATTCCAGAAACCAGACAATTTCTCGGTGTATAATTAAGCCCATTACCAAACTGACAATGCTCAGGTAAACTCCTCAATTCAGCCACATACACTGAAATGGACTCCACTTCTTTCTGATTCTGCTTATGAAACCTAAAGTGTTCCACAATCAACAATGGCTATTGTTCTACGTGTTCCTGTATTACTTTGACAATATCACCAAAGCTCATTTCTGCTGGTTTGGTTGGAGTAGTCAAACTTTGAAGCAAACTGCATACCTTTAAACCTAATGAACTTTGCAAAATTGGCACTCACTTCTCATTGGTTACTTCATTTGCTTCAAAGTACTGTTCCAATAGCTCAGTATACATGAGCAAATCTGCTTCCCCCACCTCCCTGTCCCCGTCCCCTCCCCTTCCTGCTTCTGCTCTCCCACTCCCTCCCCCTCTCCCCCCTCCCCCCTTCTCCCCCTCCCTCTCTCACTCTCTCACTCTCACTTGTTTTTATGTTGCTTCCTTGACACCCCTAGACTAGAGGCAACGGGGGGATGTAACGCCCTCACTTCTAACCAGCAAACTACAAAACCTGGCCCCCTGCAAATGGATCTTTTACTTCACTGGGAGAGCACAGTCAGGTTGGATTGAAAATAACATCTCCTCTTCAATAACATTCAACATTGGTGCACCTCAGAGATGTCTCCTTAGCCCACTACTCTACACCCACAACTGTGTGCCTAGACACAGCTCAAATACCATCTATAAATTTGCTGATGACACAACTATTGTTGGCAGAATTTCAGGAGGGATACAGGACCAAGATAGATCAGCTGGTTGAGTGATGTCACAACATCAGTAAGACCAAGGAATTGATTGTGGACTTCAGGAAAGGGGACGTTGAGGAAACACACAAGAATCCTCCCAGAGGGATCATTTGTGGAAAGGGTGAGCAGCCTCCATTTCCTGGGTGTCAACATCCCAGAAGTTCTATTTTGGGTTCAACATATTGATGCAATTACAAAGAGATCTTTCAGAGTGAATTTGTAGTGAGCAGGTTTAAAAAGCAGAAGCCGAAGATGAGGATGATTCGCTCTACCATGTATCAGCAGCAAGTAGGAGGACAGTGTAGAACATAAAACAATATGGCACAGTTCAGCCACCATATCTACACCCCATCTAACTAATTCTTTATGCTTGTATGTGGCCCATATCACTCCATTCCCTACTTGTTTATACACCTTTCTAAGAGGCCTCTTAAACATTGCCATCTTATCTCCTATCACGTTCCCCTGGCTGTGTGTTCCCACCCTCTACCACACTGTCTGCAGAAAGAATGACTTGGATGAGGAAGTGGAAGGGTAGGTTAGTAAGCTTGCAGATGACACAAAGGTTGATGGTGTTGTTGATAGTGTATTAGGTTGTCGTAGTTACAATGGGACATTAATAGGATGCAGATTTGAGCTGAGAGATGGCAGATGGAGCTCACCAGAAAAGTGTGAAGTGATTCATTTTGGAAGGTTGAACTTGAATTCAGAATACAGGGTTAATAGCCGGATTCTTAACAGTTGGAGGACAGAGTGACCTTGGAGTTCATATATCTAGATCCCTCAAAAGATGCAGGCGTTTTGATGGAAGTATCGAGAGGGGTGTCAAATTTGAATAATCTTGTATATACAGTTTATTGGTTGATTAAGCATTCTTGTTCATTTAAATAATTAACTACCGGTTTGATGTAAAAATATGTTAATATGTTGTCATGCTATCATCTGATATGTACAAGCCTCACTAAAAGTAAGCTCAACGTTAACCTTCAACTCCTGGACTGTTGTGTTTTTCTTTGAATTACTTTAATGTTTTGAAGTTACAAACCATAATATTGTGGACGAGGTATTTTAAAACTAACCCAAGACAGCTACTGACCTGTTGAATGCAGCAAGATGTTCAGAATAAAAGAAAATGCAATGGGAGCATTGGTAAGTTATAAAAAAACATGGTGGCACATGGAGAGATGGTCAAGTTTAAAACGAAAGCAGCCATCACGCGTTCTTTGGAAGGGAAAACACAATCATTTTTTTAAGGCAGTAAACGGAAGAGTTCAGGGTTCAAAAACTGTAAATACAAGGTGATACCAACCATTTAAAACAGATCAGAAATGGCCGATTACATCAGAAAGGTTGAGTTTGATTACACAATTAGTAATTGGCTCACGTGTACTGAACTAATCTAACAATACTTTGAAGCAAATGAAATAACCAACAGGAAGCAAATACCAATTTTGCTCAGTGCCTTAGAGTTAAAGGCATGCAAAACACACAATGCTGGAGGAAGTTGGCAGGCCTGGCAGCATCTGTGGAAAAGAGTAAACAGTCAACATTTCAGACTGAGAACCTTAATCAGGTCTGGGAAAAATATGGGAAGTTAGAGCAAGGAGGTAGGGGGAGGTGAGGATGAAGTACAACGTGGTTGGTGATAGGTGAAACTGGAGAGGAAAATGGTGAAGTAAAGAGCTGGGAAGCTGATAGGTGAAAGAGATAAAGGGCTGGAGAAGAGTGAATCTGATAGGACAGGGTGGAAGACCATGGAAGAAAGGGAAGGGGGAGGAGCACCAGAGGAAGGTAATGGGCAGGTAAGGAGATAAGGTGAGAGGAATGGGAATGGTGAAGGATGAAGGCCAATTACTGGAAGTTCAAAAATTCAATGTCCATGACATCAGGTTGGGGGCTACCCAGATGGAATATGAAATTGATTTCTCGAACATCCAGTAATTGCCTCCCACATGCCCAACCCCCTCCACCTCAGAGCCCTTAGAACAACTTCTGCAGTCTCAGACAACTCTTACAACCACCATGGAGGATTCCCCAGAGATTATTTTCACAGCCAAAAGTCTCACCGGACAAGCAGAGTAATCCTTTGTTCGGAAAGATGTTATCCCGCAAGAGAAAGGAATCCTCCTCAGCGATTAAATCTTTAGGCCTGAATAGGACAATTTAAATATTTATTATGCTATGGGTGTCCATATATAGTGCTGAATTATATAATATGCTGTGTGCATTATTGAGATTCATTCTATATTGAGTTGGTTTATAGTTAAGCAGGGAGGAGTGCTGTGTATTTAATATTTCAGTAATAATTGAGTAATCATGTATATATATTGGTTTATTAAGCATTATTGCTTGTTTAAATAGTTAATTACAAATTATGCATAAAATATGTTAATTGCATATGTCATGATGCTACCACATGATATTTGTACACCTTGCTAACAGTAAACTTGAAATTAAACTTCCATTCCTAGACTCCTGTGTTTTTCTTTCAATTAGTTTTATGTTTTGGAGTTAAAAATGCAAGTTACATAAAATTAGGGACATTTAATAGACCCTTATGCAAATGGCTGAAAGGAAAATGGAGGACTACGTGAGAGGGGAAGGGACAGAGTGACCTTGGAGTAGGTTAAATGGTCCTATAGTGTAGAAATATGAAATGCCCACAATACTCCAAATGTGGTCTAACCAAAGTCTAACACAGTAGCAACATGATTATTTGACATTTATATTCAATGTCCGAAATGGCGGAGGCAAGCATGTCATACGCCTTCTTTACCACCTTGACTACTTGTGTTTCCAGTTTCAGAGAGCTACGAACTTTCACCCCAAGATTCCTCAAAACAGCTAAGCTAAGGGTTGAGACTTTTACTACATAATTTCCTCTTACATTGCCCCCCCACCAACGATGCAATACCTCACATGTGGATTAAACTCTATTTGCCATTTGTCTGACCAAATTTTCAGGTAAATTTTATCCTGCTATATTTATAATAATAATAACAACAACCCATGAAGGGTTTTCTGTCCCCTATCAGGCACATCCCCAGGTGGTGGATTGGGGAAAACTCTGCAGATTTGCAGGGCAGGTGAGAAATAAAATGCCACTTGTGAATCAAAACAGAAACAAATCCAGGCATGTCTGTACCCAGATTCGGCAGTGCTCTAGTCAGTGTTTCTTCACCATGTTAGGGGCTGCTGAAACAAACACCCTGGCTGTAGGTATAAAAAGCACTTTCTTAAAAACCCTTTCACTTTAGAAGTGGAGAGATGTCTACGGAGTAGGTGATATGGCCACTGAGCATGACAGTAAGCGAACCACTAGAGATGCACTGTTGAGTTGGCGGGCAGGCACCAAGGAATCTGAGAACGGTACAGCCAGCTTTCAATGTAGCCTTCCGGTATCATAGGGTGTGACTGTTGCAGGTGATTCTCAGATGAGCAGGCCACTTACAACTGAGTCCATGCAAGCAGTTAAAAGAAGAAAGACACACACAAAATCATCATTAGAAGAAAAACACCTTCATAATGTATTTATATTATCAAGTAATGGAACTTGAGACTGACATGGCAGCCTACAGGGACAAACTTCATCAACAGTCTATAGTACAATATCCCTTCATGCAAGTAAATCGCCTATGAATATCAGATCAATGTCGAGTGATAGAATTACATCAACAACTGCTCAACAAGCTAATGATAATAGCAACAACACAGATGTGGAGCCTCCACAGAATGCTGATGACAGAGCTGAGCTTACAGACAAAATTATCCTAACATTCAACACCAGACTAACATAATACATGGGGACTGAACCAACAAAAAGGTAATGCATACGAAAACAAAGCTCATCATCAAAAATTACAAAAAATGTTATTACTCTCAATGATATTATATTACCATATTTAGGAAAACTTGAAACATTTGAAGAACTACACACAATAACATACTGCACAGCATTAAAAGCAGTGCAGCGCAATGGCTCCAGAGTAGAGGCACACAGTAATAGAAACTGCAAACTGAGTAATGAAATGAAAATACCAAAATGGCAGAAGAGATTAAGAAAAAACACTGAAACCTTAAGAGTCTAGTTAAAGGAGTATAAAATGGATAAACAAGCAAGAAAATTAAGACAAAAGCTAAGGAAATACTACAGAAATACAAAGCCCCTAGAAGATATGATCAAGCTAAGAAAAGCATTGTAGAATTGATGGATACATTAAAACAAAAGCTTCATTTATACAAAGCAAAACTAAATAGATAGATGAAATGCAACTGACGATGAAAACACAATTAGCAGTTCATGAACAATGAAAAAGTTTTATACAGGACATCGAAACAAAAATGTCACCAACGCTAGCACAGAATTACCAGGAAACACAGATAATGAACTTTTGGTGTAATATCTGGTCAAACAATCAAAAAGCAAGCTGCTGTAGGGAGGAAAATGAATGCAGTTACATAATTGAAGATGTGGAAACCCCTGTAGTTACAATAGATAATGATAAAAGCAATTACAAAAATAACCACAACTGGAAATTAATATTCATAATTATTGGTACAAATGTGTACTTGTCTTTATCCATACCTATTAATACATATCAACAATATTCTTAAAAATCCTGAAAAAGTGCCTGAATTTTTGATAGACGGTAAAACATATTTCTTACATTATCCCAATAGTATTATCTACGACTGGTGTCATCAAAGTTGCTACACAATAACATTATACAATTAGGCCTACACAGTAATATTTATAGTATGTAAATCTTCAAAAAGCCACAATACTAAACACTAGTAGAATAGTTTGGAATTTCCAGTAATTGAGAAATTAATATGCTTGGCTATGCCCATACCTCAAGTTTTAACAGCTGGAGGTGAGAAAAATTAAAAATACAGCAATGATAATAATAATAATAACCCAGGTTGATGTGGTGGAGATATTGTACATCTCTACCAAAGAAGGTGTAAAGCACTACTTCTCTCCACTAGCCTGCAGGTCACCTTGGGCAAGGTGTAGCATCTGCATAAACCCCCCACGCCCCAATCAGGGTCACAGGAAGCTATGGGAGTGGGTGATGGATGGTAGTATGAGCAGCTGGTGTATTCTTCTATGTAGAAACTAATAAAAATATTGAAAGAGGACTTTGCAAGATGCAATAACTCACCTGTAGATTAAACACCATTTGCCATTTTTCCAACCAAATTTTCAGTTCATTTATATCATGATGTATCCTTTGACAACCTCCCTCACTATCCACAACTCTGCCAATTTTCAGGCCCTCTGCAAACTTACAAATCAGACCACAAACATTTTCAGCCAGATCGTTTAGTGATATGCATCCCAGCATTGGATACACGAGAGACTGAAAATGCTGGAATGTTGCCAAAAGGAATTTAATGAGGGTACATTTCAGGCCATGACGCATCATTAACATTGGAAAGGAAGGAGGCAGAAGCCAGAATAAGAAAGTAGGGAAGGGGAAGGAGTACAAGCTAGAGGTGATAGCTGACACTGAATCAGAGGGAAGGTGAGTGGCTGAGGGAGGGGGCATTAAGTGAGAAGCTGGGAGGCGATAGGTGGAAGATGTGAGGGCCTAAAGGAGGAATCAAATAGGAGAGGATTGTGGATCATTTAAGAAAGGGAACAATGAGGGATACCAGAGGGCCGTGATGGGCAGGTAAGAGGGGAAAAGGAAAGCCAGAGTGAAGAATAGATAAAGAGAAAGGGGGAGGGGCAAAATTACTGGAAGTTAGAGAAATTGATACTTCTCTAACAAGCGGAAGGTAGGTGTGATCCTGAGGAGTGGTGGAACCTGGAGTCAGTAAGTGGCTAGTTTGATGTGAGGTATAATCATCTTGAATGGACAATGAACTGGGTCAAGATTTTGTGGGAGTCGGCATGCAGCGTGGACAGTCAGACAAGGTCTCCAGAGTAGTCTTGTTGGGCACCGTCAGCAGTTGGCCTGGTGGCAGTCGGCGAGATTGGCAGTATTGGAATCGGTTGTTTTTTAAAATACTTTTTATAAGATACAAATTAAATTACTGCAAGACTAAAATCGTAGTTTTAATGATAGCTTCTTTTTACTGATATAATTTGTATTTTTAACAATTTGTACCTTTAACAAATGCATATATTTTTCACGATACTGTATCTGGTGCTTTGCCTCCACTTAGTGGTGGAACTTGGTATAGCAGTTTGCATAACTGACACCTTTTCCTTTCTAACTGGCTCAGTGCTAGCACATTACCCACATACTGTGATTGTGTAGCTGTTCATTAGTCTCTGTTATCCAAGGAATTTCTGTTATCTGAATTATAAAGACAACAGATTTTTGCAAAAACGCCATCTTCCTCTTTGCCTGATTCCTTGCTCCTTTGTTTCTCAACTCCCCACTTAGCTTCAACTGCTCTGTGTCTTTTGCTTATACTTTAAAATAAATGATTGTGAAGAATTGCAGTTTCCTGTAAATCCTGAACTCCGGAAAGAACCCAGAGATCAAAAATTACTGAGATCCAACGGCAGCTAGGATGGTCATCCATGTTCTTCAAAGCATTCCGGCGGCGGTGAACCAGGGGCCCAGGCAATGTGACCTCCACTATTGGCGCCTCTGCAGGGAACATTTGGAGCTGGTAACCATGAAACAGTTCAAAGGTGACACAACATTGGCGGAAGAGGTGTGTAAACTATGGGCCAACTTGGCGCAAAGCAGATACTTCTTCCATGTGGAAGGGTTAGAGGCAGCAAAGCTTTGCTGAAACTTCCGCACTTGCTGATCAGCTCTTTCTCACTACCCACTGGCCTGCAGACAATAAACAGAGGACGAAATCACTGAGGTGCAGAGGACGAACTCACTAAGGTGCAGAGGACAGACAGAAGTGTGAGACCCTGGTGTCCACAGTGTCCCGGGGGATGCCATGGATGTGGGCTACATGATTGTCCAATATTTCAGTGACTAGCAGAGGTTTAGGGAGGGCAATGAAATGTCCTCCCTCTTTGGGAACTGAACTATCGATGTCATGATCACCATGGTCCATCGGAAGGTGGCTAACCTTTGATGAAATCTATGCAATATTGTACCACTGGTGTTGAGGGACAGGCAGGGGCTATAGGAGCCCAGAGGGCCATTGGTTGGAGAAATTAGACTGGGCACATTGAGGATAGGCAATGATGAACTACAATCAAGGTGGGCCAGCAGAAATGTCGTCACAGAAAATCTAGAGTCATTGAGCACCTGGATGGCTGGAGAGGGTGAGGAGTGGATCCTCTGGAATGCCTCTGAGCACACAGCCCCAGGTATGAGCATGCAGCTGTCAGATACGTCAGCTGGATCAGGCTTGTGCTGTAAGGCCTGCCGGATCTGGTTCTCAAAGTCCCGGATGATCGCAGCGAGCATCTGCCAAATAGGAATGATGAGCTGAGGGTCCCATTTCAGCTGGGTTGAACGGTTAGAACAGAGAGTCCACCTTAGTGTTCCAGGAGCCGGGTTGATAGGAGATGATGAAGTTGAATTGCTCGAAGAAGAGGGCCTGACATGGGTTGAGTTGTCAGTGTTGAGTTGTTAGTGTATATGAGATTCTAGGGGTCAGTCCAGACCAGCAAGGGCCTGGTGTTTCCCATCAGCCAGTCTCTATTCCTCCAAGGCTTACCTGATGGAGATCTATCTCCCTGTTTCCCATTCTATAACAGCTCTCTGTAGAGTTGCACTTGCATGAGAAGAAGGCAGAAAAGTGTGTCTTCCCATCTGGTCCTTGCCGGGCGAGGATAGCCCTGATGCCCATGTCAGATGTGATCACCTCTACAATGAAAAATCCGGAGGGGTTCCGATGGAAGAGAATGGGAGCAGTGTTGAGTGGCTCTTGATTTTCTTGAAAGTTTGGCCTGCAGCAGCAGACCAGGTTATCTTTGAGGTAGATGATTTGGTGAGGAAATTGAGAAGAGGGGCAATTTGACTGTAGTTTCTCATGAACCAGCGTTAGAAATTAGAAAGGCCCACTCAGCACGGTAGCTCTTTGAGAGAGCACAGTCAAGGTCATTCAACAATAGCGTGCACTTTTCCGAGGTACATGGTTATGTCTTGGGGTGAAAAGATGTAACTCAAGAAGGAAATGACCAGGGTGTGTAATTCCTCTAACTTGCAGCAGAGTTGGTTTTCAAGGAAATTTTGAAGGACTGAATGGAAGTGACAGATGTGGTCCTGAGGACATCGTCAAGGTAATCAAATACATACCTGAGTAACATGTCCTGCAGGATCTCATTGAGGAAGGTTTGGAAAATAGCTGGACTGTTAGAAAGTCTGAAAGACATCACTAAGTACTCATAGTGGCCAGTGGGTATTATGAGCGCAATCTTTCACTCATCCCCCTGACGGTTGTGGATCAGATTATACGTACTCTGTAAGTCCTCGCGGAGAGTTTCAAATGTGATGTCATCGAGGGAAGAGAACAGTGGTACTTAGTGGTGATTGTGTTGAGTCCGTGGTAGTCAAAGCAGGGATAAAGACCCCCATCTTCCTTTTTGATAAAGAAGAACCCTGCACCGGCTGGAGACCGGGATGTGAATGTTGTAGCGCTTCGGTGATGTAGTCACTCATGGCTTGGGTCTCAGGAAGAGAGAGAGAGTAAACAGACAACTTTGGTGCCCAGAAGGAGGTCGAATGCACAGTCCTGAGGTCTGTGAGGCAGTAGAGTGCTGGCTTCCCTTTTACTGAAGGTGATGGCTAAGTCGTGGTACTCCAGTTATCACCAGGTTCGGACATGGCACGAGTGCCGAGTGAGAGACACTGAAGCAGGTCGATAGTTCACAGAATTTAATGCGAACAATGTTAAACGGAAAAGAAAACAATAAACACTAGGCCAAACAGGGCCATTGACTAAAACATTCTGTGACGAGAATACACATAAAATTAAGATGTTTGCTGGCCTGGGTTAGCATCAGTGACATCAGCAAGTGGTCTGCCACCTGCCCTCAGGGGAAGGAGAGATAAGGAACAATGGAGCAGCGTCTGGAGATGTGTAATGAAGGAACGGGGGAGAGAGAGCTGTCTGGAGCGGCTCCCCCTTTGAACCCTGAACTGTTTGAAGTGGTGGACAGGCGATGCCCCAGCAGGGGGATAAAAAGGGACAGGTTCGCTAAGGCAGGACACACGCCACCCGAGGTAACGAGACCCTGGAAGTGGTGCGCCTCTCACGAGTGGGTGAGAAGTACCAGACAACGGCCAGGGTGGAAAGGTACGATCAGCGGGAACCCGGTGTGTGTCTGCCCTTGCCTGGGTGCCGGGTTCACTGCAGAGGATCGACTGCATCTGGAGGAGGGGTCACAGTCGGTGACCTCAGGTGACATCACCAAGGACCCGCCCAAAAGTTGCTTGTGAGCAATCTCGCCGGTCTGTGAGTGAAGCCGTTCTGAATGATCAGTTGTTCCTGTTCTATCTCTCTCTTCCCCCACGTTGTCCATCGCCATGGCAACGATTACTGCGAACTGAACTACTAACTGGACTGAACTTTGAGTCACTTTGAAATTTGGTCATTTACCCCTAGACAACGATAGAGCTTGATTGATGCTGTTATCTTAATTCTGTGCACATGTGTGTTTATCATCGCTGAACTGTTGCATTTATTATCCTTTCGATTACTGTGTTGCTTGTTTCTTTAATAAAACTTTCTTAGTTCTAGTACTCCAGACTCCAACTGAGTGATCCATTTCTGCTGGTTTGGCAACCCAGTTACGGGGTACGTAACGTAAGTGGGGTTCTCGTCCACGATTTTGAACGCTAAATTTGGGACGGAGTAAATTGATTGGGTTAAAATTCCCGAAAGAAAGAAAAGACAAACAGCAGAAATGGAGGCTGAGGAATTTATAAAGGCGCCGACCTTGGAGGCATTAGAGGATGCCAGGAAATCGGAATTGGTAGCTGTGGCCAAACGGTTGAATCTTGCTAGGGTGAAGTCGACAATGAGGAGAGAGGAGATACACAGAGCTATTGTAGAGCACTATGTATCTAAAGGTGTGTTTCCCCAAGGTGAGCTGGGGGTGGTGTCTATTGAAAAACCTGCTGGAGACGCGGTACAGGTACAGCTTGAAAAACTGAGACTCGAGCATGAGTTCCGGGTACGACAGTTGGAAAGAGAAGAGAAAGAGAGAGAGAGACAGTTAGAGAGAGAAGAGAAAGAGAGGGACAGACAGTTAGAGAGAGAAGAGAAAGAGAGGGACAGACAGTTAGAGAGAGAGGAGAAAGAGAGGCAATGGGAGCGAGAAGAGAGAGGGAAACAGAGGGAAAGGGAATTTGAGCTGGAGAAGTTAAAGATAAGGGCCGAGCAGGGGCTCGTGCCGAACCAAGATGGAGGGTTCCGGGCGACCCAGGAGGTTAGGCTGGTTCCCCCATTTGACGATACCGACGTGGATTGGTACTTTTTCCACCGAAAAAGTGGCTATAAGTCAGGACTGGCCGAGGGATAAGTGGGTTGTTTTACTTCAGAGTGTACTGAAAGGGAAAGCCCAAGAAGCTTACTCCGCTTTGTCCGCGGAAGATGCCCAGAGGTATGAGGTGGTGAAAGAGGCCATCCTCAGGATTTATGAGTTGGTCCGGAGGCATACCGGCAGAGGTTCCGGAATGCGAGGAAGCAGTGGGACCGCACATATTTGGAGTTTGCCCATGAGATGCAGACATATTGTGAGCGTTGGTGTGCCTCGAAGGGGGTAGAGGGGGATTATGACAGACTGCTACAACTGATCCTGATTGAGCAGTTTAAAGGTTGTGTCCCTGAGGGTATGAGACCCTACCTCGATGAGAAAGAGGCAGCCACGTTAGCCGCAACTGCTAAGTTAGCGGATGAGTATGCGTTGACGCATAAAATGAAGTTTGCCCCGAGTAAAGGCTACCAGAAGGGTAGTCAGGACGGCGGGGAGAGTCCGCCGGAAAAGTCAGAAAGTAAGCCGGGGACTAGTGAAAAGGATAAGTTAGACCGGGAGCAGTCTGGTAGGAAGTCTCCTGGGGTCATCTGTTATAATTGTGGGAAAGTCGGACACTTTGCGTCCAGGTGCTTTGCCCCAAGGAAGGAGATGGGGAAAGGAAAAGCGGAAATTTGGAATGGCTGTATCGAGCTGTTAAGCGAACCGCTAGGGAAGGACAGGTCTGAAAAAGTCCAGGAAGGGCGCGAGAGGTTTATCTCGGCCGGATTGGTGTCAGTGAAGGAGGGGTTAAAACCAGTTCCAGTGCGGATCTGGAGAGACACGGGAGCGTGTCAGTCACTAATACTGAAGAGTGTATTAGAGTTTAGCTCAGAGACCCAGACTGGGGAGGTAGAGGTCAAAGGTGTTGGGGAAGGGACAGAGTCAGTCCCTTTGCACCAGATACACTTACAGAGCAACCTGGTCTCTGGACTAGTCACGATCGGGGTGAGGTCCGAATTACCGATGAAAGACGTGGAAGTCTTGCTCGGTAATGACATCACCGGGGGAATCGTGTTCCCAGTCGTGAGATTGACAGGTCAGCCTGCCAACAGTGAGGCCCCGCCCATGGACTCACAGGTTCATCATGGGGCTGCGGTAGTGAATTTAGCTGTGGTGGTAAATTTGGCTGAAACGTTTCTGCCAACCTTGTACGAGAAGGGGGTAGAAAATGGAAAGAAAGAGGGTAGTGAGACAAGTGGTAGTGAGGGAGCTGGGACGGACGTAGCAGTAGCCAGGAAAGAATTTGTGCAGACGCAGGAGCGAGACGAGGGGCTGATGGTTTTGGCAGAGACCGCTCTCTCTGACACAGCCTTGACAAGCTATTGTGCGGAGGAGGAAGTGCTAAGGAAGAAAGGGAAATCAAGTACAGCATCCGCAGATGAGGAGTGGGGGTGGTGCAAAAGAGTTATGGGGATGAGGTTTTTAACATGGCCCACGAGGTACCCCCCGGTGGACATTTTGCGGTGCTGGAGGAAACAGTTGGTGGAATCATGAAAGAGATTTACTGGCTGCCCAGGGGGAAAAATGTTATTGATCATGACCGACGCGAACTGAGACGGTCACCGGCTTTTGATATGCTAACAAATCTAGTCGGTGTTGGCGTGGAAATCAATGAAGCTAGGGGCCCCCTGATAAGAGGAAAAAAACATTTTGGAAAGATTAGTATGGGATCGATCAGATGGGAGAAGGCTATTGTTTTGGCCAGGTCTACTGATAAGGTCTCTCCCTTAATCCCCGAACAAAGCGAATCTTTAGCAGAAGTAATTAAACGACTCGCGCCCGTGGGTTTGATTGTCCCGAGGAAATGCAAAGAACTGGGACGTTGGGTGATGTCTGTTACAACAGGGCAGCCTAGTAAACAACACCCATATTTTTTGAGTAATTCAGTGACTAAAGGGCTGATGAACACAGAGGTGTGTATTGGCAATTTAATACGGCTGTCTGAAGCCAGTTTGATAGTGAACCTTGAAAAAAATGAATTCGGCCACACGAGGGTCACTTACCTGGGAATTGTGGTGACACAGGGGCAGCTGGCAGTGACGCAAGCTACAGTGCAGGCTATCGCTGACCTCCCAACCCCGACAGACAAAAGGGCCCTCAGAAGGCTCTTGGAGATGGTGGGGTACTGCAGGAAGTTTTGCAATAACTCTGCGGTCAATACCCGTCCCCCTCCTACTAAGCCCTTGCGAGAGAAAATTGAGTCGGAATGGGACGACCCTTGTTGTTGTGGTCCGGGACAAAACCAAATGAGAGGTTACATTGGTCGCAATTCATCAGTGTTTTTGGCCACTATGAAGTTTGCTGAGTTGGAGCCTGGTCTAAGGGATTATTAATAACACGTGTAAAAGGAACAGAAAATGTGATGACTGTCTGTCAAGGTGTTGACAGCTTCAAACTCGCTGTGTTAGCCAAATAGCTGATAAAGATGTATATTTGTGTATGTATCAAATAATGTATTCATGTTTGTAATTTTTACCTCCCGGTAAAAATCCTTAAAAGGGGGTAAGTGTGACGAGAATACACATAAAATTAAGAGTTTGCTGGCCTGGGTTAGCATCAGTGACATCAGCAAGTGGTCTGCCACCTGCCCTCAGGGGAAGGAGAGATAAGGAACAATGGAGCAGCGTCTGGAGATGTGTAATGAAGGAACGGGGGAGAGAGAGCTGTCTGGAGCGGCTCCCCCTTTGAACCCTGAACTGTTTGAAGTGGTGGACAGGCGATGTCCCAGCAGGGGGATAAAAAGGGACAGGTTCGCTAAGGCAGGACACACGCCACCTGAGGTAACGAGACCCTGGAAGCGGTGCGCCTCTCACGAGTGGGTGAGAAGTACCAGACAACAGCCAGGGTGGAAAGGTACGATCAGCAGGAACCCGGTGTGTGTCCGCCCTTGCCTGGGTGCCGGGTTCACTGCAGAGGATCGACTGTATCTGGAGGAGGGGTCACAGTCGGTGACCTCAGGTGACATCATCAAGGACCCGCCCAAAAGTTGCTTGTGAGCAATCTCGCCGGTCTGTGAGTGAAGCCGTTCTGAATGATCAGTTGTTCCTGTTCTATCTCTCTCTTCCCCCACGTTGTCCATCGCCATGGCAACGATTACTGCGAACTGAACTACTAACTGGACTGAACTTTGAGTCACTTTGAAATTTGGTCATTTACCCCTTGACAACGATAGAGCTTGATTGATGCTGTTATCTTAATTCTGTGCACATGTGTGTTTATCATCGCTGAACTGTTGCATTTATTATCCTTTCGATTACTGTGTTGCTTGTTTCTTTAATAAAACTTTCTTAGTTCTAGTACTCCAGACTCCAACTGAGTGATCCATTTCTGCTGGTTTGGCAACCCAGTTACGGGGTACGTAACAATTCAAATGGACCCACACTGCGGCTGAAAAGAAAAACTAGGAATAAAACGAATACCGCTAGTCTTCATAGTCAGTTGACTTGACAGTTCAATTCTCAGGCACTGCCGAAAATGAAGCAAAGCTATGTCCGAGTCTCAACAAATACTGTGATGGAACGAATGCAGTTAAATACTATCACAATGAAATAATAATTAGCTGACGTGCATATTCACGAGCGCAATTGTCGAATCTGATGCTCTGCCGAATCCGTGGTTGTGTCACCAGTGGGAGTTTGGTGAGGTTGAAGGTTTCCTCTACCTCTTGTGATTTATAGGGTGAAGTCAGCTGAGGTTGCATGCTGCTGGGACCCAACTCAGCAGTGAACCGGATGACCAGGTGAAGTGAGGGCTGAGAGTGGAGAGCCAGGGGTAACCCAAGGTGAGGAGTGTTGGGTGAGTCGATCAGGAGAAATTGGATGGTCTCACGGAGCTCTCCGATGCTGATGTGCGCAGGGTATGTGCATGCCCTGACCAACCCTGACCCTAAGAGACATCTGTCGATGGCTGTGATGCAGAAGGGGTGAAAGATAGGCTTGGTTGGAAGTCCAAGCTGCACCCACAAAGTGTGGTCCAGAAAATCTCCTCCTGCGTTGGAATCCACCAGAGCCTCCTGTGTGCTTACAGCCGTCAGGATGTGGAAGTGGACAGAAAGAGTGAGGCAGATTATGGCGCTGGAATGAGAGGCTGGGAAGAACTTACCAGATAGAAGGCCCCTCATCTCTACCTAGTGGTGCCATTTTCCTGGAAGCAGTAGACATTTGATATGTGGGTGAACAACAGCTCTGCAGTCAGCACACAAGTTGTTTTACCACCACTGCTGACGCTCGTGGGGCGGGGGGCGATGTTAAGGGAGATCTCAGTCACTGCCTGGGTTCTGGAGGTGTTGATCATGAGGATGCTGCTGCTGGAGATGGTTCGGGGAATGGCAATGGGGTTCTGGTTGATGACCTGTAAGGTCATTCCATAAGATACTTGTCAATTCGGAGTGGTGAGGATTTCAAGATCAGTGGGCATCTCCTGGATAGACAGTTCATCTTTCTAGCACTCTGAGAGACCGTGATGGTAATGGACCAGTAGTGCTTCCACATTCCAGCTGGATTCCACCACGAGAGTCCTGATTTCCACAGTGTAGTCCAGCACCATGCGAAAGCCTTGACACGGGCAAAGTATCCAGTTTGCTGTCCCCCATCTACTAGCTGGATGGTTGAAAATCTGACGCATCTCAGCACTGAATGCCCACAAATTTATTGCAAAATGTTATTGTCCCAGTGGTTTTATAGACCCAGTTAGTTGCAGCCCAAGTCTGAGCTTGCGCGGTAAAGATAGAGATAGTGAAGGCAATCTTGGCTCAGTTTGTAGAACACAGAGATGGCTAGAGACCGAAGTGTTCTACAGAGACAGGAAATTGTGGCATCAGGTTGGGGATCGTCAAAGCACTCGGGCACCAGAACACAGGGCTCAGAGGGAGAGGTTGACTGTCACAACGTTGCATATTGAGATGGAGAGTTGGAAGGGAGTGACGAGCAGATCGTTAATTGTTTCCTGCTGCTTCGGGATTCTGTGCTCATGTCAATGGGCGACTTCCTTTAGGCGAGTAAACTCTACTGGGTTAATTGTTGGTTTACTAATCCTTTGTGGTTTGACCCAAACGCAGAACAGAGGAGACGATTTAGTGGTGAGCGATAACTTTAATATTAAACTGTAAAATAACAAGCCATGAGGGGCCACAACACAAGAAAGAATGGATACTTAACTTGACAAGGAAATAAGGTAACTGAAGGTTAAGAGCAACTTAACCAGGCTGAGGCTGGCTTGTTCATATGAATGAACAACGATTGTAGGTGAGAGGTGGGTTTTAGTAGGCTGCAGGTGATGAGTAGGAAATGAGTGGCAGATGTCCCCTGTTAGGAAGTGTTGATGTGCAATGGGATCTAGATCTCCTGGAAAGTGAAAGTACAGACATTTAATATGTAGATATGTGAAATCTGAACCCAGGATTGGTGTGGTAATGGAAGGCAGAGGAGTGATGAATGATAAACACAAGAGATTCTGCAGATGCTGGAAAACTTGAGCAACACTCACACATACTGCAATTTCTCCAGCATTTTGGTTGTGGTGAATGGGTGTTTCTCTAACTAGAAATTGGTAGCACGTAGTTTTCTACACGAATTGGTGCAGAGACCTCTGTTATTTGTACTTTACATTAATGACAGATAAGAATGTAGGGAGGGTGATTTGTAAGTCTGCAGATGACACAAATATTGGTGGAGTCACAGCTGACAAAGAAAGATGTTTGAAGACATAGTTGGATGGAGATCGGATTGGAAGTTTGGCAAAGTTGTTGAAGATGGAATTTAATTAAGGTTAGTCTGAGGTAATGTCTTCTGGGAGGTCAAATTCTGGTCAGACACTTAGAGTAAATGGCAGGGACATAAGGAGCATTGATGTACAGAAAAACCTTGGGTTCAAGTCCATAGCTTCTTGAAAGTGGCAACACAGATGGAAAGGATAATGAAGGCACCTGGTATGCATGCCTTCATAGGCCAAAACATTGAGTGTAAGAGTTGTGACACCATGTTGCAGTTGTGTAAAATATTGTTGGATCACATTTGGAATATTGTGTGCAGTTCTGGTTGCAACAGTATAGGAAGGATGTGACAGCAACAGAGAAGAGCAGAAGATATTTACGGGATTAAATCCTGCTTTTTAACTTTTTGCATAACCCTCCAAGTTCACTTTGCAGGACCTCCTCTCTTCTTGCCTATGCAGTAGGTACCGATATAGTCCACAACCTCTGAGTGCTCACCCTCCCCATTTTGAAAATCTTTCGAAAACTCAGAGACATCGTTAATCCTGCACCAGCAAGGCAACACACCATCCTGAAGTCAGGCTCGAGGTTACAGAGTGTCTCTCTGTCCCTGTCTAAAGAGTCCCTTATCGCTATTTCTCACATGGGTTTTGCCCTACTCTGCTGCGCAACAGAACCAGTTATGATACCACTGATAAGGCTGCTGTTGTCATCTTCTCCTGGGAGGATCTCCATCCAATGTTATCGCAAGCAGGCGACTTGCCTGAGAGGGGGAATAGTCACAGGAGACTCCTGCGCTACCTGTCCACTCCTCTTGGTGGTCATTCATCTGTCTACTTAAAGTTTCAGAGGGGTGACCACCTCTCTGAAACAACCTCTGCCTCCTATATCCTCCTCAGTGAATCCAACAATCACTCCATTCCATCCATGCAGTCATAGACCAGGGTAAGGGTCACCTCAAAACCCCCTGAGCTCACATACCTCACAGGAGGTGGATACCATTCATTGAATATAATTACTGCCCCTTTGGAAAACTAGTGGACTTCAAAAGAAAAAATCTTACTGTGCCTTATTTTAATGCCATTCACCTGCCACACCAAAGCTTGATGTTCACTAAAGCCCACATTTCAACCTACCTGCAGTACTTCCACATAGACCTACTCCCTTTTATTTGCTTTTATGATTGTTGGGAGTAGAACTATTGCTACTCATTTGCAAAGGACTTTACAAACTGGCCCAAGACAGATTATAATGGAGGAGAAATAAGGGGGATGGTATTGAGAATTTCAAAGCCATGGATTGGATGCACATAACTTATGGCATGGGTGACCCTCCCAAGAGCCAAAGCATAATGCCTTGACTCCAGCCATCATGGCTCTCCAGGTTATTGAGGCACACAAGCCTCCAAACTACGACAAGGTTAGAGTCCTCTTGGAGGTGTGGAAGGAATGCAGTATCTCAAACTACAAGTCAATCATCTACCTCTTGCTGGTGGTGATAGCTAGTATTATCAGTAGTTCCCACATAGGAGTGGAAGTAATTTTTATTCATCCTGAAAGACTTAGTTCTTTTTTTTTTAACTTTTACTTTACTTTTGAGGCAAAGATTAGCTAATAACTGTGAATGCGTTGGCACTGTAAATAAATTTACTCTTTCATACCAAACAGCACTGATAGTCTTGTCAATATTTTTACGGGGCTAACACACAATCTGCTGGAGGAGCTCAATGAGTTAGAGTTATGCAGCATCAGTGAGGATGGGCGTGGGGATCTGGGAAGGAATCATTGATGAATCAGTTCAAACTATGTCAACAGGATTGAGAGTGCAGAGGGAAGATAGCCAGTCTAAATGGTAGAGGGAGAACGGTGAGGTGGGACCAGTAGATGATTAGTGGACTGAGGGATGTGTGAAGGATGATAGGCAGACAGACCCAGACATGGGCAGAGGGGTGCGGGGGGGGGGGTTTAGAGTTGGGAGACAGGGATGTGGATGGGGGGGGTTGAAGGCAGAGACACCTGCTGGAGGACTTCGTGGAACACAAAGGCTACCAATACTGGAATCTGACAAGACAACAATTGGAAATATTAGATGAAGATTCTGTATGAAGGACAGATGGAACCAGATGGAGGAGGGGGTATTTGGTACATAAAATACGTACTGTAGGTACCAGGCATAGGATGGGTACGTTCTCAGTGTTATCCACTGCCGGGGTGAGCCCCAGTACAAGTCCAAACAATGGCACCTCATATTCTGCCTGGACAGCCTTCAACCCGATGGCATGAATGTTGAATTTTCTTATGTCCTCTGCTTTCCCTTCCCTCTTCAGATCCATCTCTGATCCTCCCATTTTTTTCTCTTCCCCTCCTCCACCCTTCCTTTTCCCAAGCCATCTACCATCCACACACTTTATCCACTAGTTCCCCTCTTCCCATCCAATATCATCTGCCAATATCTCTCCTGTTGACATTTACTTGAAAACGCAGGGAGATTTTGTGTTCCTGTTTATCACCCTCCGGCAGCTGTCTCCACCTTCGTCCTCCCCTCCCTTCACTTCGCTCCATCTGCCTCTGTTTTTTTTTCCCTCTGCCTCCATCTGTCACCCGCCTGCCGCTGTCTCCGGACTGCACCCTGGCCCTTTACCTACCTGGCTCGATCTGCCTGTCATCCTTTGCCCTTCCTCAGCCCACCTATTACTGACCGACTTACTCTCTTTATATTATCTTTTCTCGTTGCCATGGTAGCAGTGGTTAGCATGACCACTTTTACAGCACCAGTGAGCCAAGTTCAATTCTGCTGCTGTCAGCAAGGAGTTCGCATAATGTCCCTATGATGATGGGTATTTCTTCCAGATGCTCCAGTTTCCTCCCAAGTTCCAAAGATGTACAGGTAATTAGGTTAATTGGTCACATGAGTGTAGTTGGGTGACACAGGCTGATTGGGCTGGAAGGGCCTGTTACTCTATCAAAAACCTCTTGGGGCTGATGCAAGGAAACATTTTCTTTCCTACTTTAGATGCGGCTCAACTTGCTGAGTTTCTCCAGCAGATTGGTCTTTTTTTCTGCATTCCAGCATGTTCAACATCTGTGTTCCTCTGGTCCTTATTGGGCTACAGTGATTTACAATTTGCTTAAAAATAGAAATAAACTTGAAATATTTCACGTATATTGAAATGCTTAAGTATTATTTATTTACTTATTTGCTTGTTTTATTATTTGCAGGTTGTCTACTTTTGCACTTTAGTTATTGGTCTTTGTATGTAGTTCTTCATTGATTCTATTGTATTTTCCTGTCTTACTGTGAATGCTGGTAAGAAAATGAATCTGGAGATAGAAGTACAGTAGACGTTTCGGGCCGAGACCCTTCCTGACGAAGACTGTACCTCTTCCTAGAGATGCTGCCTGGCCTGCTGCGTTCACCAGCAACTTTGATGTATGTTGCTTGAATTTCCAGCATCTGCAGATTTCCTTGTGTCTGGAGATAGAATACTGTATGGTGATAAATGCGTACTTCTATAATAAATTGAATTTGTACATGTAAAACAGAAAATGCACATCAAGTCCGGCATCATTTTTCCGGAGAGAGGCGCTGAGTTACCGTTTCCCTCTGCATTGACGATACCTGACATGCTATGCATTTCCAGTTTTTACTTCAGCATCTGCATTGTTCTGCCTTTCAGTTTCTGAAATGGACGGATAAACAGTCAATTCTCACTCAGCGGCATACACTAGTGTTGCGGCTTCACGGACATTTCCGGGAATTTTCCCCTTTTACGGGTTTGTTCCAGAGCTCGACTCCTGCCCGTTTTCTTGGAGCTCTTGCTGTGCACGCTCTGTGCGCGCGGACGGGCGTCTCGAGGGCGCGGGAGCGCGCTTGGCCGATGTCCGCGCTTGCGCAGGACCTGCATTGCTTTGCTGTAACAGTAGCGGTGAGCAGTGGAGTAGGAGTAACGCCGGGTCAAAGGATACACATTGCAACTATGTTACAGTGCAGGGCAGTATGGCAGAAACTAGCGCCGTTGAGCAGGGCATCGTCTGCACTAGTGAGGAGTAGCGTCAACAGGCGAGGTAAACAGCTGGTACATGGTGTACATGCGTGGGCAGTTCGCTGGCGAATTGGCCTAGGCCTCGCTTATGCGTCCTGGGAAATGCAGCCTATCCAGTGGGGCCCGTTTCCGTGAAGGTCGTGGGAAACATCCGATGCAAGATCACTGATGATCGCTCCATTGAGTCTAATTTATTGTATACGGCCCATTGCTAATGCAGTATTTTTCCCCAACTTGTACCCTTGTTCTCCATTATATTTTCTATGACTAAATGGAGAAGCAGCAACAGTTGTGACCTGCGCTTTGCATGGAAGGTGCTAATTGGCAATTTGCTAATTTAATTCTTGAAATCACTGGGGAGTGTGCACCGTGTGAGGTTCTTAAACGGTGCACATATGAAACTGTCAGGCTGTCCGTTTGTTATTAAATCTATTCTTGTTTGTACTAGCATGCAAAGACCAACACAAGTTAACTAGTAAAAGTTAAATGTTACCCAGAGGTAAATTGAGGATGGACGTTCTGTAGGTACCCATCTTGGTGGCCTCTAGGATAGAAATATAATCATTAATATACTGTAATATTTTTAAAAAACCTGCCAGAATCGAATGGAAAAAACACAATCCCAGAAATTAATGACTGGCACCATTGTGAATGGAGAAAACAGTTGATATTTGAATTCAACCCCCCCCCTTACCTTTTGCCAGTGTTGAGAGTATGAGGGAAAATAAAGAGTTTTGTACTACTACAGAGGCATGAAAGTGGAAGCATCGATAGGATGGAAGATAATTTAAATGACAAGAATATGGTGGTACTCCATGACAAAGTGGATGGAAAGGAGGGAAAAACAGAAAAGTAAGGAAATGAAAAGCCAGGCATAGTTATGTATAGGTGAATTGAAAAGAATCAGTAATAGGGCTGATAGGAATAGACAAGGAAGTTGCAGGGGGAAGTTTCAGATTGCTGAAAGGGAAGTTTTAGCAATGACATATTGAATTGTCTTTGAATGTTCGTGCTGGTGAGCTGGAAGGTGAGGGACTGGGAGGGAGAGGAATGAGTAACAATAGAACTGAAAGAAGTCTGACTCACTCAAAGTTCCCAGCTCTATATGGGGAGCATTCCACATCAGTAAGCTGTTTGGAATATACACTGGAAAATTGTTTTGTTTGGTTCAAGGGGAAAATAATTGAAAATAAAAATGTATAATTCATTTTTTCTCCGTGGATCCACTACTCACCAGTTTTTTTTTATGTCTTTTGCACAGTGCACTTATTTTCTTAAACACCTTGTGCAGAGGATCTTTTGAAACTTCAATCATATCTTCAAAATCTATTAAATTTATGAATATATCTTGGGGATCCAGCGTACAAATGAGACATGTTAAGTATTCAACAAAATGTCTACTCAGCAAGCCAGGTTATCGACAGAGATATTCAGACTTAATATTTTGTCTGAAATTCATGGGACTAAGAGGAAAAAAATTGCAGCTTTTCACAAAGTCCAGAGACTGGAGGGGCTGGGCACTTAAAAGCATGTAGCAGAGTAATTACTCAGCAGTTGTTATTGGGAATCATGGGACTAAAAACATGGTGTCTGGTACCTGATTGCAAGATAAGCTCTGAGTATTGAGTTTCAATTGAGCTTTATTGGGGCAGTGTGGAAGCCTGTGGGGAAGGAAGTGTTGAGGAGAAATGGAATTACGAACAGCTGGAAGTTAGGGATTATATTTCTGGACTGCAAAGAAGCCCAATCTATTTCCAATTTTGAAAATCCAGCATCATGAGCATGAAGGAAATACAAAAGAGCAAGGTAAAAAGGGCAGGTGTTGCTTCTCAAGTGATTACATGGTAAAGGCAATGGATATTGGTAGAGCTAATCCCTTTGAGATGCTGAGTAGAGACATAAGATTAGATGGTGGCATCATACTCTGAACTACGGAAATTGCTGGGGAATACAACCATACTGAAAAGCAATAACTAAGGCTAATCTTGACCATCCCATGTATTTTCAGTGTTCACTAATTTTAGATTAAACTTGTAAACAAAATCTTCGAATCCGGTCTGTGGATAGAGTCAAATTAACTCATTTAGCCCTTTTCATTCAGATCTATAAAAATTCATAGGTGTTCATCATACCCCAGAATCAGAAGATCATATTTCTGAGTTCCAAAGACTTGTGTACATATTCTCAGTTGTCAGTTTAGGGCCTAGACTCGAGGCAGATCTGTTAGTACATTATTGTTCCCACTAACCTTTGGATAACATGTTAAACATCAGAGATCTACCTCCCAGATATATAAGATTCCCTGGAAATACTAGAAGAGTTAACAATTTTACTTATGTATAGCCAATATTTATTCTTTGGGTGCTACCAAATGTTTGATGCATCAATCATTTTGATTGTTTCGGTGAGATCACTTCACCTGATTGCTGTGTTGCTGTTTCAATTCCACATGAAAACTGTTTAAAGATTTAAAGGCATTTAGGTGAAATCAATAGAATAAATACTTGTACTTTGAACTAAAATTTGGAAATAGCATTGAGACAGACACTTCTGCCCATCACTTCCATGCTGATGATCGACCACCTTTTTTCCCATTTCTTTATCTTGCAACTCCATCAACTTTCCCTAATTGAATCTCCTATCACCTCACCTACACTAAAGGAAATTTACTTTAGCTAATTAACTTGCCAACAACCATGTCTTTGTCATCATGGGTCTCAAACTGAAATGTTGATTCTCCAGTTCCCTCCATGATTGCTGTCTGATCCACTGAATTCTTTTAGAATCATGTTTGTGTGCAGTTGGAAACTGGAACACCTGGAACACCAATATAGGGAGAACATGCCAACTCCATATAGATAGTATAGACAGTGAAATTTCCTTTGTTTCTTTCAGGGGAAATTTTGCCTAACAAATCTGTTGGGAGTTCTTTGAGGAACTAACAGGCAGGATAGACAAAGGAGAATCAGTGGATGTTGTTAAGGCCTTTGACAAGGTGCTGCACCAGGCTTCTTAACAAGATAAGAGTCCATGGTATTACAGGAAAGATACTAGCATGGATAGAGGATTGGCTCACTGGCATGAGGCAATATAGTACGAATAAAGTGGGCCTTTTCTGGTTGGTTGTCAGTGACTAGTGGTGTTCTGTAGTAGTTAGTGTTGGGACCACTTCTTTCCAGATTATATATCAATGATTTGGATGGTGGAGTTGATGGCTTTGTAGCCAAGTTTGCAGACGATATAAAGATATGTGGAGGGGTGGGTAGAATTGAGGAAGCAGGGAGTCTGCAGATGGACTTGGATGAGAATAGGCAAATAAGTTGCAGACAGAATACACAGTAGAGAAGTGTATTTTCATGCACTTTGGTAGAAGGAATAAAAGTATAGACTATTTTCTAAACAGGGAAAATGTTCTGACATTAGAGGTACAAAGGGACCCTAAAGGTTAACTTGCAGGTTAAGTTGGTGGTGATGAAGACATTTATAAGGCCACATCATAAGCACCAGATATACTAGACAATCCCAATGGAATTGAGCTGAAGTGTTGCCTCACCTGGAAGGACCATTTGGGGCCTTGAATGGAGGTGAGGGAGGAGGTTAATGTGCAGGTGTAGGACTTCGTCCACTTGCAGGGCCAAGTGCCAGGAGGGAGATTAGTAGGAAGGGATGATTAGATGAGGGAATCATAAAGGGTCCGAGGTGGTGAATCTACGGAATTCATTGCTACAGGCAGCTGTGGAAGCCAAGTCATTGTGTATATTTAAAGTGGAGGTTAATTGGTTCTCGATTAGTAAAAGTGTCAAAGGTCACAGGGAGAAGACAGGAGAATGGGGCTGAGATGGATAATAAATCGGTTATGATGGAATGGTAAAGCAGACTTGATGGGCTGAATGACCTAATTCTGCTCCTGTGTCTTATGGTTGCATGCTTATGGTCTTTATCGTAGGCCTATGAGCTTGTAGTAACTTTGAGGTAATTTAGTTAGAAAATATAAATAAAATATACTTAAATATGATCTCCTAATCAACCTCAACTCCTTATGAGGAATAGTCTGTGATGCAGTCATAGATGAAAATAGCATGGAAATAGGTCCTTCAGCCCATCAAGTCAACACCAGTCATCAACCACCCATGTACAATGACTGTACATTAATCCTATTGTTTTATCTCCCACCGTGCTCTTCAACTCCCTCCAGGTTCTACAGTAGGGGCAATGTACAGTGGCCAATTAGTTACCAGCCTGCATGTTTTTGGGATTTGGGAAAAAGAATCACACAATCACAGAGAGAACATGTGAACTCCAGCGAGACTGTACCTGAAGTCCGAATTGAACCCAGGTGTCTGGTGCAGTGAGGCAGAGGTTCTCTTAGCTGCTCTGCTGTGCTACCTGTATCATCAGGTATCATTAATTAATTATGATAAAAGTTTGTATTTTATTGAGTGCAAACAAGTTGGGCTTTCGTTCACAAAGATGATAACCACAGATTTGGATTGGGGTCTTAATAACCAAACAATTTTGAAATTCAGATATAAAATTATTCTCTGACCCAAATGAACCACAAAATGATTTTGCTGTGTGGTTCAGATTCTGATCTGTGTTTTTGTAGTGTCACTCAGACACTATTTATCATTGTTTTTACTTGATTGAGATCTATGCCAAATGAAGTAATTAATACCTTCATTTCTAAGTTCACTTTCATAGTCAATATCTAAGATACTTAATTGAGTTACAGATGTACTTCTGTTAACCTGCCTTCCAAAATTATGTCTGTACCCAGTGTCAAGTTCTGACTATTTCTTTCTTTTGCAATAAATTTTGTTCTTTAGGAACTTTATTTCAGCGATGGAAACTTCCTTTAGAACAGCAGATGAACAGGCAAATGGCTAGCGGCGTTGAACCTCATGGCTCTGGCGCTATTTATTTAGTGCTTGTTGGCTTGACAAGTTTAGGAGCTGGTGCTTATGTAAGTAGTAGAGATATTTAATAAAAGGAATGAGCTTTCCACCTCTGCTTCTGTTGGTAACATTTTGGAACTCCTAATATCTCTCTACTTCCAGCTCAGTTTCTTTGCCTTGCAGGTACTTGTAACGGAGAGAAGACGTAAAAAGTACAGAATGGATTGCATAGTTCATTAATCTTTTTCACTGTGTGACCCTTAATTTTATCAGCCCTTTGGTTGCACTTTTTGTTTTAAAAAAATTGGCAGTCATTTTGATTTACATTGTTAATTTCCCATTATTTTATTCTATTTGTTGGCATCAGAATTAAATACATTTGTGAATTACATGGCATGACCAAGATCTCCTGCTCTATGTACATTATTCTTTATCTTATCCCATATTTTTTGAATTAATTTTCATATATTAGCTTTTTATAAACATACTGAGCGTTATGTTTTAATTCAGATAAAATAACCTTTATTATCGATCATCTATACTATTAAAAGCCATGTAAGAGGATTTTCTATTAATGTTTAATTGAGATAGCACAGTAAAGAGGGAAAAATAGAAAAATGATAATTAATGAAATAATTATAAAAACATGCCATGGAAAAGAATTACTTGAAGGCCTGAAGTTTCAGACTACAATAGTATTAATAATATTTTCCTGGTAGTTCCTTTTATGTTTATTTCTCACTCAAATTAATATATGATTGTATTAATATATTTGTGCACACTGTAAAGATATTGTTATCATCAATAAATATGCGAGATATAGAGATTTTTTTCAAAAATACTTAGTCATATAGGCCGTCAAGCTTATCATTGAAATTACGATCTTCCCTCCTACCCCTCTGAGCACACCCCCAAAAAAAAGTTCACTGAAAAGCAAAGCAGATGTTTTCAAAGGAAAATAGCTGGTTCTAATTGCTTTATTATCTGGAATTGTACCACATATTGGAAGAATTATGAAAGCAGAAATAATATCTGAATCAGTATACAATCCTTCTCTGTCCACAACAGCATGTTAGATCAAGCTAGTTGTTTTGGGAAGTTTGCAAAACAAAAGCATTATTCATGTTTTTGAGCTAGTCTCTTGTTACATTTTAATTGTCACACATTGGAAAGGAAAGCTGAATAAAAGTGAAATGAAAGGGCTGTGAAATGGAAGGGTTCTCACTTTTTCTCCACTAGTTTCTTCCTTTACTCTTTACCTGATTTTCTTCTCTACTTTTCCATTCTTCCCTACAGTTTTCAAGCCTTACAAAATGCCTCCTGTAGGACCCTCAACAGGGTGTTTGATGTCCACAGGTGTGTCAAGGAACAGCAACAACAATCTCATGTACTTCATCATTGTTGGTGGAACCTTCATTGGGGGAATTGCATATGTAAGCCAGCTTTGCCCTTCTGTAGCTATATTTCAAATATCTCCTGTGGGTGGAGCGTTATAATACTGTAGTTTTTCAGATTAGTAGTGTCCATTTTGTGATACTATCAATGAGGTTTAGCCGTGAGCTGAAAAATCCTCACTACAGTATTTCAACTGGAACTGCAGAAAATATTTAGTTTTCTTCTAAATTCGAGAGTTTAGTTTGATGAGAAATTTGAGGTATAATCCACAATATAACCATGTAGAAGAGGCACAGAAATTTTTGGTTATTAATAATTATACTTGGTGCAGTTTATGCACATCATCTAATAAGAATGAGGAACGGGGTAGGCCACTCAGCCATAAATTCGGCCCCACTATTAAATAAGATTATGACTATTTTCTTTGCAATCTGAACTTCACATTCTTATAGTAACCTTGTACCATTTTGCTTTAAACCTCTGCTTTAAATATTCATGAGTTCTGCTTGTGTCTCCCTTTGAGAAGAATTCCAAAGACAATGCTCTGAGAGAAAGTTTTGCCACTTCTTACTTAAGTGTCCAACCTGAGTTTAGATTCTCCCAAGAATCTGCCCTTTCAAAACCGCTCAAATTTTGTTTCTGTTTAGTTTTTTCTTACTCTTTCAAGCCTACCTAACTTGTCTAGTGTTTCCTGATAATCAGTCCGTCCATCTAATTATTAATCCAGAACACCACTAATCTGCTTACAATGTACATTTAGTTAAGGAACATCTTCCTTAACTAGGATGACCAATACTATACACTTCAGCTTAGTATGAGTTCCATTTAGGAAGAACGAGATAATGATAAATTGTAAACATAAGAGATTCTGCAGATGTTGGAAGTCCACAGTAACACACACAAAATACTGGAGGAACACTATTCTAGTGTGGGTGTCAGAGTTCAGAATTCATTTTCGACATCATCTCTAAGGAGTCTGTACATCCTCTCTATGGAATATGTGGGTTTTCTCCGGTTTCCTCCAAAGACATACTGGTTAGTAGGTTAATTGGTTAATATAAATTTTCCCATGATTAAGTTAGGGTTAATTTGGAGGTTTCTGGGCGGCACAGCTCAAAGGACCGGAAGGGCTTATTCCACATTGTATTTCAATAAATAAGTAAACTCAGCAGGTTAGGCAGCATCTGTGGAAGTGAGAAAACAGCCAATGCTTCAGGATGAGACCCTTCATCAGGAGTGAAAAAGGAGGGGGAAGACAATGGAATGAAAAGGCTTTGGGGGAAGAGGAGGAGGACAAGTTATGAGTCTGAAGCCAGATGAGTGGGAAAGGTAAAGGGCTGGAGAAGGGGGAATTGGATCAGATAGGAGAGGAAAGTGGAGCATGGGAAAAAGGAAAGAGGAGGTGGTAATCGGGTGAAAAGAGATAAGAGGCTAGAGCGGGAAATAGAAGACATGGAAGGGAGAAGAAAAAAGATACCAGAGGAGAAATCAATGTTGATGCCATCAGGTTGGAGGCTACCTAGACAGAGTATGAGATGTTGTTCCTTCAACCTGAGAGCGGCCTCATCATGGCAGAAGAGGCCATAGACCGAAGTGTCGAAATGGGAATACGGATAGGAATTAAAATGGTTGGCCACTGTGAAATTCTGCTGTTGGCAGATGGAGTGGAGGTGCTCAACAAAGCGGACTCTCAATTTACGACAGATCTCACCAGTGTAGAGTAGCTCACATTTGGAGCACTGGATGCAGTGGATGATCCCAGCAGATTCTCCGGTCCTGTTTGGGGCCGTGAATGGAGATGAGGGAGGAAGCAAGTGGTCAGGTGTTGCATTTATGTAACTTGCAGAGATATGTGCCAAGATGGAGATTAGTGCGGAGGGACAAATGGACAAGGGAATCCCATAGGGGGTAATCCCTGAAAGTGGAGAGTGAAAGGGAGGAAAAGATGTGTTTGGTGTAGAATCCCATTGAAGGTGGTGGAAGTTGCAGAAAATGTTGCAATAAATCATGTAGTCAGGAGGCTCAAAACAGGCCGTTCAACTCGTGTGTGTAAGCCACCAAGTATCAATCTATACAAATCCCATTTATCAACACTTTGTCTTTGGCTTACTGTCCCTCACCTATTCAAGTGTACATCCAGATGCTGCTTAAATGTTGTAAGAATACTTGCCTCCAACCATCTTCTCATGCAATGCATTCCAGATTACAACAACTCCTTGGCTGACAGATTCTTCATCAGATCCCTTCTGAATCTTGTTCCTTACCTGAAGCCTATAGTCTCCGGTTTTGGACACCTCTGCCATGGGGAAAAGGTTTCTTACTGTTTATCTTACCTATGCCTCTCATAATTTTTTATATCTCTATCGGGTCTCCCCTTAGCCTTCTCTGCTGCAAGGAAAAGAAACTCAACCTTGCAACTGAAGCATTCAGTTCCAGACACACATTAATTTTCTCTGATCTCCAGTGTGTAAAGAATTGCATGCAGTATTCAAGATGTGGACTATCTTATGTTTTATTATGTTATATTAAAACCTTAACTCTTCATTTCCTGGGCATAGAAAATAAGTGTCCCATATGCTGCTTTCTCCATCCTTTTTATCTGCACTACCACCTTCGGAGACCTTTGATCTTGTACTCAAAAGTTACTTTCTTTCCTAAAAATATCTCTGACTGATACCCTGTAAACGACTCTATTTCCTCCTACAGCTGCTTTGGATACACCTCCAGGCAATGGGGATTTATCCAACTTTATTCTCCTCAAGACACCTTGTAGTTGCTTTTTCATCCTGAGATGCTGTACTTGGTTTTTCATCATTTTTTTCTAATGGTTCCCACACTGTCATTGGTTACCTTCTTGCTTTTAATTTTTTCTTAACATTATTTGCCAGTGATATTTCAAGGCCCCCCACTGCATGCAGAGATGCACTTTTTTTCCTTTACTCCTGAAGGGTTTGTTCATGATCCATGCTGTATGTCTACCATACAGTTCCTTTTTTCATTATCCAAGCCTTAAAATCCACTGATATACAGGGTTCCTTGGACTTCCTGTGTTGACCTATCATACCCAGGGGAAAACAATCGCTTTGAACTCCATTTCAATTTTGAAAGAATCACGTAGCCCTGTAAGTAGCTACTATAAATCAATGTTTGATGGTCCTGTTATGATATTGAAATTGGCCTTCCCTTAGTTCAGAGACTTAATTTCTGGACTATCCTTAACACTTTCAGCAACTACTTTCAAAGTTCAAAGTAAATTTATTATCAATGTGTGTTTATATACAGTGGTATGCAAAAGTTTGGGCACCCCGGTCAAAATTTCTGTTACTGTGACTAGTTAAGTGAGTAGAAGATGAGCTGATCTCCAAAAGTCATAAAGTTAAAGATGAAACATTCTTTTCAACATTTTAAGCAAGATTAGTGTATTATTTTTGTTTTGTACAATTTTAGAGTGGAAAAAAAAGGAAAGGAGCACCATGCAAAAGTTTGGGCACTCCAAGAGATTTGAACTCTCAGATAGCTTTTACCAAGGTCTCAGACCTTAATTAGCTTGTTAAGGCTATGGCTTGTTCACAGTCATCGTTAGGAAAGGCCAGGTGATGCAAATTTTAAAGCTTTATAAATACCCTGACTCCTCAAACCTTGTCCCAATAATCAGCAACCATGGGCTCCTCTAAGCAGCTGCCTAACACTCTGAAAATTAAAATAAATGATGCCCACAAAGCAGGAGAAGGCTATAAGAAGATAGCAAAGCGTTTTCAGGTCGCCGTTTCCTCAGTTCGTAATGTAATTAAGAAATGGCAGTTAACAGGAATAGTGGAGGTCAAGTTGAGGTCTGGAAGACCAAGAAAACTTTCTGAGAGAACTGCTCATAAGATTGCTAGAAAGGCAAATCAAAACCCCTGTTTGCAAAAGACCTTCAAGAATATTTAGCAGACTCTGGCGTGGTGGTGCACTGTTCCACTATGCAGTGACACCTGCACAAATATGACCTTCATGGAAGAGTCATCAGAAGAAAACCTTTCCTGTGTCCTCACCACAAAATTCAGCATCAGAAGTTTGTAGAGGAACATCTAAACAAGTCTGATGCATTTTGGAAACAAGTCCTGTGGACTGATGAAGTTAAAATAGAACTTCTTGGCCGCAATGAGCAAAGGTATGTTTGGAGAAAAAAGGGTGCAGAATTTCATGAAAAGAACACCTCTACAACCGTTAAGCACAGGGGTGAATCGATCATGCTTTGGGCTTGTGTTTCAGCCAGTGGCATGGGGAACATTTCACTGGTAGAAGGAAGAATGAATTCAATTAAATACCAGCAAATTCTGGAAGCAAACATCACACCCTCTAAAAAAGCTGAAGATGAAAAGAGGATGGCTTCTACAACAGGATAATGATCCTAAACTCACCTCAAAATCCACAATGGACTACCTCAAGAGGTGCAAGCTCAAGGTTTTGCCATGGCCCTCACAGTCCCCTGACCTAAACATCATCGAAAATCTGTGGATAGACCTCAAAAGAGCAGTGCATGCAAGACGACCCAAGAATCCCACAGAACTAGAAGCCTTTTGCAAGGAAGAATGGGCGAAAATCCCCCAAACAGGAATTGAAAGACTCTTAGCTGGCTACAGAAAGTGTTTACAAGCTGTGATACTTGCCAAAGGGGGTGTTACTAAGTACTGCCATGCAGGATGCCCAAACTTTTGCTTCGGGCCCTTTTCCTTTTTTGTTATTTTGAAACTGTAAAAGATGGAAATAAAAAAGTAATCTTGCTTAAAATATTAAAGAACTGTGTCATCTTTAACTTTACGCCTTTTGGAAATCAGGTCATCTGTTACTCGCTTAGCTATTCACAGTAACAGAAATTTTGACCAGGGGTGCCCAAACTTTTGTATGTCACCATGTACAAACCTATCATTTATTTTCTTGCGGACGTACTGAATAAATCCAATAACCATAATAGAATCGGTGAAAGACAGGGCAGACAGTCAGTGTGCAAAAGACAACAGACTGCAAAAACAAAAATAAAGAAAAGAAAAATAATAAATAAATGAACAATAAATTTTGAGAGTCCTTGAAAGTGAGTCCATACGTAACAGAAAGAGTTCAGTGATGGAGCAAGTGAAATTATCTCCTCTGGTTCAAAAGCCTGATGGTTGATGGTTAATAATTCTTCCTGAACCTGGTGATGTGAGTTTTGAGACTGCTGTACCACCTTCCTGATGGCAGCAGCGAGAAGAGTGCATGATCTGGGTAGATGATGGATGTAACTTTCCTGCCATCTCTGTGATGAACTGGGCCATATCCACTACTTTTTGTGGGATTTTCCATTCAAGAGCATTTGTGTTTCCATACAAAGCTGTGATGCAGCCAGTCAATACGCTGTCCACCACACATGTATAGAGGCTTCTCGAAGTTTTAGATGTCATGCTGAATCTTCACAAGTTCCTAGGGATGTAGGGGCGCTGTTAGGCTTTCTTCGTAATTGCACTTGCTTGCTGGGCCCAAGATAGGTCCTTCGAAATGATAACACTGAGGAATTTAAAACTTGCTCACCCTCACCACCTCTGATTCTCCGGTGAGAACTGGCTCGTAGACTTCAGTTTCTTCCTCCTGAGGTCAATAACCCACTCCTTGGTCTTGCTAACATTGAGTGAGAGAGGGGTTGTTGTTGTGCCACCACTGTCAGATTTTCAATCTCCCCACTCTATGCTGATTCGTCACTTCCTTTGATTCAGCCTCAGTAAACGACATGGAATTGAAGCTATGCTTAATCACACAGTCATAAATGTAAAGCGAGTAGAGCAGGGAGACTAAGCACACAGCCTTGTGGTGCAGCAGTGATGATGAAGATTGTGGAGGAGATGTTGTTGCCAGTCTGAACTGACTGGAGAAAATCGAGGATACAGTTGCATGAGGAGGTATTGAGGCCACGGTCTTGAAGCTTATTCATTAGTTTTGACTCAATCTATTGAGTCATGGTAACTGTCCCAAACTGCTCGCTCACTGATACTTACCTGGTTCACTGACCTGTGGTTGTTTCCAGTGGACTAATGCATAGAGCTGAATTTTCATCCCTGGATGCAAATCACATTGTCAGCCATCTGGTGACCTCAATTAATTTGTTAAAGCTGACATCTATCTAAGAATATTATGCCTCCAACCTCTTTCCAGATATTGGTAACAGTATCTTAAGCTGTCTAAACTCCAGATTTGGGAATTGCACTCTTTTCCCCCTGTTTTACTTTGTCATGCCCACCTTAAAGTCCATGTCTTTAAACAAGGTAATATCTCCTTTAGATCATTATGAATTCCTCACGCATTACACCTCATAAACCTTTTTAATTTGATATATTTTTCTTTGTAAGTAGAAAGCAAGGGGTAAGAAGTGTAGTGATTGGGCAACTGAACCTGGGAAAAGTCACTTTGATATGATGAATCAAGGCTGTGGTGAAGTTCACTTTGCAGTAGGTTAGTCCATGAAAAGAACACTTCAGTATGAAGTACATTAAGTGACCATCTTCAACAAAGGGCAGAAATCACATTATGGTAACTACAAAAGGGCCTTCCTATCAACTGCTTGAAAAAGTCATTGCTACTATTCTCAATCACCTCTTTCCAGTAGTTGTGAGCTTCTCCCCAAATTACAATGTAGATGCTATCCATATTTGCACATTTGGATGCCCATTTCCAAGTTACCATTGTGTTGCTCATTGAAGCAATAGGCAGACACTAGACTGGCAGAGTAAGGTAGTTTATTTTGAATTCCGTCACTGTTTGAGATTGTTGTGGACAGAGGAAAAGAATGTTCTCAAAATATTCCTGTAAAAAGTGTGGTATATCAACAAGTGGCAGGAATCCCTGTCTCAAAGTGAGGGAACATTTGAGTTCCCATTGAGAACTTGGTGTCCATGAGTTGAGACCTTACAAAAGCCCAAATAATGTTGGAAAGAGAACACTACTTGTCAAACTATCCATCTATCTGTCCCATCTAGCACTTAGCTTCACCTGTTTCAGAGTCTGAAGATCCCACATAGGCCTCATTTCTCCAGAGAACTAGGGTGAAAGCAAGTCATCCTTGAGCACATAGGACTGTCTTAGAAGATTAGCATTATGTTTCTTTAGTTAATGTTTAGGAAAGCATTGGTTTAGTTTTCTTTTTAAATCAGAACCAAGGGCATGATCTTGGTTGAGACTTAGAAAAATAAAATTTAATCCAATGATTTCCTAAAACAGCATTTTACAAAAAGTCATATCACTATGTTGAGAAACGATATAGATTTTAGCTTAAAGGGCATAATTTAATATTCCTTTCAGATGCAATTATGATTTTGGTGCATTTAAAAAAATCATGTAGTTACTCTGGGATTTTACATTTATTGCAATAATTATTGCTTCTAACAATGCTTTAAAATGAGTATTAATTTTCTAATTTTAAGTTTGTATATCAATTCATTTATCTTGTTTTTCATTGCTATCATGCAACGTGATAGTTTTTTCAAAAACATGACCGGATTTTTCTTTCAGTGTTTAATATATAACCTTCATGACCTATTCATTTATAATTTATAAATGATATTTCCATTGTTAAATTTATTTTGTCATTCTGCTGCATAATAAGGGCTCCATTCAATATTATTCCTCTCTTGAAATAATGTTGATCTGCTGGAATCATCCTATTGTTTCATTTACAAATTCAGATATTATTTCACTTATCCTACCATTGAAATTAGGTTATAAATTGTTCTTGTTATTTTATTAATTTATTTTGACTCTGTAAACATTGCATTGTTTATCTTAGATAATAAAAATTGAAAGATAGAGTAGTAAAGCACATGCAGGCCCTTCGGCCCACAATGTTGTGCTGACCTTTTAACCGGCCCAATATCAATCTAACCCCTTCCATCCCACTTAGTCCTCCACTTTTCTTTAATCTATCTCACTGTCTCTTAAAGGCCCCTAATGTAGCCAGTCATTATTAGATGATTAGACAGTGGTTCAAAATATTGTGAAATTGTGAGGAGTTAACTTTGATTTATTGTGATTTCCCCTTTATTTCATGTCATAATTCAATTTGCATTTGCAATATGCAGTCTCCCGTCTTAAAATTTTAGTTATTAGTCTAATCTACTGCTGATTTTATTTTAAGTTCAATGGAAGTAACCTCTGCCTTTTTTGTATTGAACAACAACCTCCTACATAATAAGCTTGTAGGCCTCTAATTTCTAGGAACTTGTTCAAGTTTATTATCATTCAATCCACATATGAGTACAGCTAAAAGGAGAGCTCCACAGGCACCAAAGTGCAAAGTACAGTACATATACACTGTATGTGATATAAAATCATATTACGAGATTAAAAAGGTATATTCTGTTGATTTACAAGTTAACATAAAGAGCTTGTACTGCTTCTGCTTTAATAAATAACATGTACTGCTATCAAAGGTCTCACTGACTGGGGCAAGATGCTTTTGATTTTGTTCTTAATATTTGGAATTTCTAGAATCACTACTCAATCACAAAGCTGAAGCTTAAAAAGTATCTTGACATAATTGTGAATTCCTCTCTTCGCCTCCCGATATTATTTTAATAGTGTTAGCTTCATTAAACCTGGATGTTATTCTTTGCGAAAATGTAGTTAACCTTCTTTGGTTGGTCTAAATTGAAAAGTGGCTTGATTCTCACATTCTAACATTCTAATGAAGTCAGGTCAGAATTATATTGGCCATTTCTGATAGTTTGAAGCTAATTTATTTGAAACAGTCTTAACTGCAATAAGCAAACAGTAATCTCACATAACATCCATTTCCAGTTGTTAGCTGAAACCTGAAGTTTTGAAAGTTGCTGTTTACTATATGCTCACTAATGGTATTGCTACATTAATTGGCCTAGCCTCCAGTTAGAAACTGTGTTTATCAATTGCTTTTAAACCCCATCTCTGCTGCCTCACTCAAGTCATCCATATATCTAAATATAAGAAAAATCCTCCTTTTTCGTCTAGTTATTTTTGTATCTTTTGTAATTATTCAATATAAAATTTAGCAGTTGTAATCATGATCTAAACAATGCTGTACGTAGTGTGTAGAGGGAATTTGTATCACTGGAATGTTTTTATTATGAATTCTCATTTTCTAAAGTGCTGGTATACATTTCATAAGGATTTGTGTTTCCTTTGCTGGATCTTATTTAAAAGTTCTTGTCCTTAACTATTTTCCTGCCTGACATTTTCCCCCTTCTCCTGCTGCATTCCAGATCAGAAACATTGAAGCCTTTACTTATAGTTGCAAGAAAAGGTTTGTGAACCCTTTCCAATAACCTGGTTTTCTGCATTGATTACTCATAAAAGGTGGTCTGATTTTCATCTAAGCCACAATAGTAGACAAACACTATCTGTCTAAACTAATAACACAAACAATTGTACTTTTTCTAGTCAATACTGAGTACACCATTTAAACAATCACAGTCTAGGTTCAAAAGAGTATGTGAACCTCTAGGTTAATGCCTTCCAAAAAAGCTATTTGAAGTTGGGTGTTCTAATCAATGAGATGAGATTGGAGATGTGGATGTAGCGGTGCCCTGCCCTATAAAAAAGGATAGGCAAAGTCAGGTTACTGACAGAGTCTGCTCTAATCAAGATCTGTTTATGTGTATTATGCCTCAATCAAAACAACTTTCAGAGGACCTGAGGAGAAGTGTAGATATGCATGAAGCTGGAAAAGGCTACAAAAGCATTTCTAAAGACCTGAGTGCTCATCAGTCCACAAATAGCTGATGAAATTGTCTACAAATGGAGGAAATTCAGAACTGTTGCTGCTGTCCTTAGGAGTGGGCGTCCTGCAAAGATCACACCAATGCTGAAGGAGGTGAAAAAGAACCCAAGGGTAACAGTGAAAGACCTGCAGAAAACCAGAACTTGCTGAAGTCTCTGTTCTTGTGTCTACTATAAGAAAAACACTGAACAAGAATTGTGTTCATGGACGGACACCACGGGGGAAACTACTGCTCTCCAAAAAAAAAATTGCACTCTTCTCAAATTTGAAAAAGACCATCAAGATGTTTTACAAGGCTTCTTTGGACGGATGGGACAAATGTACACCGCTATATTTGGAGGGAAAAGGGACACCAGCACCAAAACCTCATCCCAACTGTGAAGCATGATGGAAGGAGTATTTTTAAACGCAAACAACAGGAATTCTGCAGATGCTGGAAATTCAAGCAACATACATCAAAGTTGCTGGTGAACGCAGCAGGCCAGGCAGCATCTATAGGAAGAAGCGCAGTCGACGTTTCAGGCCGAGACCCTTCGTCAGGACTAACTGAAGGAAGAGTGAGTAAGGGATTTGAAAGCTGGAGGGGGAGGGGGAGATGCAAAATGATAGGAGAAGACAGGAGGGGGAGGGATGGAGCCGAGAGCTGGACAGGTGATAGGCAGAAGGGGATACGAGAGGATCATGGGACAGGAGGTCCGGGAAGAAAGATGGGGGGGGGGGTGACCCAGAGGATGGGCAAGAGGTATATTCAGAGGGACAGAGGGAGAAAAAGGAGAGTGAGAGAAAGAATGTGTGCATAAAAATGAGTAACAGCTGGGGTACGAGGGGGAGGTGGGGCCTAGCGGAAGTTAGAGAAGTCAATGTTCATGCCATCAGGTTGGAGGCTACCCAGACGGAATATAAGGTGTTGTTCCTCCAACCTGAGTGTGGCTTCATCTTTACAGTAGAGGAGGCCGTGGATAGACATGTCAGAATGGGAATGGGATGTGGAATTAAAATGTGTGGCCACTGGGAGATCCTGCTTTCTCTGGCGGACAGATATGAAAAGTACAATTGTTTGTGTTATTAGTTTAGGCAGATTGTGTTTGTCTATTATTCTGACTTAGATGAAAAAGGTTCACAAATGTTTTCTTGCAACTGTAGAGCCCAGTTGAGATCAGATGTTTTTCCTGTTGCTAGGCCACTAAAGAGCTAAAATAATTTATAGTTCTTAAAATATTGTGAAAATACATTTAATACTATATCAAATGTGTAATGAATGACAGGGAGATAAATTTCAGAAACCATTAGATGTGAAGGTTATTTTTATATTGATTTGTGAATGTTGATCTGATTATTGTAATGTTGGTTTGATTATTGATCCAAATATACTGCATTAATGCCATTTGCTCAACAGGTATACGTTACAATACAAGGAGATAAAGAAAGGTACAATGAACGAGTAGCACAGTTAATGTCAACTTCCAGTGTAGAACGGAAACATGAAGAATTGTCAACCAAAGGTATGTAAGTATTTTTTTTCTGCTCCCTTGAGGTGTGGAACTAGGCAGAGGTTCTATGTCAGCGATGCAGTAGCCTGGCGGTAATGTCATTGAAACTCTTAACTTGTGTTTTTCGAAAGTGTGCTTCAGAAGTTATTTAACTTGGAGTCTAGATCTGATTCTGAAATTGATATCCTTATCACACTTCTCATTTAACCCATTGCTCTGTAATTTGAACTAGGGACCTTGTTTGAATTCTGTTTTTCTTATTTCCTGTCAAGTCTGCATTTACCGAGGCCTAACAGAAGCCAGTGAACTTTGATTAATTTTTCTGTGTGGTTTACTGACCATTTTAGCCATTAAAAGTGGAATATATAAAAAGGTGCTTCTTGTCTTGATTCTGCCACGTTCAATTGTTCTTTATGTGTCATGTCATAGTGACGTGGGCAATCATAGCTTTTCATAACCATTATTGTTCTTGGCAAATTTTCTACGGAAGTGGTTTGTCATTGCCTCCTTCTGGGTAGTGTCTTTACAAGACGAGTCATTATCATTAATCTTCAGAGATTGTCTGCCTGGCATCAGTGGTTGCATAACCAGGACTTGTGATATGCACCAGCTATTCATATGACCATCCACCACCTGCTCCAGTGACTTCCCTTGCACCTCCTATTTCTACCCTGCCACCTGTATCATGTAAATTGGCCAAAACCGTCATTTAACTTTTTAGCATTAGTTATATTTGTTTTCAAAGACAATTTTAATGAACGTGCATTGAATACAATTCTGTCACATCAATTGTTAGCATTCCACAATTATGTTATAAATTAGAAAGCCAGTTTTGTTTACATCCAGAATCATATTTAATCCTTTGTCACAGCAGGATGGGCAGCACTTATGTAGTGGAACTTCTGTACACTAAGCAACTTGGACAAATATCTGTTGGTCATATGTCATTTTCACTATAGTGAAACTGTTAATCCAGCATGCTAAAGACTTTGTGCCTGGCCATAAGATTTTCTGAACTATCAGATGTTATTTTGTTTATATTTGAATACACTTTCATTCACATTCTAACGGATGTTTCATAATAGCAGTGAACTCAGGATGTGGGAACCTGAGTCCCGAACGATTGGGTGGGAAGTGCGAGAATCACAAACCCAGCAAGTGAAATTGCAAATGTCACCTGCTGAGCCAGATGCTGAACCACGGCGACTTTGGAATGGTTGGATAGCAGATTATTAGTTTTACTCTATTGATAAAAAATGATAAACACGAGTTGACTTGTTGCCTAAATTTCCTTTCCTTCATATGTGGAAGTTCCTTCTAAGAGTTAGAACTTGTTTGGGTTGTGTTTTAAAACACACACTTCTAGTTAACTCTTAAATGATAAACATGACCACATTTATTTAATGAAGGTTTAAAGTTGGCATATTCATTCATTGTGATTAATTTTTGCTATAAATTGTAAAAAAAAGCTTCTCCTTTAAATTCATAGGTGAGAAAGAAGGCGAGGCAGCAACACCAGAAGGTAAATCTTATATTTCCTTCTTCTTGACTGAATCTGTTCTGATTTTGCTTTGAAATAATTCTGGAAGATTTCTAGACTTGTTTCAAATTTTAAATTGAGATCTATCATTTTATGAATTGTATACTGATAGATCAAAGGTCCTTATTTTTCTTTTACTGAATGAGCATTTCATCAGGCAATGTTCAAGCAGCTGTTGTCAAACAACTGGTACAAGTTCAAAAGCAATAGGCATAATATAAACGTTTTCCTATAATCTGGAAGGGAAAGCATGCTATTTATAATTAATCATCTGCATTTGTGAAAAGTAGCATTTGAGCCACAAGTCTTTCTTTTTCTTAAATTTTAAAGTTGAAGTCTGTCCTGAGCCTTGTGGCTCATCAGGCCAGTGCTTTTTCTTAAATAGCAAGGAATAAATCAGATAGAAAATTTTGTGGAGTAAGGAATTTCAGAAAACATGGATCAATTGTTTTTGACACCCTAGTAGGTTTATATTGGTTTAAACAAAATTTATGATGCTAACAGGGGCTTGTGTGCATAAGTACAAGTTAAATGTATTGTACCACATTTTATAATTAACGATATATATATGTATGTAGTGGTCTAGTTTCCTAACTGTTAGTGATTAATGATTAGGAAAAAAAATCATGTGGCTCTTCAGCCACACTTGTTGATGTTAGAGATGAGACTCGTATTTGAAAATATCTGGGACAATGTTGGCATTATTACGGAAATCTCATGAAGGCTTCACAGTTATGTCGAGTTTTGATGAATGTGAATTATTTACAAAAAAGGAATTCTCCTGCAAAGATGACTGCATTATATGTAAAAAAGGATATTATCTGAAGTTCTTAAAGGAAACCCTGCACCTTCAGAAAAATTAGAAGTTGGAATTGAGTCTAGGCTTTTAACATCTTATAGTTTTACATTGGCTTGAATAAATTGCGTATAAGCACTTCAGAACCAAAAATTTAGTTGTTTGGAACTGAACTGAACACAGCCAAAGGAGGAAGTGGTATTAAAAATGATCAGTATAATAAGTTTAGCAGGTGCATCTTCTTTGTTTTAGTTTGCTGGTGGTAATTTTGTTGCTTATAATAGCGGTCCCCAACCACCGGGCCGCAAAGCATGTGCTACTGGGCCGCGAGGAAACGATATGATTTAGCGATATGAGTCAGCTGCACTCATTTCCTGTCACACCCACTGTTGAGCTTGAACGCGCGCGAGGTCATTACCCACGCGTCATCCATGTCAGCACGGGAAGGAGATCAACTCCTTGAGCTTTCAAATGACGGCGGACTGAAAAGTATGTTTGACATACTGCTGGCATTCTGGATCAAAGTCAAGGCTACATATCCTGAGCCATGAAAGCACTGAAAACATTGCTTCCATTTCCAACATATCGCTGCAATGAATGCAACGAAAACTAAATTGCGGAATAGACTGAACATAAGGAACCCCCTTCAAGTATCGCTGTCTCCCATCACCGTGTTGTTGCAGGGAAACAAGCCCGGGGCTCCCACTGATTCAGCGATATTGGTGTGTTGCAATGATTTTATTTGTTCATACGGGGAAAATATGTGCTGTGTGTTTAATATCCAAACGTTACTTAAAATGTTATGATGCTATTGACTTATAAGTGACTTAACAATTACAGCACAGAAACAGGTGATCTCGGCCCTTCTAGTCCATGCCGAACGCTACTCTCACCTAGTCCCACCGACCTGCACTCAGCCCACAACCCTCCATTCCTTTCCTGTCCATATACCTGTTCAATTTTTCTTTAAATGACAATATAGAGCCTGCCTCTACCACTTCTACTGGAAGTTTGTTCAACACTTACTTAAAGCTCCCCTGTCGTCCCCTGATAATTGACTTATCACTATATTAATGCGAGGAAAATATGCGCTGTGTGTTTAATATTAAATTCGTTAGATAAACCCTTTTAGAAATGAAATTGAGTGTATTAGCCACTTATCACCTATATTCCGGTCGTGATTATTGTCAATATTAAACCGGTCCGCAGTGCAAAAAAGGTTGGGGACCCCTGGCTTAGAATAAGTTTAATGGAACAGTTTGAATTGGTTGTTTTGGCTGGTTATTAAATTTGCAAGCATGTTGAATTACATCAGAACCTTTTCTTAATGGGGCCTTGATTCAGAACAAAGAAATGTTGACATTGATCAGGCCATTTGAGAAGTTTTTGTCTGAAGATATGAACTTTGCCTCTTCTGGCTTTTGAAATTGGCTAATTAAAATGCTTTAATCTGGATGAAGATTTAGTTATGCAAGCATTTCTTGGCATTGGCTACTCTATTTACATTGAAGGACAGCTTGGAGTTGCTTTAAATCTTGTATGATATGGACCAGCAATACAGACAAAATGCTGGAGGAGCTCAGTCGGCCAGTCAGCATGCCTGTTTATTCTTTCCCATAGATGCTGCCTGGCCGACTGAGTTCCTCCAGCATTTTGTATGTGTTGGTTGGATTTCCAGCGTCAGTAGATTTTCATGTATTTATGATATGGACAAGCAGAGTCCAATGGTTTGAGATTGCAGAGTCTGCCATTGTAGCTGATATGCCTAAATTGGTTGACAGAGAATTGCCCGAACAGGTTTCAGTGCAAGTTACAGGAGAAAAATCTGAAACTGAGCATATATCTAATTCCAATAAAAGTTGTAAACATAAAGATTGAAGGTGGTTTTTGTTTATTGTTTTTCTCTATAACAGTATTCTAAGTGTTATTTTGCACATATAAGCCATTAAACACAATCAATTTGTACTTAATAACATTGAGAACTTGAGAGTAAGAATCAGGTTTATTGTCACTGACATACATCATGAAATTTGTTGTTTTATAACTGTACAGTACAGACATAAAAATGGTACTATGCAACAAAGTAAATAAATAAAGTAATAAGACGAGGCATGTCCTGGAGGTAAGGGACCTTAATGGTGGATTGCACCTTTCTAAGGCATTTCTTTTTGAAGATATTGATAATGGTGAGGGTTGTACCTGTGATGGAGCTGGCTGAATCTATAACTCTGCAGCCTTATTCGATTCTGCACATTACAACCTCCATACCAATCGGTGATACAATCAGTCAAAATACTCTCCAGGTACATCTGCAGAAATTTTCTAGTCTTTGGTAGCATAGCAAATCTCCAAGTGAAATATAGCAGCTGGTTTGCCATCTTCATGATTGCATCAATATGTTGTGACCAGAATAGATCTTCTGTTGACTCCCAGGACCTTGAAGTTGCTCACCCGATCCAACACTAACTCCTCACTGAAGACTGCTTTGTGTTCTCCCAAATTCTCCTGCTGAAGTCCACATTCAATTTCTTAGTCTTGCTGACATTGAGTGGAAGGTTTTTGTTGTGACACACCCAACCAGGCAGTCAACTGTATGCCACCTCATTGCCATGTGAGATTATCCCTGCAACTGTGATGTCATCAACAAGCTATACAGGTGGCATTTGAGCTGTACCTAGCCTCACAGTCATGGGTGTAGAGAAAGTAAACAGTGGGATAAGCACACATTCTTGAGGTGCACCCATGGTGATTATTAGTGCGGAGGCGCTGTTACTACCACTAAATACTCACCGTAGCCTCCTATCGGGGAATCAAGAATCCAGTTGCAGAGGGAGATACAGAGGCCCAGGTTTTGAAGCTTGATGATTAGTAGTGCAAATATTTTAGAAAATGTATTCATGTGCCTTTTGATTGTATTTATTCTGTAGAATGAAGTATATCATATGATTCGGGTAGCATTTTTAAGATGCATGATTTGTCAAAATATGACATTTTGCCTGTAGTGCAGCTGATATGGTTGTTTGAATTGCTCTGAAATATATAGGAATAACTTATTTACCTGTTCAAAAGTAGCGTAAAATTAATCTTTGTAGTTTTAGGACTAAATTTGATCCAGTATTTTTTTCTCTAGAATTGTGTATGGCACATGTTGAATTTTTTATGTCAGATTGTGCTGTTTCTACAGTTCGTTACAAACAAGATATAACCTATTGCATTATAACCAAGGATTTACAACAATAGGTTTAATCAAGAAGTGACATAGCTTGCCGTTACATGTTCTATGATGATAGGATTAAAAGTCCTTTGTTTCATTGCTCAAGGCTATTTACAATTTATTAAATGTTTTTTTTCTCTCTTCTGACAGCATCGGCAGTTGAGCCAGTCAGTGTCAGACCAAGCATCCCATCACATGCTCCTTATCTTCTGATTGGTGGAGGCACTGCATCATTTGCAGCAGCTAGATCTATCCGTGCACGAGATCCTGGAGCAAGGGTGGGCAATAATCTCACAACATTATATAGATATGTATTTAAATATATATTTGTGTTATGTCTTTCCTTTCTCTGATCACCTGACGAAAGTGTCTTAGAACTCTTCTAAGTAAAATGACAAAATGGAAAAATATGACATTTTGTACCATCATACAAAGATATATTTTTTTACAACCCTAGATTAGGGAAGGAAAAATAATCCCAATTTAAACTGTATGGCACAAAAAGAAAGGCAGAGAGACGAGTATTAAAGTATGTCTGGTACCAGTGGAACTCTGCCTGTACTAGAATGCAGTGCCTAGAAAAGATTTTAAAGAAAAATAAATGCACTTATACATAATAGTCCAGGCAAAAAAAGTTGTCAGTCTACCTGATGACATCTAGTGTTCATTACTGGAATACATTTTACAGGTTTAATCTCCATGTTTAAGGGATGACATGCTTACACTGGAGGCAGTGCAGAGAAGATCCACAAGATTAATTCATGGAATGAAGGCTTGAATGTATGAAGATTAAACCTATTGTCAGTGGAATATTGAATGAGAAATAATTTTATTGAAATATGCAGATTCTGATGGGAATGACAGGATGAATTCTGGGACGGTGTTTCCCTAATTGGGAGTATCTGGCACAAGGGGGAATAATGGGAGCTCTAAAATCCAAAGAGCTGATAAAATAGAATTGGTGGGGTTTCTAGGATTTAAAAGTATGTCTGATAAATAATAATTGCTTCTCATTTCTAATATGCATATTTGTTGTATGGATAGCAACATACATCAAAGTTGCTGGTGAACGCAGCAGGCCAAGCAGCATCTATAGGAAGAGGCGCAGTCGACGTTTCAGGCCGAGACCCTTCATCAGGACCCTTCGTCCTGACGAAGGGTCTCGGCCTGAAACGTCGACTGCGCCTCTTCCTATAGATGCTGCTTGGCCTGCTGCGTTCACCAGCAACTTTGATGTATGTTGCTTGAATTTCCAGCATCTGCAGAATTCCTGTTGTTTATGTTGTATGGATAGGCCAGTTTCCTCATAGGAAGGGAGCGATGTATCTGCTAAAGTTGAGATGTGGTTGTGTTATCAAAGGGCATGAGGGGTGCAAATTCCAGTTCTGTGGAGTACTGCTAAAGTGTATCAAATTTTCAGTTTTAGTGACGGTGTGATGAGCTTTGTACTTTGTACTTTACTATGTAGTTTTATCATATATTCAATAGTATATAGGCTTGTCTGCCAGTGACATTATCATTAAATTAGTTACTTAGTAGTTATTGATGTCATGAGAAATTCAGGTCTATGAAATATTTCTTGAAAATGTACCGGGAAAAAAAATATAGGCTTTTGGTAGTGATCGGTAAAATAGAATCCAGTTCTAGGATGCAGAATTTGAGAATTCAGTGTGTGAGGGAATTAAGTGAAGGGAAAAGGCAATCTGCTTTCTGTAGCAAAAAAAAAGTGTTAATAAGTGGTAGTAACGAATTTCAGAACCACTGGAAAAGTTTGAATATGGCATGATATGAAGGGAGGAAAGAATTGGCTAGAGAATGTTGTAGTTTTTCATTTCCTCGATTTCAATTTCTCAGAACCATAACCCAGAGCAAGAGTGTAATTCAGATTGATCCTTTAAAACCAGATTGTTAATTATAAATAGGCAGTCATAAAATTTAATTGGCATTTAGATTAGAACACTTGGAAGGGGGATGTTGTCGCTGGAGCATATGGGAGCTGCTGAAGATTGTTGGAATTAATGACATTTGAGGAATCAGCTGATGAGTCAGAGTTTGAGATTTCTTCATTGCATCAGGAAAAGAGAATGTTATCTGAGCATTTTGTTCTGGGGAAGCAGTTTGAACTTTTGGGATCTGCAGATTTAATAATTGAAGAGGGTGCACTTAGAATGAAGCAGGTAGGGAATCCACAAGACAGCAATAGAAGCATGTTGACACTTGCACTTGTCTGACAAGTCTATGAATTTTGAAGGCTTAGTGAGTAGTGGCAATGACTGCAGGGAGGATGAGCAAAATGACCACGGCATCTGGGGCTGTTCAAGCTGAGGAGTGAAAAATGTGGAAGTGATGTGAGACTGTAATTTGATGCATAAGAATTGTTTTCTAGAACTGTTTTGAGTCCTAAATGCTGTGAGCAGCATGGGTTCAACTAAATGGATGCAAAGTTGAAATAATCTGTATTACTATCTGCCATGTTCAAACACTCATTAATCAAGGGTTCATGTGAGCGGGATTTATAAAGTTAACAAGAAAGGACTGGGCAGCACAGTAAAATTGGTGATAGAGTAAGAGGAAGAAACAACGTTAAAGATGCGAATGCTTCTAATTAGAGTTAAAGTTGTGGGGGAGAAAGCTAACTTTGGAGATCCTTATTTGAATTTACAAATGTTGTTCACAAATATAGGCGAATTGATGGCACAGTTAAAAGTAAATGGGTATGATCTTATTGCTGTTACAAAGGCACAGGTGCTAGGTAACCAGGGCAGAGAATTGAATAGTTCTGAATATCTAACTAAGAGGTAGGCAATTTGGAAAAGGAGGAGGGTAAATAAAGAGTAGGTAAAGGTAGTGGTGAGGATCTTGATGAGTGGACCAAAGAAATGGAAGGGAGTTAGCATTTGTATGTATTATCTGTGGATTCCCAACTATAAAACAAAAAAATTCGTATTCATAGTTCGAACTTCAAACATGAATCTAGTTTCTTAGACTCTGTGAATTTCAAGTATAGAAAGGGAAATTAGATTCATGTTAAAAGGATAATACAATAATCATGAATTTTAACATGCATACACACAGTACAAAAATTCAAAGTATATTTATTATCAAAATATATATATAACCTTGAGATTTGTCTCCTTGAAGGCAGCCACAAAACAAAGCAACCCAACAGAGTCCATTAAAAAAAGTTCATCAAACACCCAATGTGCAGGAAAAAAAGATAAATCATGCAAACAATAAAAGTAAGCGAATAACATTCAAAACTGAAGTATAGGAAAGTGAATCCGCAGCTGCGAAGCCAGTCATCACTGCAGCCAATCCAGGCTGCAAGCCACAGCCTCAGATTAGCGCAGAGATGAATAAAACTTGTGGAGCAGCAAGCTGCACGCCAACCCAGCCCTCTCCTACACCCCGACATCCTGACCCTTTCAATCTGGTCCGGCCCTTAAATCGAGCAAAATGGGCGATCATCCTCGTTCTTAGGCCTGCACCGTGCTGCCTCACCGTCGTCTTGGTTCTGCTGCATTGAATTGCCTCCCAGGTCCGCTCCAGCAATGGCCAAACATTGGCTCATTCCCACTTTTCAGCCTGGACCCTGCCGCCTCAATTCGGCCTGTACCTGCCACATCACCACCATCCTGCACCCTTGAGACTTCAGTTCACACAGTAAAAATCCCAGATTGTACAGCTAGTTCAGAAGCTCAACTCCGAAAGGGAAATTACAAGTAATTAATTACAATGATCATATCCAAGAATAAGTGTGATTAATACAGTAATTTATAGTTTTGTTTGCTACCAGCAAGTTCTTGCTGTGCTTCACCAGTGCCATCTTAAACCAGAAGTACAAAACAAATCAGCATTAACCCACAATAAGTGGTCTAACTGTGACTGACCAGTTAATAAAAGGTATTAAAGCAAATGAAACTGCTTAATGTCACCCAAAGAAAGCTGTAAACCGAAGCGTTGGGAAATTTTTAAGCTTTATAAAAGAGGTTGAAAACAGATAAAGAGCCCGAAAGTAGAATACACCTAATGTGCAGGTTGTTGTTTTCCAAAATTTTGTAGATTGGAAGACAGCACCCTACTAAAAGGGGGAAATAAAGAGAAACAAGTCACACATTCAGCGATTCAGGAACAGCTTCTTCCCCTCTGCCATCCGTTTCCTAAACGGACATTGAACTTGTGAACAATACCTCACATTTTTAATATATAATTATTTCTGTTTTTTGCATTATTTTAATCTATTCAATATACGTGTACTGTAAATTGATTTACTTATTAGGTATTGCATTGAACTGCTGCTGCTAAGGTAACAAATTTCACGTCACATGCCGGTGATAATAAACCTGATTCTGATTCTGAATTCTTTTGGGGCTGCAGCGAGCAGAATAGATTAGAAGGATTCAGTGATATAATGTACAAGGAGTTCAAGGTACCACACATAAGTTTATTGGATAAAAGTAGACCACAATTAGAGCTAATGTACTTGAGTGAATTGAAAATTGTTTAACTGGAGGAAAACCATAAAAATAGAGCATTTTATGTTGGGTGACTTTGACAAATGGGGTATCATGGGGATTAGTGCTGGCACCTCAGCTGTTTACAAACTCTAGCAATGATTTGGATGAAATGCTACTGTGAATAGCTAAGCGAGTAAAAGATGACCTGATTTCCAAAAGGCATAAAGTTAAAGATGACACATTTCTTTAATACTTTAAGCAAGATTACTTTTTTATTTCCATCTTTTACAGTTTCAAAATAACAAAAAAGGAAAAGGGCCCGAAACAAAAAATTTAGACACCCTGCATGGCAGTACTTAGTAACACCCCCTTTGGCAAGTATCACAGCTTGTAAATGCTTTTTGTAGCCAGCTAAGAGATTTTCAATTCTTGTGTGGGGAATCTTTGCCTATTCTTCCTTGCAAAAGGCTTCTAGTTCTGTGAGATTCTTGAGCCGTCCTGCATGCACTGCTCTTTTGAGGTCTATCCACAGATTCTTGATGATGTTTAGGTCAGGAGACTGTGAGGGCCATGGCAAAACCTTCAGCTTGCACCGCTTGAGGTAGTCCATTGTGGATTTTGAGGTGTGTTTAGGTTCATTATCCTGTTGTAGAAGCCATCCTCTTTTCATCTTTGGCTTTTTTACAGATGGTGTGATGTTCTATTTTAACTCCATCAGTCCACAAGACTTGTTTCCAAAATGCATCAGGCTTGTTTAGATGTTCTTTTGAACCTTTTGTATAGAACTTTTTGGCCATAATGAGCAAAGGTATGTTTGGAGAAAAAAGGGTGCAGAATTTCATGAAAAGAACCTCTCTCCAACTGTTAAGCACGGGGGTGGATCCATCATGCCTTGGGTTTGTGTTGCAGCCAGTGGCAGGGGAACATTTACCGGTAGAGGGAAGAATGAATTCAATTAAATACCAGCAAATTCTGGAAGCAAACATCACACCGTCTGTAAAAAAACCAAAGATGAAAAGAGGATGGCTTCTACAACAGGATAATGAACCTAAACACACCTCAAAATCCACAATGGACTACCTCAAGAGGCGCAAACTGAAGGTTTTGCCATGGCCCTCACAGTCCCCCGACCTAAACATCATCAAGAATCTGCAGATGACCTCAAAAGAGCAGTGCATGCAAGATAGCCCAAGAATCTCACAGAACTAGAAGCCTTTTGCAAGGAAGAATGGGCGAAAATCCCCCAAAAAAGAATTGAAAGACTCTTAACTGGCTCCAAAAAACATTTACAAGCTGTGATACTTGCCAAAAGGAGTGTTACTAAGTACTGCCATGCAGGGTGCCCAAACTTTTGCTTCGGGCCCTTTTCCTTTTTTGTTATTTTGAAAGTAAAAGATGGAAATAAAAAAACTTTTCTTGCTTAAAATATTAAAGAAATGTGTCATTTTTAACTTCATCCCTTTTGGAAATCAGTTCATCTTTTACTCACTTAGCTATTCACAGTAACAGAAATTTTGACCAGGGGTGCCCAAACCTTTGCATGCCACTGTACACAACCTTGAGATTCATCATCCTACAGGCAGCCACAAAACAAAGAAATCCAATAGAACCCATTTAAAAAAGACTGTCAAACATCCAATGTGCAAAACAAAAGAACAAACCATTCAAACAATAGAAAGTAAGCAAATAACATACAGAACTAAAGTTCCCAGAAGTGAGTTTACAGGCACAAAGCCAATATGTCACAGCAGCAGGTCCAGGAGGCTGTTAATTACAGGCCACAGCCTCAGTTCAGCATGGAGACAAGCAAATCTTGCCAAACAGTGAGGTGAACACCAGCCCCAGCTCCGACACCCTGACCTTTTCAATCTGGCCTCGGGTCTCAATTTGGCCCATACACATCGCGCCACAACTGTCCTGCACTTTTAACTTCAGTACACATTGCAAAAATACTAGGTCGTACAGGCAAGTTCAAAAGCTCAACTCTGAAAGGGAAGTTACAGGCTAATGATTGCTTGGTTGTTTTCCATAAAAGGTGTGATTAATTGAATAGTCAGTTTTCTTTGCTGCCAGTAATTCATCGCTGTCTCTCTCTAGCGCCATCTTAAACTGGAAGTTTTAAGTTTTAACTATAAATTAAGTGACTGCAGAGGGGATTGATCTAAAATTCCAGCAGGATTTCATTTAACTATGTTGGTAGGTCTGGAGCTGCATAACGGCCAGTTTGAAAAAGCATGTCAGATTGTCTACCCTGAAACATAGTAAATCGCACTAAATGGCACTTGATAAAATAGTTGCGACTCTTTTGATTGCCCTCTTCCCCATTCGCAGATATAGTTTTCCATCATTGACTGAGGTCAAGTCTGTAAACTCCAGCATTCCCTTTTAAAACCTTTAGCTGCCTTTCTTTTCTTTCTAAAGGGTTTACTAAAACATGTCTTACACTAAGTAGTGGTCAGCTATCCTTATACCTTTTTAGTTGGGTTGCCAGTTTTTTCTATGACCATCCTCCTGTGGAGTGCCTCAGACTATTTTGCTAAGTTGAAAGCATTACTGTACAAAAAAAACAAAAACGGAAATACTGCACGTTAACGGCACCCATGGAGAGAGAGAGCATTAATGTTTCAAATCCATAACCTTTTCCAGCATCTGTAATACTCTGTAATTAGATTACCCTTTGTTGCTGGATCATAGTTTGGATTCTCAGGTGCTTAACATGTGTATGTTTTAGGTTCTTATCATTACTGAAGAGCCAGATTTGCCGTACATGCGGCCACCTCTTTCAAAAGAGCTTTGGTTTTCGGATGACTCCAGTGTTACCGAAACACTGAAATTTAAGCAGTGGAATGGAAAAGAAAGGAGGTATGCTTTTAATATTTCTGAAGTCTTGAGATAAGAGTTGTTCAACAAATGTACCATTTGTTTTCAATAGTAATGCTTGGAAGTTGACATATGATGTAACTTGATGTTTTCACTTTTCCTTTCTCAGACAAGTGCTTTGGGCATATACTACACTGCAGTTAATAACATTTGACAGTTTTTTCCTATGAGGTTTAAGGGAGGAGTTGTGTGTCTTTCAGGTTTTAAAGTAGCTCTTGGCACTATCCTGAAAACAATATAAGGGACTATTCAGGACACCACGAAAATGCTTATTCAATAATCAATATGAAATAGATCACCTGCACGTAACTACATTGCTGTTGGTGAGAAGTTGCTGTGTGCAAAATAACTGTCTCCTTTTCTACATTATAATTGTGTCTGTATTTAAGGGGGCATCTGGCTGTAAAATTTGATTGTGAGGTTATTGCAGTTTTAAACAAATTTATGTTCATTTTGCTATCTTTTGGGGTTTGTGCTTAATTTGAAAGAGGAAGTAAGCATTCAGGTTTTCTATACTGAGAACCTGCTTAAATTAAATCTCTAACAAAGCTGAAATATATGTGACATTAGTAGTTTGTGTGGAAATACTATGAACTCTAGTCATACAGTCATTTGGCCCACCCTGTGTTGACGTTAATGTTAATCTTATTTTCCAGCATATGGTACTATGCCTTAGCTTATCCAGATACTTCTTAAATGTTGTGAAACCACCTGCCTCCACCACATTCTCAAGCAGTGTTCAGTCTGCTACTCACCTTACACCTGTGCCTTGTAGTCTTAGACTCCTCTGCCATGGGTTAAACAACTTTCCTATTTACCCAAAATATGCCTCACAATTTTCTTTGCCCCTGTCAGGTCTCTTCTACTCAAATGCTTCTCAGAAAAAGAGCCAAGCCTATCCAATCTTTATTTTCTTGGTTATATATTTTTTAAGGAAAAATTTCCATGTAATACTACTTAAATAAAAATACAAAAGCAGTGATAACTGTTTTTTAAATATTGGCCATGTATAATCTTTAAAATAATTTGTGTTCAGCATGTACCTTTTGAGTTGTTGCAATGAAGTTACACCTAGCGTCTGTCAATCTTCTTCACTTCATCCCACCAGTTAAAATAGCTTTAAGAAATGACATTTTAACCATATTGTAGTGATCTGAAAAGAGCAATTTGAAGCCAGACTATATTTAACATTTGGCTGGTCCTGCAGTTTGCCTGATATTGTAAGCAACCTTTAAGAACAGAGCCACTAGCTGGTCAAGTATATATTAATTTATATTTTTGAACTGAATTTGTGTTCTTTCTAATTAAATTCTAATTAATTAAATTAAAGTCTCAAATCTGTAAATGTTAGTACTTTTACTCTCCTGCTGCTTTCCATCTGAGTCTCACAACCCAGATTAGAAACCACTGGTTAAAGGGAGTAGGATCCCAACATGTTTAGTGTTTCGTTCGGTTATCTGCCTTGTAGTTAGGTACTTGAACACTTGAAGCAACACCATTTTTTGTTATATCTTGATAGATACGTGGTTTAATTTGTACATGCTTCACAGTTTACACATATCATTCTATAAACTGGATTATATTTCTGCAAAACCATTGAATGAAAATCATTGTTAAGCTTGTATTATCTCCTTTACTTCACTTGTCTGCAGAAAGTTATGAAAATGATCGAAAGTGAGTAGTTTTTGAGGCTTAATAACAGTAAGTTAAAATATTGAAATCTGTGTGGGGAAACAAAGAAAACTGCATGGTTGTTTCAGATGATTCTTAGAAGGTTTTTTTTTAGTAATTTGCTCTTTTCCTTTTTGTTTTAAACAGTATTTACTTCCAGCCCCCTTCTTTCTATGTTAGTCCTCAAGACTTGCCTTTTGTGGAGAATGGAGGAGTGGCAGTGTTGACTAGAAAAAAAGTAAGTATAAAAATCTAGATTTAGTAATTTGTATTAGTTAATGCTTGATTTGACCACACTTTTAGAAACAGTAGCGTTCAGAGCAGAGTTTATTAAATGATAGAAATGTAATTTTTAAGTATTCTGATTACCTTGTATTTCTTCTGAGTGTTGGCCTGTGAATTTGAACTGATATTGCTATTTAGGTGCGCTGTTGTCAGAAAGCGTGACCTAATTACAGGATTTTGTTTTGTTTCCTTTTGTAGGTTGTACATATGGATGTCAGAGGGAACAAAGTAAGACTAGACAATGATGTGGAAATAACATATGATAAATGTTTAATAGCAACAGGTAAGCATCTGATTTTTATTAATAACATTTAGAGCTGAGTATAGTTTTAATCAGTTATGAGCTGTATTTTAGTCATATGCAAATTTTATATCCATCAATATGGTTGGTGATGTACACTACTGGAAAATATTTATTCTTATCTAATAAAAATGTGAATCTAGAAGAGGTCTGCTAAGATTGTTTTGCTGGAAGTTGGAGTGCTTCTGATTTTCTAAATAGGTCTCCTGTGTTGTTATAAATATCACAGAATAGTATGGACCTTTTTGACCCACCTTCTCAAGGGATGGTTGCAGCTACATGTATGATTGGATACAGGTCTAATATTAGTGCAGACTGACACCATGCCAGTCTATGCTAATTCTATTTTCTTACATTAGGCTTGTATCGGATTGTATGTGCAGCTACTACCATCTGTGACACCTTATCCCAGATAACCACCACCCTCTGTGAAAAGCTTCCCCTCAGATGTCTACCCCACCCCCCACCAACCTTATACTGCTTCCAATTCTTGATTTACTACCCTAGGAAAACAATTCTGCCTATCTATTCTCCAACATCTGCCCTTCCACTGATTAAGGTTTACTGGTCTATAGTTTGCAGGCTGGTCAATACCAAGCTCTCCTTGCATGTGCTTAATGAAAATGCAAAAAGAGGCCCAGTAATCTCCCTTACTTCCCTTACCACAAGTTCTCTTGTATAAACATCAGAGTACTCGTTGATACCAATTTCCTATATCTGACACATACTTCCTCCTTTTCCCTGCTCAAGCCTTCAATGTCCATTGTTCTCTGAATTTACCTTATTTTCCTCTTACTATTATTCTTGCTATCTGGCTTTTTAAATGCCTCTCACTTAACGAATGTTGTTTTCCCCTTGATTAGTTGCTCTTAATCTACTTCTGTCAGGCCCTGTTGTGTGCTATTGAAATCCTTCTTCATGGAGCTCCTTGCATGAAGCAAAATGCAGTTATGTCTACCCTGGTCCTCTCACACTTCCCCTCTTCTTCTCCTCTAGTGGACTGGCCCATTCTATCTTGTACATATGAGTCAATCTTCCCATGAACTACATTGTCATTCTGGGCAATGCAACCTTCTGGAGTCTTGTATGAGTCCACAGAATGCCTCTGTTCCCCTGAAAATCAAGCCCTTCCACTATTGTCATAGACTGTCTTCCTCCATTCTGTACAGCAGAATGAATCGTGCTGCCACTGTTCTGGCAGTTGCTGGTTTTCCTTTATGGGCCACCTACCCCTAGCAGTAGTTGTTAGGGGAATTGCCACAGGGATTACTTTCCTGCCCCCTCTTGCAGTCACCCATCTATCTGGCTGAACTCGCACTGTGACCATCTCCCTGAAGGTCCTAACTGCGACATCTTGTGGGTCCTGTATGCTCCTCTATAAGCCCAGCTGTGGCTCTGCAGTCTGAAAGGAGCTGGGTAAGACTGCAGATGCTGGAATCTGGAGAAACACACCAAGTGTTAAAGTAACTCAACAGGACAGGCAGCTTTACGGAGGGAATTTGCTTCCCTTCATAAATGCTGCCTGACCCACCAAGTTCCTCCAGTGCTTTGAATATTGCCCAAAGGAGGTGCAGCTGGACTCACTTCCTGCAACCATGCTATCAGGGCCACTTGGCTTCATAATTTCCCACATGTCACAGGAAGCAAGTGGTCTGCTGTCTGCCATTCCTAATCCTTATGATGTACATTTTTTTTTAAAAAACTACCTAACTTTACTATATTGCCATTTAGCCTTGCTGAAGTCTCTGCACTTTGACCTCAACCACAGCTCTTCACGCTCAGAAACATCAGCTCTAGTGTGGCCTTTCCTGCTGTTCCTACTTCTATTTTTATAACTCTTGTTTAGCGTCACTCCTGTAGCTATTGCCATTACTGTTTACTTTTGTAGGTATTGCCTTTGTCCTATATGTATGAAAATATTCTGGACAATGATTATGAAAAAATAATGTGCTCAGAAACCTTTTTATGAATATTCAGTATTTCATGTTATTGGTCTTGTAATTAAAGATTTATTTGTAAGTGTGTAACTTGGTGCTTCCCCCACCCAACTCAACTCCAAGCTGGACTTCTAGACTGGTCTCATTTACGTCATGAAAATATGGCGTGAGATCAGGAATTAAGGAGAAGGATGCAAAACCACAACAAACCATCAACATTTTGTTTTATTCCTTCCACTTGTGTTTTACTAGTGACTTCCTGGACATTGGAAAGTTTATCTTATTTATTTGTATTCACCCCTTTTGTAATGTGTTTATTCTTATTTGGTTTTCTGCTTGCATATTTAGGTGGAATTCCACGTAATCTTCCAGCACTTGAAAGAGCCGGAGAAGAGGTACAAAAGAGGACAACTCTATTTAGGAAGGTAAATGTACAGTGTTTTTCAATTTTACATTGTACCAGGATCCCATTTATAAAAAATTTTATTGTTACTTTCCTGTCAGAGTCCATTTACCAGCATTTGGTTTGTGAATTCTTTTGCATTGCTGATTGAAGCACTGATCTGTATACCTAAATGTTCTGAGAGCATGAATCTTTTTTTTTCCCAATCCTGATGAAGGGTCTTGGCCCGAAACGTCGATTGCACTCTTTTTCATAGATGCTGCCTGGCCTGCTGAGTTCCTCCAGCATTTTGTGTGTGTTGTTATGAGAGTGCCTACTTTCTCTATCCACATTCGGATAGTGTTCTTCAGATTCCAGCCACCCTTTGTGTGACAAATCTCCTTCAATCCCCTTTAAATCAATTATCCTCTTCCTTAAACTTATATCCATTAGTTTTTGACACCTACTGCAGGGAAAAGTTTCTGATCATCTACCCTATGTAAGCCTCTTATAATCTAGAGTATCTGTCAGGTCCCCTTCAGCCCCTCTGCCCCAGGAAAACAAAATAACTAGTCTCTCCTCCTAACTGAAATGCACCATCCCAGGTAACATCCCACTGAAACTCTGGTTTAACCAGATTCCTGCTGAATCTCTAGTTCAGACACAAAGATAATTGTATATAGGATGCAGGAGCATTTTATTTTCATCTCAGTCCTTTTAAGTTTGATGATGGGGGAGATGGTAATAAAAGCTGGCTAGCATCCTCCTTTGCTTGAGTTGGATTAATTGGCTTCAAGCACAACGGATAATTGGTGATTTTCCTTTAATGTGCATGTGCATGTTACAGGACATGCAGATATGTATGGCCAGGATAAAGTTGTTGCTATACAGTCTAGGTTCATGAATGGCCAATTTGGAGAACAATAGCAGAGGACTGCCCTCAGCCATGGAAGCATCATGTTAACTAGGAGGGCACGAAAATAAAATTAATTGGCATTGCAGCATACTGTTCAAATGTAACTTCTGATTACAAAAGCTGCACAGCCCTGCACTGTCATTTGCTTATTAAGTTGTTGCTTTAATTTGTATTATACCTTGCTGTGTTGGAAATGTTTATAGTGTATAGATTATGCTGATAATGAACATAAAATCAGTAAAGAAAAGCAATTTCTAAATCCAAAGCAGAAAAAAGCCAGAAACTAACATATTACAGCTGCAACAAGGAAAATAAACTCTTGAAAAATTAATGTTTCTGTATTTGTTCCCATTTTGCATATTAAAATGCATTAATATTCTGTGCTTGAGAATTATTTTGTTTTCCTGTTATTCGTGCACACATCAAGCCTTCCAGCTAGCATGTTTCTATTACAAACTGTACATCGTGGAGTTATGTCATGGGGCAAAAAAAAGCTATGAAAATGTTTAACCTCTTGTTTAGTTCTGTATTTTGTTTTTGAAGCTGTCCAAAAAAAAGTATTTGTTTAACAATGGAATTATAGCTTTGAAGCATTTGTACTACTGACACTATAAATTGTCACTTCAACCCTTATTTACCCATCAGAACCTTACTCCTTTTATACAGATGGATACTTATAGGCTCTTGTTTTCTTACATCACAAAAGGAAAGATAGCTTCCTGGATGATAATTCACAGTTGATAGTCACACAGCAGATGGTATTTAATCCTGCCAGTGCAAGGTAATGCATTTTGGGAAGTTACATAAAAGTAAGACATATAGTAAATGTGCTAAGGAATGTTGATGAACAGATGATATAGAGTATAAAAGCTGGAGTGAATATTGCAACTTCACAATATACTGGTTAGATTTCACATGGAGTTTTCGAATGCACATTTCTGTTTGCCACACTGTGGAAAGAATTTGGTTGCACTAGAGAGAGTGCAAAAGAGATTCACCAGCATCTTGCCTGGTACAGAGGGCTTCAGTAATGGGGAGAGATTGGACAGATGGTATTTGTTTTCCCTGGAGCAAAGGAAACTGAGAGTGACGTGATAGCTGTATATAAAATTATCAGAGGCACAGAGAGAATAGATAGGACCATTTTTCCATGATAAGGATATTAAATAAGATGAGAGGAATGAATTTTGAAAGGGATTTGATGTTAAAGATTCTTTTACACAAGATGATTGATATCTGGAATTTGCTGCCAGAGAAGGTGATGGAGTCAGGTACAATTACTGTGTTCAAGAGACATTTAGACATACTTAAATAGGCACGACAAAGAAGGATATAACTATATATAGGTAAATAGGATTACTGTAGATAGTTGAGCACAGCTTGAACATGGTGGCTGGGCTAAAGAGCCCATTTCTGACTCTAGCTATGACAGTAAATCTCTGCCTACTTGGCCATGCATGAAACAAAGAAAGCTGGGTTCCCTTGAGGTTTATTGCTGCTGTGCATAATCTGTCCCTGCACATACTTCCAGCAGGCTCTTCATAACATTCAGGGAGGTGGGCCTTGTTTTTCTTTATTCCCTTATCAGTCACTTTTCCACCAAGCCTTCTCAGATGTTAACTGAAATATTAATTCAATTAATATGACTATTGCTTGCATATTAAATTCTGACTGGAAGATCAGGAGGCATTCAAATCTGCATCTTTTTGGAACATATGGGTACACAATTCGTAGATTTAAATTGTTAAGCTATGAATAAGTTTGATTAGATGCAGATTTTTGTGATTAAATCTGTGCACCAATCACTGCTGTTGAGTTTCAGAACACATTCAACACTATTTCTCATGTACCACACTGTACATGTGGCTCATTCTATAGAGGTAGTAATTGTAAAAGCATGATGGAAAACAAGACGTGACAAGAATATGACGTGTACAGAGTGAACAATGTTATTCTTTGTTTCACTTCTGCTGATCATAATTGAGAAATAAGACGCTGAAGGATTGAATCCTGCTAAATTCATTTAACCTGTAATCATTTCTAAAACCTGATTATTAGACCTACATGACTGCAATTAATCTGAGGCTAATGAGTTAATGGAATGCAATGCAGAAATTAATGCAGCTACCTCAGTTCAGGTACCTGGTTCAACCTTGACCTCATCGGTGGTTGTCCGTGGGAAAATTATATGTTCTCCCTTTGGTCATGAATGGTTCCCCTGGATATTGCAGAATCTTCCCACATCGCACGAAAGCCATGATACGTTAGGTTGAATGCTACAGTAAATTTCACATAGCAGTTGTAAATGACAAAAGGATCAAAGTGATGGGCTATGGGCATGTGAAATAGAATGAATTTTAGGTATAGGGGAAATGAGGAGTCAGAGAATAGGGTGGAAGGATTGCTCTGCTAGGACCTATAAGGCAGTATAGCTACCATCTGTTTTGTAATGAATTCATGTTAAGGAGTGCGGGTAGTTGTTTTACTACATATCAATAATGTCTTAAGACAGAGGAATCAGATAGGCCATTCAAGTTACAGCCAAGGAGATAAAGGAAGATTAACAGGTGTTAAGCTGAAGAAAGAGAGTTGTGATGTGGCTACATTGTTGTGATACTCTTGGGTGCGATTGAAGTTGTTGAGGATAAACACAGCAGAAGATGTAGAAGCAGGAATAGGCTATTCAGTCCTTTGAACGTGCTCAACCATCAAGTAAGGTTGTTATTTATCTTTTGCCTCAATATCATGCATTATCCATTTTTGTCTTGATTTCCCCTAATCTGTTTTGAATGAATATATGACTTGGTGCTCATGGGCTTTTGGGGTAGAGACCGATTTGTGAAGAAATTTTTCTTTGTGTTATACCTACATAGCCTGCACTGTTTTCTGAGACTGTGATCTTTTAGCATTTGACTCCATGGTCAGGGCAAATATTCTCTTTGCATTTGAGCTCTTGAGCCCTGTTGAATTTTGTAGCCTTCAAGGAGATCTCCTTAAATTCTTTCTAAACTCCCAGAAATGTAGGTCTGGTCTACTCAATATCTCCTAATTTGGACCCAATCTACTGAATTTTTGCTGATCCTCTCTGTCGAGAACACCTTTTTTAGTTCAGGAAATGCAGTCGGCACATAGTACTCTAACTATGATCTCATTAAAGCCCTAAATGATACAGTCAAGCATCTTTAGTTGTGTACTCAAATCTTCTTATAAAAACAGTTCACATACCATTTACCCTCCTAATGCAAATAGTATGGCAAATGGTGCTTGTTGCACCATTTAAACGACACCAAGGTCTACGAGCATCAATATTTCCCAGTTTCTCACCATTTAAAATTTTCTCTGACTTTGCTTTTGCACCAAAGTTCAAAGTAAATTTTAGTATCAAAGTACATGTATGTCACTATATACAACTCTGAGATTCATTTTCTTGTAGCCATACTCAGCAAATCTATAAAGTAGTAAATAACAGGATTAACGAAAGGGCAACCAGGGTGCAGAAGACAACAGACTATGCAAATGCAAATATAAATAAATAGGAATAAATAACAAGAACATGAGATAGTGAGATAGAGTCTTTACAATGAGATCATTGGTTGTAGTAACATTTCAATGATAGGACAAGTGACTGTAGTTATCTCCTTTTATTCATGAACCTGACGGTTGAGGTGTAGTAACTGTTCTTGAAACTGGTGGTATAAATCCTGAGACTCTTGCACCCTCTACCTGATGACAGCAGTGAGAAGAAGCAAGCCTGACTTGGGTGGTGAGGATCTCTGATGGATGCTGCTTTCCTATGACAGTGTTTCATGTAGATGTGCTCAGTAGTTGGGAGGGCTTTACCTGTGATGTACTGGGCCAGCCACTGCTTTTTGTAGGAATTTCCGATCAAAGGCAATGCTGTTTCTATACCAGACGGTGATGCAGCCAATCAGTGCACTCTCCACTACACATCTATAGAATTTTGTCACCACTTTACTTAACACTTCATATTTTCTGCCTTTAATGCCAACATCTTGCAATCATACACCATTTTTTAAAAAAACTTTATTTCCTCAAAATGGATAGAATCAATAGAAAGAGGGGAAGAAACTAACCTGATCTTGTCTTAGTTTACAGATAGAACTATAATTCAATTCAATTGTGTAGCTAAACTAATATTCCATTTTGAAGCAGAAGATTTTTTCATTTTTAAAATTGTGTGGCCATGGACGTGTCGCCACAGTAGCCTTGCTTTTCAATGCCTGTGATCCCTGATCGGTGTTCAGTCTTTGCTGCTGTCTGTAAGGAGTTTGTACGTTCTCTCCGTGACCATGTGGGTTTCTTCCAAGTACTCCAATTTCCTCCCACATTCCAAACATGTACGAGTTAGCTTTAATGAGTTGTGGACATGCTATGTTGGCGTTGGAAGCTTGGTGACACTTGTCGACTGCCTCCAGAAAATCGCAAACAAAGCAGTTCACTGGATGTTTCAAAGTACATGTGACAAATAAAGCTAATCTCTTTACAGAATATGACTTCTGCTTTCAGAAAAACACTCGTCATTAAATAATTTGTAAAATCAGCTATATTGCTAACTCAGTTATATGCACTGATAATCCTATCAGATTTTGAATTAAAAACAACAAAATGCGAACAATTCTCACAGTTGGTTCGGGAGGATATACTTAAAAAAGTGTTATTTGTTTACATGAATGTCCTTTTCTCAGAACTGAAAATAAAACAAGTTTTACATTACAGAGGACAGGAAAGGGGCAGGAAGAACTAAAAGCAGTGTATGATTGAGTTGAAATTAGGGAAGAAGATGGTGGTTGAAAGAGGCAAGTAAATGCAAGTGAAAACAAGATGCATTTGTGTGATACAAAAAGTATGGGGAAACAAATTAAATGTGAAGTTACCAGAAGAAGAAAAAATTGGCAGGGGTGGGATTTCAATGCCTGAAATAGGAAATTCAAGGCTGGCATGGCTGATTATCTGAAATTATTGAATTCATTCAGTCCAGAAAGCTGTAATGTATATAGACAGAAGATTAAGTTCTGTTTCATGAGTTTCTGCTGAATGTCATTGAAACATTGCAGGAGGCCAAAGACAAGTCAGAGTAAGAATGAATTGGAGGATTACACTAACAGACAACTGGAAACTCAGTCAGTAGAAACTGAGCAGAGACATTTAATAGAGATAATTCTATGTGAAGGAGACAAAATGCAATAACTAAATTAGAAGTGTAAGTTACAGTATTATCTAGAAAAATTGAGTTCTCAGGCAGCACAAATGGAGCAGGTAAAATAACTAGGTCTGTGCTTCTGTAATAGTTTGGAACTGTTGTTGGGCGGGGTGGTTGAGAGAAAAAGTAGGTGTTTTTGTGTATATCCAAGTGAACCAGAAGATCCCAAAGGGAGCAGTTCCTTCAGGCAGCTGTAAAGGAAGGAGTGGCAATGTGCCTGCTGATGGCATTACATTGGTAGTGTTGAAAAATTTAGGTTTATTTTCTGAAAGTGAGGGCAATGGGGAATCCTTTCCTTATTGGGAGAGAAGGAGAGCAGAAATATAGGAGGTGGAACAGCTGTTCAAGCCTTGTTGGCTCTGGTAGAGGTGAAACTATAATGGAGGAGAAAGGAGAAGCAAACTTTGGCAGCATTAATGTGGAGGATAATGTCTGAACAAATACAGTAAAGATGCAGGAGCTGGAAGAAACTGAAATGGAGCTCTTTCACAAAGCAGAATAAGAGGAAATAGACAATAGGTGCAGGAGTAGGCCATTCAGCCCTTTGAGCCAGCACCGCCATTCACTGTATCATGGCTGATCATCCACTATCAGTATCCAGTTCCTGCCTTATCCCCATAAGCTTTGATTCCACTATCTTTAAGAGCTCTATCCTATCTAAATCTAACCGAGTAACTCTGTAACCTAGTGTGCTTAGGGTGGATATTAGTAGCTAATTTCCATCGTAGAGTAGAGATTGATGTCAAGAAAAGCAAAGCAAGAGTCAGAGGCAGACTGTGTGCAAGTTAAACTATGTCAGAAATTAGCTAGCAAAGGTATGAGTATAGGAAGCAGTCCCAATTCAGTCATCAAAGTACTGGAAAAATACATGAAAAGAGAGACATAGATAGGATTAAAATGAAAATGGTTCCATGTGTGACAGAGAAAGGTGTTGGTTGAACCCATGAAGGTTTCCATAACTAGATGGGAATAGATCAGTGGATTTGAGGCGCTTATGAGTGCAGTCTTTACAACATAGTTCTAGTAGCTGTTCTTGATGTTGAAAGTAAATCAAATGTTTTCTCTACAAAATGGTGGCTGTCAATCTTACTTGTTTTCATTTTTCAGATGCTACAGTTGAACGATTTTATTTTGTATTCCTGTCATTGACATTTTGTTCTGTCATTTTCCATGTCTTCTATGTTGTCTATAGTTATGTTTTCTGGGCTGACCTCCTTCGTGTCATCTATGTAACCTTTTGTTAAACAACTTTTAACAAAATTACATTAATGTTGTATCTGCTTCACAAGCACATAATCTGAAGACATCCTTGCCATAAATTTTGTGTTAGTTGTTTCATTTAATGACTAGATTTTCTAAGTGATTTTAGTGTTTGAAACTAATGGAGTCTGAAGCTAAAGCTTGAATTTCATTGTTATTTTAATTTTGACATTGGGACGCATTCCCATCCATATTAAATTTCAAATTAACATTTATAATACTCTATTCATATTCATAACAATTTTTTAATCTAAAACAGTATTAAGATCATATTGAAAGTAATTAAATATTCTAGATTGATCTTAAATTTGCAAGTAGAGAGCAAAATTACACTCCTAAGTATCTAGATGTGAATTTGAAATAGCAAAATTAGTTGTAAATAATTGAATAGTGAGATTCAAAGGTCATCTTATCTTGGAAATGGAACGCTTTTAGATTTCCTTGAAACAAACTTTCTCCAGGTTTTAATGCAATACAGAATAGTAAGTATGTTGAAAATATGACTGCATCTAGTTGCATTTTTTAAACAATTATTGCCAACTGAATTTATTTGCCTAAAAGCATGCAAGTACCCTAATATTCCTTGGACAAGCATGGCACATGGGTGCTGAAGGTAGTTTACCCAATCCCCAGCTTGAAACTTAGTTGACATTTTTCAAAATGTGCTGGTTGATATCCTTGCTCGGGCTTAGTTTAGTGTGAACAGCTGTGGGTGTTCTGTGTCAGGTTAGTGTTGGATGACTTCTATGATGCTGATACATCAATTCAATTTTCAATTGTCATTGCTTGAAGTAAAGGTCAATTTACGTAATGTTATACTTACTCTGTTGAAGGTTTCTAAACAGAAATGTAAACTGTTTATTTTCATGGATGCTGCCTAATCTGCTTCATATGTTTGGTTTAATCCTAGTTTGGCAACAATCAACTCTAAACTAGCATTGTAACTGCAGTTATAAAGATGGCAGCTGCATGATTTGGAATTCACAATGAACTGGATGGAATTGATGCTCTCTGCTAAAATAGTTGAGAGAGCTTTAAACGCATACTGTTTTGAAGCTGTAACTACCCTGGAACATACTCAGCAGAGATATTGGTTGGGAAAGAGCTAGCAATGCTTAGCATTGTCATGTATATCTTCTGCAAGTGCTGGAGGAAGAAATTAAATGTCAGTGAAAAATTTTATGTTATGCTTTTTCTTTTAGAGAAGTAAACAGATTTTTCTAATTGCCTTAAATTTCTTTTACAGATAGAAGATTTTAAATCATTGGAAAAGATTTCAAGAAATGTGAAGTCTGTTGTAATCATTGGTGGTGGATTTCTGGGTAGCGAATTGGCTTGTGCTTTGGGAAGACGTGGTATGCCTTTGAGTTCATTCAAGTGAGATAGACTGGATTTATTTTACACATAGATTTTCAGTAAGAAATCTAGAGCAGAAGGTACTTTTGAGTTATTTAGCAGAGCACAATATTTTGTAAAAGTGAGTTTGTTCCATTTCTTACAGTACCAAGTTCTGAATTTTGATCACTTAAATAGCCTCAGGACAGTTATGATTGCACTGATCGTAATTCACATCCACTGGATGGAAAGCTCAACATTAGTAAATATGAATGCACTCAGATTTAAACCAGTCAATATCACATACTTATTTTCATGGTCTGCTTGTTGCTGACAAGGACAGATTTTCAAACTGAGATTTAGATATATTAGAATGGTGTTATCTGCTGTTCAAGTAACATCTCTTCTTAGAACGTTTTTAGTATTTCTTGCTAGAGAAATGCCTGCTTTTGTTTTCTATAACAGCTTTACAACAGCAGTGGCAGGTCTCCTGATAGTTTATTTTCCTTTACCGTAAAACCTGTCAGTCCATTTGTGTTTAATTATCTGAAGCATACCACTATCTTAAATGTAACTCTATAGTGGTATTGTAAGAAATAGAAAGAAAATTTAAGCAAATCTGGAACAGTATTGAAAAGTGTGCAAGCTGCTTTGTGTTCTGTGATTCAGCTGTCTGTTTAGTGTTTGAGTGATAATGAATGTCCACGGGTGAGAGGTTTGTAGAGTTTTCTATGTCTGGACAGCACTAAGTGCAGGAATGACAATTTTCTCTTTTAAAAAAAAACAGCAAATAAAGCATTAATAGTCCTTTCAGTATAGGGTTATCTAAATCTGTGGCCTAAGATTTGCAGATGAGTAATGCTTTTCAGAATGATGCTTTGCAAATGATGCATAAAAAATTCTACTGAAATGCTGGGCAATAAAATATTATTCCTTCTGGGAATATTTGATTGTGATCCAATAGAAACAATTCCATTTATTCCATAAAGTTAATAAAACAATCATGCATTCACAATTTTTAATTAGGCCTTCACAATATATTGTCCCCAGTTGGAAGTTGTTTATCTGTATTAGAACCAAGCAATAATCTTAGTTTTGTGTTCTTTTCCCAAAAACTTTATTTCCCCCATTTAAGGTGGTTTGGAAGAGAATGATAGTATGGGTGGAAGTGACTTCAGCAAGTCCTGTCTTGTATTATAAATATATTCTTCGGAATTGTTTTAGAATGTAGAGCAGTACAGCACAGGAAAAGTCTTGTCAATCCACGATGTCTCTGCTGACCATACTGAAAATTATATTAATCCCAGCTGCCCTCACACAGTCTATGTCTTTTTGTTCCCTGCCCGTCTGTGTTTGTCTAAATGTCTCATGAGCATTGCTGTTATATCTGCTTACACCATCTCCCCTGGCTGCAACACCTTCCACTGTCCACGTGGAAAATAATCTTGTAGTGAATCTCCTTAAACTTTTCATCTCTCACTTTAAACCTAAAACTTCGAATATCTAACTGATTACCCTATCCAAGCCTCACATAATTTTATATGCTTCTATGCCCTCTTAGCCTATGACACTCCAGAGAAAACGATCCATATTTGCTTAATTCATGTTTGCACCCTTTCCAAAGTCTCCACATCCTTCCTGTAGTGTGGCAGCCCAGAATTGTACACAGTACTCCAAATGTGGCCTAACTAAACTTTTATAGAGCTGCAAACACAGCTCCCCAACATTTCTGCTCACACCTCAATTAATGAAGGCAAGCATACTGTTGTCTTTACCATCTATCCATTTCTTTTTAGCTATCCATTTGTACTTGCCATTTTCAGGGAGTGTACACTTGAACCTCGAGATCCTTCTGTACATCAGTGATACTAACAATCCTGTAATATATATTTCTTGGATTTAAGCTGGCAAAATGCATCACCTCACGCTTGTCTGGATTGAACTCCCATCTGCCTTTTCTCCACCCAGATTTCCAGTTGATCTATATCCTGCAGTATTCTTTGTCAACTTTCTTTTGCTTGTTTATTTATTGAGGGGTTCTGTATTTTTCACAGCTCTTGGTTTTATTGCCATAGTGTTTTCTTTCATTAAAGCTCAGAGATTTTGTAATCAATAGTGTGATCAAGGGTCAATGGAAAGTGACATCAGGAAAGTGGACTGGAGGAAAGCTGATCTTATTGAATGACAATAAGATCACGGATCTAGGAGCTTAGTTGTCTATTGTTCCTATTTCTTATGGCCCTACTAGAATCGGACAATACTGAAAATTGCCTTAAAGCTAATAAAAGACAAAGGTTGTGTATTGGATAGTTTAGTTGTTCCAAGTATACTTTTTTAAAAATCATAACATGTTAAATTGTAGCACAAAATACGGAACTTGAAGTGATCCAGATATTTCCAGAGAAGGGAAACATGGGTAAAATTCTCCCGGAATACCTCAGCAACTGGACAACTGAGAAAGTAAGAAAAGGTAAATATCTTCTTTATATTAGTGTAAATTATTTTGAAATGCTTTGATTGACAGTGGAAATGTCCGTTGCTTTAATATCACAAACCAGTGTAGTAGCCATGAATCTATTTTCTGTCTGTTGGAGCCGTGTATCTATTTTTTGTCTGTATTGTAGTTATTATGGGAATCTGTCATGTGGATTGCGGCGTGGCAGAAGCAAATAAGGATAGTTACATATTCCGTGTTTCGTTAGGTGTTTAGCGGAAAGTAAGTCACAGGGAATGATATTTTTTGTTGACTGTTAATTGGAATGTTATTAGACCACTTAAATTTACTAAATGGGATGTTATTGGAACGCTAACTAGATCGCTGACTGGAACGCTAAATAATATTCGGAAGCTAATATCACCATTAGACCATTGTTTCGCTAATATAATTTCATTTGTGTTTTATCGCTACAAGTTCATTTGTCTTAGCTGGTTTCACAATACAGGTTTCCCCCGCCATCTGAAGGTAGAGCATTTCTATGAAACAGTTCGATAGCGGAAACGTCGTAAAGCGAAGAAGCAATTACCATTTATTTATATGGGAAAATTTTGTGAGCGTTTGCAGACCCAAAAATAACCTACCAAATCATGCCAAATAACTCATAAAACCTAAAATAACAGTAACATATAGTAAAAGCAGGAATGGTGATAAATACACAGCCTATATAAAGTAGAAATACTTCTCTACAATGATTGCCTGCACTGTTCTCCGTAGCGAAAATCTCACGTAAGCGCTCTCGGCAGAAAATCTCACGCAAGGGCTGTTGGCATAAATACGCTCTCCAGTAACCTTTAAACTGTGAAGCTGCCAAATCTACCAAATTAACATGTAAAAATACACAGCCTATATAAAGTAGAAATAATGTATGTACAGTGTAGTATCACTTACCGGAATTGGGAAAATAGCGCCGAGCACACCGATGATGGTATGTTAGACGGAGTTGTCGTAGGCTGGGTGGTGCAGTGGCCCCCACCCTCCAGTCCGCCGACCCGATACATTGCCGTGAAGAACGCAGCGGTAGCTGGGAGGGACACAGCACATCGTTAAGAAAATAGCGGAAATAAGCATGCTAATTAATTAGGTGCTGCCTGGCACGTAGATGTCAGCACAGATCAGAGGCGATTGCCGATTGCATCACCTCAGATCTGGGCCGACAATTACGTGCTAGGGGGCACCTAGTTAATTAGCATGTTTATTTCGGCTTTTTTCTTAAAGATGTGCTGTGTGCTTCCCGACTACAGCTGCGTTCTTCGCGAATCGGTACAGTATCTGTCCGGGGGCCGGGTGTTGGGGTGGTGGGACATGCGGGTGTCATCTCATCGTCGATCAGGGCAGGCAGCTCATCTTCTTCTATGATGTCGAAGGTCAAGGTTCGTCGTCTGCTGTGGCTGATGTGGAAGGCTTGCTTGACAGCTGAGCCTCGCTTATTTTTCTATCATACAGTCGTTTGTAAGCGCTCAAACCATCCTGCAAATATCCCCTAAACCAACGTACCCTTTCAAAATTAAAATTGTACTTTGTCATTGCAGCGAAAATCTCACGCAGTTGCTTCACGTTCATTTCGCTACTGCATTCGGTTTCGATTGTTATCCTTTCCTCTTCCAATTGCATCAGCTCTTCATCTATCAGTTCTTGGTCATGGGATGCCAAAACCTCTTCAACATCATCTTCGTCAGCTTCCACAAGCCAAACTCACTTTGTCCTTGCCTCATTCACCACGATCGAAATGCTTAATTATGTCTAGTTTTACGCTAAATGTAACACCCTTACTCTTTCAGGCTTTTCCGACACCTTAGAACTCATCTTGCTAATGGCTGCTCAATGCAACATGTTTAAGCAATGCCGTTCCGAATCCGGGGCAGAGCTGCTGCTCGGGGTGCGCACTGCCTTTTATCACGCGCTGCCTTTCTTCGTAACAGTGAAAACACCTTCTGAAAGCGAAAACAGGGTACTAATGTAGGTCTTTCGTAACAGTGAGGTTTCATAAAGCGAACGTTCGAAAAGCGGGGGACACCTGTAAAGGGTTGAACATACTTTTTTCTCTGTCATACTTTGTCGAGTACCCAAGCTGAGTCTCCAGTTTTGGTTTGTTTTCAAGTAACCGCTGCAATTGGATGACTTAAAAATAAAATCAGTAAACTTATGCAATACTTCAGGATAGCTGGCTGTTCTTAATGTGTAATCCTTCAATCCTAATGTTTGTATTTTGAGAATCTTTCTGAACCGATATAAATAGAGAATAAAGTTTTAAAATTAATTAAAATCATGGATAGTCACAGTAACTTATCATAGTAGAAAACAGTATTGCATCTTTTTCCTTTATTTTTCAATGAAGATTTAAAAAATTTTATTAGGAAAATTATCAGCTTTAATGGATGCTTATCATTGAATTGCATGTTATTCAGTGGAGTTTCAGTTGTATAGCTTATTTGGATATAATTCAGAAGTACCCTTCTGGTAGAGTTCATTCAACTCAGAAGTGAGGCATATTTATTTGATGTTGTCAACAATTGTATACAAAAATAAAACTGGAAGTATCTATTGAAGAATTTTCAATAAATCAGATTGTGGTTAATCAGAATCTAAATCCGATCTATGTGCCTAAGTTCAATGGTACTTAATACCTTATACTAAATTATCACTTTATGGTAATTTGATTGACCTAGCATCATTGGTCCTTTTCTTTGGGAGAATTTAAATTTACACAACCACTTTTGTAAGAATGATATTATGATGTGATTTTTGACGGGTGTGGCTTTAATTTTTTATGACCCCTTGCTCTGGTCACCCCTATCTCTGAATGTTGATTTTTTTTTCTGTCCATTCAAATTACACTGTGCAATGCTTTTAATTACCTTAAATACTCAATTGTACAGTTCTTAAACCTACTTTTGAACAAAAGAAAGCCATTGGTTTATCGGCTTAGGGGATCTCCCATCCACTGCTACCAACCTTACATTTCCCACACCCCGCACTTCGTGTTTCTAACTACTACCCAAGATCCACAAACACAGAGAAGGTTTACCAGGGCCAAAGGGCCTGTTTCTGTGCTGTAGTTTCTATGGTTCTATGGTAAACCTGCCTGTCCTGGCAGACCTATTGACTCAGCTTGCTCCTGCCCCACCGAACTCGTTTCTGCATACCTTGACACGGTTTTATCCCCCCTTGTTCAATCCCTTCCGATCTACGTTCGTGACACTTCTCACGCTCTTAAACTTTTCGATGATTTTAAGTTCCCTGGCCTCCACCGCTTTATTTTCACCGTGTATATCCAGTCCCTATATACTTCCATTCCCCATCAGGAAGGTCTCAAAGCTCTCCGCTTCTTTTTGGATTCCAGACCTAACCAGTTCCCCTCTACCACCACTCTGCTCCATCTAGCGGAATTAGTCCTTAAGCCTGGTTTATACTTCTGCGTTAACTGGACGCCGTAACCTACGCAAGTGGCCTATGCGCGTTGTGAGCATTTATACTTGTGCGTTGGTGTGTCTGTGTCGATCAGCAATTCGCGCATGTCACGCATGCGCAATCACCTGCCCGCGCAGGGCTTCATGGTCATGGTATTCCCGGGGTAAACAAGACGCGAGCGTCTTTTCTCGTGCGAAATGTGCCCTCCATAATTTCGGAGGTCTGTAAAGCTTTTTGGAAAGTATTGTAGCCAGAGTTCCTTCCCTACCCTTCAGTCACCCACTGGGAAGCTATTGCATTGTAGGATGACATGCGATGCTACCAAGCAGACCAATCACAGTTGTTGCATTCTGCGTTGCCGCGACGCGCAGTTACATTTTGGGAGAGGTGCAGGTCGCAGCAACGCAAGCTCTTGCGTAGGGTTCCGCGTCAGCTTTGCGTAGGGTTTACGGCGACGCATTGACACAGAAGTATAAACCAGGCTTAAATTACTCTTAATAATTTCTCCTTTGGCTCCTCCCACTTCCTCCAAACTAAAGGTGTAGCTATGGGCACCCGTATGGGTCCAAGCTATGCCTGCTTTTTTGTTGGCTTTGTGGAACAATTTATGTTCCGAACCTATTCTGGTATCTGTCCCCCACTTTTCCTTCGCTACATCGACGACTGCATTGGCGCTGCTTCCTGCACGCATGCTGAGCTCGTTGACTTCATTAACTTTGCCTCCAACTTTCACCCTGCCCTCAAGTTTACCTGGTCCATTTCTGACACCTCCCTCCCCTTTCTAGATCTTTCTGTCTCTGTCTCTGGAGACAGCTTATCTGCTGATGTCTACTATAAGCCTACTGACTCTCACAGCTATCTGGACTATTCCTTTTCTCACCCTGTCTCTTGCAAAAATGCCATCCCCTTCTCGCAATTCCTCCATCTCTGCCGCATCTGCTCTCAGGATGAGGCTTTTCATTCTAGGACGAGGGAGATGTCCTCCTTTTTTAAAGAAAGGGGCTTCCCTTCCTCCACCATCAACTCTGCTCTCAAACGCATCTCCCCCATTTCACGCACATCTGCTCTCACTCCATCATCCCGCCACCCCACCAGGAATAGGGTTCCCCTTGTCCTCACCTACCACCCCACCAGCCTCCGGGTCCAACATATTATTCTCCATAACTTCCACCACCTCCAATGGGATCCCACCACGAAGCACATCTTTCCCTCCCCCCCCCCCCCGCTTTCCACAGGGATCGCTCCCTACGCGACTCCCTTCTCCATTCGTCCCCTCCCATCCCTCCCCACCAATCTCCCTCCTGGCACTTATCCTTGTAAGCGGAACAAGTGCTACACATGCCCTTACACTTCCTCCCTCACTACCATTCAGGGCCCCAGACAGCCCTTCCAGGTGAGGCGACACTTCACCTGTGAGCCGGCTGGGCTGATATACTGCGTCCGGTGCTCCCGATGTGGCCTTCTATATATTGGCGAGACCCGACGCAGACTGGGAGATCATTTCGCTGAACACCTACGCTCTGTCCGCCAGAGAAAGCAGGATCTCCCCGTGGCCACACATTTTTAATTCCACGTCCCATTCCTATTCTGATATGTTTATCCACGGTCTCCTCTACTGTAAAGGTGAAGTCACACTCAGGTTGAAGGAACAACACCTTATATTCCGTCTGGATAGTCTCCAACCTGATGGCGTGAATATTGACTTCTCAAACTTCCGCTAATGCCCCACCTCCCCCTCGTACCCCATCTGTTATTTATTTATATAGACACATTCTTTCTCTCTCTCTCTCCTTTTTCTCCCTCTGGCCCTCTCACTATACCCCTTACCCATCCTCTGGGTTTCCCCCCCTTTTCTTTCTCCCTAGGCCTCCTGTCCCATGATCCTCTCATATCCCTTTTGCCAATCACCTGTCCAGCTCTTGGCTTCATCCCTCCCCCTCCTGTCTTCTCCTATCATTTTGGATCTCCCCCTCCCCCTCCCACTTTCAAATCTCTTACTAACTGTTCCTTCTGTTAGTCCTGACGAAGGGTCTCGGCCTGAAACGTCAACTGTACCTCTTCCTAGAGATGCTGCCTGGCCTGCTGCGTTCACCAGCAACTTTGATGTGTGCTGCTTGAATTTCCAGCATCTGCAGAATTCCTCGTGTTTCCGTTGGAAGGTGTCAACTTTTAGTGCTTTTACATCTATTACTGTACAGAAGAACTAAGGCCAAAATATGCATTTTGAAATGCTGTGCTAAGAATAAAATGCATGGCTGCTGATAAGCTGATCCCTAACTACCCTAACTACCCTAACTTTCCTTAATAAAGCAACCTCATTTCTCAGCCTCTTATAAACTTTTAACACTGCAGTCTAGTCCATAATCAGCCCCAGCCCTTACTGTCTCCCTCACCCACACATCGCACATCACGATGGTTGGGGCTCTAATTTGTAACTTTTTTCTTTGTCTCCCCCCCCAGAGAGCAATGCCAAATCCCATTTCAAGTTATGGACTAAACCCAGAATGAATTACCAGTTGAGATTAAGGGAAAACATAGACCCCAATAAAGTTAGGCAGAACTGGACAAGGTTCATAGGCCAGATTAAAATGGAAGTTTCTAGTGTCACTGAATCTCCATTAAGGAAAACAATAAGCTTGAGGGATGATGATCTCACTACTCGCATACTGACGCTCTTGGTAAATGTGAATTTTTATATTCCATCTCTATCTATTTATCTATCTATCTATCTATCTATTATATCTGATCACAACAAGATTTTCGTGATTTCTGCATTGGTACCTTAATCTCTCTGTTCTTCCGCAGTTCAGTATTCGGAAAATTATGAATTGTCTTGGTACATTTATCCACATTTTCACAAGTTAAATTCTGCTTATCACATTTTTGCCGGAATATCTAGCCTATCAATGCTGCTTTGCCATTGATTGTTCCCATCTGTAACATACACTGTCGTTGTATTTCATAGTGTCATTAAAGTCATAGTTATCATTCATGCTTCCTTAATTGAAATAATTAATTAATTCATAGTTGAGAACCCAAATCTCTGCAGAATACCACATTTTTACCATATTTTGATTATTTGCTTGCACCGTTACATGTAGATCCATAAGCAATCACCCAGCTCCTCTTTTTTTTATTATTAAGTGTAATTGTGAACAATAGCCAGATCAGAAATGCTGATCAAGTCAACTAGTTCCCAGAGAGAACTCTGATAGGCCAATCAGACGGTTCACTGCTGCTCAAACGATAGAACACAAAAAAAACATATGTACAATTGAGAAACATTAAAAAATAGTAGAAATACTGGAGTCATGATGAAGTCTGCTGGAGAGAGACATTTTTTCACGTGCTGTCTTCCATAATTCAAAAGGATTGAAGGATAAGGTTGTAGGGTGACAAAACGTGACCCTTTTCACCCCTCCTTTTCACTACTTTTGTTACCTCTTCAAAAAATGTAATTAGATTGGTTAGATTCAGATATCTCCCTAACCAATCTAGACTACCTATATTCCTTTGCCAAGTGCAGATTAATCATGACCCTCAGAGTTTTTTCAATAACTTGTCTACCACTGAAATTGGATTCGCATGCCTGGCTTATTCCTGCTATCTTTCACAAATAAAGGTACCACATCTTTTGGTCCTTTAGTCATTGATACCTTACCTATGGCCAGTGAGCACATTCAAAAAAACTTGCCAGGGACTTGTAAGCTCCTACCATGCCTGACTTTGCAACTTGGGATATATCTCATCAAACACTGGGGATCTGAAACACTGAGACATCTGATGCATTATTAAATTTAATAGGGATTTGACCTAGAATTCCAATTTTCCCCCCTGACATTTTCAACTACAGTGTCCACCTTCATGAATGCAGGTAAACTATTTGGTTAAGACTTCATTTGCATTCTCTGGTTCCTGCACAGATTGCACCATTAATTCCTAATGGGACTTATTCTTCCTGTGATCACCCTCTTGCTTTTAATATACTTATGCAGTACTTTGGGGTTTTCCTTAATCTTGTGTGCTAGCGATATTTCATGCTCCCTCTTGATTTATTAAAATGTCCCTGCTACAATTTTCAGATCTTTACATCTGTTAAATGTTTATTTTAATCAAACTCTCAATCCAGGGTTTGTTGGGTGACAAGGGATTGTGAGGATCATATAAAGATTGCAGACCTACACTTTATCTGCATCCAATAGGTAAATCTGAGCATTGCAGCACCAAGTCCTCTTATGCCATAATGAAAAACAGTGGCCTGATGGTGAAACCCCTTTGCAAACTCCTGACTGATGGCTAAGCTTTGTTCTTAGCTTTGCCATTGGTCGGAGATAGAAAGATTTTGAAATGCTTCTAGAAATCTTGGAACATTTAGAAAATTTGCGAAACAGTTAAAAATGAAATGAACAATAAAAACTATTGAAAACTCTAAAAATATTACCACCTTAAACACTTAAGTTTAAACATTCCTACAAATCTAAATAATGTAAGCTATGCTACTTGTTCATTATGTGGGTATAATTTCTATTCAAGAGGATCGGCTTGTGGATCTAAGTGCAGATTCCCCAGTCCAAGTTCAGTGGTTTCACACTTGGGCACTTTGTGGAATAGCAGATTATATCTGGGTTTTTAAGTTTGAGTTCTGTATTAAAATATAACCTTTTCCTGTTTTAGAGGGGGTTAATGTCATGCCCGCTACCGTTGTGAAATCTGCAAAGTATAAAGATAATAAAGTTGTTCTGCAGCTGAAGGATGGCCAAACAGTAAGTATTCTTAATATAAACTCATGAATATGAAGTATTTAAGTATTTTAGTCTTTTAAACTAAATTCCAAGTTAATCCAGGCTGATTTCATCTATTTTGTATTGTTTGCAGATGAAAACTGATCATGTCATTGCTGCAGTGGGACTTGAACCTAGTGTGGAGTTAGCAAAGTCAGCAAGGTTGGAGGTGGATTCTGACTTTGGTGGATTCAGAGTGAATGCAGAACTACAAGCACGTTCAAATATATGGGTGGTAAGTACATGGGTCATTACCCAAAAATATCCTTTTGGAAAAGTGAAGATCCATGCTTTAAGTTTCTGAATACAAGACCAGATCCACAGTGGTATTCTTTATCATTGTCTGCATTCTTTTTGTCTGTAACTTGGATAAAATGTGATGGAACATAGATCATAGAACAGTACAGCACAATGTTGTGCCGGACCAGCTAAAAAGCAAAATAAAAACACCCAAACACTAATCCGTCCTATCTGCACAATGTCCATACCCCTCCATCTTCCTTACATTCATGTATCCATCCAAACGTCTCTAAAAATCCTCAAATATATTTGCCCCTACCACCATACCAGGCATCGCATTCCAGGCATCTACGGCCCTGACTAAAAGACTTACCCCTCTCATCCCCCTTGAACCTAACCCCTCTACCTTCAATGCATGCCTTCTGGTATTAGACATTTCAAACCTGAGAAACAGATGCTCTCTGTTCACTCTATCTATGCCTCTCATAATCTCATCAGAATTGGGTTTATTATAGAAACATAGAAAACCTACAGCACAATGCAGGCCCTTTGGCCCACAAAGCTGTGCCGAACATGTCCTTAGCTGAGAAATTACCTAGGGTTACCCAACAGAAACATAGAAAATCTACAATTTTGAAAAAAATATCAATGTCTTCAGCTGAGATATAGTGTAAATTTGAATACATTTTGTCACAACCATGGACTCTGCCATTATCACTGGCATTTGTCGTGAAATTTGTTAACTTAGCAGCAACAGTTCAATGCAATACATAATATAGAAAAAAAACAAAATAAGAATAATAAATAAATAACTGTATACATATATTGAATAGATTAAAAATCATGCAAAAAAACCCAGTAATACTATATATTAAAGAAGTGAGGTAGTGTCAAAAGGTTCAATGTCCATTTAGGAATCGGATGGCAGAAGGGAAGAAGCTGTTCCTGAATCGCTGAGTGTGTGCCTTCAGGCTTCTGTACTTCCTACCTGATGGTGAAAATGAGAAAGGTGCATGCCCTGGGTGCTGGAGGTCTTTAATAATGAACACTGCCTTTCTGAGACACCGCTCCTTGATGATGTCCTGGGTACTTTGTGGGCTAGTACCCAAGATGGACCTGACTAAATTTACAACCCTCTGCAGCTTCTTTCAGTCCTGTGCAGTAACCCTTCCCCCCCGCCATACCAGACTGTGATTCAGCCTGTCAGAATGCTGTCCACGGTACAGCTATAGAAGTTTTTGAGTACATTTCTTGACATGCCAAATCTCTAACTCCTCGTGAAGTATAGCCGCTGTCATGCCTTCTTTATAACTACATCAATATGTTGGGACCAGGTTAGACCCTCAGAGATCTTGACACCCAGGAATTTAAAACTGCTCACTCTCTCCACTTCTGATCCTTCTGTGAGGATCGGTATGTGTTCCTTCGTCTTACACTTCTGAAGTCTACAATCTGCTCTTTTGCTTTACTGATGTTGCGTGCCAGGTTGTTGCTGCAGCACCACTCCACTAGTTCACATAGACCTCCATCGGAGGCTCTGGTGCTCCAGAGAGAACAACTCAAGTTTATCCAGCCTCTTGTGATAGCACATGTGCTCTAAACCAGGCTGCATCCTGGTAAACCTCTTAAGCACCCTCTCCAAAGTCTCAATATCCTTCCTATAGTGTGGCTACTGGAACTGTATGCAATACTCCAGATGATGCTTAACCAGAGTTTTATAAATTAGCAATATAACCTCCAGACTTTTGAACTCAGTGCCTCGACTAATAAAAGCAAGCATCCCATAAGCTTTCTTAACCACCTTATTGACCTGTGTAGCCACTTTCAAGGAGCTTTGAACTTGGATCCCAAGATCTCTCTGTGTGTTTATATATATATATGATCTATGATCACACACACACACACACACACACACACACACACACACACACCACCCCAGAGGAGGTCGCAGCATAGATCTCTGCAGAACACCACTAATTACAGAGCTCTGGCTCGAATAAGTCCCTTCAACTACTACCCTCGGTCTTCTGTGCACAAGCCAGTTCTGAATTTAAACAGTCAATTCGCTGTGAACCCCACGCATCTTAATCTTCTGGGTTAGCCTCCCATGATGGACTTTGTCAAACGTCTTACCAAAATCCATGTAGATAACGTCCACTGCCCTACCCTCATCAATCTCTCACATCACCTTGTCAAAAAACTCGAATCAAGTTGGTTTGACATGACCTGCCTTGCACAAAGCCATGCTGGCTCTCCCTAATTCGTCCTTGGGTTTCCAAATGGTCATATATCCTATCCCTAAGAATTTTCTCCAGCAATTTCCTTACAACTGATGTGAGACTCACCGGTCCAAAGTACCCAGCATTTTCCCATGTTTTGTGCAGTAGAATTACTACATGAAGTATAAAAGGTAATTGTTTTTACTACAAAAATTGCTGTAGAATATATTTTACAAAATACAAAAATAACATTAATTTACCTAGTGAATTTAGTATTTGCTTTGTGACCCCACAGGCTGGAGATGCTGCTTGTTTTTATGACCTTAAGCTGGGCAGGAGGCGTGTGGAACACCATGATCATGCTGTAGTGAGTGGCAGATTAGCTGGAGAAAACATGACTGGAGCTGCAAAGCCTTATTGGCATCAGTCCATGTTTTGGTATGAATTTACTCAGTATCCTCTTTGATTTGGCACATATCTAAACATGACAATAGGATAACTGACAGCAATTGACTAACACTGTACAATGATAAATGTCCATTGAGTTTAACTAATTCTTACTGTTACAGGAGTGACTTGGGCCCTGATGTGGGATATGAAGCAATTGGCATTGTCGACAGTAGTTTACCCACTGTGGGAGTGTTTGCCAAGGGAACTACAAAAGACACCCCCAAAGCAGTGACAGAAATGTCTGGTAAGTTACACTATATTAGCTTAATTAAGAAGAATGTTTGATACTCTTGGTGTATAGTAAAGATCCATCTTCTATAGCTCATTCTATTAAAAAATCATTGGCTTGAAATGTTCATTCTTTCTCTCTTTGCAAATGTCGTCTGATTTAATTATTTGCAGGCTTTGTTTTTTTGTAATCAAAGCTCTTTTATTAGCATGCTTTACATTTAAGCCTCCGTTTGAATTTTTATACATTAAAGCATAGTATTTGGAAAGATCTTCACATTTATACTAAATTACATTCAAAATGTTCAGTTTAGCTTTAACTAACAGTCATCATAGAAAATATCCATTAATGGTTTATCTGTTTCTTAATAGTCTGAACGAGCTTTATTTGAAAGGAAAATTTGCAATGAAACATCCATCAGTCTTCTATTGGTTGTGTAATGCCACTGTGAGACTTAAACTCTGCACAATTCATAAAAATATGATGCTCAAATCAAAAGTTATGTGATAAGATCTGTGATGTTTGTTGCTGATGTTAGATGGTGTTGTAATAGTTATAGTCCTATAGGATAGAAAAAAAATCAACAAGATCCATATCCTCAAACTGTAGCCAGTCTAAGATTTTATATGGAAATAACAACAGTAGTAGGTTTCACCTGTTGATGAAATGTAATGAATATATAAGGCATTGGTTATGTTTATTAATATTTCCACATGCTGTTAATAATGTATATTTTATTGTTTGTAGGTACGGGAATCCGATCGGAAAGTGAAACTGAAAAAACTGCTACTTCTGTAAGTGTGCCTGTTAGTGCCAGCGCCATTGCTCATCCCCCTGTGGAAGGCGAGGACTATGGAAAAGGAGTCATCTTCTACTTGAGAGAGAAAGTAATTGTGGGAATTCTTTTGTGGAATATTTTTAACAGAATGCCTATCGCCAGAAAGGTTAGTGTTACAATTAAGAATTACATAGGAACATGATTTGAATATTTGTTATATTTTTGGGTTCGTTCATTGTGCTTTGTTTTTATTAGTATTGATTATATTTTTTAAAAATCATCTGAATTACATCTATTTTCTGACTATACAGTGCAACTAAATTAAAAGTCAGTAATAACAATTATAACGTTCAAATTTTACCTTAGTTACTTAGCAAGATTTCATTCCTTTTGAGTAATCATGAGGGCTTGTGCTTTTGCATGGCTGTCTATAAAACCATCTTAATATTGACTTTTTCCTGGCAAGCAGGTGAAGTACCCCGGTAGCGTAGTGGTTAGCATGCCACTTAGAGCTCAGGACAACGGAGTGTGGAGTTCAGTTCCGATGTCCTCTATAAGAAGCTTGTATGTCCTTCCCATGATGAGCGTATGGGTTTCCTCCTGGTGCTGTGGTTTTCTTCCACATACCAGTTTGTATATTAATGGGTCATGTTATGTACCCTGTAACTGGGTAGCCAAACCAGCAGAAATGGACCACTCGTTGGAGTCTGGATTACTAGGAACTAATAAAGTTTTATTAAAGAAATAAGTAACACAGTACCCTAATCATAAGGATATAAATGCAACAGGTTAGCAATGATAATACACACATGTACACAGAACTAGGGTAATAGGGATCAACCAAGCTCTATCGCAGTCTAGGGGTAAAATGATCAGTCTTAAGTGACGCAGAGTTCAGTTCAGCTTAGTACAGTTCACAGTAATCACTGTGGTGCCATTGGAGGGCGGGGGGGATGCAATTTGGTTCAGTCAGACCTTTGATGTCTTCACAGTTGGTTTTGGGCAGACCCTTTTTGATGTCTTCTATTCCGCTGTGGTCACCGACTGTGACCCCTCCGTTCCGGATACGATTGTTCTTCCGTTGTGAACCCGGCACCCAGGCAAGGGCGGACACACACACCAGGTTCCCACCAATCGTACCTTTACACCCTGTGAGCCTATGGTCGGTTCCCGCAAACCGGACCTCCAAACTCCTACCAACTTGTGGGGGCACACCACTCTTTCCAGGGTCTCATTATCTCGTGGTCTCGTGGTGTCCCGTGCCTTAGCGAACCTGTTCTTTTTATCCCCTTGCTGGGGTATCGCCTGTCCATCAAACTTCAAACAGTTCAGGTTCAAAGCAACCGGTCTGTCAATATTCTGAATTGTGTTTCTTTTCCGTTAATCCCTCTCTCCTCTTTTATTAGCATTTTGAACGTTTCTCCATTGTCTCTCTTATCTCTCTCATTAGCATCAATCGTCCGATAGCTTTGTTTGGCGTCACAGTCATTACTAATTGTCTTGTGGTTAGGCTATCGGTTAAATAGGTGGGTTGCTGGGTGGTGCAGCTCGTTTGGTCAGAAGGCTGTAGCTCTAAATAAAATAAAATTAGTCAAAAAGATGAAAGGACATTGACCTGGAATATTAAATTTGCTAACTCCCTCCATGGGTGTGCCCTGCTCTGGGCATATCTGGTCTTTTCTGTAACTATTTTTGCGGATTAAATACAAAATTTGTAAATTTGTATTAAGGTCCTTCTCATTGCTTGGCTTCATAATGTAATGGAGATGGATGAACAAATTCTAATTCCTGGAATTCAGTTTTCTCTTTTCCCACTTCACAAGATCGACACTCATTCAAGATAAGAACAATTGAGTGCAGCCATACACTTGACCTTTATAGTCAAACACATCTTCCTGCAATGTCTTCCATATTTCATATCTCTACGGATTTTCTTCAAGGTTCTACTCTTACTGCTTGTATTAGTGCATTTCTGTTGGCTTTTCATCCGCCTCAGTATCATACTAGGGTTAGAAACATAGAAAACCTACAGCACACTACAGGCCCTTCGGCCCACAAAGCTGTGCCAAACATGTCCTTACCTTAGAAGTTACTTGGGGTTACCCATAGCCCTCTGTTTTTCTGTGTTCCATGTACCTATCCAGGAGTCTCTCAGAAGGCCCTATTGTATCCTCAAGATCCTATCATATCCCCAGAATTGTACCGTTACAAATCAAGTTTCCAGTAGAATTTATTTGCAACTTTGCAAATCTGTTATCTACAATGAGCTTGCACAAACATGCTCAGAATATATAAATTTAAGGATGGAATCAAGAGAAAGAGACTTTGAAAGTGTGTTGGAAAACAGATTTTACAACAGATGTCTTTTTATATTTCTAAAGCATTTTATCTCTTATTGCTTTCATAGGTCATTAAGGATGGTGAAGAACATGATGATCTCAATGAAATTGCAAAGCTGTTCAACATTCATGAAGATTAAAATGACCAGAGTTTAACTGTGTATATAAGAGTCTAGATTTTTTTAAAATAAAACTGTAAACACTTTTTGTGCAGGAAATCAGGAGCTTGAATTCTCAGAATGTAAGTAATATTTTGTGAATTTTCACATTATGTAAAATTTGACCGATTTGTACCATGTGCACAGTGATTAAGATTTTCTGAACTAAATATTAAAATAATGTAAAAGCAATGTTTAAAAATTCTTAATTTAAAAATACTGTGGATTTTATTCAGTTGTGTTTTCAGATGCTGGGGCTAACCAACTGCTATTTACTGATATTAAGTGGAGATAAAATTTGGACTGATTGTCAGGAAGAATTGGCTTACTGAATAGTTCAACATGAATTGTTTCATATTGTTGGAAGATATATTCTCTGATTTACATCTAGAAATAATGGTGTCACCCATGAGCATGATGTTTGTTTCTCTGAAATTGATTCAGCCAGCTGCAAAAGCTATAAATTTGGAAAAACTGAATAGCATGTAGGAAAGAAGCAGGAGAACGTACTGATAATTTTCATCAAGTTACCATATTTCTCTGGAATTGGCTCCATTGAGCACTTACTTTTATTTGCAATGATCTTTCTCAGTCTCTGATATTTATTGTTTTCAATTTTGATGTTTCTTATTCTGGATTTTGAAATAGGTGGCATTCAGATGACATTACTTGCTTTGATTATTGAAGAAAACGGACAATCTCATACTTGGTTGTGTTCTTGAAAGCAGAAACAACTGAGTGACATTAGAGCACCTTTATATTTTCACTAGAAATTCCTGCAGCAAAAATGTCTTCACTAACAGTTCTTTCAATCTAAACTGTGTGGCCACAAGAGGGACCGAACTCTTTCCTTTTCCATGGATTCAGCTTACCCTGTTTCTGGTATTCTCTATTTTTGTTTTCAGCATCTGCAACAGGTAATTTTTGTTTCAGCAAAAACTAAATCATGGAAGTGTGGGAACAAGTCAGTTTGGAAGGAAATGGTTTGTCTCCATTTTATGCCCATCATGCTAAACAGAATAATGTAAATATACTCCTGTTTGAAGTCCAGAAAAAAATTGATTCCCACTATCCCCAATTTGCCCTTAAAATCACTCACCCCTCTCTCTTTAAAGGCAGATCTGCCAAAATTTGAACCTGGGAACTTTTGTGGTCTCTGGAGTTTTGGTGAGAGTGTGGAACTCCAGTTGCCCTGAATTCACCTGTGCTTGTGCTCCTGCACTAGGGCAGAAAGTTTCACTTGATGCATTCATACTTAAAGTGGAGCCTGAAACCACAAGATCTTGGAGCTAGCTGCTTGGAAATCATCTTATTCAATAAATTTTTAGGCACATATTGCTAAATTGTTCAGGTAAACTGCAGAACTCCATTCACAGGATACCAAGTTGAGCGATCAGCATTTTCAAGGTTTATAGGATAGTATTTAAATGAGGATCTTTACTCATTAAAGAAAATGTTGATAATGGAGACAGTTTTTCATTTGTTCCATATGTTGATTATGTTCAGAATCAGGTTTAATATCACTAATGTATGTCGTGAAATTTGTTAACTTGCGGCAGCAGTGCAATGAAATGCATGATAAATATAGAGGGGAAAACACTGAATCACAGTAAGTGTGTGTGTGTGTCTCTGTTAAATAGTTAAGTTAAAATATGTAGTGCAAACGTAACAGAAATAAGAGGTAGTGAGGTAGTGTTCATTGTTCGATGTCCATTTAGAAATCAGGTGGCAGAGGGGAAGAAACTGTTCCTGAATTGCTAAGTGTCCTTCAGGCTTCTGTACCTCCTTTCTGATGGTAACAATGAGAAGAAGAGCATGTCCCGGGTGGTAGGGGTTCTTAAAATAATGGACGCCACTTTCCTAAGGCACCGCTCCTTGGCGATGTTTTGGATACTATGGAGGCTAGTACCCATGACAGAGCTGACTAATGTTACAAGGTTCTGAAACTTACCTCAATCTTGTGTAGTAGTTACCTCCCCACCCCCCTACCAGATGGTGATGCCCCAGTTAGAATGCTCTCCACAGTACATTTATAGAAGTTTTTGAGTGTTTTAGTTGACAAACCAAATCTCCTCTTACTCCTAATATAGCCACTGTCTTGCCTTCTTTAGTTCCATCAATATGTTGCGTCCATGTTAGTTCTTCAGATATTGACACTCATGAACTTGAAATTGCTCACTCTCAGTCTGGGGATTGGTTTGGGTTCTCTCATCTTACCCTTTCTGAAATTCACAATCAGCTCTGTGGTCTTGCTGGCGTTGAGTGCAAGTTTGTTGCTGTGGCAGTATTCAGCTGACTGGTACATGACTATAAAAGGTACCTTGCTGATGATGTGTGATGTTTTTGGTTAAAGGTTCTGGACATTTTTCTGGCATGGTAACTGGCATATTTCATGGAGACGATAGGCTGATAGGGCTGAATTTTTGTGACTAATTTTCCAAAATTTTCAGATTCCAGGTCAAACAGACATAGCTGAGAATCTGCAGCTTACCACCATCTCTTGACTGCTTCACCGCCCAGTTTACCATATTCCTTGTTGAAATATCTAGGACAAGAGAAATTTTGTCCAACTATATACAGATGTGAATGAAGTTGTTTCTGAGCACTGATCTAACTCCATCTTTTCTACAGCCATTTAGAATGAGCCAGATTATTCACAACTTGTATTTGAGCCTGACATATCAGCCACATGTTTGCTCCCATCACTGAGATCGCTGCTGATTCTGGCCCTTGTGCTCATTTCATCTATTCCATCAAAGTTTTTTTAACCACTCATTTTCACAAATCAAGAAATCAAATTCTCCACTGGTCATCTACTAATTCGTAGCTTCACCAATTACCTCTGTGCTTGCTGGATTGAGAGTGAATTTAGATTAGTAAAGTCTCACATTAAAAAGAAATACATCTTTGTTTTTAAATTCCTCCTTGGTCCTGCCATTTTTGCGCATTTTTTCTTAGTACTATGACCTTTCAAGGTGTATGCTCCTCAAATTCAGGTATCTTACATATCTCTAATTTTAATCAGTTCTCCCTTGGTATCTACACCTTGAACTGGCTGGACCCTAGGGTGCTGGAGTTCCCTGCTTAAATATCACTTTCCTCTAAGATGCTTTCTAAAATTTAACTAGTAGCTTTAAATCAGCCACTCTGATGCCTCCTACTGTGGCTTGATACTTGACAACACTCTGGCAAAGGATCCTGGATGTTCCACTAAGTCAGTGATGTGCTGTGTAATTCCACATTGATATCGTTTCATTATTTAAAAGTAGTTCTAATTGTGTGGCATAGCTAGCACAAACTCGGTAAAGATTGCCTGATACATAATAGAGGCTGGACATTGCTGCTGAATCTTTAACTCGTGCTTTTTTGGGCTTACACGTAGCCCACTCTCCTTGCCATGCTTCTAAGGTAAGTGGCTTCATCTGGTCAGTCCTTGAAGACCCAAAGTCGAGCCACCCGGACTGGAAGAAAGTGCTTAAGGACAGGTCTGAAGGTCCTGAGGAGCAGTGGGCTGCTCCAACTTGTAAGTGGGAAGTGTCTAGGGTAGCCTTAGTGTGGGACTTGGCTCCAGGTGCTCCATAGGGCTGGGCTTCTGATCCATAGGAGCCCTGTTATCATTATCAGCTTAGCTCCTGAGTTTTACAAGTCTGTCTTCATTCTTAGAGGAGTCATGTAGCATGGGATCAGGCCTCTCAGGCCCAATTCATCCATGTTGACTTGGGTGCCTACCTGAGTTAGTCACATTTGCCTGCTTTTGGCCCATATAACTGTAACTCTTTCCTATCCACATACAACATTATAATCGTTACCACCTCTACCAGTTTAAACTGGAAGTACATTCAAGATACCCACCACCTTCTGTGTGAAGAAACTTGCGCCCTCTCATTTTATACCCCTTTTGACTGGGGAAAAAGGCTGACCATTCAAAGTAAAATTTATTATCAGAGTATGAGGGGTGATTGATAAATTCGTCGCCTAAGGCAGAAGGAGTCAATTTTAGAAAACCTGGCACATTTATTTTTCCTACATTTACACACTTAGTCCAGCAGTCATGGAGCATGCGGATCCCTTCTTTGTAGAAGTTGGCGTCTTGGACCTCCAAAAGTGGTCTACGAGGGGTGATTGATAAGTTTGTGGGCTAAAGTAGAAGGAGAAGAGAAGAAACTTCAAACTTTCTGCATTTTCACTCAAAGAGTTGAACTGCACATGCATGTAACGAGAGCTGTGTAACATCTCCTTCTGCCTTAGGCCACGAACTTATCAATCACCCCTGCTGTGGACCACCTGGAGGTTCAAGACGCTCTCATTACGTGCACGTGCAGTTCAACTCTTTAAGTGATTATGCAGAAAGTTTGAAGTTAATAACTCATCTCCTTCTTAGGCCACAAACTTATCATTCACCCCTGCTGTGGTCCACTTCTACAAAGAAGGGATCCGTATGCTCCACGACCGCTGGACTAAGTGTGTACATGTAAGAGAAGACTATGTTGAAAAATAAATGTGCTAGGTTTTCTAAAATTGACTCCTTCTTCTACCTTAGGCCATGAACTTATCAATCACCCCTCGTACATTCATGTCACCATACACAACTCTGATACTCTTTTTCTGTGGGCATACTTAGTAACTTAACTATAAATGGAAAATAATAGGCATTAACTGACAATGGCAGAGTCCTTAAATCAGTGTAGCTATCCCCTTTTGTTCAAGAGCCTGATGGCTGAGGGGTGATAATTGTTCCTGAACCTGGTGGTGTGAGTCCTGAGGCACCTGTACCTTCTACCTGATGGCAGCAGCAAAAAGCGAGCATGGCCTGAGTGGTGAGGATCTTTGATTATGAGTGCTGCTTTTCTATGGCAACATTTCATATTGATGTGCTCAATGAATGGGAGGGTTTTACCCGTGATGTGCTGGGCTGAATCCATTACCTTTCGTAGGATTTTCCGCTCAAAGCATTGGTGTTTCCATGCCAGGTTGTAATGCAGCCAGTCAGCACCCTTTCCACCACATATCTCTGGAAGTTTGCCAAGGTTTTCGATGACATGCCAAACCTCCACAGAGCCCTGAGGAAGTAGAGGCACCATCGTGCGTTCCTTGCTATAATATTTATATGAAGTGTCCAGGACAGGTCCTCTGAAGTAGTGACACCCAGGAATTTAAAGTTACTGACCCTCTCCACCTCTGATCCTCCAATGATTACAGGTTCATGGACCTCTGATGTCCCTCTCCTGAAGTCTACAATCATTTCCTTGCTGTGATTGACATTGAGTGAGAGGTGGTTGTTATTACACCTTTCAGCCAAGTTTACAATCTCCCTCCTGTATGCTGATTCATCATCCCCTTTGATACAGCCCACAACAGTGGTGTCATCAGCAAACTTGTATATGGTGTTAGAGCTGTACTTGGCCACACAGTCATAGGTGTAAAGCGAATAGAGAAGGGGGCCAAGTACACATCCCTGCAGTGCTCCTGTGCTAATGGAGGTTGTGGAGGAGATGTTAAGTGCCACTGGGTGATGGTCGTTTTGACAGGTTACCACTCACTTGGGCACCGATATGATTGAAGCCTGCTTGAAGCAGGTGGATACCACACATTGCCAGAGCGAGAGGTTAAAGATATCCGTGAATATCAATCAGTTGGTCGACATAGGTCTTCGGTACTCAGCCAGGAACAAAGTCCAGACCAGATACTTTGGATTCAGAAGAGGGTGTGCACGTTATCTTTGGATACTGAATCTAAAGAATGATTGGGAAACATGAGGATATGTGATGTTTCCTCCCTGTTCTGGTGGTCAAAGTGAGCATAGAAGGCATTGAGGTCATCTGGAAGTGAGGCTCTGCTGTCCCCTATGTCACAAGATTTAACTTTGTCGGGGGTTATGGCATTCAAACCCCGCCACAGTTGTCATGCATCGCTCATTGGTTCCAGTCTAGTCCGGAAACTCCACTTTCTGGAAAGAGACGGCTTTCCGAGATCATACCTGCAGTTCTTGTACCACTCTTGATCTCCAGACTTGAATACCTCTGATCTGGCTCTCAGCGGGTCCCCAAAGGTTCACCATATCTTGGCTCCTCATGATTTCATAAACCTCTAAGTCAACCTTAAGCCTCCTTTACTCCAGGGAAAACAATCCTTACCCATCCACTATCTCTTTATGTGGTACCTTGAAAAAGTATTCAGCCCCCACAAGTATTTTCTCATTTTACTGTCTCATTTTCTAAATTTAAAATATATTGAAGTAGGATTTTTTGAGCTGATCTACAAAACATTGCATTATGTCAAATCAAAAATAAAACATTCCAAAACCTGTCAACAACTAAAAACTTTAAAACCAAAATTGTGAGTTTGAAAAAGTATTCATCCTCTTTGCAATTACTGTGCTAACTTTCCTCGGGTGCAATAGTACCTTACCAACTTGCTCTATTTGTTGATGTACAAAGTGGGATTCACAAGAATACCCTCTCTGTAAGGTCCAACAGTATGGTAGATTTTCAACAGACCAAACCAAAATGAAGACAAAAGAACGTTCTGGGCAAGTCACACAATGATAATAGAGAAGCACAAATCTGGGTAAGGCTAAAAGGCCATCTCAAAGGCACGGAACATACCTTGGAGCTCAGTGCAGTCCATTCTAAACAAGTGGGGGGAGGTGGAATATGAAACTACAGCCACATGGCCTAGGTCAGACAGCTCCTCTAAACTTAGTTGCCAGAGAAGAATGGCACTTGTAAAAGAGGCTACTATGACACCAACAATCACTGAGTGAGCTGCAGAAGTCAGTGGCTGCAACTGTAGAAGCTGTTCATGGGTCCACAATCTCCAAGGCCTTGCACAAAAAGGGTATTTACAGAAGAGTGGCAAGGAAGGAGCCTTGGCTAAAAAAAATGCACACACACCTTCTTGCCTGTAAAGACATTGCAAAGCGTCGCTTAGAAGATACTGTAAAGATGTGGAAGAAGGTCTTGTGGTCAGATGAGACTAAAGTGGAACTTTTTGGCCTCAACACTAAGTGGTACCTGTGTGTAAATCTACTATTGTGCATCAGCCAGTAATATCATCGCCACTGAAAAGAATGGTGGAGATTGCATCATGCTGTGGGGATGCTTTTCAGCTGCAGGGTCTAGGAGATCTGGTTAGGATTGGTGGGAAGATGAATGCTGCTAAATACAGAGAGATACTGGATAAAAACCTCTGCTGGCCTCTGCCAGAAAGCTTAAACTGGGGAGATGTTCATCTCAGCAAGACAATGACCCAAAGCACACTGCTAGAGCAACCGTTGAGTGGCTTCAAATGAAGAAAATTGATGTCTATTTGGAGTCCTGAGCTGAACCCGACTGAACATCTCTGACAAGACCTCAAGGTTGGTGTCCACCACTGCTCCCCAACTAACTTGGCACAGTATCAATAATTTTGCAAGGAGGAATAGGAAAATCTTCCTCCATCGTGTTATGGAAAGCTAATAGAGACTTGCCCAAAAAGACTTCTGGCTGTAATAGGTGCAAGAGATGGTTCAACTGAATACTGAGCAAAGGGGGATGAATACTTTTAAACTGTTGATATTTCGGTTTTTGAATTTTTAGTTGTTCATGCTTTACAATTTTCTCTATTTTTGGGGGGTAGGGGAGTCTACTGTGAAAAAGGAGCATGTAATTCACAAATAATTCTCAGTTAAATTGATTAAAATTTCTGGTTGTAATACTCATTTATGTGAACAAAGGTTTGGGGGCTGAATAGTTTTTCAAGGCACTGTAACTCGAACCCTTCAAGCCTGGCAACCTGCAATCTTTTCTGCACTCTCTGTAGCTTAATCATATTCTTCTTGTAGTTATGATAACAAGAAAAGCACACAGTATTCCTGGTGTGGTCTGGACACCTTGTGCAGCTGTAACATGGCATCCCAAATCTTATGCTCAGTGCCATGACTGATGAAAGCATATGTGCCGTATACATTTACCCTGTGTGCTGTTATTTTAAGGGAACAATATACATGTACCCCCTTTTTAATTTAAAAACAAAATCATTCAAGGGATGTGGGCTTTGGGTGCAGAGCAAGCAAATTTAATTGCTATCCATCCTTAGTTGCACTTGAGAAGATGGTTTTGAGCTATCTTATAGAAGTGCTGCAGTTCTTGAGATGTTGGTTATCCACCACAACACTGTTAGGGAGAGCTTCAGGATTTTGATCAGTAATATACAGTATTTCCAAGTTAGGATGGTGTGTGACTTGGAGAAAACTAACAGGCGTTTGCATTCTCCAGTGTTCTACAACACTCCTCAGTGCTCTGCCATTCATTATATGTCCTGCCCTGTTGTTACTTCCTAAAATGCATAATTTTGCACTTGTTTGAATTAAAGTCCAATTGCCATTTATTTGTCCACCACCCAATTTTTCCAGACCTCATTATAATCTCCATCCCTGTCCACTATATCACTACTGTTTGGTGCCTATTGGCAAACTTAGTTAATCATATCACTGACATTCTCATCCAAATTGTTAATTCTTCTGACAAACAACAGGGGTCTCAGCTCTGGTTCCTATGACACACTACTGGTCACAGGCTTCTAATCTGATGAACAACCTTCCACTATTATCAAGCCAATATTGTATCCAGTGGACCTGCTCACTCTGATACCATTACGATCTCCCCTTCATTTAAGAAGTATCCTGGTGAGCAGGTGAATTCCCAAGGCATACATCTATGGACCAAACACTTGTAAATGGGATTAGCAGTTGGATACTTGCTGGTTGGTATGAATGTGATAGCCTGAAGGGCCTGCATCTATACTCTGTGATTCTGACTCTAAGTTGGGCGGACCAAAGTTGGCATCCTCTCTCAGGCCAACATCTTCAAAATAGAAACAACATGACATCCAGTAGGCCCCAAAAGGCAAGCTCCATGATTTGTGTGTCCAATAGCAGACACACTAAGACACACCAAGCTTGATTATGTTGAGATATTTAAAGGTAGATAAAAGAAAAGATTTAAGGATGTTCTCAAAGTTTCCTTGGAAAAAGTGTAATGTCCCCACTGACGTGTGAGAATCTCTGCCCTATGATGGCTCAAGGTTTTTTTTTAAAGTAACACTTGGGTTGGCATCAAGAACCTTGAGCCCAGTCATCTGTAATACAGAGAACCACAACATAAAGCCACCACTTTATTTCCCCATCAAACATCTTCTGACATACCATTTGCAGTATTCCATGTTGCCCTCATCAACCATCTCAGAGCTCAGAACGAGTGTGCAAGCAAATCATTTTCAATTCCAAGGAAGTGCTGAGAGCATGAAAGAGGGAGGGGTGAGAAATGGAGAGACGGACACAAGTACCTTTTCCAGAAAGATGCAGCAGCTTATGAAGAACTCTCTTGAGGATGGTGTAGAGAGACGCTGCCTCAGCTGGAATTCGTTTCTGACCTAAAAGGCTGTCCGTGTGGAGTTTGGCATTAGCTGGGAGTGCATAAATGGGTAGTGGATAGTTGGTGCAAAGGACCTGTTCTGTGGGCAATAATTGAAGGTCTTTTGAGCAATGCCCACATCATAAATAAAATTTACTTTTAAAATACCTGGCCGATTTTAAAATAAATTCACCTGAGGTTTATAATTTGCTACCTTTTGATACATGTTGGTTAATAAAAAGATATATATTTTGGATTGGTTCATTCATGAATGAATTTATTGGAAAAGATCTTGGGTGGCAGATATTGCTCGTACTTCTCATACTTGCTGCATCAGTAAAGCAGCTGGCATAATCCTAAACTCCAACCACCCTGAACCTTCTCTCTTTTCCACTCTTCCATTGGGAAGAAGATACAAAAATCTGAAAGTATGTACCACCGGGCTCAAGGACAGCTTCTACACCACTGTTTTGAGACTGCAACAGTCCCCTAGTACAATAAATTGGACGACCTTATAATCTACCTCGATCTGATTGTAGACCTTATTGTTTACATGAACTGCCCTTTCTCTGGCTGTTACATTTTATCTTGCATTATTATTATTTTACCTCTGTCTACCTCAATGTACTGTGTAATGACTTTGAACATAGAATTGTATAGAACAGTACATTATAGGCCCTTTGGCGTATTATGTTGGTCCTACCTTTTAACCTACTCCATGATCAATCAAGCATAGGCCAGCACCCTTTCTTTTCATCCAAGTGCCTATCTAAGAGTCTCTTAAATGTTCCTGACATACCAACCTCTACCACCATCTCCACAGTGCATTTCAGCCACTTAACAGTCTCTCTGTGTTAAAAAAAACTACCTCTGCCATCTCCCCTAAACTATCCATGAGTCACCCTAATTGCCTTCTGCTATTAACCATTACTGCCTCTTATACACCTCCTGCCAGTTGCCTCTCATCCTCCTTCACTCTAAACAGAAAAGCCCTATTTTGCTCAACCTTTCCACATTAGGCATATTCTCTAATCCAGGCAGCATTCTGGTAAATCTCTTCTGCACCCTCTCTAAATCTTCTACACCCTTCCTATAATGAGGTTTCCAGAATGAACCAAATACTACAGCTGTGGTCTAACCAGGGTCTTAAAGAGCTGCAACATTACTTTACAGCCCTTGAATTCAATCCCCCGAGTAATGAAGGCTAAAACACAATATGCCTTCTTAATCACCCTATCAATATGCAAAGCAACTTAGAGTGACCTGTAGACTTGATCCCTCTGTTTCTCCACGCTGCTAAGAATCATGCTATTAACCTTGTATTTTGCCTTCAAGGTCAATCTTCCTAAGTGTATCACTTCACACTTACTGGATTGAACTCTATCTCTCATTTCTCCGTGGAACTCCTGTTATAACCTATCACAACCTTCTGTACTATCCACAGCACCTCCAACCTTCGTGTTAACTGCAAACTTATTAACTTACTCTTCTACTTCCTCATCAAAGTAGTTTATAAAAGTCATAAAGAGCAAGGGTGTCAAAACAGAATCCTATGGAAAACATCCAATCACTGAATATACTCCCAACTTCTATCACCCTTCTATGGGTTAGCCAGTTCTGAATTCATACAGCCAAGTTTCCTTGGATTCAATGCCTCATGACTTTCAGTATGAAAACCATGTGGCATAGGATTTCATACTGTACAACTGTATGCAAGACAAGCTTTTGATCGTATCTCAGTATGTGTGACAGTAATAAATCAATTCTAATTTTAAAGACCGGTTGCTTGAGTAGAAAGCAGATCTCTGATGGTTCCACCTCAGAAGGGGAGACCTTGGCAGATACAATAGAACACTACCCGAAGGCACGCCAGTATGTTAATTAGCTAAAGTTACTTCTTAATGTAGGTAAGTTGTAAAAGAATCCGAGGGATGTAAATTGTATGGGTACAGGGAAATAAGAGGGGAATGAAAAGGGATCGCTTTGCTTGTATAGGCTTGATGGCAACATCCTGTGTCACAATAAGCAAATAAAATGCCATTCTCTCTGGAGAAAGCAGCCTGATGTGGAAGTGGGCAGAGAAGTGGGCCCGTGAACTATGTGTTGAAGCATTTTACAATTTAGAATGCAAAATGACTGGAGTATTATAAAATGTTTACTCTGATAGATTTAGTGGTTTATGTAGATACAATAACTTCTTTTGGAGTCACTGAAGTGTTGACAGTTGACAGATAAACACACAATGAAGAAAGGAATGGAAGGACCTGCTGATGGGGTAAAATGAAATACTGTGTGAGGAGGCTTATGTGAAACCTGAACATGGGTCAAGTATAAAAACACTTCTCCAGCTTCACCACCATGAATAGGAATGAATGAAACTCTCTGAGTAATAAATAAAAATAAATGTTTATTTCAATCATTTGTAGATCACTGTAAATGCTGTGACAATAATATGCCAGGGCCCCCACAATAGTGTTCAGAACAAGTTATGTCTTTAAATTTCTTTGCTTGTGAAAAATATTTTCTGGAAAGATGTGATTGTTGTTTCAGTGTTGAGTCCCAAATAAAGTTGCTTTGATTTCAGGAAGAAGGAATGGCATGAAGATATAACCCAGGAATCACAAAGCCACTAACAGCAGCAAAAGGCCATCTCTGAGCAAGTTAGGTAGCTATACACTCCAGGCTAACTGTAATGGTAAGGATGCTACAGTTTGATCCCAGACTGATCTAGTGTTAACCTAGTGGAAATCCACAACTATTCAAGATCGAGAACAAGGTTAGTTCCCCTCACTGCCATGGAATTATTGCTAAGGCATCTCTAAAAAGTTTTTTTTGTGGGGATAGGCGGTGGAAGGAGGAAGAATGCACAGTGATATGTTTAACTTAAAAGTAACTTGATTTAACATTTCCCCAGTTCGGATAAGAGCTCTTTGAATGGAAATATTAATTCTGTTTGTCTTTCTACGTGACAGTTCTCCTGTGTTTCCAGCAATTTTATTTTCTTTATTTTCAAACAAGTTCAATTATTGAGATTCATACATATCTCAAACATTTCTTCCTGGAATGAGCCTAAAATTGAACTCCACCAACTTACATTTGTTAATGAGTAAGCCCCTCACTCTCAGAGGGTAATGTATCAATTCGGTGATTACCTTGGATTGAGGTCAAATTGAACTGTCTGCCTCTTTTGCATTGATCTCTTGTTAATTATTTTAATCATTGCAGAAATCCTCTCAAACCTTTGAAGAAAGCAAGGCTTCTTGTAGAAAGTGTGTCCTGGACAAACCAATAGTTCGGATTCTTGGCTTTCATCCAGATGCTCTGGTTTGAGCATAACAGTTTACATCAAGACTGATCAATTTAAGACAAGTCTATCAAGCTTCCGCCACAGATCTATCCAGTGGTGTGGGAAATGTTTGCTTGCCTATTTGAGTTTTGAGCCAATGCAGGATCAAGTTTGATTTGCAACTCCCTACAAATGACTGAAGCTCCTCTAGTAAACTAAAAACATACTTAGTTCACACATGGAGCGAAATTGATTACGAACTAGCAAAGCAGTAGAAAATTTTGGTGAGTGATAAAACTTTAGGGGTGATTGCTTTACAGTTTGCATTTAGCATTTTGCTTCAACAGCGACCTGTTAACAAGCAGCAAGTAGAAACTACAAGCTGCTTGCTGGTGATGGTTACATAATCAATTAGGTGGCAGGTTGCAATTGGTTTTAATTGTTATAGTTGAGGCTCACTAGGATTTTACAGGAAACAAAACTCAGAATCTTGGTAAGTGGGGAAATTCAGTTTTGTTGAAAAGAGGTACTAATTTGCTATTTTATTTCTACCTAGTGAACTAATAAATACAGGGCACCCAAGAATAAATAGAAGTTCAAGCAATGCTATTAGTTGAAGTGTTCAAACTCTACCTTTAGAGCTTGAAAAACAGAAAACATCATTGAAATCCCACCGTGGCTGCTGGTGGTGAAAGCCTCCGAGCTGGCGTATTACAAGCCCTGCTGAATGGGGCTGTTGATTGAGTGGGTGGGGACTTTGGTGTGGAGGAGCCTAGTAGTTTGGAAAGGGTTAGTTTGTAGCCTATGGCTGCAAAAGGAAGGGGGGGGAGGTTGAGATTGTCCGTGGACTCACTTTACCCCACACGCTGTCGGAGCAGTGCTGCCAGGAGAATCAAGGACACGACCCACCCACCCAATAGACTTTTTGTCCCTCTTCCCTCCGGGAGAAGGTTCAGGAGCTTGAAGACTCATATGGCCAGATTTGGGAACAGCTTCTTTCCAACTGTGATAAGACTGCTGAATGGATCCTGACCCGGATCTGGGCCGTACCCTCCAAATATCCGGACCTGCCTCTCGGTTTTTTTTGCACTACCTTACTTCCCATTTTTCTATTTTCTATTTATGATTTATAATTTAAATTTTTAATATTTACTAATTTTAACTATTTTAATATCTTTAATATTTAATATTTGTAATCCAGGGAGTATGAAGTGCAGATCCAAATATTGCTGTGATGATTGTATGTTCTAGTACCAATTGTTTGGCGACAATAAAGTATAAACAATAAACAATAAAGATTGAAGGAGGAGGGCGGGAGACGGTGGAATATTCCAGAAGTAAGGGTAGCCAAAAAAGGGGTGCATCAAGTGAAAGACCTGAAGTAATGGGGGACAACAAATTAAGGAAAATGGGTGAATTGGAGGAATTTATAGTTCTGTATAAAATTAAAGGTCAGAAGGAAGGGGAAAGAGGATTTAGAGCCCCTAATCCTTTGAAAGTGGCAGCAGCATTAGAGAACCAAATAGGTAAAGGATCCCAGGCCAAGATTTTGTCTAATGGATTGCTGAAAATTTGTTGCAAAGATATTGACCAATACAACAGTGCTAAAATGGTGGGAAAATTGGTTATGAAAGTGGAGTGTATTACTCGGAAAGAAAGGAAGGGAGTTAAGGGGGTAGTGTATGGTATTTGGTCTGGCATGACTGAAAAGGAAATTTTGGACAATGTTAAAGGTGGTCAAGTGATTGAAGCCAAATGATTAAAATTGAGAGAAGGTGGTAATTTAGATTCTCCTGTTCTTCTGGTTTTTGCAGGTGATGTTCTGTCAACTAGCGTCTATCTTGGGTGCAAGTCTTATCAAGTTAGAGAATACATTAGACTTCCCTTACGCTGTTATAATCGCCAGAGATTTGGACATGTTGCTGGTTCATGTTGAGGTAAAAGAAGATGTATGAAATGTGGAGAGGATCATGATATTAAAGCATGTAAGGCAGTGGTGCCTAAATGCAGTAACTGTGGAGGGGACCATATAGCGGCGTACAGCGGATGTGAGTATTTCAGTCAGGCAAAGCAGATTCAGGATGTTAGTATCCAACAAAAAATATCATATGCTGAAGCAGTAAAGAAAGTTGATAGAGAGCAAAGGATAAGTAAAGAAAAGATTGGAATGATGGGGAATCGGTTCATTCCGAGTTCTCCAACGATGGTTCCTTCAGGCATGTTGCTGGTGACTAAAGAGTCTTTTTTGGCGTTTGTTGTTGATATACTCGTCGGGGTTAAAACTACAACCAAGAGGTCGGATATGATAAAAGTAGTTGTTGGAGCTGCAGAGAGATTCCTTGATATAAAACAGATTTCGCCGGAAAAATTACATGAGTATATGACAGACAAACAATCACTCAATACTTTCCAGTTGTCGGGATCAGAGAGTACAGAGGAGATTTATGTGGATGAAGAGGCCAATAATTAGTATTTATATGTTTTTAATATTACAATGGAATGCAAGAAGTTTATCTGCAAATGGTCAAGAATTAAAAAGATTTGTTGGAACTTTTAAAGACAAGCCTGATTTGATCTGTATACAGGAGACATGGTTAAAGCCTCATTTAGATTTTGTGATTCCTGAATATGATAGTTTGAGAGCTGACAGAACGGGTAAATCTGGTGGAGGGTGTGCGACTTTCATAAAAACAGGACTCCAGTTTAGAAGACTTGATTTTAAATCTAACCTTAAAATTGTGGCTGTGGAGGTTTGGAGCTCTCGTGGTCAAATAACTTTGATTAACTTTTATATCCAGGTAATATGATGTTATCAGATTTGGATGAAATTATGAATAAGGTAAGATCCCCAGTAATCTGGGTTGGAGATTTCAATGCCCATAATCCTATATGGGGTAGTGAAAGTAAATATAGTAATGGAATGGTAATAGAGGAGTTTCTTGATAAATACAACATGGTACTGCTAAATGACGGAAGGCCTACAAGATTTAATATTGTAAAGAATACTTGTAGTCACTTAAACTTATCTATCACTTCCTCAAACTTAGCTAGGGTTGGGGAATGGGATGTTATGGACAGATACACACTAGGAAGTGATCACTATCCTATATTATGTAGATTTGGTAGAAATTTGATAGTAGAAGTTGGAGAGGTCTGCTAGGTATAATTTTTCTTTGGCCCATTGGGATAAGTACCAGGAGAAAGCTGTGGATATAATAGAAGAGATTAATAGCGAGGGCTCCATAGATGATTGGAATGAATCCCTCTTCTATAATTCATAAAGATGCTCAGTTGACTATTCTGCTATGGAATGTTCCTAAGGCTCGAGCAATGGTTCCGTGGTGGAATAAAAATTGTGATATAGCAGTAAGAATCAGAAATAGAACTTACAGGAAATTGAGAAAGTACCCAGTGTTAGATAATGTTATGGAGTATAAAAAGGAAAGAGCAGTAGCAAGGAGAGTAATTAAAAACGCAAAGAGGGATAGTTGGAGAAGATCTTGTGGAACCCTGAGCCCTGAGACACCTATAAAGCAGCTCTGGACGATCATTCACAGAATGTTAGGGATATATAGGAATCCATCTATCCCAGCTTTGCTGGAAGGAGATATTGAAGCTGTAACCAATAAGGAAAAGGCTGATATGTTTGTAGAGGTGTTCCAAGCGTTACACAGTTCTGGAGAGTTAGGTGATTTGAGAAAGGAAATTATGTTAAAGGAAAGTAGGAAATTGGACAGGAGTTTGGATGATAATAGCTCCATAAATTTGTTTTTCTCCCTTCAGGAATTGCAGGAAGCTGTCCAACCAGGTTCAAACACTTCTCCTGGTCGGGATGGACTGTGTTATGAATTACTTAAGCATTTAGATGACTCTGTATTAATAGAAATTCTAGCATTGTTAATTCAGTGTGGAAAGAAGGAAAATTACCAGTAGAATGGAAGCATGCGGTGGTAGTTCCAGTTTTAAAGCCAGGTAAGGACGCGTCTAGTCCTAGTTCATATTGGCCTATAGCTTTAACGTCAGTGCTTTGTAAAATTATGGAACGAATGGTCGCCAACAGACTTGTTTATTTTTCAGAAAATAAGGGACATTTTGCTGCCTATCAAAATGGTTTTAGAACTGGAAGATCAACAATGGAATCTGTTGCCCTTTTAGATCATGATATTAAAAAAGAGTTTCAAAATAGAGAAGGTAAGTGTATTTCTAGATATTGAAAGAGCATATAACTCACAATGGAAGGATGGCTTATTAATTAAACTCTCTGATGTGGGAATTAGAGGTAGAATGTTTAATTGGGTCAAAGATTTCCTTAAGGAAAGGACAATTGAATAAATATCAGAAAGAATTTATAAAAATTGCATTGGCAGTAGCTAAGAAGACTATAGCAGTTACTTGGAAATCTGATTCGTATTTAAGTATGGGTCGTTGGAATAATGAAATGGCTAGTTCTATTCCACTCGAAAAAATTACTTATAATTTAAGAGATAAATATGTAACATTTTTGAATATTTGGCGCCCTTATTTACAAAAGATAGGATGGCATATTTAAGTGCTCCGATAAAGACCTTGGTCCCTTGGGGAATGTAACGAATAATTATACCAAATTTATTTTGAATCCCATGGAGCATGTGGAAACCTTCCAATAACCAGGCGGTTCTTTTCTTTTTTCTCTCTTTTTTTCTTTTTAGGTAGGACTATATATATGGGGGGGGAGGGTTAAGGGGAGGGGGGAGGGTAGATTTTATCTTTTCATGTATTCTTTTTGAAAACTCAATAAAAATTATTTAAAAAAAAAAGATTTCCTTAAGGAAAGGACAATTCAAGTAAGAATAGGTGGAACAAGCTCCAAGTCAATTAAAATAGGTAATGGTACCCCTCAAGGAAGTGTCATTAGTCCAGTTCTTTTTAACGTCATGATAAATGATATCTTTGATCAGGTAGGGACAGGATTTGGCAAATCATTGTTTGCAGATGATGGTGGAATCTGGAAAAGAGGAAGAAACATCAAGTATATATTAATGCAGGTACAAAAGGCTTTAAGATCAGTTGAAAACTGGGCTAATAAATGGGGTTTCAGGATTTCTGCTTCTAAGTCCAAATATATGATTTTTGGCTTTAGAAGAAAGATTCCTGATTGTCAATTGTGTCCATATGATTCTCTACTAGAAAGAGTCAAGGTATTCAAGTTTTTAGGTGTCTGGTTTGATGAAAGATTTACTTGGAGGGTTCATATAGATAAAACAATTGGAAAGTGTGAGAAAGTTTTAAATGTTATGAGAAGTATTATTGGATGCGACTGGGGAGCAGGGCGGGAAACTATGTACTTAATATATCTACCTATGATTAGACCATAAGACCATAAGACAAAGGAGCAGAAGTAGGCCATTCGGCCCATCGAGTCTGCTCCACCATTTTATCATGAGCTGATCCATTCTCCTATTTAGTCCCACTCTCCCGCCTTCTCACCATAACCTTTGATGCCCTGGCTACTCAGATACCTATAATCTCTGCCTTAAATACACCCAATGACTTGGCCTCCACTGTTGCCCATGGCAACAAATTCCATAGATTCACCACCCTCTGACTAAAAAAATTTCTTCGCAGTTCTGTTCTGAAAGGGCGCCCTTCAATCCCTAAGTCATGCCCTCTCGTACTAGACTCCCCCATCATGGGAAACAACTTTGCCACATCCACTCTGTCCATGCCTTTTAACATTCGAAATGTTTCTATGAGGTCTTCCCCTCATTCTTCTAAACTCCAAGGAATACAGTCCAAGAGCGGACAAACGTTCCTCATATATTAACCCTCTCATTCCCGGAATCATTCTAGTGAATCTTCTCTGTACCCTCTCCAACGTCAGCACATCCTTTCTTAAATAAGGAGACCAAAACTGCCCACAGTACTCCAAGTGAGGTCTTACCAGCGCCTTATAGAGCCTCAACATCACATTCCTGCTCCTATACTCTATTCCTCTAGAAATGAATGCCAACATTGCATTCGCCTTCTTCACTACTGACTCAACCTGGAGGTTAACTTTAAGGGTATCCTGTACGAGGACTCCCAAGTCTCATTGCATCTCAGAACCTTGAATTCATTCTCCATTTAAATAATAGTCTGCCCGTTTATTTTTTCTGCCAAAGTGCATAACCATACACTTTCCAACATTGTACTTCATTTGCCACTTCTCCGCCCATTCTTCCAATCTATCCAAGTCTCTCTGCAGACTCTCCATTTCCTCAGCACTACCGGCCCCTCCACCTATCTTCGTATCGTCAGCAAACTTAGCCACAAAGCCATCTATTCCATAATCCAAATCGTTGATGTACAATGTAAAAAGAAGTGGTCCCAACACTGATCCCTGTGGAACACCACTAGTAACCAACAGCCAACCAGAATAGGATCCCTTTATTCCCACTCTCTGTTTCCTGCCAATCAGCCAACGCTCTATCCGCATATGTAACTTTCCCTTAATTCCATGGGCTCTTATCTTGGTAAGTAGCCTCATGTGTGGCACCTTGTCAAAGGCCTTCTGAAAATCCAAATATACAACATCCACTACATCTCCCTTGTCTAGCTTACTGGTAATTTCCTCAAAAAATTGTAATAGGTTTTTCAGGCAGGATTTTCCTTTAAGGAATCCATGCTGAGTTCTGCCTATCTTGTCATATGCCTCCAGGTACTCTGTAACCTCATCCTTGACATTCGACTCCATCAACTTCCCAACCACCGACGCCAAGCTAACAGGTCTATAATTTCCTTTTTGCTTCCTTGCCCCCTTCTTAAATAGCAGAGTGACATTTGCAATCTTCCAGTCTTCCGGAACGATGCCAGACTTTTGAAAGATCATCGCTAATGCCTCCTCAATCTCCACAGCTACTTCCTTCAGAACACGAGGGTGCATTCCATCTGGTCCAGGAGATTTATCTACCTTCAGCCTATTCAGCTTCCTCAGTACTTTCTCTGTCGTAATTGTGACTGCGCACACTTCTCTTCCCTGCCACCCTTGAGTGTCCGGTATACTGCTGATGTCTTCCTCAGTGAAGACTGATGCAAAGAGTCCGGCACAGAGTCTGGCCCTGTAGCTCAGAAGGGTAGGGCAAGGAAGAGGAGGGCAGTTGTGATAGGGGACTCAATAGTAAGGGGGTCAGATAGGCGATTCTGTGGACGCAGTCCAGAGACTCGGATGGTAGTTTGCCTCCCTGGTGCCAGGGTCCGAGATATTTCTGATCGTGTCCAAGATATCCTGAAGTGGGAGGGTGAAGAGCCAGAGGTCCTGGTACATATAGGTACCAATGACATAGGTAGGAAAAGGGATGAGGTCCTGACAGAAGAATATAGGGAGCTAGGAAGGGAGTTGAGAAAAAGGACCGCAAAGGTAGTAATCTCGGGATTACTGCCTGTGCCACGCGACAGTGAGAGTAGGAATGCGATGAGGTGGAGGATAAATGCGTGGCTGAGGGATTGGAGCAGGGGGCAGGGATTCAAGTTTTTGGATCATTGGGACCTCTTTTGGCGCAGGTGTGACCTGTACAAAAAGGACGGGTTACACTTAAATCCTAGGGGGACCAATATCCTGGCAGGGAGATTAGCGGGGGCTACTGAGGTGACTTTAAACTAGAATGGTTGGGGGGTGGGAATCAAATTAAAGCGGCTAGGTGTGAGGAGGTTAGTTCACAACAGAGGGATGGGAACCAGTGCAGAGAGACAGAGGGGTGTAAAGTGAGCGTAGAAGCAAAAAGTACAAAGGGGAAAAGTAAAAGTGGCAGGCCGACAAATCCAGGGCAAGCATTAAAAAGGGCTAAGAGAGTTGTAAAAGAGCGCCTGAAGGCTTTATGTGTCAATGCAAGGAGCATTCATAATAAGGTGGATGAATTGAAAGTGCAGATTGTTATTAATGATTATGATATAGTTGGGATCACAGAGACATGGCTCCAGGGTGACCAGGGATGGGAGCTCAACGTTCAGGGATATTCAATATTCAGGAGGGATAGACATGAAGGAAGGGGAGGTGGGGTGGCGTTGCTGGTTAAAAAAGAGATTAACGCAATAGAAAGGAAGGACATAAGCCGGGAAGATGTGGAATCGATATGGGTAGAGCTGCGTAACACTAAGGGGCAGAAGACGCTGGTGGGAGTTGTGTACAGGCCACCTAACAGTAGTAGTGAGGTCGGAGATGGTATTAAACAGGAAATTAGAAATGTGTGCAATAAAGGAACAGCAGTTATAATGGGTGACTTCAATCTACATGTAGACTGGGTGAACCAAATTGGTAAAGGTGCTGAGGAAGAGGATTTCTTGGAATGTATGCGGGATGGTTTTTTGAACCAACATGTCGAGGAACCGACTAGAGAGCAGGCTATTCTGGACTGGGTTTTGAGCAATGAGGAAGGGTTAATTAGCGATCTTGTCGTGAGAGGCCCCTTGGGTAAGAGTGACCATAATATGGTGGAATTCTTCATTAACATGGAGAGTGACGTAGTTAATTCAGAAACAAAGGTTCTGAACTTAAAGAGGGGTAACTTTGAAGGTATGAGTCGTGAATTAGCTAAGATAGACTGGCAAATGACACTTAAAGGATTGACGGTGGATATGCAATGGCAGGCATTTAAAGGTTGCATGGATGAACTACAACAATTGTTCATCCCAGTTTGGCAAAAGAATAAATCAAGGAAGGTAGTGCACCCGTGGCTGACAAGAGAAATTAGGGATAGTATCAATTCCAAAGAAGTAGCATACAAATTAGTCAGAGAAAGTGGCTCACCTGAGGACTGGGAGAAATTCAGAGTTCAGCAGAGGAGGACAAAGGGCTTAATTAGGAAGGGGAAAAAAGATTATGAGAGAAAACTGGCAGAGAACATAAAAACGGACTGTAAAAGCTTTTATAGATATGTAAAAAGGAAAAGACTGATAAAGACAAATGTAGGTCCCCTGCAAACAGAAACAGGTGAATTGATTATGGGGAGCAAGGACATGGCAGACCAATTGAATAATTACTTTGGTTCTGTCTTCACTAAGGAGGACATAAATAATCTTCCAGAAATAGTAAGGGACAGAGGGTCCAGTGAGATGGAGGAACTGAGCGAAATACATGTTAGTAGGGAAGTGGTGTTAGGTAAATTGAAGGGATTGAAGGCAGATAAATCCCCAGGGCCAGATGGTCTGCATCCCAGAGTGCTTAAGGAAGTAGCCCAAGAAATAGTGGATGCATTAGTGATAATTTTTCAAAACTCGTTAGATTCTGGACTAGTTCCTGAGGATTGGAGGGTGGCTAATGTAACCCCACTTTTTAAAAAAGGAGGGAGAGAGAAACCGGGGAATTATAGGCCGGTTAGCCTAACGTTGGTGGTGGGGAAACTGCTGGAGTCAGTTATCAAGGATGTGATAACAGCACATTTGGAAAGCGGTGAAATGATCGGACAAAGTCAGCATGGATTTGTGAAAGGAAAATCATGTCTGACGAATCTCATAGAATTTTTTGAGGATGTAACTAGTAGAGTGGATAGGGGAGAACCAGTGGATGTGGTATATTTGGATTTTCAAAAGGCTTTTGACAAGGTCCCACACAGGAGATTAGTGTGCAAACTTAAAGCGCACGGTATTGGGGGTAAGGTATTGGTGTGGGTGGAGAATTGGTTAGCAGACAGGAAGCAAAGAGTGGGAATAAACGGGACCTTTTCAGAATGGCAGGCGGTGACTAGTGGGGTAGCGCAAGGCTCAGTGCTGGGACCCCAGTTGTTTACAATATATATTAATGACTTGGATGAGGGAATTAAATGCAGCATCTCCAAGTTTGCGGATGACACGCAGCTGGGTGGCAGTGTTAGCAGTGAGGAGGATGCTAAGAGGATGCAGGGTGACTTGGATAGGTTGGGTGAGTGGGCAAACTCATGGCAGATGCAATTTAATGTGGATAAATGTGAAGTTATCCACTTTGGTGGCAAAAATAGGAAAACAGATTATTATCTGAATGGTGGCCGATTAGGAAAAGGGGAGGTGCAACGAGACCTGGGTGTCATTATACACCAGTCATTGAAAGTGGGCATGCAGGTACAGCAGGCGGTGAAAAAGGCGAACGGTATGCTGGCATTTATAGCGAGAGGATTCGAGTACAGGAGCAGGGAGGTACTACTGCAGTTGTACAAGGCCTTGGTGAGACCACACCTGGAGTATTGTGTGCAGTTTTGGTCCCCTAATCTGAGGAAAGACATCTTTGCCATAGAGGGAGTACAAAGAAGGTTCACCAGATTGATTCCTGGGATGGCAGGTCTTTCATATGAAGAAAGACTGGATGAACTGGGCTTGTACTCGTTGGAATTTAGAAGATTGAGGGGGGATCTGATTGAAACGTATAAGATCCTAAAGGGATTGGACAGGCTAGATGCGGGAAGATTGTTCCCGATGTTGGGGAGGTCCAGAACGAGGGGTCACAGTTTGAGGATAGAGGGGAAGCCTTTTAGGACCGAGATTAGGAAAAACTTCTTCACACAGAGAGTGGTGAATCTGTGGAATTCTCTGCCACAGCAAACTGTTGAGGCCAGTTCATTAGCTATGTTTAAAAGGAAGTTAGATATGGCCCTTGTGGCTACAGGGGTCAGGGGGTATGGAGGGAAGGCTGGGTTCTGAGTTGGATGATCAGCCATGATCATAATAAATGGCGGTGCAGGCTCGAAGGGCCGAATGGCCTACTCCTGCACCTATTTTCTATGTTTCTATGTTTCTAAAATACTCGTTCAGTTCCTCTGCCATCTCCTCATCTCCCATTACAATTTCTCCAGCATCATTTTCTATCGGTCCTATATCTACTCTCACCTGTCTTTTACTCTTTATATACTTGAAAAAGCTTTTAGTATCCTCTTTGATATTATTTGCTAGCTTCCTTTCATAGTTAATCTTTTCTCTCTTAATGACCTTCTCATTTTCCTTTTGTAAGGTTTTAAAAACTTCCCAATCCTCTGTCTTCCCACTAATTTTTGCTTCCTTGTATGCCCTCTCCTTTGCTTTAACTTTGGCTTTGACTTCTGTTGTCAACCATGGTTGCATCCTTTTTCCACTCGAAAATTTCTTCTTTTTTGGAATATACCTGTCTTGCACATTCCTTATTTCTCGCATAAACTCCAGCCACTGCTGCTCTGCTGTCTTTCCCGCCAGTGTCCCTTTCCAGTCAACTTTGGCCAGATCCTCTCTCATGCCACTGTAATTTCCTTTACTCCACTGAAATACCGACAGATCAGATTTCGGCTTCTCTTTTTCAAATTTCACAGTGAACTCAATCATGTTATGATCACTGCCTCCTAAGGGTTCCTTCACCTCAATCTCTCCAATCACCTCCAGTTCATTACACAATACCCAATCCAGTACAGCTGATCCCCTAGCGGGCTCAACAACAAGCTGTTCTAAAAAGCCATCTCGCAGACATTCTACAAATTCTCTCTCTTGAGATCCAGTGCTGACCTGATTTTTCCAATCTACTCACAAGTTAAAATTCCCCACAATTATCATAACACTGCCCTTCTGACAAGCCTTTTCTATTTCCAGTTGTAATTTGTAGTCCACATCCCTGCAGCTGTTTGGAGGCCTATAAATAACTGCCATCAGGGTCTTTTACCCCTGCTATTTCTTAGCTCAACCCATAAAGATTCTGCACCTTCCGATCCTATATCACCTCTTTCTAATGATTTAATATCATTTCTTACCAATAAAGCCACACCTCCCCCTCTGCCTACCTTCCTATCCTTCCGATACACCATGTATCCTTGGATGTTCAGCTCCCAGAGACATGCATCCTTTAGCCAGGTCTCAGTGATGGCCACAATATCATACCTGCCAATCTGTAGCTGTACAACAAGATCATCCACCTTATTCCTTATGCTGCATGCATTTTAAGTACAACACCTTAAGACCAGTATTTGATACTTTTTGCTTTGATTTCACTGCAACTTTATTGCACTGCAACTCATCCCAATGGCTACAAATTTGCCCCATCGCCTGCCTGTCTTTCCTGACATCTTTACTGCTCACTATCTTAGATTTATTTCTGTTTTCCCCTTCCTCCGCTCTATCATTCCAGTTCCCATCCCCCTGCCAAATTAGTTTAAACCCTCCCTAACAGCTCTATTAAACTTTTCCGCCAGGGTATTGGTTCCCTTTGGGTTCAGGTGTAACCTGTCCTTTTTGAACAGGTCATACTTCCCCCAGAAGAGATCCCAATTATCCAAGAATCTGAAGCCCTGCCCCCTACACCAGTCTCTCAGCCACGCATTCATCTGCCTGATCCGACTACTCTTGCCCTCGCTAGCACGTGGCACAGGTAGCAATCCCGAGATTACTACCCTGGAGGTCCTGCTTCTCAGCTTTCTTCCTAACTCCCAGAAATCTCTCTTCAGGACCTCCTCCCTTCTCCTATTTATGTCATTGGTACCAACATGTACCAGGACAACTGGCTGCTCACCCTCTCCCTTCAGAATATTCAGGACCTTATCCGAGACATCCCGTACCCTGGCACCTGGGAGGCAACACACCATGCGGGTATCTCTATCAGGCTCACAGAATCCCCTGTCCGTTCCCCTGACTATGGAATCCCCTACGACTACCACATTTCTCTTCTCCCTCCTTCTCTCCTGCACAACAGTGCCAGGCTCAGTGCCAGAGACCCGGTCACCGTGGGCGTCCCCTGTCAGGTGATCCCCCTCAATAGCATCCAGAACAAGATATTTGTTGCTGAGGGGGACAGCCACAGGTGTGCTCTCCACTATCCGGGCATTTCCCTTTCCTCTCTTGTCAGTGACCCAGTTTTCTGACTCCTGTATCCTAGGGATGACTACCTCCCTGTAGCTCCTGTCTATCACCTCTTCACTTTCCCTGATAAGCAGTAGGTCATCAAGCTGCAGCTCCAGATCCCTAACACGGTCTCTGAGGAGCTGCAGCTCGGTGCACCTGGCGCAGATGCGACCATCAGGGAGGCTGGAGGTCTCCCAGGATTCCCACAAACTGACAGCCTGAACAAAGCACTAACCCTGCAGGCATGCTACCTAATTCTACAGAAATGAAACAGGAAAAATAAGTCTACTCACCTACTTACCTCGCCAAATAGACGAACTTTTTAAACCGTTAGCTGTGAGAGCCCTGCTGTTCCTGTCTGTCCGGGCCGATTCGCGAAAGGGGTGAGGGGGGAGAAAAAGAAAGTTGGCGCTTCGCGCTCGCCTCTTCCCGTTTACCGCCGAAGCCCCTTGAAGCCGAAGCCCATTGAAGCCAAAGCCCTACACTCTGCTCCCACTCACTCCGCTGCCCGCTCCGACAGCTGCCCGCTGTATAGGGTAGTCTCCTTTTTAAACTCTCCGCGTGGTCCTGCTGACGTCACGCGCCTGCGCAGTCTCGCCCTTCTTGCACTGGAAGTTTTAAAAAAAAAACTGCCTTCCTTCAGAATTCAGCTCCCACGACGCTGTGTAGTCCCAATCCAAACTAGATTAGATCAGTTATAGATTATGGTTGTATTGCTTATGGTTCCGCTGCTACGGCAGTGCTTGGAAAACTAGACACTGTGCAGTCCAAAGCACTTGGTCTCCATTGTGGAGCTTTTAGAACAACATCAGTCCCGGCATTATGTGCCTCTGCATTTAAGACGAATTCAGTTGGACCTGCAGTATTGGGCAAAGCTAAATGGATTCAATCACAGCTGCCCACCAAAGTGTCTTTTGCAGGGGAAGTCGGAGTGCCAAAGTACAAGTAAAAGATACCCATTTTTAGATTTGGTTAATGACTGGGCTGTGCAATTGAAACTGACTAAGGAAGACATAGCTGACCAAATTTGCCTGCCACCTGTCCCTTTTTGGCTGTTTCCAGAACCAGAAGTAGACCTATTCCTCCTTTTTCAGCTTCAAGGAAGCAGTTTAATTTCATCAGCGTTGATCACAAATGAATATTTAAATAATAAATGGGGATCTTATCGCAAGATTTTTACTGATGGCTCAGTGGACCCAGAGAGCAGTAGGGCAGAATTTGGGATGTATGTGTTTCAACTTGGAGCTAAGATTGGTCACCGGGTTTCAGATGGTGTTTCTCTCTTTGCAACAGAGTTATTAGCAATCTTCTGGGCCTTATGGTGGATAGAAGACTCTCAGCCACGTAGGGTTATCATCTGTTCAGATTCTGCTGCTGCCTTAGAGTCTATAAAAGGGAATAAATCAAAAGCTCCTCCTGACATAGTTGTTGAGATTCTCTTAGTGTTGTTTAGAGTAGGGAAGATGGGTTGTGCAGTTAGATTTTCTCGGATACCTGGGCATTCTGGAGTGGAGGGAAATGAAATTGTGGATGGCATTGCAAAGTCTTCCTTACAGAGCAGGCAAGTAGAAATTAGAGTTCCCCTAGGCAGAGCAGCATTGAGAAGTAGGATTAAAAAAGGTATAGAGAAGAAGTGGCAGGAGGATTGGAAAAATAAATTAAGGGGCAGGCATTATTTTTCTAGTCACCCACTAGTTGAAAAGGTCTCAGACTGTTCCCTTTAAAGTCGCAGAGATACGGTGAAATTAACAAGACTTAGATTGGGGCATTGGGGGTTAAACTATTATTTAAAGATAATAGGAAAACATCTTACTGGATTATGTGACTGTGGTAGTCCAGAGACAGTCCAACATGTTTTGCTGAGCTGTAATTGATACAAAATTGAAAGAAGCATGTTGTTCAAGAGGCTATCTGGTTTAAATTTATTTTGGTTTTCTATTAAATCTTTGTTTGGCCATCAAGGGAATCAACATCTGATTGAAGAGTTTATTATTCAGTTTATACGTGAGACTAGGTTGTATTCGAGAATTTGAGTTCCTTGAAGTTCTATGATTAATTATACATCCTGTGGAGGGCTGTAATATGCCTAGATGCGCCTAAACAGCCGGAAATAGGAGAAGAAGAAGAAGAAATCCCACCGTAATGCTGAGTTTAATGGTTAGCATGTTTCAGAAGTTTGGTGAGTACTTCACTAAAGTAAAACTAAGCATATATGAGTTATCCCCGCCTCCGTGTCTTTCTTTCAACTTGTTTAATGTTTTGGAGTTACAAAATGTAACAATGGTGATGAGTAATTTTAAAATGAAGCCAAAACAACTACCTACCTGTTGAAGCGCAGCACTATGTTAAAATTTTAAAAAAATGCACAGTATGTTTTTTTCTTTGGAGGGAAGAAAGAGACATTTGATTTATTTTAAAGTGTAGTAACATGATTTTTTTCTATTTATGGGGAAAAAGATAGTCAAGTTTAAAAAAAAGGCAGAAAATAATGAAGTTCATGCATTCATAAATAGAGTACCGGGTGAAAATAATCTTAACTTAAAAGTAGGTTAACTTTTTTAAAATAATCATAGATTACAAATAGGCTAGATAAAGGGGATGCAGTGGATATTGTATATTTGGATTTTCGCAAGGCCTTTGACAAAGTACCACACATGAGGCTACTTAGCAAGTTAAGAGCCCATGGCATTGCAGGAAAGTTACTAACATGGTTAGACCATTGGCTGATCGGTAGGAGGCAGCGAATGGGAATAAAAGGATCCTTTTCTAGTTGGCTGCCAGTGACTCGTGGTGTTCCACAGGGGTTGGTGTTGGGATCACTTCTTTTTATGCTGTATATAAATGATTTAGATGATGAAATAGATGGCTTTGTTGCCAAGTTTGCAGATGATATGAAGATTGGTGGGGGGGCAAGTAGTGTTGAGGAAACAGGTAGGATGCAGAAGGACTTAGATTAGGAGAATGGGCAAGAAAGTGGCAAATGAAATACAATGTTGGAAAATGCACAGTCATGCACTTTGGTAGTAGAAATAAATGTGTGGACTATTTTCTAAACGGGGAGAAAATTCAGGAATATGAGATACAGAGGGACTTGGGACTCCTTGTACAGAATACTCCAAAGGTTAACTTGCAGTTTGAGTTGGTGGTGAGGAAGGCAAGTGTCATGTTAGCATTCATTTCAAGAGATCTAGAATACAAGAGCAAGGATGTGGTGCTGAGACCTTATAAAGCACCGGTGAGGCCTCACCTTGAGTAATGTGTACAGTTTTGGGCACCTCATCTTAGAAAAAATGTGCTGGCATTGGAGAGGGTCCAGAGGAGGTTCAGAAGGATGATTCCAGGAATTAAAGGGTTATCATATGAGAACGTTTGATGGCTCTGGGTCTGCACTCGCTGGAATTCAGAAGGATTGGGGGGGGGGGCGGGGAGGAAATCTCATTGAAACCTTTCAAATGTTGAAAGGCCTAGACAGAGTAGATGTGGAAAAGATGCTTCCCATGGTGGCAGAGTCTAGGACAAGAAGGCACAGCCTCAAGATAGAGGGGTGCTATTTCAAAATAGAGATGCAGAGAACTTTCTTTAGCGAAAGGGTGGTAAATTTGTGGAATTTGTTGCCACAGGCAGCTGTGGAGGCTAGGTCACTGGATATATTTAAGGCAGGGATTGATAGGTTCTTGATTGGACATGGCATCAAAGGTTACGGGGAGAAGGCCAGGAACTGGAGTTGGGGGGAGAAAGAAAAAAAGGATCAGCCATGATTGAATGGCGGACAGACTCGTTAGAGAAGATGTCCTAATTCTCCTCCTATGTCTTATGGTCTCACGGTCTGAAAAAATGCAGATATAGCTAGTGACATTGGAAAGATAGATGCATTCAGTTGTACAATTGTGATAAGTGGCTGATGTGTACTGAATGAATTGAGTGGTATTTTAAAGCAAATGGAATAGCCAATAAGAAACGAGTGCCAACAAAACCAGCTGAAATTAACTTTGCTGATATCATTAAAGTAATGCAGGAACATTTAGAACAGAAACCATTGTTGATTGCAGAAAGCTTTAGCTTTCATAAACAGATTTAAAAGGAAGAGGAGTCCATTACAGCTTACGTGGCTGCATTGAAAAGATTGTCCAAGCTTCATCAGTTCAGTAACGGGCTTAGTGATGCACTCAGAGATCATTTAATTCATGCAATCTTACAAGAAAGTATTCAAAAGTGACTCCTAACTGAAGCACAACTTGCATTTAAAAGAGCAGTTGAAATCACTCTACCAATGGAAGCAGCAAACAGGGATAGGATTGAGTAGCAGTCAAGAATGAATGTGAGTGTGAACAAAGTTGCAACGTCTAAATAGAACCCTGCCTCGCTGGACAAACTGTGTTACTGTTGTGGTAGGACCTCATATACACCAGACCAATGCAGGTTTAAAGGTGAAACTTGCACCAAATGCAACAAGATAGGACACATCTGAAGAGCCTGTCAGGCAGACAAAAATAAATGGATGGCACAGGGAAGAGATATAGATAACATTTAAGTTGCATTTGCAAAAAGAGCACTAATCTGCAAGCTGTTGACGAAAAACCTGGTAACGTTGAGAAGTGACACAGGACTGTGTGGCCTTGAGATTTACAATGTGAAAAGTTACATGAAAAGTTAACAATATGGCTCATACCAGAAGTGAACAGAAAATTAATAAAAATGGAATTGGACACTGACTCAGCTGTTTTAGTCATCACAGAAAATGAGTTTGCACAGCATTTCAAAGATATTGAACTGAAGCCTGCAGATATCCAAGTATTTATACTGGAGAAAATATCATTCCTGTGGGAATGATGTTTGTAACCGTGAAATATAACAACCAACAATGTACATTGGGCTTGTATGTGATAAAAACAGGAGGGCCAATATTGTAGAATATGATTGGCTGAGATAACTACAACTTAAGCTTGGAGATGCTGAGAATGTTGTGGATAGCACATTAGTGAGTTGGTCACACCACAGTTTAAGGATCTAAGGAAAGATAGGGAATGGGTGACCAACAGGAAGAGTAGTAGCAGGAAGGTAGTACAGGAGTCTCCTGCGGTCATCTCCCTCCAAACAGATATACCGCTTTGGAGTCTGTTGGGGGAGATGGCTCATCAGGTGAAGGCAGCAATAGCCAGGATCATGGCACCGTGGGTGGCTTTGCTGTGCATGAGGGCAAGAAAGAGAGTGGCAGAGCTGTGGTGGTCGGGGATTCCATGGTAAGGGGAATAGAGAGGAGCTTCTGTGGCCGCAAATGGGACTCCTGTATGGTTTGTTGCCTCCCGGGTGCAAGGGTCAGAGATGTCTCAGCGAGGCTGCAGAGCATTCTGAAAGGGGAGGGTGAGCAGCCAGCTGCCGTGGGGCATGTAGGTACTAACGATATAGGAAGAAAACGGGATGAGGTCCTACAAGCTGAATTTAGGGAGCTAGGAGATAAATTAAAGAGTAGGACTTCAGAGGTAATAATCTCAGGATTATTATCGGTGCTACACGCTAGCCAGAGTTGGAATAGCAGGAAAGCTAGAATGAATATGTGGCTTGAGCAGTAGTGCAGGAGGGAGGGTTTCGGATTCTTGGGGCATTGGAACCACTTCTGGGGGAGGTGGGACCAGTACCGTCCGGATGGTCTACATCTGGGCAGGGCCAGGATCAATGTCCTAGGGAGATTGTTTGCTAGTGCTGTTGGGGAGGCTTTAAAGTAATATGGCAGGGGGATGGGAACCCACACAGAAGAGAAGAGGGAAGTGATGCAGAGACCAAAGCTAGAGTTAGTGAAGAAAAAAGCAAGAGTAGAATGCATAAAAGTAAAAAGCAAAAATCGCATAGGTCACTAGATTCTTAAAGGATAATGGGTATAAGGGCACTTTATCTAAATGCCCGTAGTATTAGAAACAAGGTTAGTGAAATTGTGGCACAGAGCAGTATCAAGGCATATGATTTAGTGGCTATTACAGAAACCTGCTTGCAAGGTGGAGATGACTGGGAATTAAATATCCAAGGGTATCAGGTAATATGGAAAGGTAGGCAGGAAGGCAGAGGTGGGGTGGCACTCTTGATTAGGGATGAGAACAGGGCAATTGTGAGAGACGATATAAGATCTACGGAGCAGAATGTTGAGTCCATCTGGGTAGAGATTAAGAATAGTAAAGGGGAAATAATCACTGGTGGGTGTTGTCTATGGGCCACCTAATAAAAATATTGTAGTGGCAGAGGTGATTAACCAAAAAATAACTGAGGCAGTTGTCATGGGGGATTTTAACTTCCACATAGACTGGTGAATCAGGTTGGTCAAGGAAGTCTTGAGGAGGTCTTCATAGAATGCATCCGTGATGGCTTTCTTGAGCAGCATGTTACTGAACTTACAAGGGAAAATACTATCTTAGATCTAGTCCTGTGCAATGAGACAGGTAAGATTAACGATCTTGTAGTCAGGGATCCTCTTGGAAAGAGTGATCATAGTACAATTGAATTTCGCATTCAAATGGAGGATGAAATAGTTAGATCTAAAACTAGTGTATTATGCTTGAACAAGGGAGACTACAACAGGATTAGGGAGGAGTTGACTAATGTGGATTGGGAGCACAGGCTATTTGGTAGGACAGTTGTGGAACGGTGTAATACTTTCAAAGAGATTTTTCACAGTGGTCAATGAAAATATATTCCAGTCAAAGGTAAGGACAGTAAGTGTGAGGAGAGACAGCCTTGGATAACTGAGGAAATGAAAGATAGTATCTAATTAAAAGCTCATGTGTACAAAGTCGCAAAGAGTAGTGGGAGACTGGAGGGTTGGGGAAACTTTAAAAAGCAACAGAGAACAAATAAACAAGAAATAAGGAAAGGAAAGATAGAGTATGAAAGTAAATTAGCACAAAATATAAAAACAGATAGCAAAAGTTTTCATAAATATATAAAATGGAAGAGGGTGGCTAAAGTCAATGTGCTTGAAGCCACACTCAGGTTGGAGGAACAACACCTTATATTCCGTCTGGGTAGCCTCCAATCTGATGGCATGAACATTGACTTCTCTAACTTCCACTAATGCCTCACCTCCCCCTGGTACCTCATCTGTTATTTATTGATTTATATACACATATTCTTTTTCTCTCTCTCCTTTTTCTCCCTCTGTCCCTCTCACTATACCCCTTGCCCATCCTCCGGGCTTCCCCCCTATCCCTTTCTTTCTCCCTAGGCCTCCCGTCCCATGATCCTCTCATATCCCTTTTGCCAATCATCTGTCCAGCTCTTGGCTCCATCCTTCCCCCTCCTGTTTTCTCCTATCATTTTGGATCTCCCCCTCCCCCTCCCACTTTCAAACCTCTTACTAGCTCTTCTTTCAGTTAGTCCTGACGAAGGGTCTCGGCCCGAAACGTCAACTGTACCTATTCCTATTGATGTTAAAGGGGAAATTGATATTGGGTGATAAGGAAATGGCTGAGGCATTGAACGACTATTTTGTGTCAGTCATCATGGTGGATGACATGTCTAATATGCCAAAGAAGGATGTTATGGACGAAATGGGAGGTGAGGACCTCGATAAAATCACTGCCACTAAAGAGATAGTGATGAGCAAACTAGAGGGCCTGAAGGTAGATAAGTCCCCTGGTCCTGATGGGATGCATCCCGGGGTGCTGAAGGAATTGGCGGAGGTTATAGTAGACTCATTGGTAATCATTTATCAAAGCTCTCTAGACTCTGGGCGGGTCCCGGCGGATTGGAAGACAGCAAACGTCATGCCACTTTTTTTAAAAGGATGTAGGCAAACGATGGGCAACTATAGGCCAGTTAGCTTAATGTCTGTAGTCGGGAAAATGCTTGAAGATGTCATTAAGGAAGAAATAGCGAAACACTTAGAAAGGAGTGGTTCCAATAGACAGATGCAGCATGGATTCAGAAAGGACAGGTCCTGTTTGACAAACTTACTAGAGTTCTTTGAGAACATAATGAGTGCAGTGAATAGTGGGAACAGGGGGATGTCGTATACTTGGATTTCCAGAAGGCGTTCGATAAGGTGCCGCATAAGATACGGATGCATGGAGTCGGAGAAAGTGTATTGGCATGGATAGTGGATTGGTTAACCAATAGAAGGCAGAGAGTTGGTATAAATGGGTGTTTCTCCGGTTGGCAGTCAGAGGTGAGTGGGGTGCTGCAGGGGTTGGTGCTGGGCCCGCAACTGTTTACCATTTACATTGATGATTTGGAAGAGGGGACTGCGTGTAGCACAGCAAAATTTGAAGATGACACTAAACTGAGTGGAAAAGCAACTTGTACAGAGGATGTGGAGAGTCTGCAGAGGGATATAGATGGGTTAAGTGAGTGGGCCAAGGTCTGCCAGATCGAATACAACCTTGGTAAATGTGAGATCATCCACTTTGAAAGGAATAATAGAAGAGCAGATTATTATTTAAATGGTGAAAGGTTGCAGCATGTTGTTGTGCAGAGGGGCTTGGGAGTGCTTGTTCATGAATTGCAAAAGTTGGCTCGCAGGTACAACAGGTTTTTCGAAGGCAAATGGAATGTTGGCCTTCATTGCTAGAGGGATTGAATTCAAGAGCAGGGAGGTCATGCTGCAACTATACAGGATACTGGTGAGGCCACACCTGGAGTACTGTGTGAAGTTCCGGTCTCCATACTTGAGGAAGGATATACTGGCTTTGGAGGCAGTGCAGAGGAGGTTCACCAGGTTGATTCCAGAGATGAAGGGGTTAACCTATGAGGAGCGATTGAGTCGTGTGGGACTATACTCTCTGGAATTCAGAAGAATGAGAGGGGATCTTATAGAAACATACAAAATTTTGAAAGGGATAGGATAGAAGTAGAAAAGTTGTTTCCATTGGTAGGTGAGACTAGAACTAGGGGACATTGCCTCAAGATTCAAGGGAGAAGATTTAGGATGGAGATGAGGAGAAACTGTTTTTCCCAGAGAGTTATGAATCTGTGGAATTCTCTGCCCAGGGAAGCAGTTGAGGCTTTTTCACTAAATATATTTAAGATACAGTTAGATAGGTTTTTACATATTAAGGGAATTAAGGGTTATGGGGAAAAGGCAGGTAGATGGAGCTGAGTTTTGATCAGCCATGATCTTATTGAATGGCGGGGCAGGCTCAGTGGGACAGTTGGCCTACTCCTGCTCCTATTTTTTGTGTTCTTATGAGATCCATCCACCACTTGCATGCCACATCTCCTGCAATAGAGTCAATTGGAATTGAATTAAGAAAGGTACTGGATGCTGCCACAGCAGTGTTCAAGAATGGCATTGGAAAGTTCAAATATATCAAGGGTAAAATAGTGTCAAATGAAAATGCCACACCCAAGTTTTACAAAGCCTACCCGGTTCCTTATACTATCTGTGATAAAATAGCCAGTGAGCTAGATTGCTTGGAGGCCGAAGGAATTCTTTCCAAGTTTGATTAGAACCCATGAGCAATGCCAGTGGTCCCAGTATCCAAACAGAATGGGTCTGTCAGGATCTGTGGTGACTTTAAGTTCCCCATCAATGCAATACTGAAAGTAGATCAATACCCTCTGCCCAGGATAGAGGATATCTTTGGAGGAAAACATTTCAGCAAAATGGGCTTAGCTGAGGCCTACCTATAAATGGAGATGGAAGAAGGGTCCAAAGTGTTTCTCACCATAAACACTCACAAAGGGCTTTATCGCTATAATAGCCTTATTTTTGGAGTAACATCTGTACCTGCACTCTGGCAGAAAACTATGGACCAGCTGCTGCAAGGCTATCTAAGCACTCAGTGCTACCTGGATAACATCATATTTACTGGCGAGGACGACAAGGAACATCTTCAGAATCTCAAGACAGTGTTAAAAAGATTAGAAGATTACGGACTCAGAGCATGACGCCGTGAGTGTGAATTCTTTAAGCCAAGCATCACTTACTGTGTTCACACCATTGACGCACAAGATTTTACACAAGTTTGCTGAGAAAAATTAATCAGTGGAGGATGTCTCAAGGCCAAAGTACGTGTCACAGTTGCCATCCTTTTGAGGATCTGTCAACTACTAGAACAAGTTCCAGACAAACCTGGCTACTGTGCTCCACCCCTTCAACTAATTACTACAGATCAGGAAGAAATGGCAAATGGCAAAGCAGTGTGAGGTGGCTTTCCAAAAGACAAAGGAATTGGTGACATCAGACAAAAGTACTCACACATTATGATCCACATTATCTAATTAAGCTTGCCTGTGACGCCTTGCTCTATGGTCTATGTGCAGTCATGCTACGTTATGAGTGATGGAATTGAATGCCCCATAAAGTTTACATCACATTCCCTTACCACTGCAGAGAAAATTGCACGCAGATTGACACAGAGGTCTTTGGTCTGGTTTGCAGTGTTAAACATTTCATCCATTACTTGTATGGGAGAGAGTTTACCTTCATTGCTGATCATCAACCACAGATGTCCATTTTCAATCCACAGAAGGGCGTTCCACTAACAGCAGCAGCACGAATCCAGAGATGTGCTCTGTTTCTTGGAGGACACAATTACAAGTTTGAAATCAAGATAACAATTAATGATGAAAATGCTGCTGGATTGTCCCATTTATCCTTGGAAAAAGAAATACCAGAAAAGGTTACAAAAGCGAACACTCCTCTTGATATATTCTCCCTAATACAAATCAAAAATCTTCTTATCACAGCAGAAATGACCCAAATGAAAACCAGAAAAAACCCAATACTGTCCATAGTTTACAGGGCACCCCAAAATGGCTGGAATGTGCAGCAGAAATTCCAATTCCCCCATTTTTACCAGTGCTGGGATGAACTTGCTCTTGAAAGAAGCTGCCTTATGTAGGGATTGAGTGTTGTACCATCCAAATTGAGAGCTAAAGTGTTGGATGAGCTGAATGCCAGTCATCCAGGTAACAGTCAAAATTAAAATGTTCGCTCGAAGATTTGTCTGGTGGCCTGGGATAGATCAGTAGATTGAGCAGCTTACCGTGCATTGGTCAGGATGCCAACATGTCCAGAAGATGCCAAGAGCAGTGCTTCATCATCCCTGGGAAGAGCCTGCTTTGTTCTGGCAGAGGATTAATGTGGATTTTGCTCGATTGTTCACGTGTACAAATTTCTTCGTAGTAGTAGATGCAGCTATGAAGTGGCCAGAAACGTTCCCAATAGCCTCGTCTACAACCTTGCACACTGTTGATGTGTTGAGAAGCCACTTCTCAAGAACTGCTGTTCCACAACATTTAGTCAGTGACAATGGACCACAGTTTGTTGCAGATCAGTTTCAGTCATTCCGGAAAATGAATGGAATAGGACATATTACATCTGCACCGTACCACACAGCAACAAATGGTTTGAAGGATAGGTTTGTCCAGAGTCTCAGGAACACGGTACACTGAATCAGAAGCTTGCCAATTTCTTTCTTGTATATTGCAATGCAGCAGAATCGAAAACCAACAACTCACCAGCTATCCTGTTCCTGGGGCATCACATGCAATCGTGCTTGGATTTCCTCAAACTCAACTCAAGAGTATGCAGGACAAACCGCTGAGACACATTGAGGGTACTTCAAATAAGAATGTTCCATGTTTCACTCCTGGACAAGCAGCCCTGGTGAGGGACTACAAAGGTGATCAAAAGTCAGTACATGGAAGGATTAAGGACAGAGCTGTATCACTCTCCTACACAGTGGATATTGCTTCTGATGTCATTTGGAGACAACACATTAGTTAGTTAAAGAGAGCATGTTCAATTGTTGGAGATGAAAGGTGTCCAGTGCTGTTAGAATCACTTCCTGCAATCCCAGAGTCAACTCCTACAACCATTGTGGAGAAGGCCCCAAAATCTTAGATTGTTTCGTGTCCACAAGTCTCTCCTGCCAAGCAGAGTGACCCTCTTGTCAGGAAATATATAGGTCTCAAGGAGACAATTTAAAATTTACTGTGCTGTGTATATCTCGATAGGAGTTGTATTATATAGTAGACTGTGTGAGATCAATATGTTACATATTTCAGTTGAGATGCATTCTATATTGAATTGGTGTGTATACTAGATTTTAGTAAGTTGCTTGACAAGTTTCCCCATGATAGGTGCATCCATAAAGTCATAAGAACATGACATAGGTGCAGAATTAGGCCATTCACCCCATTGGGTCTGCTCCGTCATTCCAACAAGGTTGCTTTATTATCCCTCTCAATCCCATTTTCCTGCCTTCTCCCAATAACCTGTGATGCTATGACCAATCAAGAACCTATCAACCTTCGCTTTGATAACATCCAATGACTTGGCCTCCATAGTGGTCTATGGCAATGAATGCCGCAGAATCACTACCATCTGGCAAAGAAATTCCATCTCATCTCTTTTCCAAATGGACATCCCTCTGAGGCTTTGCCCTCTGGTCCTTGAATTCCTCCACTATAGGAAACGTGTTTTCCACATCTACTCTTTCTAGGTCTTTCAATATTCAATAGGTTTCAATGAGATCTCCTCCCCAGTCTTCTAAACTCCAGCGAGTACAGGTCCAGAAACATCAAATGCTCCTTATACGTTAACCATTTCATTCCCAGAATCATTCTCGTGAACATCCGAAGGCGGGAGGAGAAGATGGCAGCGCAACGCAGCGCGCACAGCTCTCTGGTGAAATGATATCGTATCTGTAAGTAGGACGCCGTGCACAATTCTGATTTGATGGAGACAGACGTGAGAAACAGAGGAACATCTGGAGAAATTTCTGAAATGCCTGGTTTCGCTGTTACTGTGCGATCGAGAATCACCGGAGGGTAGGCCCCAAAATCCCCGGCTTTGCCTGCTGCTGGCGACCGAGGCTGAGGTCGAAGCGTTTGGATACAGATGGTGCTCGGTACTCGGTGTCGGAGGGCTGATCAGAGCTCGAAGTTTTCGGACGACTCACAGTCGGACCGTGGTCTGGCATGGCAGGGAGAGTTTTCTTCCTTCTCCCGTCTGCGTGAGATGTGGGACTTTCGAGAGACTTTGAACTTTTTTACTGTGCCATGGACTGTTCTTCATCAAGTTATGGTATTGTTGCACTGTTGTAACTATATGTTATAATTATGTGGTTTTGTTAGTTTTTCAGTCTTGGTCTGTCCTGTGTTTCTGTGATATCACACTGGAGGAATATTGTATCATTTCTTAATGCATTCATTACTAAATGACAAAAAAGAGGACTGCGTGTCCTCATAATCTAATCTAATCCTCTGGACCCCCTCCAATGCAGCAAATCTTTTCTTAGATAAGGGGCTCAAATCTGCTCACAATACTCCAAGTGCGGCCTGACCAATACAAATGCCTCAGCGTTACATCCTTGCTTTTATATTTTAGTCCTCCTGAAATGAATGCTAACATTGCATTTGCCTTCTTAATCACGGACTGCATGAGGACTCACTTAACACCTCTGATTTTTGAATTTTCTCCCCATTTAGAAAAGTCTGTGCCTTTATTCCTTCTACCAAAGTGCATGACCATATACTTCCATACATTATATTCTATCTGCCACCTCTTTGCCCATTCTTCCAATCTGTCTAAGTCCTTCTGCAGAACCTCGGCTTTCTCAACACCACATGCCCCACTACCTATCTTTGTATCATCCTCAAACTTGGTCACAAAACTATCCATCAATTTCATTGTCCAAATCATTAATGTTTAACGTGAAAAGAAGTGATCCCAACACCGACCCCTGTGGAACACAACTAGATTCAGAACCAGAACAGAAATAATATCTTATTTTTAAAAAGTGAGGTAGTGTTCTTGGGTTCAATGTCCATTTAGGAATCATATGGCAGAGGGGGCAACGCTGTTCCTGAATTATTGAGTGTGTCCCTTCTGGCTTCTGTACCTCCTACCTGATGGTAACAATGGGAAGAGGGCGTGCCATGGGTGATGGGGGTCCTTAATAACAGACGTTGCCTTTCTGAGGCAGCACTCCTTGCAGGTGTCTTGAATACTCTGGAGGCTAGTACCCAAGGTGGGGCTGACTAATTTTACAACTTTCTGTAGCTTCTTTCGATCCTGTGCAATAGCACCCCACCCTCCTCCATACCAGACAGCGATGCAGACTGTCAGACTGCCCTCCATGGTACATCCATAGAAGATTTCGAGTGTTTTAGTTGATAAACCAAAACTCACAGTCACAGGCATCTAACCAGAAAAGGCCCCCTTTATTCTTACTCTTTGCGTCCTGTCAGCCAGCTAATGTTCTCTCCATGCTAGTATCTTTCCTGTAATACAATGGGTTCTTAACTTGTTAAGCAATCTCTTGTGTGGTCTCTTGTCAAAAGCCCTCCAAGTAAAGAAAATCCAAGTAAACAACATCCACTGACTCTGACTTTGTCTATCCTGCCTGTTACTTCCTCAAAGATTTCCAACAGATTTTTTGGGCAAGATCTCCCTTATGGAAGCAATGCTGATTTTGGGCTACTTTATCATGTGCCACCAAGTACCTCAAAATCTCATCCTTAATAATGGACTCCAATATCATCCCAATCACTGAAGTCAGGTTCATTGGCCTATAGTTTGCTTTTTCTGCCTCCCTCCTCCTTAAGGAGTGGACTGACATTTGCAATATACCAGTCAGCCGCTATTGGTTCATCCTCCTTTGGAATACTTCTTCATCTTTTGGATGTATCTACCCTGCACCTCCCAAATTGCCTCCAGAAACACTAGCAATTACTGTTCTGCCATCATCCCTACCAGTGTCCTTTTCCATTCAACTTTGGCCAGCTCCTCTCTCATGCCTCAAATTCCCTTTACTCCTTTGTAATATGGATACATCTGACTTTAGCTTCTCCCTCTCAACCTGCAGAGTGAATTCTATCATATTATGATCACTGTCTCTTAAGGGTTTCTTTACCATAAGGTACCTAATCAAATCTAGTTTATAACACAACACCCAGTCCAAAATTGCCTTTTCCCCAGTGCATTCAACCACAAACTGCTCTAAAAAGCCATCTATAAATTGCCTTTCTTGGGATTAAGCACCAAGCCGATTTTATGTATCTCCTATTGAAATCCCCCATGACTATCATAACATTGTCCTTATCACACGCCTTTTTATCTCCTGCTATAATTTGTATCCCAGATCCTGGCTACTGTTCAGAGGCATGTATACAATTCCCATTGGGGTATTTTTTACTCTTGCAGTTTCTTAACCCTACCCACCAGGATTCCACATTTCCCGATCCTATGTCACTTCTTCCTAAGGATTTGATTTCAATTTTTACCAACAGAGCCACCCCACAGCTCTGCCTCTCCTTTTGATACAATGTGCATCCTTGGATATTAAACTCCCAACTATGATCATCTTTCATCCACGACTGATATGCATTTTGTCATACTTGCCAATCTCTAGCTGCATACAAGATCATTCACCTTTTCCCCTATACTATGTGCTTTCAAATATAACACTTTAAATCCTGTATTCATCACCCTTTTTGATTTTGCCCCCATGTTACACTTCAGCTCAGCACTGCAATTGTGTCCTGTCACCTGCACGTCCTTCCTTGCAGTCTTGCTGTACACTGCGTCTATTTGTATGCCAACTATCCTATTCTCAGCCATATCACCCTGGTTCCATCCCCCTGACTAATCAGTTTAAACTCTCCTTAACAGCTCTGGCAAACCTGTTCGTGTAATTCCTGGTCCCCCTCGGGTTCAGGTGTAACCCATCCTTTTTATACAGGTTATTTCTGTCCACAAGAGACCCCAATGATTCAGTAATGTGAAACCCTGCCATCTGCACAAATTCCTGATCCACACACTTATCTGCCAAGACATCCTATTCTCACCTCTACTGGCGTTTGGCATAGACAGCAATCTAGAGATTACTACCCTGGATTTGCTGCTTTTTAGCTTTCTAGCTAATTCCCTGGTGGTGTAGTGGCATCAGCACTGGACTGCAAGGCAGATGGTCCTGAGTTCAAACCCAGCCGGGTCCCAACCTGGGCAGCAGCAGTATCTACATGGAAGGAAAGGCCTGGAAATCTACTTCTGTATCTTGCCATGAAAACCCTCTGGTCCATGAGGTCACGGAGTTGGACTCAACAAAACAACTGAACAACAACAAACCTAATTCCCTATATTCTCTCTTCAATACTTCCTCCCTATGTCATTAATAGCAATATCAGCTCTGTATCACAACTTCTGGCCGTTCACACTCAGAATGATGTGGAACTCAGTCTGAGCCATTGGGAATCAACATACTATCGAGGTGTCTCTTTCACATCCACAGAACCTCCAGTCTACTTTTTTACCTATGGAATCCCCTATCACTACTGCACTCATCTTCTCTCTGTGCCCCCTCCACCCCCTGTTCTGAGTTATAGAGCCAGGCGCAGTGGTAGAGTTCCAGTAGCTGTGGCTTGCTGCAGTAGATACTCACACCTAAACAGGTCCAAAGTGGTATACCCATTGAGGGAAATAGCTACAGGGGTCCTCTGTTCTGCTTGCCTATTCCCAATCCCTCTCCTGAGAGTCACCCAGGTACTTGACGTTAGAGTGATTTTTGGGTTTAGGACATATACATATAACAATTGACTTTGGGTGCCAGTCGTCACATCTGAAAATGTATTGTGCATTCAATTTGGAGTGCAGCTCTGAACAATGAATTCCTCAAAGCTGTGAATCCCAGTCCAGACAATGCTGATTAAAATTCTTTTGGATGTCTGTGGTGTGGATGTGAATCAGTGAATCGGGAGGTGTGAAGGTTGTATGTAGTTTCAAAGAAAGCTTTGTCCATACATTGTAAATGTGGAATTGTCCTTCCATGTTTGGCACATAAAATATGGAGCCCCATGTTGACCAGCAGACCTTTCCACTGAAAGTGTCCCCTTATGATGCCAGCTCTATCTTGTTTTGTCGAATAAAGAAGTTGCTTTGTATCTACCAGTAATTTTCTTCAGTGAATTCATCCATGCCACAATACTTGCCTCCTGCAACATGGGTAACTACATCCATGTAGCTCATATCGTTTACCACCTCATTCTCCAGTATGAGCCAAAGGTTATCAAGCTACAGCTCCATTTCCTTAACACAGTCTCCAAGGAGCATTTCATGCAGATGTAGTTATGGGGACTGGCGGTCTCCCAATTTCCACATCCCACATAATGTACAGTACCACAAATCCTGGACCCATTCTCACCATACTAGCTATGTATTAATAGACAAAGAAAGAGACAAAGAAAAGCCTATTAGAAACGTACTTCGAGCTTCCCTCTCTTCTCACCCAAGCCTGACCACTCTAATACAGTCCGCTGTCACAATGGCCGCTGCACTTGCACCTTGCTTCTTTTTATTGGCCTTTGCTGAGTGCCTAATAGATCGTTATGACTACAGCCCACGGAAAAATCCCAAAAGGCCCTAGAGCTCTTTTTAAAACTTTGCAATGCCTCAGCTAAACAAGTGACTGCTCGCAATGATTACAGCCTGCCGAAAAGTACCAAAAGCCCCCAAGTCTTTTTAAACCCTTGTACTGCCTCTGACAACCAAGACTGCTCGCGATGCACAAACTAGAAGAAGGAAAAGGAAGAAAGGTGTCCAGAGCTGTCAGAACCACTTCCTACAGCCTTGGAGTCAATTCCTACAATTTTCACAGAGGAGGACCCAGAATCTGAGATCGTTTCACAGCCACAAGTCTCACCTGCCAAGCAGAGTGAACTCGCTTGTCATTAAAGACATTATCCCACAAGAGTAAGAAATCCCCCAGCATTTAAATATTTAGGCCTGAACGCAACTATTTAAAATTTTACTAAGCTGTAAATGTCTATATAGTAGTTGCATTATAGTTGAGATGCATTCTGTATTGAGTTGGAGTTTATAGCTAAGCAGGGATTAGTGTTGTGTATTTAATATTTCAATAATATTTAAGTAATCTAGTAAATATAGTGTTTAAGAATTCTGTTGTTTACATAATTCATTACAAAAATACATGCGTTGCATATGTCATCACGCTACCACATGATACGTCTGTGCCTCGCTTGAAGTAAACTGGAAGTTAGACTCACAGTTTGGACTCCCCCATCTTCCTTTGAATTAGTTTAATGTTTTGAAGTTACAAAACATAACATGCATATTTTTCAAGCTTTACAATAACAGTGCAATGCATAAAATATGAATCCTTTTAAATTTATTTGAGGCTACAGGGATTGTAATGTATTTTTTGCTCTTCTGTGAAGATGACAAGAAGAATTTTAAAATGAGCATTTATTTTTTCTCATCAAACTGAACATTTGAGGCAGGGGCAAAACAAACAGAAGATGCTGAAAACACAAAACAAACAGGCAGGAAACAGTCAACAAGTCAGGCAGCATCAGTGAGGAGAGACACAGACTCAACATTAGAAATAAAGATTCCTTTATCCAACTATTAAAATGCAGGGTTTACCAAATAGTACTTAATTTAACTGAATAGATTTGTTTGTGACCACAGGAAAATATTATGAGTTCAGATACATTGGTCATTAGCCCAAGAGATTTATTAAGTAAAGTACATCCAGGACAAAGGAATAAAAGATAATAAAGACATCAATCAAGGCTGTTCCTCAAAACCATGGAGGTTTGCCACCTGAATGACTTGTGGCATGGGTTGCTTGCTCCTGCTGTGCCTTGTTGATGGTAAGTACAAATTATTCTTATTCAATTTGTGATCTTTTTCCCTTATACGCCCTCCCATTTTCATACTCACCTTCCCTTCCTCTCGTTTTTGTGCTCTCATTTTCTCTTGATTTTGCCAACTAACTAATAATTCCCAGAACTATCTTACTTCTGTTCTGGTCAAAAGTGAATTTTATATTTAATTTATTATAAGTGTTGTCTCTTCTGTGGATTAAGCCATTCAATAGTATCCTTGAGCTCGCCCTTGAATGGTGCTCTTATATTCATTGTCTTGAATTTTGTGACTAATTTGATTTGCTTCAGCAACATGACCCTTTGTTTCTGCCCTACTCCATTCATTGTTACTTAGTCAATGTTCTAGCCTTACTTGTTTTAATGTAATGTACGTTATTAGCATGTTCCTGGTAGACTTAATGTGATTATTCTGTCCTAAGATTATCTGTCTGCTTCCAAAATAACACAATTGCACAGTCTAAATTAGTGTGCTGGCTTTCACATCCTGTAACTTTTAAACAGAATTTCATCTTGAGGGAGAGAGAAAAAAATTATGAAATTTAAGCCTAGAAGAAAATGTAAAGTGAAGTTCCAATTTATGATGGGATTCACAGGAAATTGCAGCAAGTGGAAGACAGGGTGGGACAGAGAATTAAAATAGGAAGGATGAGAAATCTACGCTCAGTTCTGCAAATCGAACAGAGTTGTCCTGCAAAGTATTCATCCAATCTGCATTTGTTTTTTCTAATGTAACGGAGACCTCATTTTGATCATTGATTGCTGTACTCTAGATTGGAAGAAGAGCAAGTAAATTCACCTGGAAGGGCTACTTGGGTCTGTGACTGGTGCAGAAGGGAGAGGTTAAAAGGGCAGGTTTACCTGGGAAAGGGGTGAAAGTACTTGAGAAGGGTTAACATTGGTTAAAGTGGAAAATAGTCCCTTAAGTATGTTGAAGAGGGAGCACAGGGAATGATGGGTCTGTTGGTGGATATTAGAGGGATTGAGGGATATGAGAATAGGGCAGGAAAAAAGTTGATTTAGGAGATCAGTCGTCATCTTGTATAGCAGAGCAAGAGTGGCCTTTTATTGCTCCTATTCCTGATTACTTTTAGAACCTTACAGCTTGAAATACACCACTCAGCCCACCACACCCATGCCAATCATTCAGCACCCATCTGTACTAAACTCCTTTTCAGCACTTGGCTTTCTGTCAAGTCAAGATTGCACTGAGCTGTGACGTCCGTCAATAGTTGTGGCTCAGACTTCATTGTTTTCTTTCAGGTTTGGAGGGAACATTTTGGCTGCAGCATGGAGCGTTAGGGGACAGGTTAGGGTTTATGGACAGGGATGAGGGAGTTAGAGATCTGTGGCAGTAAATGAGAAGTACAAGGCAGAAGCCAGAGCACAGGTCAGTGTGCTCTGTAGTAGAAGGCCATCGATCCCCATTGACTGATGGCAGGTTGGCGGGAGCTCAGACATAGACTAGTGATCCTCATGATCAATGAACAAAGTAGGTAGGTCCCTTGGACAAGGCCTGGAGACACCCCAAGCCAGTGAGTCCTGGGATTAAAGGTCCGTGTAGGCAAGAAGCATGAGGGCCTGTGACCCCCTTCCCACCCCAGGTCCAAGTCCTTAGTTTCAGGCTCTGTATTCAATTTCCCATGATTGCCGATTTCTGGGTTCAATACCGAAATTCAAAGTATGAAGGTTGAAGTCAGTGTATCTGGAAGTCCCATTGTTTGCAAGTCAGGAGGTCCCATGGCATGTCCAGAAGTCAGAGTCTCTATGTCTAAGAGTCTAGGCCAGAGAATGTAGGTTGGAGGTCCAGAAGCAGCCTGTCCTCTGCCTGGAGGCCAGTCTGTGTGAGTGTGTGAAGTTGGTATGTGGGTGGGAGGGAGGAAAGGGGCTTGTTTTCCTGTTGTTTTGTTTTGCTGCTCTTGTTGCATTGTTGTTGTTGCTTGTGTTGTTCTGCTGAATATTGTAGACATGCTTTGTTGGCACTGTAATGTGTGTCAACACTTGCAGGCTGCACCTTACGTGTCCTTGGGTTGTGTTTGTTGTTAGCACAAATGATGCATTTCACTGTATATCTTGATGTACAGTTGATACATCTGAATCAGCATGTAGCCTTCTATGCCTTGGTGATTTCAGTGTCCGATGGTTCAGTTTGTAACATTGCTCATTTATTGTCTTTCAAATGAATTTTCCTATCCACCTCAGCTAGCTTGTTCCATGCACCAATAGATTAAGTTTAACACAATACAGTAGATTCTAGTTAATTGGGACATATCAGGACAAGTACATATTGGCCCAATTAAGCGGCTGCCGCAATTAGCCAAAGTTTCATGGAAATAGTTAATAAGGAATAAAAAAGACAAACTGAGTAACAAATTATGTATTTAAATGAAGTACAGAATAAACTAGAACACTACCAATGGTACTACGTTACTATAAAACTATATATATTATCCTTATATTTATTGAATTCATCTAGTGTACCCAATGAACTAAATCAGTGCAGTTAATGGACTGCCTTTATACAATACTATCGACAATTGCAACCTCCAAATCTTCAATTTCATTGTAACCTTCACGATAATTGTTGAGACCTTCAAATTCTTCGTAGTCCTAACTTGTTGAAGTAGTGAAATTGTCTCATTTTCACTCCTACCCGTTTCTGGCATCTCCAAGCCTGAATGTTTAAAACTGCACTGAACAAAACAGTTCTACATTGTCTTACTGCTTATTTCTCACCAACAATCCGTTACAAAATTACTGATTTTTGAACACTAAAACATGCAACAGACACTATTTAAAAACTGTTCACTCCGAGCACAGTGTAGCGTCTAACAGCTATACAATTGTACATGACTGATATAAGTTAGAACCTGTTCGTTAACAGACCCCTGCCCCCATTAAGTTGAATAGTGTCCAAATAACCCAAGGGAATTCCAGCAATTTTCTCAAACAGATTTTGCTCTTAAAGAGTTGTTCCAAATAAGCCGCTACCCTGATTAGCCAATGGCCCAATTAACTGGAATCCACTGAAAGATAGTGATGCTTTAAGAATGTCACTATCAAACCCGGTGAGATTCAATTAATTTTATCACTTCTTCGATGAAGATCTTTCTCTAGGAGGGATGGAGCCAAGAGCTGGACAGTTGATTGGCAAAAGGAATATGAGAGGATCATGGGACAGGAGGCCTAGAGAGAAAGAAAAGGGGGGGGGGGGAAGCCCCATCCATTTTTTATTTATTTATATACACACATTCTTTTTCTCTCTCTCTCCTTTTTCTCCCTCTGTCCCTCTCACTAAACCGCTTGCCCATCCTCTGGGCTTCCTCCCTCCCCCTTTTCTTTCTCTCTAGGCCTCCAGTCCCATGATCCTCTCATATCCCTTTTGCCAATCACCTGTCCAGCTCTTGGCTCCATCCCTCCCCCTCCTGTCTTCTCTTATCATTTTGGATCTCCCCCTCCCCCTCCCACTTTCAAATCTCTTACTAGCTCTTCTTTCAGTTGGTCCTGACGAAGGGTCTCGGTCCGAATCGTCGACTGTACCTCTTCCTAGAGATGCTGCCTGGCCTGCTGCATTCACCAGCAACTTTGATGTGTGTTGCTTGAAATTCCAGCATCTGCAGATTTCCTCGTGTTTACGGGAAGGATGTGGAGGCTTTGGAAGGGGTGCAAAAGAAGTTTACCAGGATACTGCCTGGTTCAGAGGATATGACTAGGTTTGACAAACTTGAGTTGTTTTCTTTGGAGCAATAGAGGCTCAGGGGAGATCTGACAGAAGTTTGTAAGCATATGAGAAGCACAAATAAGGGAGAAGGTCAGAATTTTTTTCCTCCAGGTAGGAATGCCAAGTGCTAGGGACGTGCATTTAAGGTGAGAGGTGGAAAGTTTAAAGCAGATGGGTGGGAAAGTTTTACTTTATACAGAGGGCTAGCTGCCTGGAAATGGAGGGGAGTGGTGGAAGCAGATAGTACAGTGGTACTTAAGAGGGTGTTAGACACATTAATGTTGCAGGGAATGTAATTCTTACCATTTGCCCTCTTTGGACCATTTTTGCTGAATTGTTGATCTGAGCCCACAAGGACATAGAAACATAGAAAACCTACAGCACAATACAGGCCCTTCGGCCCACAATGCCGTGCCGAACATGTACTTACCTTAGAAATTACCTAGGGTTACACATAGCCCTCTATTTTTCTAAGCTCTATGTACTGATCCAGGAGTCTCTTAAAAAATCCTGTCATATCCACCTCCACCACCATCGCTGGCAGCTCATTTCATGCACTTAACACTCTCTGCATAAAAAAAAGCTTACTCCTGACATCTCCTCTGTACCTACTTCCAAGCACCTTAAAACTGTGCCCTCTGGTGTTAACCATTTCAGCCTTGGGAAAAAGCCTCTGACTATCCACATGATTAATGCCTCTCATTATCTTATACACCTCTATCAGGTCACCTCTCATGCTCTGCCTCTCCAAGGAGAAAAGGCCTTGGAGAGGCAAAGGATGAGAGGTGACCTGATAGAGCTAATCAGCTAATTTTTATACATATTTCTTCTGTTACATCAAACACTAGAAAATTTATTTTCCTCTTACTTCCAGTCATTTACCACTTCCTATCACTTATTGTGCAGCTATTGGGTGCTGAAAGCAATGTCAAAATAAGCTGCAATGCCCCCTACAGGTGTATGGCAAATTAGCATTCACTGAAAAGACCTCAGTTCAAGCAGCTTGTGTTGTGCACTGTTACAAATGAGTCCAACCATCACGAACAATAGAACAGACACTCATTGAAGTAAAATCCACCTATTTATCTGAAGCTGTAAATATTTCAGTAGTAAACGACAGTCCGATATTAAGCAAAACAGTTTTTATGGAAATTTATTCTGTAGCCAACTTTTCTGTTACTTTCAATAACATGTAATGTAAAAAGTCATACCCTTATAACAGTACATTTAAATAAAAATCAGCATTAGATTAAGAGTTCAGTTCACGCTGGTAAGAAGTGTTGTGTTGTAATTCCAAAACATTAAAACTAGTTGAAAGGAAAACAAGGGAGCCTGGAGATAACTAGTGTATATTAAATTTTACTTCAAGTGAGGTGCATGTGTATCATGTGGTGGCTGCTTTAAATTCCTTGATACTTTTATTTCAGAGGACCTCTCCTGGGCCCAGCGTGTAAGTGCAATTATGAAGAAAGCATAGCGGCACCTTTACTTCCTTAGGAGTTTGCAAAAATTCAGCATGACATCTAAAATTTGATAAACTTCTACAGATGTGTAGTGGAGAGTATATTGACTAGCTACATCACAGCCCAGTATGGAAACACCAATGCCCTTGAATAGAAAATTCGACACAAAGTAGCAGACACGACCCAGTCAATCACAGGTAAAGTGCTCCCCACTATTAAGTATATTTACATGAAACATTGTTGCAGGAAAGCAGCATCCATCGTCAGGAATCCCCACCACCCAGGACATACTCTCTTCTCATTGCTGCCATCAGGCAGAAGGTACAGCAACCTCAGGATTCACACCACTGGGTTCAGGAATAGTTATTACCCTTCAACCATCAGGTCTTGAACTAATGGAGATAACTTCACTTGCCCCATCATTGAAATGTTCCCACAACCTATGAACTCACTTTCAAGGACTCTTCATCTCATGTTCTCAATATTTATTGCTTATTTATTAATTGTTATTATTTCTTTTGTTTTGTATTTGCACAGTTGCCGTCTATTGTGCATCAGCTGAACACCCAAGTTGGCGCTGCCTTTCATTGATGTTATGGTTATTATACTATTATGGACCTATTGAGTATGCCTGAAAGTAAATGAATCTTAGGATTGTAGATGGTGACATATGTGTACTTTGATAATAAATTTACTTTGAACTTTTAAACAAAAAAAGAATGCTTACAGAAACATATGTTTACCATATTACTCAAATATCACTAAAATATTAAATACATAACAATCCCACCTGCTAAGCTATAAAATCAATAATGAATCTCAACTATATACACAGTACACAATATAATACAATTGCTATGTAGATATCCACAGCATAGTAAATTCAAAATTGTTTCATTCAGGCCTATCGATTTAATTGCTGTGGAGGATTTACTTTTGTGTGATAATGATATTCCTGATGGGGTGGGGGGGGGTCACTCTATTTGGAGGGAGAGACCTGTGGCTCTGAAACCATCTCAGGTTCCAGGGATGCCTCTGTGGAGGCTGTAGGAGTTGACTCTGGGACTGCAGGAAGTGGTTCTGACAACTCTAGACACTTTTCTTCTGGACCTGTTGGCATCCCAAACAGTGCACGCAAGCTTCACACAATGTGATGCAAAGGCTATGGGGTGTTTACTTTTATCACTTATATTATATGACATGACTGCATGTATACCATAATGCGAGGCAACACAGGCACGTTTCACTGGACGATGTGGATCATAATGTGTGAGTACAGTGTCTGATGTCACCATTTCCTTTATCTTTTGGAAAGTCACCTCACACAGCTTTGTCTTTGCTATTTCTTCCCAATCTGTAGTAACGAGTTGAAGGGGTGGAGCACAGTAGCCAGGAACCTGTTATAGTAAATGACAAATCCTAAAAAAGGACCACAACTGTGATACATTCTCTTTGGCCTTGGGGTATCCACCACTGCTTGAATTTTCTTGCACACTTGTGTAATTCTTGTGTGTCAGTAGTGTGACCACAGTAAGTAATGCTTGATTTAAAGAATTCATACTTGTTGAGTCATGCTCTGAACCCATAACCTTCTAATGTTTTTAAAAGTGTCGTGAGAGTTTGGAGATATTCCTTGTCATCCTTACTGGTAACAATGATGTCATCCAGGTAACACTGAGTGCCTGGACAGCCTTGCAGTATCTGGTTCATAGCTTTCGTTGGAGTGCAGATGCAAATGCTACTCCAGAAATAAGCCTATTATAGCGATAGTGAGAAAGATTTTGGACTCATCTTCCATCTCCATCTGTAATTCGGTCTTAGTTCAGTCCACTTTGCTTAAGTGTTTTCCTGCAGAAAGGTTTGCAAAGGTATCTTCTATCCTGGACAGAGGGTAAGGATCCACATTTAGTACTGCGTTGATAGTGAACTTAAAATCACCGCAGATCCTGACAGACCTATACTGCTTGGCTACTGGGACCACTGGCGTTGCCCATGGGTTCCACTCAACCTTGTAAAGAATTCCTTCGGCCTCCAAACCATCTAGCTCACTGGCTATTTTATCACAGATAGTATATGGAACCGGGTAGGCTTTGTATAACTTGGGTGTGGCATTTTCATTTAACAGTATTTTACCCTTGAAGTGTTTGAATTTTCCAATGCTATGCTTGAACATGGTTGTAGCACTTTTCTTAATTTACTTTCCATTGACTCGATTGCAGGGGAGGTGGCATGCAAACAGATCCCCTCTCTAGTTCAAGTTTAAAGTAAATTTATTATCAAAGTATGCATACTTTATACAACCTTGAGATTTGTCTGCTTACAGGTGGCTACAAAATAAAGAAACCCAATAGAACCCATTTAAAAAGACTTTCAAAAACACAATGTGCAGAGAGAAAAAACAATAAAAGTAAGCAGATGGCATTCAGTACACAAAAGTGAGTCCGCAACATGAAGACAGGCATCACTGCAGCCGATTCAGCAGCCTGCCAGTTGCAGGTCACAACCTAAGTTCAGCACAGAGACGAGTAAACTTCACAGAGTAGTGAACTGAATTGGTATGTCCCTCGACTCTGGCCCCGACACCCTGGCCTTTTCAATCTGCCCCAGCGCTTAAATCATCCAAACCTCAGGTCTCAGATCTGGGCCCTGTTGCTTACATATACTATTTGGGCCCGAGCCCCGCTGCTTCAATTCAGCCTGTACCTGACCTATCCAATTCAGCCCAGCCATTAAATCGATCAAATCTTGGGTCTATCCTTGCGCTTGGACTTGTACTCTACCTCACCTCTATTCACCTTGCCTCAGTTCTGCCGCATTGAATTGCCTCCAAGCAATGGCCAAGTTGTAGTTGTCTCAGCCACTCATTCCCCCACAATGCTAGCCCTCCTGTTTTTATCACATACAAGCCAATGTGACTTGTTGGTTGTTGTATTTCATTGTTACAAACATCATTCCCACAGGAGTTATCTTTTCTCAATTAAAGTGCTTAGTTGCAGGCTTCAGTTCAGTTTCTTTGCAATGCAGTTTAAACTAATTTTGTGGGATGACTGAAACAGCTGAGCCAGTGTCCAACTCCATTTTAATTAATTTGCTGTTTCTGGTGTAGCCAAATTGCTTGTCTATTGTGAGTTCTCACATTGTAAATCTCAAGGGTGCCCAGACCTGTATCACTCTCATTTTTTTTTATTAGCAACATGCAGATTTGTGCTCTTTTTAGGACTGCAGCTTGACTTTTTATCTTCATCTCTTCCTGTGCAGTCCATTTATTCTTGTCTGCCCGACATGCTCTTCGTATGTGTCTTACTAATGCTGCATTTTCTGCAAGTCTCACCTTTAAACCTGCATTGGTCTGGTGTATGTGAGACACTGCCACAACAGTAACATTTTTTTTTGGCCAGGCTGGTTTCTGTTTTGGCATTGGAATTTCTTTCATTCCTGACTGCAACTCAATTGCGTCTCTATCTGCTGTTTCCATCAATATAACTATTTGAACTTCTTTTTAAATGTAAGTTGAGCTTCAATTCAGCCATCATGAAGACGGGTCTTGGCCCAAAATGTTGATTCGATTTCATAGATGCCACCTGACCTGCTGAGTTCATCCAGCATTTTGTGTGTGTTGCTTCAGTTAGGAGCCGTTTTTGAAAACTTTCTTGTAAGATTACACAAACTAAGTGATCGGTTAGTTCGTCAATAAGTCCATCACTGAACTGACAATGATCAGACAACTTCTTCAATTCAACCACATACACTGAAATGGACTCCCCTTCCTTTTGATTCCATGAAACTTAAAGAGTTCCACAACCAACAATGGGTTTGGCTCTTAATGTTTCTGCATTGCTCTGAAAATATCAGTAAAGCTCATTTCAGCTGGTTTGGTTGGAGTAGTCAATTACTTATGAGCAAACTGTCTTTACACCCAATGCGTGTAGCAAAACTGGCAATCGTTTCTCATTGGCTATTTCAATTGCTTCAAAATATTGCTCCATATACAAAATCCAATTATATCTTGTGCAATCAAACGGGTCTATCCTTCTGATGTAGCCATTTCTGCTTTTATTTATTTATTATTATCACCTGGTATTGTTTATGATTCAGTGAATTCTTCCGTTTGTTTTCTGGCTTTTAAAAAACTTGATCGTCTTTCATTTTGCAAAGAAAACGTGCTACGATTTTTCTTAACTCAATCGTTTCTCACTGCGCTTTTTAACGAACGACTGTTTCTCGCTGCGTTTTTAAAACACTTGAACTCCAACAGGTAGATAGTCGTCTTGGGTTTGTTTTAAAAATACTTCGTCACCACTGTTATATTCTGTAACTCTAAAACATCAAAAGCAAGGAGGCCGGAAGATAAGTCGTGTTTATCAAGTTTTTATTATTTTAAACGAGGTGCGCGGGTATTGTGTGACACGTCATGACGTACGTGGTACACGTACTTTACATATACTCGTAATGAGTTATTTAAGCAAATAAAGAATGTATAATCAAACAGTATATTTACAATATTATTCAAATATTACTGAACTAATAAATACACTACAATAAACTCTAAAAGTGATCAGTAACCCAAGCGCTCCAGTAGCACATTTTCTGGTTTATTGAAGTTACTACACATTTTAAAGCAGACTAAACTGAGATAGAGCCGGTCGTAGAAAAGAAGAGAAGCTCCATTGCTGACTGACTTGCTGTTGGTTCCTAGTTTCTTAAGTTCATCCATAGCTATGGAACTCTTTGCCTTATGATCTGGAATTAACTATAACTTTGAGTAAAATACTGCAATACTCTTACCAGCTTGGACTTCATTAATAACCTCTGTTTACCAGCCGTTCCCATATGGTCTAGCGGTTAGGATTCCTGGTTTTCACCCAGGCGGCCCGGGTTCGACTCCCGGTATGGGAATTACAATTTTCTTGTATCTTTTAAAATAAAACATTTCTTAACAATTTCCTAAGTGAGTTTAACATTTTGGGTGAGTGCGACAGCCATGAGGTCGAGCAGCAATCTGAACCTCTGGAGGCAGGCCGGTCTCTACGGGCAGGCTGCTTCCGGGACCGAGCAGATATGTACAGTGTGGAGGCTATGCTAGGCTGGCGATATTAGGAGGATGTTCTTTTCCTTGAAATGTGTGCAAGGACTGGACTGCGGGTTGTGTGGCCTAGTAGAGATTTAGGCGCGGTTAAAGACGGATCTCTAACCTGTACTATTTCCCCAATGACATATGAAATGTCGGAAAGTCTTTCGGGATCATTTCTGGGAAAAGTAGGAGCTGTACTGTAATCGAAGGGAGCGTCTCCAAAGATACACTTCTCTGTGCAGTGCGTGGAGTCCAGATAAAGGAGTCTTTAGGATGATATCTACTAATTGTTGCAAATAAATTTGTCTAGCTTCGCATTAAACAATTAGGCTGACATAATTAAGTTATTTGGTGTATTTTATCGGTAGCTTTCCGGTTCTAGGGCAGTGCTTCATAACCCTATCTACACTCTTCATAACTCCCGGCAGATCGTAGTTTGAAAATCTTAAATCCCAGCTAGGTGCTAATGCCAGTGCAAAACGAATGAAAGGATGTTGCGATCCCCGAAGCCTTGCTGAATGTCTGAATGATCTTTCCCAACTATATGTCCTGCTAGGACCCTTTCGTCCAGTTTGCTTCTTCGCTTTTTATGTATCGCTCAATCTTCGAAATAAGCTTTCTTCCTAAAGAAAATAATGTTACACCTATGACATGTCAAATGAACTTCGATGTTTTTTTCTCTCTAGGCTTAATTGTCAAAACAATACTGGGATTTGGAACGGGAAAAAAATGCCTTTTCAATCTCATCCTGTTGGAGCTTGGAGACGATCCCTTATATCGGCAATTGGCCGATGTTATGGAAAAATTGTGATTCACCTTGAGCCAATGGAAAGGGTGAAAATCAAGTTAGGAAATCCCCAAACATTCGGGCGCTTTGGTGGAGCATGCGACTGTGCGTGAATGTGAAAGTTTTGCGTTTCATTCATCGGCAAAGAGTTGTTTAAAGGTAGGTTGAAAGTATTTCCTCTATCGGAGAACAGGGGTACTAAATATAAGATAATTTTCTAACTCTTGTAGACCACAGAGAGACGCTTTGCTGTAAGCCTGAAGGGTCCACTTAGCATGGTGATATAATTCTACTCAATCCTTTGAGTTTCATGCAACTTCAAACTGGATTTGCGTTGACACATGATTTATAATTTTTATATAAGAAATTACTTAACCACTGCAATAATTATGAAAGGCCCCTCACAATCATTGCGAGCTGAAGATGAATGGGACAATATATGCCGCTTTTTAATTCTGAGTAGCGATTGTAACGGTTCCTTCTGTCAAATATGTTGAATTATTAGATATTTTTCCATTATGGTAAGCGAAGCTGCCATCTCACCCGTCCAAGTCAATAAAAATGAATGAGAAGTAGTCGGAGGCTGCCGCGGTGAATTTTTACATCAGGTTTGAATATCACTATACCTTCTGCTCCATGTGCGCTCGTACACGTCCAATGTTCCGAGATACCATATAGTCATTGTCCGTCGCAGCTGTTGAAGTCGGGTGAATTGGCAACTAGAACTCACTGAACTAACCATTGCGACTCTTCAGGCACACATTACTGATCACAGGTTTAGAGCAAGTATTTTTAAAATGTGAAATTGAAGGGTTATTGACCCTGGTAGGAATGGGGAGGAACCTCTTTAAAAACCTGTCAGTAGCAGTTGATTTTAGGGCATCAGCGTTTGTGGTCTCTTCAAACTAAATATTAGGGATTACAAAATCTCAGAAGATGGAGGTGGATTTGGAGTGTGAATACTTCAAGACTGGAACTGTGAAATTGTGTTGCCTAGTCTATCTGGTGTTCTGATAAAAGGGGAACGTTCTGACTGTGCATGTTCTGCCTTCTTGGCCTGAAGCTTTGCCTGCTTACTGAGTCCTGATGAAGGGTCTCGACTTGAAGCTTTGTTCATTCTTTCCATAGATGTTGCCTGACCTGCTGAGTTCCTCCAGCACTTTGTGTGTTTTTACTCCAGATTTCCAGCACCTACAGAGGCTCTTGTGTTTCTAATGTTCCAACTGTCTTGATTGCAAGGATGCTATTGTCACTGTGATCAAAGCCTACTCTGTGCAAACCTCTGGAAGCATTATATTCTTCCATTTGTTTGCTCCTTATTGGGAGGGTGGTGGAGTGGTGCAGGGGTGGCGGATGAGAACTTTAAAGGAAACTTAGGAAGAAATTAGAAAAGTGTTAAGTAAATTAAATAGAGAACAAGGGCAAATTCAAGCAGAAAAGCAAGATAAAATTTAGCATTACAGTTGCAGAATCTGAATGCCAGTTGTATTCACTGCAGGATAAATGAATTAATGCATAGTATAAAAAAAGGAAATGTGTATGATCTCATTTCCATTTGTGGAAGTTGGCTGCATGGTAACCAAAGATGTGAATGAACCATTCCAGGCATTCAAATTTAGGAAGGACTGTCAAAAATCAACTGTGGGTTGATGGAGGGCAGGAGTTGAGATTACTGCAGTGGTGCGAAATGATCTTCGTTTGACAGATCATTATTATGATCATTGCATTCACCACACTGGACACCTACTAGTTCATATATCACCCAAATCTGTCCACCAACGATGCCATAGCCTCTGCTCTTAACACAATCCTGTCCCACCTCAATGATCGTGTCTCTGATGTAAGAATACTATTCATTGACTTCAGTTCTACTTTCAATGTATTCATTCCCCGGAAACTGGTAGGAAAGCTGACACATAGGGTCTCCACACCTTGGACATCCTGACGAAGAGATCGCAGGCAGTTTATATTAGCAGTAAAATCTCTGGCTCCATTACACTACATGTTCAGCCTGCTGCTGTTCACACTGCTGACACACAACTGTGCTACCAACTCTAATTCTAACCACATCATTATGTTCACTGATGGCACCACAGTGGCTGACCTCATCAGGGACAATTTTAAGGCAGCATACAGGGAGGAGGATGTAGAGCAGCTTGTGGACTGGTGTAAACACAATAACCTGAGCCTCAACATGGACAAGATGAAATGGGTGACTGTGGACTTCAGGAGGTGCAGGTTGGCTACTCTGTATTGCACATCAAAGGCTTCTCCAGAGTCAGGAGCACCTGGAGTGCACATTACTGATGATTTCAGCTAGACGCTCAACACTACCTCTTTAGCTAAGACAGCACAGCAGTACCCTTCTGAGTAGATTGAGGTGGGCAAGCGTTCCCCCTGCCCCATTCTCATCCAGAGTACGTCAGTGGTGACCAGCTGCATCACCATCCGGTATGGGAATTGTAAAACATCAGACTGCAAGACCCTGCAATGGATGGTGAAGACTGCTGAAAACAGTCTGTATAATCAGACCCTGTATAATCAGGGTCTTTTTTCCCCTTCACCTCCCATTCAGGATATATATCTAAAGCGTTGCATACACTGTGCCTCCAGCTTTGTCCAAGACCCCTCCATCCTTGCCACAAACTCTTTGACCTCCTACTTGACATGCGGAAGGTACTGCAGCATAACAACTAGAATTGTCTGGCTGGGCAACAGCTTCTCTCCCTGGGTTGTTAGACTTCTGAACACACTCTGCCACCCAGTACACATGTACACCTTGTTTGAATGCCCTGCAACCCCCACTCCCAAACTCACAGACACACTCTCATCCTGCACTGGTCACTTTTCACCTTTTCACATTCTTATACTACTACTTGCTTTATTATAACAGTGCCAGTGACATTATACTGTGTTGTATAAACATACCCCTTATGTCAACCTGTCAATCTTCAAACTATGCGACTGACATGCTAATATTATTTAGTGTCTGTATACGCTGGATCATAACTGTATGTGCTGTATGTTACTATATGTACTGTGTTTTGCACCTTGGTTCCAGAAGAACAGTTTCATTTAGCTGTATACACGTGTATTGCTGAGTGACAATGAACTTGATACTCTCATATATAAAGCTTTTTTCAGATATATAGAGTAAAAGAGAGGCAAGAGTGGATATTGGACTACTGGAAAATGACAGTGGAGATGTAGTAATGGGGAACAAAGAAATGGCAGATAAACTCAAAGAGTATGTTGTGCCAGGCTTCACTGTGGAAGACACTAGCAGCATGCCAGAAATTTGAAAATGATTAGATTAAATTAGATTAGATTCAACTTTATTGTCATTGTGCCAAGTACAGATACAAAGCCAATGAAATGCATTTAGCATCTGACCAGAAATGCAAAGAATAGTGTTATTTAAAAAATAACTGCGAATCAAAAAAGTGCTACAGCACACAAATATAAAAGTACTGAGACAGTACAATATGGATGCAATACTGCTTAGCGCTGTGATGTGAGGTTCAGCAGTGTCACAGCCTCAGAGAAGAAGCTCTTCCTGTGCCTGCTGGAGCAGGAGCGGAGGCTCCTGTAGCACCTACCAGATGGGAGGAGAGTAAAAAGTCCATGGTTAGGGTGAGATGCATCCCTGATAATGCTTTTCACCCTGCCCAGGCAGCGTTTATGGTAGATGTTCTAAATGGTGGGCAACTGGGTGCCAATAATCCACTGGGCAGTTTTCACTACATGCTGGAGTGCTTTGCGGTCTGATACGGGACAATTGCCATACCACACTGAGATGCAGTTGGTGAGTATGCTCTCAATGGTACAGCGGTAAAAGTCCGTCAGTATCCTGGGACAGAGATGAGCTTTCTTCATGCTCTGCAGGAAATAAAGGCACCTTTTTGATCAGGATGGAGGAGTTCAGGGACCAGGTGAGATCCTCGGAAATGTGGACACCAAGGAATTTGAAGCTTGATACACGCTCCACTACATTTCCATTGATGTAGATGGGGATGTGAGTGTGACTCCTGACAAGGCAGAAGTGAGTGTAGTCACTGTTACCAAGGAGAAGGTGCTTAGAAAGCTGAAAGGTCTGAAGATTGATAAGTTACCTGATCAGATGGGATACACACAAGGATTCTGAAGGAGGCAGCTGAGGAGATTTTTGCAGCATTAGCAGTGATCTTTCAAAAAACAGTAGATTCTGGAATGGTTCTGGACAACTGGAACATCACAAATGTCACTCCATCCTTTTAGAAGGGAGGGAGGCAAAAGAAAGGAAATTCTATACCAGTTAGTTTGACTTCGGAGTTTGGCAAAATGTTAGAGCCCGTTATTAAGGATGAGGTTTCAGAGTACTTGGAGGCACATGATAAATTAGTGGAAGTCAGCATGGATTCCTTAAGGGGAAGACTTGTCTGACAAATCTGTTGGAATTCTTTGAAGAAAAAAACAGACAAGATAGACGAAGGAGAGTCAGTGGATGTTGTTTACTTGGATTTTCAGAAGACCTTTGACAAGTTGCTGCACAAGAGGTTGTTTATCAAGCTATGAGCCCATGGTATTACAGAAAAGATACTAGCTTGGACAGAAGACTAGCTGACTGACAGAAGGATGAGAGTGGGAATAAAGAAGGCCACTTTTGGTTGGCTACCGGTGATGTGGGCATTTCACAGGTGTTTATGTTGAGTGTGGTACTTTTCACATTGTACATTAATGATGTGGATGACAGAATTGATAGCTGTGTACCAAGCTTGCAGACCTCACAAAGATAGGTGGAGAGGCAGGTAGCATTGAGAAAGCAGGGAGTCTGTAGAAGGACTTGGGCAGATTAGGAGAACGGGCAAAGAAGTAGCAGATGGAACACAGGGTGGGGAAGTGTATGATCATGCACTTTGATAGATGAAATAAAGGAGTCAGTAATAAGGAAGGCAATACAATATTAGCATTAGTTTCAAGAGGACTAGAAAAATATGGATATAATGCTGAGGATTTATAAGGCATTAGTCAAACTGCATTTAGGGTACAGTAGGCAGCTTTGGACCCCAAATCTAAGAAAGGATGTGCTGGAGGATGTTTACAAGAATAATCACAGACTGAAAGAGTTAATGCACGAGGAGCTTTTGATGGCTTTGGGCTGGTACTCTTTGGAGTTTAGAAGAATAAGGGATCTCATTGAAACCTACCAGATATTGAAAGGCCAAGATAGAGTGGATGTAGAGAGGATGTTTTCAATAGTGGGGAACTCTAGAACCAGAAGGCACAGCCTCAGAATAGGAGGATGTTACTTTAAAACAGAGATGAGGAAGAACATCTTTAGCCAGGGAGTGATAATCTGTGAAATTCATTGCCACATTTAGTTCTGGAGGTCAACTCATTGGTGTTTTTTCAAAATGGAGGAAGATATGTTTTTGATTACAATGGGTGCTAACGGTTGTGGGGAGAATGAGGTAGGGGGGAAAATAAATTAGCCATGACCAAATGGTGGAGCAGACTCAGACTCAGAATCAGAATCAGGTTTATTTTCACCAACATGTGTCATGAAATTTGTTAACTTAGCCGCAGCAGTTCAATGCAATACATAATATAGAAGAGGAAAAAATAAATAAATTACGGTATACCTACGTTGACTAGATTAAAATTGTGCAAAAACAGAAATAATATATATTTAAAAAGTGGGGTAGTGTTCAGGGGTTCAACGCCCATTTGGGAATTGGATGGCAGAGGGGAAGAAGCTGTTCCTGAATCGCTGAGTGTGTGCCTTCAGGCTTCTGTACCTCCTACCTGATGGTAGCAGTGAGAAAAGGGCATGCCCTGGATGCTGGGGGTCCTTCATAATGGATGCTGCCTTTCTGAGTCACCACTCCCTAAAGATGTCCTGGGCACTTTGTAGGCTAGTACCCAAGACAAAGCTAACTAAATTTACGACTGTCTGCAACTTTTTTTCGAAGGGCTGAATGGCATAATTCTGCACCCATGTCTCATGGTCTAATAGTTTAATTAGAATCAATTTGAATCAAGTTAAGAAAATAGCAAAGGGTAGAAAACATTAATAGGAATTATGTTGAAGTTACCAGAGAGTTGTTTTAACTAGGAACTTAGACGTATGTATACCAGGACCAGTGTGGGAATCATTTTGGAGTATTAGTAAATTAGATTAAACAAATTTCTGCAATGAGGTACAGGACTAGTGTAAGGAATGCATTAACAGTGCTTTTCCAGATGAGTATGTTGAAGAATAAACTGAGGAAAAAGCTATTTTGGATCTCATTTTGTGCAATGAGAAATAGTTGATTGATACTTTTGTTGTCAATGTCTCCTTGCCCACAAAAGGTTGTACTTGTTATAGGAGTTCAGCAAAGATTGAATAGACTGGTTCCAGCGCTGGCTGCATGAGAAGTTGAGAAAACTGGGAGGGTATTTTTCCTGATGAGAAGTCTAGGACAGGGGCACAATTTCAGAGTAAGGGTAGGAGCCATCAGACTGAGATGAAGAGAATTATCTCCACTCCAATAATGACAATTCTTTGAAATTCAATACCCCAGGGAACTGTAGAACAGTCATTGAAACAGTCAATAGGTTCAAAGAAAGCAGGAGGTGGGAGGTGGTACAAGAAAATAACAGTGAAATAATGTTCACTCATGACCTTGGATGTTACAGCCAGCTCGATGCACAGACCCGTGTTCTCTCAGCCTTCTCTCATTCCCTTTGTCTCATCACTGGCAACTGTGTTCAGCTGGTTCTAGCTAAAAGTTTGGAATTTTCCTTGGAAACTAAATGTCATTTGTGTCTCATTTGGTAAAGTGGTGGGTGTGGGTGGATGGTTGCTACATCTGGCTTTGTGATCCTTTGGTACTCTAGAAGGACAACTGGCCTGCTTTCACACATCCTGCAATCTTCTAATGATTCCAATGTGACAAATCTGGCTTTTGAGCTTTCCCAAATTTGCTTGCCTTGCTGCTTTTTGCTGCTAAATGCTCAAGTACTGAAATGTCTCCCCAAACCATCTCTGAGTCTTCCTGTGATCCTAACCCTTTTCTATGGCATTGGATCATCCCCTCTAATATCTCATTGTGTAACTGCCAGATTGCTTTTGCTAACACTGTAAAGTGTGATGAAACCTTTGCATACATTATAGGTGCAATGTAACTGCAATTTGTTATGCAGTTTAAGTGCCTGACTTGAAACAGGGACTATCCATTTCCCTTCTCAGATGCTGCTTGACGTGCTGAGTTCATCCAGCAGTTTGTTTTCCACTGTGTTTTGTTGTCCTGCAATAACTGAATAGTGCAATGCTTCACAGGAGTGGACTTGTACAAAGTTTGCTAATTGGATAAGTGGACCAAAAAGCTTGATCAAAAGGGTAGATTTTGTGGTGAGCCTTAGAGAAGGACTAAGTTAGTGAAGTCAGTATTGGCATTTACTACTTAGTCCTCTTCTTGTTTGGTTGGTTTGATTGATTCCTCCCATACCTATTCCTTGTTTCTCAGGCTGTCTCCATCCCTCTTTCTAAACTAATCTCAGGCACTAGTCACAGTACTGGTTCGTTAGGTTATATGAAGGTGTCCATGCAAATTTTTCTCGTGAAGCAAATTCACTTGCGCCTCCTTTGGTTTGTTATTTCAACTAAAAAGGAATAGCATCAGAAGACCACCCAAACACTTCAATGATGTTATAATCACGGTTGAAAGGTAAGCAACCGGACCAGCCAGCTGCTCGCAGTAAAGTGCCACGTGAGACGAATCTGTTAATCTGTTATGGCACGAAGAATGATGAGGACAGGAAAATCAAATACGCTATCTATTCATCATCCAACATAAGGAAATGTTATCATCCATTCTGAAAGAAAACGGACCTCAGTTTGTGCAAAAGATGGAGCCTGCAACAGTGCAGCAGCCACTTTATATTGAAACATCAGAGAGGAAGTATTTCTTTCACAGAGACATAGTGCTGCCTCTGAGATCACTTGGAGGCCACTGACAACAGTACTACTCTTGGTAGTGAAGCCAGTTTAAAAATACCAGGCGCACAGTAAATGCAAACCTATGGCATTACACGTTTTTTAAAACTAGAGTACTAGTTTGGGTGGGAGAATACTTACAACCAAATTGGGGAATCTCTGACTGCTTTTGGTTCACTCTGTGCATCAAAACATGTTCACAACTGTGCGGTATAAAAGGCAAAATCTTTCCTAGGTCCTGACAAATGCAGGAATATAAGAAGTAGCAGAAAGTAAGTACTACCGAAAGGAGCCTGGAGTGTAACTTTCATGAGATATTAAATCAAAACACTTACTGTAATTGTGTTCAGGGGAAGAAATGGTTAATGTGCAGAGCATGTGATGAACTATGCCTTTCCATCATTATACGAAAGGGAGAACCATAAGGGTGGGGGAGGAGAACGAAAGAATAGTTTACAAGGAAAGAAGTGGGATTGATGGAACTATTCTGAGAGGTTCCATGGGCTCGGAGGTAGAATGACACCCTCCCCCACACCCCCCCCCGCCAAATTGTAACATATATTAGAAGTGGTAATCGGACTGACACGATAATGTTTGATTGCTTTGCCTCAGTTTACAAGCAAGGGCGAGGAGAGCATCTGGGAATTTCTAAAAGCTAATATGGAATTAATATTTAAGAAAATGATCCAGGAAAAACAATAGAGATGAAGAATGTAATAAAAGGAAAAAGTAAGTAATCTCTGTTTACATCCTTAGATTTTCAGGGATGCTTGGATAAAATGGAGGTTTATGAGGAAAAAAAAAGAAACTGTTAATCTGGCTTCAAAATGATTTGGGTGACTGATGTCAGAATGTGGCTAGTATAGACAAGGTTTCATGTTGGGTCTGCAGTAATTAACAACTGTGAAAATGGAAAGAAAACCACCTATTCAAGATTTCTAACAACATATGATGGGAGAGGTACATCAAAAAATACATTTATGGATTAAGTGGATGAGCAAGACCTTGGCAAATAGACGTTCGGTAGAAACAAAAGTATTGTCCTCTTTGTAATTGAAAAGGAGTTCCAAAGGTAATGAATGGTATTCCCATAATCAAGAACAGGCCATGTCCTGGGTTTGAAATGAATATAACCACCAGTTATGTTCGACAACAAAGTACTCAACAACACAGGAAAATGTCCTGGGATACTTCCTGAGCATTTTCAAATAAAATTTGACAGAGCTAAGGCCAGATAACAAAAAGCGCCAGTGGGCAATCTTAAGTTTTTATTAAAGAATGAGAAGCAGGATAATTTCAGGAGACAATTCTGGTCTTTCAGGTCAGCATTTCTGGCTTCTCATACATCGCCTACATCCATCACCTGGCTTGTTCTCAGCTACCTGGGCTATGAGTGAACTTCAAATGCAGATCCCCATCATTCCACCACGGATGCTTGTGCTTTTAGCTGCCGAGGATCTATCATTTGGAATCTGTCCCAAAACACGGACATCTCTTCTACCACTCCCTTAATGCTCATGCAAACTGTATCTTTTTCCTAGATTTTGATCCTGTAGAATGTTGTACTTAAGAATTGCATTGAGTTGCTTCTTTCAATAAATAGGATATATACATTATGTTGTGCCTGTCCTATTGGTACCTCCCACACTAGGTTTATATTTTAGATTATGTGTTTTTTATACTGAAAATGTCACGATACACAACTCAAATCATTCATATTATCTGAAGTATACCCCATTGCTGGGTCTCTACACAAATCTCCCAGCTCACCTTCAGGGGCAGTGTGCACCTTGTGTCACTCTTGTTCCAACTTGCCCAGACTGACAAAGGCGTGAATGTGACCTCACTATGTGACAGCATTCTGTTAATGTTGAATTTTCTGCAAAGCTAAACAGTTGACAACAAATAAATCTGATCTAGCAGAACCTCATCCATGGCAGGCAGGAGCTTAATATAAATGGGGTGCGGTTGAATTGACTGACTCTCTGACCATGAGGACAGCATTCCAGTGAAATTGTTCTAAACATCTGAGCCTGAATTTGTGGCATTATAGATCAAAGACTGACATAAAGAATGAAAGAGCAGAATTGTGTACGACTCCTGTAATAAACTGTGCCCTTGGCAAAAAACTACTTTTATTCTTGATGTCCTGAAGTTTGCATTCTGCCAGCTCCCAATGAAGTGGTTCTCTGTAGCCAGTGACACTTCTTGTCCAGTGCTAGATTAGCTAATAACATAAGGATTTAAGAAATAGAAGCAATTATATGCTATTTGGCCTCCTGTGCCTACTCCCCATTCTATAAGATCGTGGCTGATATTTTAATTCAGTGCCACCTTTTCACTAAACTGATATCCCTTAATGTTGAAAAATCTCTCTTACCCATATACTCAGTGACCTGAGCCTCCAAAGCCCTCTTGTGGAGAGAAGTCTAAACCTTCATTATCCTGGTGAGAAAATGTCTTCTCATTCCCAGTCCTGAATATATAAACCCTTGTTTGGGTCTGGGGTTCATTATCCTTGAATTTACCCCTGTCAAGTACTGCAGTAATTTTGTTTTGCTGAGGTAGCCTCTCATTCTTTTCAATTTAAGACAGTCTGCTTAATGTTTCTACATGGGCAACTGACTCCCTACGTATCCTCTGTCTGCACTACATCAGCGATCTGTTCAACCTTTGCTTCACCCTCTATCGCTCCTTTGATAGGGGCATCAGAACTGTCCACACTACTCCAGCTACGGTTGCACTAAGTCTCCATATAATTGCAGTAAGATATCTTTCCCAAGACCTCTTTTAATAAAAAGTAACTATATTTGGCTCTCTGTTTTCTGTCAAAGGGGATGATTTTACAATTCTCATCTCCTATGTGTCACCGATCCTGTGTGATACCACACTAGTCACAGTTTCGAACCCAAAAAATGATCCAGTTATTTCTACTCTGTTTTCTGTCCATTAAGCAATATTCGATCTATGCCAGTGTATTAACCTGTGCACTGCTTGTTTAATCACCTCTTGTGTGGCACCTTGTCAAGGTCCTTCTAAATACACCACACTCCTTGATCTTTTGTAATGCAAAACCACATGCAACAAGAAATGGGAGTTAAAGTTGACACAAAAATTTGGTGAGAGGGATTTGTATTTGACATCTCAGATTTTTGAGTAGTGATCCCTGAATGTGGTAACAGCGAATTTCTGCTACTTGAATAGCTCTAAAGCAAGGGTTGCCTATATCTTTTTTGCATTTCTCTTCTGGTTATCCTCATCCTTTTGTCTTGGTTATTTACTTTCCAGGGCCTAAGTGGCACATTGCCAAACTCAAGTTTACTAGCACAGTGGTATGACATTACCAAAGAGTCAGATTTGTTGGTGATAGAGTTAAGATTTTATCAAATATTCTTTGCTCAGCTTCTTGTTGTAAACAAGAACCAGTCTCCAGTTCTGAATGTAAACTGCATGCCACAATCAGTTTGAAACTGGATGTACAGCTTTGCAAACAGTGTTACAGAATATGGGCTGCTAGCCCATAGGAGGTGGCTTCCTGCTTTGCAAAGCGAAGTGGTCAAGAGACTTTTTGTCTTCACTAGCCAAATGCAAGGCAATGGGGTTATGTCATTCAGCACATCAAACATGGTTGCAAAAAGGATGTTTGTGAACGCAGAGGATCATCTCTCACAATAGTAAATTGGATGTTTGGGATCTCGGTCGCCAGAAGCTTTTAAGCCCCTCTTTGAGAGTTACTTTGTCCCTGCAAAGGTATCTGGAAAATATCATTGCAGATGATGTCATCTTGTAGAAAATAGTACAAATACCAGAAAGAAAGGGAGTTTCCGGAGGATTGGAGGGTTGCAGATGTTGTTCCCTGATTCAAGAAAGGGAGTAGAGATAGCCTAGGAAATTATAGACCAGCGAGACTTACTTCAGTGGTTGGTAAGTTGATAGAAAAGATCCTGAGAAGCAGGATTTATGAACATTTGGAGAGCCAAAATATGATAAGGAATAGTCAGCATGGCTTTGTCAAGGGCAGGTCGTGCCTTATGAGCCTGATTGAATTTTTTGAGGATGTGACTAAACACATTGATAAAGATAGAGCAGTAGGTGTAGTGTATATGGATTTCAGGAAGGCATTTGATAAGGTACCCCATGTAAGGCTTATTGAGAAAGTAAGGAGGCATGGGATCCAAGGAGGCATTGCTTTGTGGATCCAGAACTGGCTTGCCCACAGAAGGCAAAGAGTGGTTGTAGATGGTCATATTCTGCATGGAAGTCGGTCACCAGTGCTGTGCCTCAGGGATTTGTTCTGGAGCCCCTTCTGTTCATGATTTTTATAAATGACCTGGGTGAGAAAGTTGTGGGATGGGTTAGTAAATTTGCTGATGACACAAAGGTTGGGGTTGTTGTGGATAGCGTGGAGGGCTGTCAGAGATCACAGCAGCACATCAATAGGATGCAGAACTGAGCTGAGTAGCGGCAGATGGAGTTCAACCCAGATTAGTGTGAGGTAGTTCATTTTGGTAGGTCAAGTATGATGTCAGAATATAGTATTAACGGTAAGACTTTTGGCAGTGTGGAGAATGAGAGGAATCTTGGGATCTGAGTCCATAGGACACTCAAAGCTGCTACACAGGTTGACTCTGTGGTTAAGAAGGCATACGGTGTATTGGCCTTCATCAATCATGGAATTGAATTTAGGAGCCAAGAGGTAATGTTGCAGCTATATAGGACCTTGGTCAGACCCCACTTGGAGTACTGTACTCAGTTCTGGTCGCCTCACTACAGGAAGGATGTGGAAACAATAGAAAGGGTGCAGAGGAGATTTGCAAGGATATTGCCTGGATTGGGGAACATGCCTTATGAGAATAGGTTGAGTGAACTCGGACTTTTCTCCTTGGAGTGACGGAGGATGAGAGGCGACCTGATAGAGGTGTATAAGATGATGAGAGGCATTGATTGTGTGGAGAGTCAGAGGCTTTTTCCCAGGGCTAACATGGCTAACATGAGAGGGCACAGTTTTAAGGTGCTTGGAAGTAGGTACAGAGGAGATGTCACGGGTAAGTTTTTAATGCAGAGAGTGCTGAGTGCGTGAAATGGGCTGCCGGCGACGGTGGTGGAGGCTGATATGGTAGGTTCTTTTAAGAGACTTCTGGATAGGTACATGGAGCTTAGAAAAATAGAGGGCAATGGATAATCTGAGGTGATTTCTAAAGTAAGTACATGTTCGGCATAGCATTGTGGGCCGAATTGCCTGTATTGTGCTGTAGGTTTTCTATGTTTCTATGTACTTGGTTAGCTGGAGGTATCCCCTCCTTGGTAGGGAGGGCAACCCACCACTATTATCTATTATCACTATTAATGAATATTGCCAGATAAACCTCACCACAGAGGCTATACATGGGAGTAAGTTAGTCCTTGCAGAGTAGGTGGATACAAAATATGTATCCTATAATGAGGATACCCATAGATATCCATATCAGATAGGGTTTAAAATCTTCTTTTGAGATTAGCGCTTTGCAGCCAGGAAACCCAATACCATCATATTTTGCTTCCCAAATTCTTGTCAATTTGTTGGTCTTATTCCCCTGAAGCCTGAGAACTTCCCAGTCCTTTGTCTCATTGCCCATTGTGCCAGCCTTAAAGCTTTTGCATTGATCTGTTTGTAGATAAAGATTATCTTTATTTGTCTCATGTCCATTGAAACATACAGTGAAACGTATCATTTGCATCAACCTCCAACAAAATCCAAGGATGTACTGGGGGCAGCCTACACATGCTGCCATGCTTCTGTGCCAACATTGCACGCCCGCTACTTACTAACCTGTATGTCTTTGGACCAGAGGTCCCAGTGGAAATCCGTGTGTTCACAGGGAGAACGTAAAAACTCCCCAGAGGCGGTGGCCTGCCTCAGAAGCAAGTTGGGTATACTCCAATTTGCCTACCGGTGCAACAGGTCCACAGCAGATGACACCTCACTGGCTCTTCACTCAATGATGGAACATCTGTACAATAAATATGCATACATCAGGATGTTTTATTGACTACAGGTCAACATTCAATACCATCATTTCCTCAAAACTAATCAATAAGCTTCAAGACCTTGGCCTCAATATGTCCCTGTGCAATTGGATCCTTGATTTCCTCACTTGCAGACCTCAGTCAGTTTGGATTGGCAACAACATCTCCTCCACAATCTCCATCAGCTCAGGTGTGCCACAAGGCTCTGTGCTTAGCCCCCTGCTCTACTCACTTTACACTTATGACTGTGTGATTAAGCATAGTTCCAATGCCATATTCAAGTTTTCTGATGGCACCACTCTCGCAGGCCAAATCAGTCATGACAAATCAGCATATAGGAGGGAGCCTGAAAATTTAGTTGATCTTACCCATTGTCAGCAAGACCAAAGAGCTCTTTATTGACTTCAAGAGGAGGACACCAGAGGTCTATGAGCCCCATTGGAAGCTCAGAAGTGGTGATGGTCAACAACTTTATTATCATTTCAGAGGACCTGCCCTGGACCTAGCACGTAAGTAAAATTACAAACAAAGCACGACAGCACCTTACTTACTTAGGAATATGCAAAGATCTGGCATGACATCTAAAAGTTTGACAAACTTCCATAGATGTGTTGTGGCAAGTATATTAACTGGCTGCATCATGGACTGGCATGGTAACACAAATGCACTTGAATGGAAAACCCTACAAAATGTAGTGGATTAGGCCCGGTCCATCACAGGGCTAGGCCTTCCCCACTATTGAGCACACTTACATGGAGCTTTGATGCATCCATTGTCAGGGATCCCCACCACCTATTACAAGCTCTGTTCTCACAGCTGCCATCAGGAAGGAAGTACAGGATTCCCAGGTCTCACACCACCAGTTTCAGAAACAGTTACTCAGACATCCCACCTCTCCCGGGAGTTCTGGGTGTCTCCCGCATATCGATAGCGGCTCCCTGATGCCCGCAAATTATATACAATATCCCAGAAATCGAATTTTTAGAGAGGGAGAGGGAGAGGGAAAAAGAAAGAAATAAAGAAAATGAATGAACCCTGCTTGATCTCTCTTTGTGCTAAGTAGACCTGTCAGTTTTCTCTGTGGGCGAGCTTTACAGTCGACCTCTCTCTCTCTCTCTCTCTCTCTCTCTTCCATAGTCCATCAGTTCAGTTACTGCCATCTGTAATGACACTGAAATGATCTGGACAACTGTCAGTGGTGAAGTACAAAAGCCTGGTGAAAAAATTCCCAAGGCTGGCGGTGACAACCTGACTATGCAAGGCTGTCCTATACGGGCGGGGCGCGTTGGTGTCTTAAAGGGGATTAGTTTTTTAGCACTTTTTACCTGTGCTGCGCACTTTATATGCATTTTGAATGACACTTTATTAGATAATATGGTAATATATTGTTTTTATGTGGTGTGCGTGATACATGTATTGTGGCTACACCTTGGTCCGGACAGAGGTTGTTTCGTTTGTGGACAATCGGCCAGATGATAATAAACTTGAACTTGAAGACACAAAACTTCGAAATCACTCACTTAAAATCCCTCATTTTGATGTAAAAAAGTAAATTCTGATCCCGATTACTGCAGGGTGTGTGTGTGTGTGTGTGTGAGAGAGAGACTATGGACGTATATGCGATCGGACCTTGTCCGAATGGACGTTAAGCGGCGCACACCTGTAATAAGGATACATCTTATGCTTTTATTTCTTTTAGGGACCACAACATATTAGGGAGGCTAATTGCAGGGAAGGCTGCTCAAGTATTTCACAGTTCTTTTCAGCAGAAAACCAAAGTCTGACACAGAAGGTCATGAGAGCTGAGGTGTACTTTACATCTTTCATCGTTGAGCATAATCTGCTATTCCAGGTGTGTAAGTACACAGGCAAGCTATTCAGGAAAATGTTTCCTGATTCAAAAATAGCAAAAAACTATGCCTGCTCATCAACCAAGACAGCAGCTATTGTGAACATGGCACATTAAGACAGAATTCAGAAGTCAGCTGTCTCACAGAACACTTGTGACTCTGATGTCTTGCAAAATTAACAAACTCATTGCCACAGACTGCTATGAGGTTGAGACTTCCGGTTGAGACCTCCCTGAAATGAGTTTTTGCAGGATGGGGTGTCTGGTTATTATCCCTCATTCATCAGGCTCTTGAACCAAAGGGGAACTACACTCACCTTCACTTGCCCCATCATTGAAATGTTCCCACAAATTATGGACTAGTTTCAAGGGCTCTTCATCTCATGTTTTTGATATTTATTGCTTATTTATTATTATTATTTCTCTTTCATATTTGCACACTTTGTTATCTTGCACACTGATGCCCAATTTGGTGTGGTCTTTCATTAATTCTGTTACAGTTATTATTCTATTATGGATCTATTACTTATACCCAAAAAGAAAATGAATCTCAGAGTTATATATGATGACATATGTACTTTGATAAATTTACTTTGAGCTTTGGTCAAAGAGTCGATTACAGTACATCTGAACATGATAACATTTAATTATTTTAATTCCTGGACCAAAATGCTGTTAACATTGTCGGTATAGGCCATGATCCAGAAACTTGAATACCAAAGTCTTGATTGACACACTGGAAGAATATCGGAGGATGCTGAACTGCTGAACAGACTATTGTTAGGAGTTGATAGTAAACTGAGGCCATGTACTTTCTCTCAAGTAGATGCCCTAGTATTCTTTATTCAACACTAACAAGAAGCTAAATAACCTGGTTGTAATCGCACTGGTGTTTGTAAGTGAAGCTTGCTGTTCTCAAGTTAGCTGCCATGTTTCTTATGGAGCAGTATAGAAGATACTACACAGAAAAACACTAAATTGGTTGCAAGGTGCTTTGAATATTTCTGAAAGCGATGCAGAAAAATATAAAATTGCGATTTTCTTTTGACACATATTTTGAGTCAAATTATATTGATGTAGGCATATTTAATGTTGAATAAAACACTTCTGCCTTTGTACTGCTCTGGAGACTTGATCACATTATCTGCTTACTACTGAAGGAATGCTGTCATGTCCAGGGTCCCGTTCTTCAAATGACCCTGAATGATTCCACAGTACAGTTTGAGAAAAGGAAGAACTAGTGATATTTATCCTGACTAATATTTATAATAACATAACAACAGATCTTCTGTCTTTATCTCATCGCTACATGGATTTGGATTTTCAAATTTACAACAGTTACTTCAAGAGCTGGTAAGCACACTGGAATATCCCAAGGTGGTGAAAAGTGCTTTATTAATGCAAGTTATTTTGCTAGGAGCTCAGCAATATTCCTGCTATCAAAGATGAACTGAACACAATGACATTACTGAGAGACCTTGGAAATGTGACAGTCAGAATTAGGATTTGTTCTTCAGCTTTAACAATGCTTTCTCATTGCTTTGTTAGTCAGATTTGCATTGGTATGACAAAATTATAAGGATTCAAAAGCAAAGGTGACTTGAGTTGGCCTGGTGCTTTCTTCCCAGGCTGCATCATGTTCTCAAGCTCAGCACAGAGCCCATGGCAATAGTGATCTGAACCTTCAAGAATCCTACAGGATGGATCCCATCAAGGCTACCCCTGCCAAAGTCCAGCAACTTCAGCAGCATCGGCATTCTCCCCAGGTCAACTTCCCCTGGACCAAGCTCCACATACATTCAGTCAGTTGCCATGACAGATCACTTTGTCTGCACGTCCAACACCATGTGATCTAGATACTCTTGGCTTGTTTTATGGTCGGAGGTTACCATGGACAGGAAATGATGAGATAAAATTGCAGTCACCAAACTGCTCACTAGAATCCCTGGCTCATGAACACTCAAAGAGAAGACAACGAGTTTAATATGGCATTGAGACCCTTGTCCATAGAGCAGAAGCAAGTGGAAGTGTAGCGACTCCTGAACTTTCGTGCCCACCCTTCGAAGCATTTCCTTGTGACAGAGTCTATGATCACAATGTTGCTTATCAGTTGTCCCAGAACCCAATGAACTGGTGGAAGTATGATACCTGAACTGGAAGCAAATACCTATAAGAAGGTGAAATCTAATAGTAATAATTGAGATTATTGGTACCAGTGACGGAGGAAGGAAAAGCAAAGAAGTCCTGAAGAGAGAATTTAGAGGGCTAGGCAGAAAGCTGAGAAGCAGGACTTCCAGGGTAGTAACTTCTGGATTGCTACCTGTGCCACACATCAGTGAGGGTAGAAATGGGATGATTTGGCAGATTTGGCTCAGAAGATGGTGCAGGGTGCAGGACTTCAGGTTCTTGTATTATTGAGATCTCTTCTGGTGGGTGGGGTAAGACCTGTACAAAAGAGATGGGTTGCACCTGAACCCAAGGGGGACTAATGTTCTCGTGGGTAGGTTTGTTAGAGTTGTTGGGGAGGGTTTAAATAAATTTGGCAGGGGGTGGGAACCAGAGTGAAGGGATGAACGGTAAAAAAGCAAAGTTAGTGTGCAGTCAGACTGTCAGGAAGGGCACGTAGATGATAGGACAAAATTTCAGCCAGCAAGGAGAGTACCAGCACATTAAGGATGCAGAATCAAAAAGGGTAGCAAATACTATACTCAACGTGTTGTATCTCAATGAGCGGAGTATAAGAAATAAGGTGAATGATCTTGTTACAATATTACAGATTGTCAGGTATCACTGAATCATGGCTGAAGGATGGTTGTAATTGGGAGCTGAATGTCCAAGGTTACACGTTGTATCGGAGGGATAGGAATTAGGTGGTGGCATGGCTCTGCTGGTATGGAATGGCATCAAATCAGTGGAAAGATGTGACAGGATCAGAAGATGTCGAATCCCTGTAGACTGAGTTAAGAAACTGCAAGAGTAAAAAGACCCTGATGGCAATTATATACATGCCTCCCAACAGTGGCTGGGATGTGGACCACAGATTACAATGGGAAATCGAAAAGGGATGTCAAAAAAGGCCATGTTATGGTAGTCGTGAGAGATTTTATCATGCAGGTCAATTGGGAAAATTAGGTTGGTAATGGATCTAAAGAGAGTGAGTTTGTTGAATGCCTACGAGATGACTTTTTAGAGCAGTTTGTTGTTGGCCCCACTAGGGGATCAGCTACACTGGATTGGAAGTAATGAAATGGAGGCGATTAGGGAGCTTAAGGTATAAGAACCCTTAAGAATCAGTGATCACAATATGATTGAGTTCAACTTGAAATTTGATAGAGAGAAAGTAAAGTCTGATGTAGCGGTATATCAGTAGAGTAAAGGGAATTACAGTGGTTTGAGAGAGGAGTTGGCCAAAGTAAATTGGAAGGAGATGCTGGCAGAGATGACTGCAGAACAGCATTGTGTGTTTCTCGGAAAAATGAGGAAGGTGAAGCACAGATGTATTCCAAACCAAAGAAGTACTTAAATGGCAAAACAGTGCAACTGTGGCTGACAAGGGAAGTCAAAGCTAATGTAAAAGCAAAAATTAATAAGAAAATAGAGGATTGAGAAGCTTTTTAAAAACCATGGAGAGCAAGGAAAAGAATCATTAGGAGGGGAAAGATGAAATATGAAAGCAAGCTAGCAAACAATATCAAAGTGGATAGTGAAAGCATTTTCAACTATGTATAAAATAAGAGAGATGAGATTTGATATAGGACCACTAGAAAATGAAGCCGGAGAGATAATAACAGGAGATAAGGAGATGGCAGATGAACTAAATGAGTATTTAGCATCAGTCTTCACTGTGGAAGATGCTAGCAATGTGCCAGATGTTGAAGGGTGTGAGCGAAGAGAAGTAAGTGCAGTTACTATTACAAGGGAGATGGTGCTCAAAAAGCAGAAAGACCTAAGGGTATATAAATCATCTGGACGAGATTAACTGCACCTTAGGTTTCTGAAAGAAGCAGTGGTAGAGATTATGGAGGTATTGATAATGATCTTTCAAACATCATTGGAATCTGGCATGGTGCCAGAGGAATGGAAAATTGCAAATGTCACTGCACTCTTTAAGAAAGGAGGAATCAGCAGAAAGAAAATTATAGACCATTTAGCCTGACCTCAGTGGTTGGGAAGATGTTGGAGTCAATTGAGGATGAGGTTATGGAGTATTTAGTGACACAGGACAAGATAGGACAAAATCAGCATAGATTCCTTAAGGGAAAATCTAGCCTGACAAACCTGTTGGAATTCTTTGAGAAGGTTACAAGTAGGATAGAGATAAAGGGAATATAGTAGATGTTGTATATTTGGACTTTCAGAAGGCCTTTGACAAGGTGCCACACATGAGGTTGCTTACCAAGTTAAGAGCCCATGGTATCACAGGTAAATTACTGGCTTGGTTAGAGCATTGGCTGATCGGTAGGAGGCAGTGAGTGGGAATAAAAGGATCCTTTCCTGGTTGTCTGCCAGTGTCTAGTGATGTTCTACAGGGGTTGGTGTTGGGATCGCTCGTTTTTATACTGTAACGACTTAGATGATGGAATAGGTGGCTTTGTTGCCAAGTTTGCAGATGATATGAAGATTGGTGGAGGGGCAGGTAGTGTTGAGGAAACAGGTAAGCTGCAGAAGGACTTGGACAGATTAGGAGAATGGTTAAGAGAGTGGCAAATGAAATACAATGTTGGAAAATGCATGGTCATGCACTTTATTAGTAGAAATAAATATGCAGACCATTTTCTAAACGGGGAGAAAATCCAAGAATCTGAAATGCAAAGGGACTTGGGAGTCCTTATGCAGAACACCTTAAAGGTTAACTTGCAGGTTGAGTTGATGGTGAGGAAGGCAAATGCAATGTTAGCATTAATTTCAAGAGGTCTAGAATACAAGAGCAGGGATGTAATACTGAGGCTTTATAAGGCGCTGATGTGGTCTCATCTTGAATATTGTGAACAGTTTTGGGCTCCTCATCTAAGAAAAGCTGTGCTGGCATTGGAGAGGGTTCAGAGGAGGTTCACAAGGATGATTCCAGGAATGAAAGGTTTATCATACAAGAAACATTTGTTGGCTCTCGATCTGTACTCACTAGAATTTAGAAGGATGTGGTGGTGGTGGGGGGGTGATATCATTGAAACCTTTCGAATATTGAAAGGCCTAGACAGAATAGGTATGGAAAGGATCTTAGGATAGAGCAACACCCAATTAAAACAGAGATGCAGAGAAATTTCTTTAGCTAGAGGGTGGTGAATTTATGGAATTTGTTACCACAGGCAGCTGTGGAGGCCAGGTAGTTGGATGTAATTAAGGCAGAAATTGATAGCTTCTTGGTTGGACATAGTACAGTATCAAAAGTTATGAGCAGAAGGCCAAGGAATGGGACTGAGGAGGGAAAAATGGATCAGCCATTAATTGTATGGCCCAATTCTTCTCCTCTGTCTTATAGTCTAATGTCCTGGTGCTATAACTTATCAGCAGCAGTATAGGTACTTAGTTACCATGGAAACAGGCCCTTTAGCCAACCAAGTCCTTCCCAGCCTTCACCCATCCACATTTGATCCCTTGCATTCATTCACAATCTACCTACTCTGCATCTCCTTTTGCCTCTCAATGCTCTCTTTCTTCTTCCCATAATTTAGAAACTTGGCTTGGTTAAGTAGTAGAGAAGAGGATAGGCTGGAGAGGTCAAAAAGGTAGGATGGAAACTGAAAGAAATTGGGTGATATGTTGGTGTTAACTGTGAGAATGTGAAGTTGATTTGTTACTGGCAGTTATTTTGTCTTCAGGAGGTATAATTCGTGGAAGAACAAAGGAGTAGAAGAAAACTTTACTCGCTGGGACTGTGACACAGCAATTATTGAAATTCAGAAATAAAGGAGAATGGTGGGAATACCCAGCAAATCCTTCAACAGCTAAGGAGAAAAAAGGTCTTGACTTGAAATGTTGACAGTTTGTTTCCTCCATTGATGCTGCCTGACATGTTGAGCTACTCCATCATTTCATATGTTGCTCCAGTTTTCAGCTTCGATGGAGAAAATGAAGTTGAATGCATCTGAACCAACCTGATTTTGAACATAGAATATAAAACAGTACAGGCCCTTTGGCCCACGATGATGTGCTCTACATAATCTACTCCGTGTAAAAAGAAAAAAAAAATCTACCTTTGACATCTTTCGCAATCCCTTCTCCACTGAGAAGCAAAAAAATTAAGCCACTGAAAATCTGAAGGAAAAGGGAAAAATCTTCATGGTGCTCAGCAAGCTGAGCAGCGTCTGCAGAGAGAGAAACAGGGCTAATGAGAGAAGCTGACAACCACTGCAACATGAAGCATCATTGACCTGGAATGTCAGTTTGGGTGCCTTCCTTATTGAGGGGTGTCTTCCCTATTTATACCTGATCTACTGGGCACCTCGTCATCACCTGCTGCTCCATCATAATTGGTTATCTGAAATTACTGAAGACAGTGCTGAGTCCTGAGGCCAGTGAGAAGATGCCCAACAGAATTTACTTTCGACTCTGTTAGAACAGTAGAAGAAGGCAAGGACACAGAGCTCATAGGGGGAGTGACAGATAATTGTCTTCTGGACTGAAAGGAGGTGCTCTACAAAGCCATTGTTCAAACTGTGTTTGATTTTGCCCCTGTGGAGGAGACAACTTTGTGAGTACAAAATGCAGTACACTAACTTGAAAGAAATGTCACTCCACTTTTTAAGAAGGGAGAAAGGCAAAAGAAACAAAAATATAGGCCAGTTAGCATAAACTCAGTGGCTGGGAAAGTGTTGGAGGGTGAGGTTTTGAGGTACTTGGAGACTAATGATAAAATAAGTCAAAAGTCAGCATGGTTTCTGTGAAGCAAAATCTTGCCTGACAAATCTGTAGGAGTTCTTCGAGAAAGTAACAAGCAGGGTGGACAAAGGAGAGGCAGTGGATGTCATTTACTTGGATTTTCAGAGGTGTTTGATAAGGTACCTCACATGAGGCTACTTGATAAGATAAGATCCGATAGTGTTACAGAAAAAATACTGGCATGGATAGTGGAATGGCTGACAGGCAGGAGGCGGTGAGCGGGAATAAAAGGGGACTTTTCTGGTTGGCTCTCAGTGACTAGTGGTGTTCCTCAGGTGTCAGTATTGGGACTGCTACTTCTCACATGATTTGGATAATGTAATTGATGACATTGTGGGAAAATTTGTAGATAATAAGAAGATATTATTATTACTTTATTATCGCCAAACAATTGATACAAGAGCAGTAGATATCATCACAGCGATATTTGATTCTGCGCTTCACGCTGCCTGGAGTACAAATCAATAGTAAATATGATAAAAATTGAAATTATAAATCATAAATAGAAAATAGAAAAGGGAAAGTGAGGTAGTGCAAAAAAACTGAGAGGCAGGTCCGGATATTTGGAGGGTATGGCCCAGATCCGGGTCAGGATCCGTTCAGTAGTCTTATCACAGTTGGAAAGAAGCTGTTCCCAAATCTGACCGTACGAGTCTTCAAGCTCCTGAGTCTTCTCCCGGAGGGAAGAGGGACGAAAAGTGTGTTGACTGGGTGGGTCGTGTCCTTGATTATCCTGGCAGCACTGCTCCCACAGCATGCGGTGTAAAGTGAGTCCAAGGACAGAAGATTGGTTTGTGTGATGTGCTGGGCTGTGTTCACAATCTTCTGCAGCTTCTTCCGGTCTTGGACAGGACAACTTCCATACCAGGTTGTGATGCAGCCTAGAAGAATGCTTTCTACGGTGCATCTATAAAAATTAGTGAGGGTTTTAGGGGACAGGCCAAATTTTTTCAGATAGGTGGAGGGGTAGGTAGTGCTGAGGGAGCAATGCGATTGCAGCAGGACTTAGACAAGTTGGAAGAATGGGCAAAAAAGTGGCAGATGGAATACAGTGTTGGGAAATATTTATAATCATTTTGGAAAAATGAACAGAATCAGAATCAGGTTTATTATCACCGGCATGTGACGTGAAATTTAACTTGGCAGCAGCAGTTCAATGCAATACATAATTGAGCAGATAGAAAAATAACGATAAATAAAATAAAAATAATAGTAACATAATTACGTATATCGAATAGATTTAAAGAACATACAAAAACAGAAATACTGTGTATTAAAAAAAAAGTGAGGTATTGTCCAAAGATTCAATGTCCATTTAGGAATCGGATGGCAGAGGGGAAGAAGCTGTTCCTGAATCGCTGAGTGTGTACCTTCAGGCTTCTGTACCTCCTAGCTAATGGTAACAGTGAGAAAAGGGCATGCCCTGGGTGCTGGAGGTCCTTAATAATGGATGCTGCCTTTCTCAGACACCGCCCCCTAATGATGCCCTGGGTATTTTGTAGGCCAGTACCCAAGATGGAGCTAACTAGATTTACAACCTTCTGCAGGTTCTTTCGGTCCTGTGCAGTAGCCCCTCCATACCAGCCTGTCAGAATGCTCTCCACAGTACAACTGTAGAAGTTTTTGAGTGTATTTGTTGACATGCTAAACCTCTTCAAACTCCTAATAAAGTATAGCCGCTGTCTTGCCTTCTTTATAATTACATCAATATGTTGGGACCAGGTTAGATCCTCAGAGATCTTGACACCCAGGAATTTGAAACTGCTCACTCTGTCCACTTCTGATCCCTCTATGAGGATTGGTATGTGTTCCTTCGTCTTACCCTTCCTGAAGTCCACAATCAGCTCTTTCGTCTTACTAACATTGAGTGCCAGGTTGTTCCTGCGGCACCAGTCCACTAGTTGGCATATCTCACTCCTGTATGCCCTCTCGTCACCACCTGAGATTCTACCAACAATGGTTGTATCATCAGCAAATTTATAGATGATATTTGAGCTATGCCTAGCCACACAGTCATGTGTATATGGAGAGAAGAGCAGTGGGCTAAGCACACACCCCTGAGGTGCACCAGTGTTGATTGCCAGCGAGGAGGATATGTTATCACCAATCCGCACAGATTGTGGTCTTCCGGTTAGGAAGTTAAGGATCCAATTGTAGAGGGAGGTACAGAGGCCCAGGTTCTGCAACTTCTCAATCAGGATTGTGGGAATGATGATATTAAATGCTGAGCTATAATCGATGAACAGCATCCTGACATAGGTGTTTGTGTTGTCCAGGTGGTCTAAAGCCATGTGTAGAGCCATTGAGATTGCATCTGCCATTAACCTATTGCAAATTGCAATGGGTCCAGGTCCTTGCTGAGGCAGGAATTCAGTCTAGTCATGACCAACCTCTCAAAGTATTTCATCACTGTCGATGTGAGTGCTACTGGGCAACAGTCATTAAGGCAGCCCACATTATTCTTCTTTGGCACTGGTATAATTGCTGCCTTTTGGAAGCAAGTGGGAACTTCTGTCCATAGCCATGAGAGGTTGAAAATGTCCTTGAATACTCCCACTAGTTGGTTGGCACAGGTTTTCAGAGCATTACCAGGTACTCCATCGGGACCTTCCGCCTTGCGAGGGTTCACTCTCTTTAAAGGCAGTCTAACATCGGCCTCTGAAACAGAGATCACAGGGTCATCAGGTGCAGCAGGGATCCTCACAGCTGTAGTTGTGTTCTCCCTTTCAAAGCGTGCATAGAATGTGTTGAGTTCATCTGGTAGTGAAGCATCGCTGCCATTCATGCTATTGGGTTTCACTTTGTAGGAAATAATGTCTCACAAACCCTGTCAGAATTGCCATGCATCCGATGTTGCCTCCAACCTCATTCAAAATTGTCTCTTTGCCCTTGAAATAGCCCTCCGCAAATCATACCTAGTTTTCTGGTACAGTTCTGGGTTGCCAGACTTGAATGCAACAGATCTAGCCTTCAGCAGACATGTAGCTCCTGGTTCATCCATGGCTTTTGGTTTGGGAATGTACAGTAAGTCTTTGTGGGTACACACTCATCTACGCAGGTTTTAATGAAGTCGGTAACAACTGCAGCATACTCATCTAGGTTCGAAGATGAATCCCTGAATACAGTCCAGTCCACCGATTCAAAGCAGTCCTGTAGGTGCTCCTGTGCTTCCATTGTCCATACCTTCTTGGTCCTCAGTACTGGTGCTGCAGTCTTCAGTCTCTGCTATCCTTGGAGTAGAAGTACAGCGAGGCCATCTGACTTCCCGAAGTAAGGGCGTGGAATAGCATGGTAGGCATTCTTGTTCGTGGTGTAGTAATGTTCCAGTGTGTTGTTTCCTCTGGTATTGCAAGTGATCTGTCGATGGTAGTTGCTTAATAATTTTTTTCAGACTGGCCTTGTTAAAATCTACCAAATCAATGGTGAAGGCATTAGGGTGTGCTGTTTCGCGCATGTTGATCCCATTACTCAGATCATCTAAAGCCTGCTTGATATAGGCCTGAAGTGGAATGTAAACTGCTCCCAAAATGACCCCAGAGAACTCCCATGGTAGGTAAAAAGGAGGAGACTTTACTGCTAGATATTCCAGGTCTGGTGAGCAGAATTGGGACAGCACTGATATAACAATAGTGCAGATTATTATCTAAATTAGTGCTCGCCAACCTTTTTAAGCCCAAGATCCCCTACCTTGGCCTTACTGAAAGGCAAGATCGACCTAGACACATGTATGCACACCAGATAGAAAAGACCAGAAGTAAAACCCTGCAACCCAGAAACAATTTCTCTTTACAAACAGCTTTCAGTAGCTGGAATATTGCTATATTACCATTATCTTAATTAGTATTACTTATTTTTATAATGCTTACATTACAACACTTTTAATTCTATGTTTCATTATTTAATTTTATTTCAACACAAAAAATAAATGAGTAAAAATTGACTGTTGCACTCAGTGTGATGACTGGGGCTGACTGCTTTCTGCTAGTTCCCTGAAATTTAGCTCATAACTACAGACAGCCAGTCTGAGACTGTCTGTGAGGTGCCTGTCAGTAAGACAGCTCCTTCACTTAGATTTCATAATTTTCATCTGTTGCAGCCCAGCTCCCTTGCAAACCTCCTGATAGACTAAATATTTGAATGGACAGTTTCCTTTTTCAGGCTGAATGTTGAATCTGCCACGTTTTTTAGGTGTTTTGTATTGGTAAGCTGTTGCTGAGACACTAGTATAAGTTTCAGAGGTACGCAAGATAATGACACCACTGTTTTTTGTTTCCCAGTTATTTACATTTGGGGAATGCTGGAATTTAAAGGGGGAGAAGTGTTGTAATGTGAACATTATAAAGATAAGTTAATACAAATTAGGACAATGGTAATATAGCAACTCCGTAGCTACGCGGCTACCGAAGGCTTGGCGGGGGAGCTATACACACATGCGCACTGGGCAGAAAGAACAAAACTAAAACCCTGCAACCCGGAAACATAGAAACATAGAAAATAGGTGCAGGAGTAGGCCATTCGGCCCTTCGAGCCTGAACCGCCATTTATTATGATCATGGCTGATCATCCAACTCAGAACCCCGCCCCAGCCTTCCCTCCATACCCCCTGACCCCTGTAGCCACAAGGGCCATATCTAACTCCCTCTTAAACATAGCCAATGAACTGGCCTCAACAGTTTCCTGTGGCAGAGAATTCCACAGATTCACCACTCTCTGTGTGAAGAAGTTTTTCCTAATCTCGGTCCTAAAAGGCTTCCCCTTTATCCTCAAACTGTGACCCCTCGTTCTGGACTTCCCCAACATCGGGAACAATCTTCCTGCATCTAGCCTGTCCAATCCCTTTAGGATCTTATACGTTTCAATCAGATCCCCCCTCAATCTTCTAAATTCCAACGAGTACAAGCCCAGTTCATCCAGTCTTTCTTCATATGAAAGTCCTGCCATCCCAGGAATCAATCTGGTGAACCTTCTTTGTACTCCCTCTATGGCAAAGATGTCTTTCCTCAGATTAGGGGACCAAAACTGCACACAATACTCCAGCTGTGGTCTCACCAAGGCCTTGTACAACTGCAGTAGTACCTCCCTGCTCCTGTACTCGAATCCTCTCGCTATAAATGCCAGCATACCATTCGCCTTTTTCACCGTCTGCTGTACCTGCATGCCCACTTTCAATGACTGGTGTATAATGACACCCAGGTCTCGTTGCACCTCCCCTTTTCCTAATCGGCCACCATTCAGATAATAATCTGTTTTCCTATTTTTGCCACCAAAGTGGATAACTTCACATTTATCCACATTAAATTGCATCTGCCATGAGTTTGCCCACTCACCCAACCTATCCAAGTCACCCTGCATCCTCTTAGCATCCTCCTCACTGCTAACAATGCCACCCAGCTTCGTGTCATCCGCAAACTTGGAGATGCTGCATTTAATTCCCTCATCCAAGTCATTAATATATATTGTAAACAACTGGGGTCCCAGCACTGAGCCTTGCGGTACCCCACTAGTCACCGCCTGCCATTCTGAAAAGGTCCCGTTTATTCCCACTCTTTGCTTCCTGTCTGCTAACCAATTCTCCACCCACACCAATACCTTACCCCCAATACCGTGTGCTTTAAGTTTGCACACTAATCTCCTGTGTGGGACCTTGTCAAAAGCCTTTTGAAAATCCAAATATACCACATCCACTGGTTCTCCCCTATCCACTCTACTAGTTACATCCTCAAAAAATTCTATGAGATTCGTCAGACATGATTTTCCTTTCACAAATCCATGCTGACTTTGTCCGATCATTTCACCGCTTTCCAAATGTGCTGTTATCACATCCTTGATAACTGACTCCAGCAGTTTCCCCACCACCGACGTTAGGCTAACCGGTCTATAATTCCCCGATTTCTCTCTCCCTCCCTTTTTAAAAAGTGGGGTTACATGAGCCACCCTCCAATCCTCAGGAACTAGTCCAGAATCTAACGAGTTTTGAAAAATTATCACTAATGCATCCACTATTTCTTGGGCTACTTCCTTAAGCACTCTAGGATGCAGACCATCTGGCCCTGGGGATTTATCTGCCTTCAATCCCTTCAATTTACCTAACACCACTTCCCTACTAACATGTATTTCACTCAGTTCCTCCATCTCACTGGACCCTCTGTCCCTTACTATTTCTGGAAGATTATTTATGTCCTCCTTAGTGAAGACAGAACCAAAGTAATTATTCAGTTGGTCTGCCATGTCCTTGCTCCCCATAATCAATTCACCTGTTTCTGTCTGCAGGGGACCTACATTTGTCTTTACCAGTCTTTTCCTTTTTACATTTCTATAAAAGCTTTTACAGTCCGTTTTTATGTTCCCCGCCAGTTTTCTCTCATAATCTTTTTTCCCCTTCCTAATTAAGCCCTTTGTCCTCCTCTGCTGAACTCTGAATTTCTCCCAGTCCTCAGGTGAGCCACTTTCTCTGGCTAATTTGTATGCTACTTCTTTGGAATTGATACTATCCCTAATTTCTCTTGTCAGCCACAGGTGCACTACCTTCCTTGATTTATTCTTTTGCCAAATTGGGATGAACAATTGTTGTAGTTCATCCATGCAACCTTTAAATGCTTGCCATTGCATATCCACCGTCAATCCTTTAAGTGTCATTTGCCAGTCTATCTTAGCTAATTCACGTCTCATACCTTCAAAGTTACCCCTCTTTAAGTTCAGAACCTTTGTTTCTGAATTAACTATGTCACTCTCCATATTAATGAAGAATTCCACCATATTATGGTCACTCTTACCCAAGGGGCCTCTCACGACAAGATCGCTAATTAACCCTTCCTCATTGCTCAAAACCCAGTCTAGAATAGCCTGCTCTCTAGTTGGTTCCTCGACATGTTGGTTCAAAAAACCATCCCGCATACATTCCAAGAAATCCTCTTCCTCAGCACCTTTACCAATTTGGTTCACCCAGTCTACATGTAGATTGAAGTCACCCATTATAACTGCTGTTCCTTTATTGCACACATTTCTAATTTCCTGTTTAATACCATCTCCGACCTCACTACTACTGTTAGGTGGCCTGTACACAACTCCCACCAGCGTCTTCTGCCCCTTAGTGTTACGCAGCTCTACCCATATCGATTCCACATCTTCCCGGCGTATGTCCTTCCTTTCTATTGCGTTAATCTCTTCTTTAACCAGCAATGCCACCCCACCTCCCCTTCCTTCATGTCTATCCCTCCTGAATATTGAATATCCCTGAACGTTGAGCTCCCATCCCTGGTCACCCTGGAGCCATGTCTCTGTGATCCCAACTATATCATAATCATTAATAACAATCTGCACGTTCAATTCATCCACCTTATTACGAATGCTCCTTGCATTGACACATAAAGCCTTCAGGCGCTCTTTTACAACTCTCTTAGCCCTTATACAATTATGTTGAAAAGTGGCCCTTTTTAATGCTTGCTCTGGATTTGTCGGCCTGGCACTTTTACTTTTCTCCTTTGTACTTTTTGCTTCTACGCTCACTTTACACCCCTCTGTCTCTCTGCACTGGTTCCCATCCCTCTGTTGTGAACAAACCTCCTCACGCCTAGCCTCTTTAATTTGATTCCCACCCCCCAACCATTCTAGTTTAAAGTCACCTCAGTAGCCCCCGCTAATCTCCCTGCCAGGATATTGGTCCCCCTAGGATTCAAGTGTAACCCGTCCTTTTTGTACAGGTCACGCCTGCGCCAAAAGAGGTCCCAATGATCCAAAAACTTGAATCCCTGCCCCCTGCTCCAATCCCTCAGCCACGCATTTATCCTCCACCTCATCGCATTCCTACTCTCACTGTCGCGTGGCACAGGCAGTAATCCCGAGATTACTACCTTTGCGGTCCTTTTTCTCAACTCCCTTCCTAGCTCCCTATATTCTCCTTTCAGGACCTCATCCCTTTTCCTACCTATGTCATTGGTACCTATATGTACCATGACCTCTGGCTCCTCACCCTCCCACTTCAGGATATCTTGGACACGATCAGAAATATCCCGGACCCTGGCACCAGGGAGGGAAACTACCATCCGGGTCTCTGGACTGTTTCTCTGGATTGTTTCTTTAAACAATCTCTCTTTACAAACAGCTTTCAGTAGCTGGAGTATTGCTATATTACCATTATCCTAATTAGTATTATTGTTTTTATAATGCTCACATTACAACAGTATTTGTGAATTTATTTATTTTTCATTTTTTTTCCGGATTTACTGGGAAAGTCTCGAAGATCGACCGGTTGGCAACCACTAATCTAAATGGAGAGAAGTTTCAAACATCAGAGGTGCAGAAGGATTTAGGAGTACCAGAAGGTTAATTTACAGGTTGCGTCTCTGGTAAAGAAGGCAAATACAATGTTGGTATTTATTTAAACGGGGATAGAATACTGTATAAAAGCAAGGAGATAATGCTGAGACACTAGTCAGGCCACACTTGGAGTATTGTCAACAGTTTTGGGCCTCATATCTCAGAAAGGATGTGTTGTCACTGGAGAGAGTCCAGAGGAGGTTCACGAGGATGATTCCGGGAATGAAGGGCTTAACATATGATAAACGTTTGGCAGCTTTGGGGCTGTACTCACTGGAATTTAGAAGAATGTGAGCAATCTCGTTGAAACCTACCAAATGTTGAAAAGATAGGGTGTATGAGTAGAGCATGTTTCCTATGGTGGGGGTATCCAGAACTAGAGGGCACACTTCAAAACGGAGGGACAATCCTTTAGAACAGAGGTAAGGAGGAATTATTTTAGCCAGAGAGTAGTGAATCTGTGGAATGCTCTGCCACAGTCTGCAGTGCAGGCCAAATCTTCCCATATATTTAAGGTGGAAGATGATCATTTCCTGATTGGTCAGAGCATCAAAAGATATAGCAAGAAGGTGGGTAAATTGGGTTGAGTGGGATCCGGGATCAGCCATGATGGAAAACTCGATGGGCTAATGGCCTGATTCTGCTCATATGTCTTATGGATCTTAAATGCAAGTGAATTGTTCTTGTACCTGAAACACTTGCACAGGTCCCTGGGTGGTGGGAAGGAAATGATGAAAAGGCGGGTGTTGCAAATCCTGTGGTTGGTTACAGGAAGAGTTGCTGTGAGAAAGAGAGTCGGCATTAATAGAGAAGGAAGAGTAAGCAAAGGATCATGAAGTGCTGAGGGGTGAGAGGAAGATGCATAAGATCTTAAAGGTGCTGGAAATCATATTTGTTGCAACTGTTGAACCTGATGGCGGATGAGGTGGAAGATGGGCAAAAGGTGAATCTCTTTCTGTGGACAAGAGGAGCAGGAGTAAAGAATTGAAAGAAGGAAAATGGAATTGACTCCACTCCACTTGATTTCTCTGTTTTCTGCCTTGCTTAACAGCTGTTACCTGATACTGTATGTAATGAGTTTTTTATGACTCGCTAAATAAGCTCACATTTTCATTGAAACTTTCAGTCACTCAGGATACTTCAAAGTGATTTACAGCCAAATTACTTTCCTTGTGTATACTCGCAGTAATACACTCCATTAAATCATGGTAAATGATTAATGGTTTAACAGGAAAATCTTTTGTTTGACTTGTATGTACCAGGTACAGGGGACACTGGTCCAGAAAGTTTCATTGTCCTGCCTGAGGAAATAAAAATGATAACTATAACAGTATTTTCTTTTTTTTACAGTATCTTCATTCCATGCTTTTTGTCCGTCTTTCCCCGCGGTGCGATGAACTATCTAAATCTTACTGGCTGATCTTTGAGACAATGAAGCATTTTTGAAGTACAATCATTCATGCATTGTAGAAAATGCATATGCAGAGCAGTGACACATGTATTGTGGAAATACATTACTTCCAAAATTAATTTTTATTTCCTAGTATAGCTTCTTACCTGCAGATTGACTTTACCTTCCAGGGAGATGACAGATGAACAGTTCTGCAAATAACTAAAGGCCCTCAAATTATAAATGGCATCATGTATGTAAGAAAGCACCATATTCCAGCTACATGTTACTTGGAATTATCTGGAATTAAGTTTAAAATAAGGTTCTATTTTGTAGATAGGATTATTAGATTATGGGGACACTCAGTCCTCGTTTATTGTCATTTAGAAATGTATGCATTAAAAAATGATACAATGTTCCTCCAGTATGATATCACAGAAACACAAGACAGACCAAGACTAAAACTGACAAAAACCACAAGCAAAACCGTAATTTGATAAGAGCAGACCATGGGCACAGTAAAAAAAAGTCTCGAAGTCCTGATAGCCCCAACATCTCATGCAGACCGTAGAAGGGAGAAACCCTTCTTGCCATGAGCTTCCAGCACCGCAAACTTGCCGATGCAGCACCCTGGAAGCACCCAACCACATCACTTACTGGAGAAAAACAACTCCACTCGGCCAACAATTGATTATGAATTTGCAATGGAATAATTTACTGCTGTGTATCATGGCCTCAATTGAATCATCAATGATTGAAACCAATAACTCTTTTTCTCTTTTCGCAGATGTTGCCTGACTAGCATTTTCAATTTTTATTTCTATCCTGACAAGTATTAACCAGGATCCAATAGCTTCTGCTTTAAGCTCACATCTTCTTCTGGCAGATGATTCAGTCTGCACCAAATCTCTTACTAATAACGTCCTCAAAGGAAGTTGATTAGAAACCTAGGAAGGATTGGAATGGCAGCCTTCAAAGGCATAGTGATCATAGTAGCTAAGTCACTGGACTACAGCCAGAGTACTGGATCATTAATGCAGAAACATACACTCAGTGGCCACATTATTAGGTACAGGAGCTACCTAATAGATTGGCCATTGAGTGTGTGTTTGTGGTTTTCTGCTGCTGTAGTCCATCCACTTCTATGTGTTATGCATTCAGAGATGCTCTTCTGCACACCACTGTTGTAACATGTGGTTATTTGAGTTATTGTTCCTTCCTGTCCACTTGAACTAGTCTGATCATTCTCCTCTGAACTCTCTCATTAACAATGCATTTTTGCCCATAGAATTGCCATTCCCTGGATGTTTTGTTTTGTTTCTTGCACAACTCTCTGTAAACCTTAGAGAATGTTGTGCTTGAAAATCCCAGGAGATCAGCAACAGATTGTTGGTGCCACCCTTTCTGGCACCAACAATCATTCCACAATCAAAGTCACTTAGATCCCATTTCTTCCCCATTCTGGTGTTTTGTCTGAACAACAAATCGACCCCTTGACAATGACGGTATGCTCTAATGCATAGAATTGCTGCCACATGATTGGCTGATTAGTTATTTGTGTCGATGAGCAGGTGCATAGGTGCACCTAATAAAGTGGCTACTGAGTGTAGATGTTATGGCAATCATGGAAGTTAGGGAATTTAAATTCTAATAATTAAAAGCAAAAGCAAAATTTTTGTTTCCTTTAAGAATTAGCTATGAAACCATCGAATTGTAGACAGCAATCTTGTTCATTAATATCTACAGAGAAGACGATCTGCCATCTTTATGGTGTCTGGCCTCTTTGTGACTCCAGGCCCACTCATACTGTTGACCGTCTACTACCTCCTCAATTCAACAACTGTTAGGGATGTACAAAAAACGTTGGGATTTCTAACAACGTTTATTTTGTGGGAACCAACGAATTATAACAAACTGGACTTGTATTTTGTAGTAGTAAAGCTGTAATCCAATTATTCAGGTAAATCAAAGGCAAGCATTTCAATCCCTATTTTGTTTGCTTCTGTGAAAGCTTCCTGCCTATCATTTATTAAGCACTTATAATTGACGGCTGTCTGTAAATGCATTTAATTTTTGGAATAATTGCTCGAAGTATGTAAAGGCAGGCAGAGCCCTGATACTATATGGAGTAAACCTGGGACCAAAGTAACAACAAAGGCAATTCTCATTCTGCTGTGATGTCTGAAGACATCAGTAAAAGGAATCAAACAGTACATTTTAAACATGTTATTCATAGCTCAAACTGAAGGGAACCATTCGTATAAAAATATTGAAGTTATTTTTGAATTGTCAAGTCAATAGATTGTAGAAGCACTTCTGCCAGTGATTGTTTAAAAAAGAATCGGGTAACTAGAAGGCTTATTCATCTGTGACGTGATATTTTATTGCTGGAAATGACTCCAAGATTACATCTAAACATTTACCTTTCAGGCAATGCCATCTGAACATATATTGCTGGTCACTTATCTAATCTAAAGTGACTGTTCCTTGAAAAGTAATGAATTAGCTGTGATACACTGGGTCATGCTGTAGTTATGAAAAGTGCTTTTTAAATTACTTTTTTTGAAGTGAGGACACTTAAAGAGAGGAATAAATAGTGTAGGTTGGTCCACTGAATAAGGAATGACTTCATATGTTGGCCCAGGCCATGCTGAGCAACGCTCTTGAGTGAGTGCCTACTCTGCACTATTGGTACATTATGCAATGGGACAAAATAAGATAATTTGAGGGAGGAAACATCAGTTAAGTTGCAATGTGAAGATTATTTCTCATAAATTCAGTTTATTTACTTGAATTGAACAGCCTTTCAAAGGTTCATTTTATTATTGAAGTATGTATACAGAATTCAACTCTGAGATTTATCTTCTCCAGATAGCCATAAAATACAGAAAACCATAGAAGTAGTTGAAAGAAAAACCTCAATCCCCCCCCTCAAATGAAAAGGAAAAGGAACAATAACTCACAAACCCCAAACCCCCAACCCCTCCCTTGCACAAAAACTAACAGAGCAGCCACATAGAGAAACAGCAACAAGAACATCAAACCACAAATTCTCAGCCTGCCAATCGGCAACAAGGAAGAATGGGTGAGAACACAAAAACTACATAGAACTGAAAGAGGCCAATATGAACTACAGTTAGTTTGAACTCTCCAAGGCAGCGACTTGAACCAGCGGCAGTGACACGAACCAGCAGCCTCTTTGAGGGAAGTGACTCGAACCAGTGGCCTCTCTGAAAGCAGCAACGTCAACCAGCAGCCTCTGCAAGGGCTGCGACTTGAACCAGTGGGTTCTCTGAGGGAAGCGACTCTAACCAGTGGCCTCTCTGAGGGAAGCGACATGAACCAGCAGCCTCTGCAAGGGCAGTGAGATGAATCAGTCGGTCTCTCCAAGGGAAGCAAGGGAAGGATTTGTTCTCCAATGCATTGCCTGTTGAAAATAACTACTGTAACTAATGTGCAAAAGCAGAGCACCAAAAACTGTTACCATCTCCCTAAGACTACCCTGACTTGCTGTTGTCTGGTTGAAACTCTGCTAAGCGAAATGAACATCTGTTGCTGCAAAAAAAAATACACTTCATGATCAAATGTGGATTTTTTAAAAACTCAGCTGAAATTTAAATGCACTGTTCCTAATGTGAATTAGTAATTTACAGTTAGTTAATCCTTTAATCCCTTGCCACATTTTTATGATTGCTGTTTCTTCATGTAGTCTGCTTTCTTCGTAATTGTGTCATCTCACTTTCTGTTTTGTTCTGGCTTATTTTCATCTGGTTTTCGGGCTTTCGCAAATCTGAATACTGGATCTTTTTGGCAGTGTTAAAAGTGGCAGAACTGCTTATTCCTCTCACTGTCTAAACATACTGAGTTCTTCCAGCAGAAAACTGATCTTTTGTCCTAAACACAAGAGATTCTGCACATGCTAGAAATCTTGAGAAACATACAAAATGGTGGAGGAACTGAGCAAGGCAGGCATCATATATGAAGGGGATTAAACAGTCGCTTTCTAGCTTCTGTCCCTTTCCTTTCCAGTCCTGATGAAGGATCTCAACATGAAACATCAAATGTTTATGCTCCTGCGTAGATGCAGCCTGACTTACCAAGTTCCTCCAGCATTTTGTGTGTGTTGATTTTTTTGTCTCATTTTCCAGCGCTTTTGAGTAGCTGATTACATTGATGCCTGTGTGGTCGTTTAGGACAGTGATTGTTGAGCAAATGGTCACTTGTACAGCAAAAGGGAGTATTCTGCTGCTATGCCCATAGATTTCCCTTAGAGATGGCGGATAGCGGTATAGTCCCAGGAACTAATGAGGGTGCTGGGTTACAGATGCAGAAAAAAAATATTCAAAGAAGTGGACAGTTTTTCCTGCCTGATTCTTGGATGGAAGATTCCGATGTAAACATATGGATATAAATTCGGTTGACCCCAATCCAGTGTTGATAGAGGCAGTGTTGGGCTGTTAAATTAGGATGGCATGGCAGTGCAGTGACACGCTTTACGGTGCCAACAATCTGGGTTCAATTCCCGCTGTGCTCTAGGAGTTCATGCGTTCTCCTTGTGACTGCGTGGGATTTCTCTGTGTGCTCTCGGTAAGTTGTGAGCATGCTAAATTGGCACCAGAAGCATGCCAGCACTTGTGGACTGCCCATGCACATCCTCACACTGTATTGGTTGTAGGTTCAGCTGCTTTTCACTGTATGTTTCGATTAACTGTACATGTGTCAAATAAAGCTAATCTAATCTTTATATAAAAGCCCTTCTACTCTCCTTGATTGATGAGAGAGATCTGATGGTAATGCTTTGAAGAAATTTGAAGGCAGTTTTTCTTTTCCTTATCTATAATGTCAATGCAGCCTTGTGTCTCCTTCCTCACTCTACCTAAAGCAATGTTTCCTTGATAGCTGTGTTCATCCTGCTAGGTCATCTGTCTCATTATGGCAATGACGCTACTTTCAAAGGAGCTTTCCAGTGAATTCCATTTGCGTAGTTCTTCGAAGCCCTGGAAATATTTGCAGATATATACCTTGCTCTGCTGGCTACTCAACTTTCAATTGTTTGGTCTCATGAATTATTGCATGAACATTCAGTTTCATGATGCTTTTTCTTCAGTGATACACAATCGAAAGGAGACTACCCTCTTTCCCCAGCGTGAGGCATTTCTGACTTGTGTTTTTAGTTTTTGTAAAATCCAACTGGCACTTATTACCTGCAGTCATGCTGACAATCACATAGTGATCTTTGCGTCTATGGTTGGTCCCTGAGGAAACAAGCAGTATTTTTAGTCTGCAGCATTGAACTGGGAGGGCTTTAAGATAAGTAACGTGCTTTCCTATATCCTCAACCTTCATATATACTATCTTCTCACCATTTTTTGTTTTCTTCTCTGCAAATCATTTGATATCCTCTATCCTCCCAGCTGGGATATGCTGTCCTTCTATCCACTCTCCCATAAATCATATCTCACTTAGTGATTGACAGACTTGGGAAAAAGAAAAAATGTGGAGTCAGGAGTTGCAAATGAAGCTTGATGCAGTGATTAAATTGGTCATCTCTGTCCACCTCTGCAGCACTCAAGTGCACCCTAATGGACCAGTTAACTTTCTAGTCAGACATCTCTGAAGCCCATCTGTCCCCAATTGCTTTTTTAAATGTGTATTCTTACTCTTTTTTTTTGTTGTTTGAGCCTTCCTTCTACCATTACCACTTAAAATCTGATTTCATTTTCTGTGAAATTACAAAGAGAAACCAAGCGACATAGGTGCTAACAAGTCTTTGCTCCCAGAAGAGCTCAGTGCCTTCTCTGCTTGCTTTGACTGTTAAACCATTGAGGAACCGTCATGAACACCCACAGGCCCTGATGACCCTGTGGTTTTAGTCTCTGAGGCCAGCATGAGAGTATCTATTCAAGGAAAAACATCAAGCCCCCAACATGCAAAAAAAAAGAACAAATCATGAAAAGCAGGGAATATAAAACACCAAACCGTAAATCATCGAACCAGTCCAGGTGTATTCAGCTCAGTTCAGTTCAATCTAGCTCTACGTCATTCATTAACTTCGGACCACAGAGCCAGTCCGACCTGGTTAAAATTGCACAAAATAGCAACAAAAAGGAGTGACCAGAAACCAGAAACAAATCATAATGTGAACTACAGAGTCCAATCCACAAACTGCATTGACTAAACCTTGACCAAGATTGAGGACTCCGGCAGCATCGTGTGAGAAGAAGATAGAGACCATTTGAATGCAGAGATCTTCCTCCAGGAGCAGTGGACAAGAGGGAGTCCAGAGCCAGAGGCCACAATTTGAGAATAAGGGGTAGGCCATTTAGAACGGAGTTGAGGAAAGACTTTTTCACCCAGAGAGTTGTGGATCTGTGGAATGCTCTGCATCAGAAGGCAGTGGAGGCCAATTCTCTGGATGCTTTCAAGAAAGAGTTAGATAGAGCTCTTAATGATAGCGGAGTCAAGGGATATGGGGAGAAGGCAGGAACAGGGTACTGATTGTGGATGATCAGCCATGATCACAGTGAATGGTGGTGCTGGCTCGAAGGGCCGAATGGCCTACCCCTGCATCTATTGTCTACTGTCTATTGCCTTTGGTTGAGTTGTTCTCTGGCAGCAGCTTCCCTAAGAATTTGGCACTGTGTTTGTGAATCTGATTTAGAACTGCTCTGGCAAATGTCTGCAGGCATATTCTGAAGCAGAGCGACAATCTGCACTGGTTTCTGGATTCCTCTGTATGTCTACAGATCAGTGTGCAGGGTCAAACAGAAAGCAAAGAGAAAAAGCAACAGCCACATATCACAGTTGAGAAACCCGAAATAAGAGTAGAAAATAATGGAAATAGGTCCAGTAGCATCTGTGAAGAGGAAAAGAGAATTCAGAATTTTGAGATGGATAATGTCATCAGAACTATTTCTGAATCAATTATATAAGGTAGATGAAATGCCTACAGCTGCACAACATCCTAGTCCTCATCTTTGGTATGGCTTTGGAATATTCTTCAAATGTAAGTGGCCAGTTTGGGACCAGACAATGTCCTTGCTGTAGTCAGTGAGGCAATTGTGACTGAAAACTGCTTGAAAGGTACTTTCATCTGAGAGTATAGTAACAGGACAGGAAATGACTGAATTAGATTTGTGACCAAGCCCTAACTGACCAATGTCCTAAAGTTGCTAATATTGTCACTGTACTTAGCCATATTAAGTAGCATGGCTTGTTTTGGGGGAGTTTTCCAGCATGTGGTCAGGCCTCATAGTCTGAGGTAAAACAATATCAACGCAGAAAAATGTATAAAAGCTGCCTGCAGAGTGCAGTGCAGGTAAACAGTAAAGTGCAAGAACATAATAAGGTAGATTGTTAGGCCATGAGTCCATTTTATAGTACGAGAGGTCCATTCAAGAGTCTGATTATAGTAGGACGGAGCTATCCTTGAACCTTCTGGTAGATATTCTTAGTCTTTTGTATCTTCTGTCCAATGGAAGAGGGGAGAAGAAAGTCCAGAGTGCGTGGGGTCTTTGATTATGCTGACAGTGTTATTGAGGCAGTTGGAAGTATTAAGAGATTACATAGAGGGGAGGTTGGTTCCTCTGATGTGCTGAGCTGTGTCCACAACTCTGTAGTTTCTTGTGGTCACATACAGAGCAGTTGCCATATCAAGCCATTATGCATCCAGACAGAATGCTTTATATGGTTCATGAATAAAGATTAGTAAGTGTCAATGGGGACATCCTGAATTTCTTCTGCTCACCTTAGGAAGTAGAAGTGGCAGTGAGCTTTTCTGGCCATGACATCACGGTAGTGGGACCAAGACAAGTTACTAGTGATGTTTACACCAAGGAACCTGAAGCTCTCAACCCCCTCATCCATATTACCACTGATGTGGACAGGCTGTAAGAACATAAGAAATAGGAGCAGGAGTAGACCATCTGGCCTGTCGATCCTGCTCCGCCATTTGATAAGGTCATGGCTGATCAAACCATGGATTCATATCCACCTACCTGCCTTTTCCCCGTAACCCTTAATTCCCCTACTGTGCAAAATATATCCAATCTTGTCTTAAATATATTTACTGAGGTAGCCTCCACTGCTTCATTGGGCAGAGACCTCCACAGATTCACCACTCTTTGGGAAAACTAGTTCCTCCTTATCTCCGTTCTAAATTTATTCCCCCGAATCTTGAGGCTATGTACCTTAGTTCTTGTCTCACTTACCAGTGGAAACAACTTTCCTGTCTCTATCTTGTCTATCCCTTTCACAATTTTATATGTTTCTATAGGATCTCCTCTCACTCTTCTGAATTCCAGCGAATACTGTCCCAGTCAACTCAATCTCTCCTCATAGTCTAACCCCCTCATCTTGGAATCAACCTGGTGAACCTCCTCTACACTGCCTCCAAAGCCATGTGCACTGCCCCTCCTTCCCTTTTCCAAAGTCAATCATCAGCTTTTTTGTTTTATAGACTTTGAGGGAAAGGCTGTTGTCATGACACCATGTCACTAATTTCTCTATCTCTTTCCTGTACTCTCTTTGAGATGCGGCTTCCTACAGTAGTATCACCCGTAAACTTGTAGATGGAGTTAAAGCAAAATCTGGCCACGTGGTCATGAGTATACAGAGAGAAGAATAGGGGTCTTAGGACACAGGAGCACCAGAGTTTGGAATCATCGTGGTGGAAGAGTTTCTGCCTGTCCTTACTGATTATGCTCTGTTGGTCAGAAAGTTAAGGATTCAGTTGCAGAGTGAGGCTTTAACTGCCAGGATTAAGAGTTTGGTAACGAGTTTCCTTTGAATAGTAGCATTGAAGGCAGGACTATAGTCAATAACCTATCATCTGATGTAAGTGCCTTTACTGTTCAGATGCTCCAAAGAGGAGTGTAGGGCCAGGGATAGGTGTCTGCCATAGACCCGTTTTGGTGAGAGGTAAGCTGCAGTGGATTAAAGTTGTCTGCAAAATTGCAAAACCGAAGTTACTGCATGTCATGACCACCTTCTTGAAGCATGTGATAACAGTAGTTACAGCCATGAGGCAATAGTCATTATGGTACATTATTTTGTTTTTCTTTGATATTGGCAAGATAGTGGCTGTCTGAAAGAAGGAGGGAAACGTAGCTTGAAGCAGGAAAAGTTTAATAGTATCTGCAAGTTCCCCTGCCAGGTGATCAGCCTAGGATCTAAGGACACAGCCAGGAATCCCACCTGGGCCCAATGCTTTTTTTTTAGTTTAAGCTAACTTGGCAGTGGGGTGGGAACTGGAGTGAAGGGACTCAGGATAGGACAGATGGTAAAGCGTGCAGTCAGACTGTCAGGAAGGGCAGGCAGGTGGTGGGACATAGTTGCAGCCAACAGGGTGAGTAGCAGTACATTAGGGACGCAAATTCAAAAAAGGGTAGCAAATACGGTACACAAGGTGTTGTATCTCAATGCACGGATCTTGTTGCACTATTACAGATTGCCAGGTATGATGTTGTGGCCATCACTGGATCGTGGCTGAAGGATGGTTGTAAATGGGACCTTGATGTCCAAGGTGACATGTTGTATCGGACGGATAGGAAGGTAAGGCAGAGGGGGAGGCTTGGCTCTACTGGTAAAGAATGGCATCAAATCGGTAGAAAGATGTGACATAGGATCAGAAGATGTTGAATCCTTGTGGATTGAGTTAAGCAACTGCAAGGATAAAAGGACCCTGATGGCAGATGTATACAGGCCTCCCAGTGGTGGTTGGGGGGTGGACCACAGGTTACAACAGGAAATAGAAAAGGCATGTCAAAAGGGCAATGTTATGATAGTCATGGGAGATTTTAATATGCAAGTCAATTGGGAAAATTGGTAATGGATCTCAAGAGAATGAGTTTGTTGAATGCCCAAGAGATGGCTTTTTAGAGCAGTTTGTTGTTGAGCTTACTAGGGGATCAGCTATACTAGATTTGGGTGTTATGTAATGAACCAGAGGCGACTAGAGAGCTTAAGGTAAAAGAACCCTTGGGAACCAGTGACCACAATATGATTGAGTTCAACTTCAAATTTGATAGGGAAAAAGTAAAGTCTGACATAGCTGTATTTTAGTGGAGTAAGGGGAATTACAATGGTATGAGCAAGGAATTAACCAACGTAAATTGCAAGGAGTTGCTTGTGGGGATGTCAGCAGAGCAGCAATGGTGTGCCTTTCTGGAAAAAATGAGGGAGGTGCCGGACATGTGTATACCAAAACTGAAGAAGAACTCAAATGGCAAAATAGTACAACCAAGTCTGAATAAGGAAGTCAAAGCAAATGTAAAAACAAAAGAGTGGGCATACAACAAAGCAAAAATTAGTGGGAAGGTAGAGTATTGGGAAGTTTGTAAAAACCTACGGAGAGCAATTAAAAGAATCATTAGAAGGGAAAAGAGGAAATATGAAAGCAAACTAGCAAATAATATCAAAGTGGATAGTAAAAGCTTTTTCATGTATATAAAAAATAAAAGAGAGATGAGAGTGGATATAGGACCACTAGAAAATGAGGCAGGAGAAATACTAATGGAGGACAAGGAGATGGCAGATGAACTAAATGAGTATTTTGCATCAGTCTTCATTGTGGAAGACACTAGCAGTGTGCCAGATGTTATAGTGTGTGAAGGAAGAGAAGTGGGTACAGTTACTATTACAAAAGGAGAAAGTGCTCAAAAGCTGAAAGACCTAAAAGTACATAAGTCATCTGGACCAGATGAACTGCACTCTAGGGTTCTGAAAGAGGTAGCATTAGAAATTGTGGTGGCATTAGAAATGATCTTCCAAAAATCATTGAACTCTGACATGGTGCCAGAGGACTGAAAAATTGCAGATGTTATTCCACTCCTTAAGAAAGGAGGAAATCAGCAGAAAGGAAATTATAGACCAGTTAGCCTGACCTCAGTGGTTGGGAAGATGTTAGAGTCAATTGTTAAGGACGACGTGATGGAGTACTTGGTGACATAAGACAAGATAGGACAAAGTCTGCATGGTTTCCTTCAGGGAAAATCCTGCCTGATGAACCTGTTGGAATTCTTTGAAGAGATTACAAGTAGGATTGATAAAGGGGATGTAGTGGATGTTGTATATTTGGACTTTCAGAAGGCCTTTGATGAGGTGCCACACATGAGGCTGCTTACCAAGTTAGGAGCCCGTGGTAATACAGAAAAATTACTAAGCTGGTTAGAGCATTGGCTGATGGGTATGAGGCAGTGAGTGGGGAAAAAAAGGATCCTTTTCTGGTTAACAGCTAGTGACCAGTGGTGTTCCGCAGGGGTCGGTGTTAGGATCACTTCTTTTTATGTTGTATATAAATGATTTCGATGAAATAATTGGCAATGTTGCCAAATTTGCAGATGATATGAAGATTGTTGGAGGGGCAGGTAGTGTTAAGGAAATGGGTAGGATGCAGAAGGACTTAGACAGATTAGGAGAATGAGCAAGAAAGTGGCAAATGAAATATAATGTTGAAAAATGCATGGTCATACACTTTCGTAGTTGATATAAATGTGCAGAATATTTTCTAAATGGGGAGAAAATCCAAAAATCTGAGATGCAAAGGGACCTGGGAGTCCTTGTGCAGAACACCCTAAAGGTTAACTTGCAGGTTGAGTCAGTGGTGAGGAAGGCAAATGCAATGTTTGCATCCATTTCAAGAGGTCTAAAATGCAAGAGCAGGGATCTATTGCTGAGGCTTTATAAGGCACTGGTGAGGCCTCACCTTGTGTATTGTGAACAGTTTTGGATTCCTCATCTTAGAAGAGATGTGCTGGCATTGTAGAGTCCAGAGGAATTTCACAATGATGATTCCAGGAATGAAAGGGTTGTCATACAAGGAATGTTTGTTGGCTCTGTGTCTGTACTCATTGGAATTTAGAAGGATGAGGGGAGATCTCATAGAAGCCTTTCGAATGTTGGAAGGTCGAGACAGAGTAAATGTGGAAAGGATGTTTCCCATGGTGGGAGAGTCTAGGACAAGAGGACACAACCTCAGGATAGAGGGGTGTCCATTCAAAACAGAGATGCTGAGAAATTTCTTTAGCCAGAGGATGGTGAAATTGTGGTATTTGTTGCCATGTGCAGCTGTGGAGGCCAGGTCATAGGGTGTATTTAAGGCAGAGATTGATAGGTTCTTGATTGGACATGGCATCAAAGGTTATAGGGAGAAGGCCGGGAAATGGGGTTGAGGAGGAGAAAAAAAAAGGATCAGCCATGATTAAATGGCGGAGCACACTTGATAGGCCAAATGACCTAATTTTGCTCCTACGTTTTATGGTCTTATGTTTCAGCGAGACATAGCACACAACAGTCCTTCAGTTTTCTTTTATACATCAGTCTTGCTTTTAGCTCATCAATTTTGTTCTCAGTGGCCTGGACGTTGCTAGTAGTATGCTCAGGAGGGGTGTCTTGAATCCGTGCTGTTTCAGCCTCACCTGCAGCCTAACCCTCTTGCCACACTTCTGAAGGTAACTGCTAGTTCTGAGGATTGGGCCTCATGTCAGGTCAGGCCTCGACTCCTGCTGCCTCCAAAGGTTGTGTCAGGCCTCAGGTCTTGGTCCCTGCTGCCTCTGTGAGTTGGACCTTGCATTGAGATGGACATCAGGCCTTGAGCCCAGCTGCCTCTGATAATTAGGTATCTTAGTCGTTCTAACCTCATGGGTTGGCATTATGTGTTTCAGCTGATCGGTCTTCACTTAAGTACAAATGTAAATACTTGAGCCTCTTCTGAGAGTTTGGTCTTGATGGTGGGATTTTGCTGGGGTCCTCGATTGCTTCGCATGGATAGACTGATTTGCTGGTCGGTTCCATTGGGGTGCCCAAGTTGGGTCAGTTGATCAGCTCCTGGAAGACAGGAGATTCCCAGATGGGTAAGAAGATTTAAAAGAAAATTATTAGTATTTCTTTGAGACAGTATTTAGATTTAAAAGAGCAGAATGATTATAATAGAAATAATGGATCTGCAGGGAGCACCTTGCAACGAGTCACCACACTCCATTGACATGGACTGAGTATGATTTGATCTGTATCAACAGTATGCAAGGCAATGTTTTTCACTGTATCTTGGTACATGTGACAATAATAACCCCTTACCAATCTTGGAATTTGTTGTTATCAATAGTGAATCAGATTGACTAAGTACTGGTGGGATTCTGAAGAGGAAGCTGTGGTGCAATTACAGAGTTAATGCAAACACGAGGAAATCTGCAGATGCTGGAAATTCAAGCAACACACACAAAGAATGCTGGAGAACGCAGCAGGCCGGGCAGCATCTATAGGAAGGGGTAAAGTCGACGCTTCAGGCTGAGACCCTTCGTCAGGACTAACTGAAAGAAGAGATAGTAAGAGATTTGAAAGTGGCAGGGGGAGGGGGAGATCCAAAATCCTAGGAGAAGACAGGAGGGGGAGGGATGCAGCTAAAAGTTGGAAAGTTGATTGGTAATAGGGATACAAGGCTGGAGAAGGGAGAGGATCATGGGACAGGAGGCCAAGGGAGAAAGGAAGGCGGGGGGGGGGAGAGCCCAGAGGATGGGCAAGGAATTATAGTGAGAGGGACAGAGGGAGGAAAAAAGAGAGAGAGAGAGAGAGAGAGAGAGAGAGAGAGAGAGAGAGAGAGAGAGAGAGGAGGAAAAAAAAAGAATAAATAAATAAATAAATAAGGGATGGGGTACGAAGGGGAGGTGGGCTATTAACGGAAGTTAGACAAGTCAATGTTCATGCGATCAGGTTGGAGGTTACCCAGACGGAATAGAAGTTGTTGTTCCTCCAACCTGAGTGTGGCTTCATCTTGACAGTAGAGGAGGCTGTGGATAGACATATCAGAATGGGAATGGGACGTGGAATTAAAATGTGTGGCCACTGAGAGATCCTGCCTTCTCTGGTGGGCAGAGCGTAGGTGCACAGCGAAACGGTCTCCCAGTCTGCGTCGGATCTCGCCAATATATAGAAGGCCGCACCGGGAGCACCGGACACAGTATATCACACCAGCTGACTCACAGGTGAAGTGTTGCCTCACCTGGAAGGACTGTCTGGGGCCCCGAATGGTGGTGAGGGAGGAAGAGTAAGGGCATGTGTAGCACTTGTTCTGCTTACAAGCATAAGTCACACCGTATGGTCAAGTTTGCTGTCTTGCTGTGGGTGATGTTGGCGCTTGTCCAACAGTATGTCTTTCTTCATGATATGGCTTGTGCATTTTTCTTCCTCTACCTTGTGCTGCGACCTTTTATTATGACATTTAAAAGACTGTGAAAATTACTGTCCATTTCAAACATTTCAGACAATCCAAGCATGTTTTACTTTCATTTGGTTGTTTCAGAATTAACTCCAGTTGCTCAGTATCTGCAGTTCTCTAGATTTGGTCTGACTATGATCATGACGATGGTTGGTAGAAATTATTTTGAGGAATGAAATCATGGTGATTTGTTGGCATATTGGTCAATTTCAATAAGAGGCGTGCGGTCTATAGACTTACTCTCACTCGATTTGGTAAATTGGGTTCAAACTGAAGCATGACAGAGCTAAACCAGGTCTGAGGAAATTCAGTCTAAAAGGGCTGTGGCTGTTGCTGGTGTGTGTGTTCACTTTGATCTAACATATGAGGACTTCAGCAGTCTTTTGGACCATCCAGGGAAGGACTGATTGTTCCTATATTCCTTCTCTGTGCCAGTGCTGTGTCCAAACCAGCTTTGCCCTCAGTGTCTCTGTGGGTACTGTCATGGTGGAGAAGGTAAAAATGACATTTTTTACCTCTGTTGCATTGTTGAGATTGATGGAATTCTGTACAACTCAAGATTGGACCTGATGGCCATTGCATTGAACCAAACTTAATCTTGGAACAGAGTTTGGAGTTAGATGGAAAAGCTACATCTTGATTCCTTTTTCTTTTCTCTTTCCAACACCACCTACCCTGTGATATGTTCATTCTTTATTTATAGAGTTTGCAAGGGTGGTATTTGTTTCTGTCTGGTGTGCAGATGGTTATCTCTTTCTGAAGATAAGACTGTGGTGAAGAATGATAGCCATTTTTCTGACTTTGTGGCTAGCACTGTGGAGGTTTGAAAGCTGCAGATGGGGTTCAATTTCTTATTCTAAGATCCTCTCATTTAAAGTTACTCAAGTTGTTAAAGGTATCTTAAGAAGGTGAGAGCCTAACATTTTCACACTCATTAATTCCAAACCAATAACCACAATGAAAAATGATATTAATACCAATAGGACACATGTGACACCTGTGTGGCACCCGTCTTATCGTGTGTGACTAGTCGCTACACTCTTTTGAGAAAATCACATTACGTTAGGTGCTAGTTGGCCATCAGATGATTCTGAGTATTGGAAGGAGGCAGTGAATAGAAACCACACACTTCTGGAGATAAGTTTTCTTTATATAAAAATATGTACATAATATTTACATGAGCAAGAACAATTCAAAATTCCAACATTCTGTTTAGGTTCCAAATCTTGGATATCAAAGCAAAACAAATTCTTTTTTAATTGGAATCAGTGAGATTCCTTTATTACTCTAATTTCTCTGATTAGATCTAGTGTTATTCCCTATTAAACAGTTTATAGACTAAACTTCCTTTTTTACTTATCCCTAGTTAGTTAGAAAACCAAATATAATTACTATTCTCAAATATTATACAAACAGTTAACTTCAGTTTCAGTTCTAGCAATATACCTACAAATTTAAATTCAAATTCAAAAATTATATATACACAGTTTAACTCCTTTCAGGACAATTCTCCAACTTTTAAACAAAGTAAATCTCATTTAGTAACTTATCAAAGTCTTTGCAAAAGTCATCAGTTCTTGCAGAAATTCAAACTTGGATTTTTCGAATGAAAATAAACTTATACATCCAACCATATTAAATCCTCTACGTCATTACACATTTCGTTCCCGCACTGGTTCGTCAACTCTTGAGTAGCTCGCCATCTTTTTTCTTGGTTTATTGAAATGAAATAGTTTATCATCCATGGCAAGTCAATTCACAAACATGTATAAAAAAACTTGACCAAATCCCTTGGTATGATTTTACAGAACTAATTCCTGACTACCCGGTAGCGATTTTGGACATTGGTCTCTGCCAATATTTTATCTTTATAGCTGCTGCACGTTATAGATGTAGCTTCAACAAATCTTTTACTGCTATTGTTTCTCCTCCAGGGGTTTCACCCTGATGGTTTCAAGTTAGTAGGGTGAAGATGCTCACTACTAATTCCACTCTTAACAATCCATGTCTTCAGCTTCTAATTGTTGCTGCGTTTCTCTCCTTGTCCGCCCTGCATCAGCCACACCTCCTCTCACATAGCACTTTTTTTCAAATTCTCTTTTTTTAAAATTGGTAAACCTTGTTTTCATCCCTCCACAGGTGGAGCTTTCTGATAGTACATCTTTGGGTTTAATTAACGTGGGTTACACAAGGCAAAGTCTGAAAGTAACTCAGTGATTACATTATTGACTCCTCTGTAAACAGGCAAATGAATCAGAGATTGGCCATTCAGCCTATCTAGTTGTGATGAACCACTCAGATTATCAGAAAGATAATTCCTTTGACCTTCCATTCCAGTGCTGTGAGCTGCTGAACCATGACCACGTCTCCCATCGGAAGTTTATTGTAGAAAGAGCATTTTCTCATTCCTGCTATACTTCCTCCTGTTTGTGTTCTGGTTTTGTATCACCAAAGCTTCATGCTAGGACCTTCTAAGCTATAGGTTTTTTCAAATCATGTTGGTGGCAGAGTTGAATTTATCAGATGTTCCATTCAGAGCGGTTTTGCTCTTACATTTCCACCATGCGTCAATTGCAAATCTTTGAGAAAGTGTTTCAGATAAAAACTGTAATAAAAGTGTCAGTGTTAAATATCTAAAAGAAAATTGAAGACATTGAAATATCATAATCAATAATCTTGAGTAAAGAGGAACAAACAAAAATCAAGCATGTTAACATGAATAATCTATTATGTAAGTTCAATCCTTTCTTTCCCAAATTTAATTTTCTTTTTGAATATTTTGATTTTATGGGTAGTATTTCTCTTGTGCAGTCATTTGGAGGTGGAGTACATGGCTGAAGGAGGTGTTCGATGCTTCTCCAGAGCTCAGGGGCATGTGAGAGTAACTGAAGACAATTCCTTCTGGCACCATTGTATCTTTCTCTTGCTGACATCCCAGTAAGCCAGGTCACTACTTGTCAACCAGAACTCATCAGCAAGAGGAAATTAAACCTGTAACACAACATTCTGTATTGTCCTCAGCATCACTGCTCAGAAAATTGTGGCATCTAATCCCTTGCACACTTAAACACAAGAGATTCTGCAGATGCTGGAAATCCAGAACAACACATAGAACATTCTTCAAATCCTTCCCCATCTTTCATTCTTCAGTCCTGACGAAGGGTTCCGGCCCAAAACGTCGACTCATCGTTTCTAACTGATGTTGCCCGACCTGCTGAGTTCATCCAGCGAACTGAAAGTGTTGCTTTGATCACAGCATCTGCAGATTATTTTGTGTTAACACACAGAAAATGCTGGTGGGACTCAGCAGATCAGACAATCTCTATGGAACAGAATAAACAGTTAATGTTTTGGGCCAAGACCCTTCATCAGAACTCACGAGTCAGGATCAGAGTCCCAATGAAGTGTCCTGGCTAAAACATCGACTGTTTATTAATTTCCATAGCTGCTGCTTAGCCTGCTGAGTTTGTGCAGCATTTTCTGTGTGTTGTACCTAATCCCTTGCACTGGTTTAGTCGTCAAACAGTGCACGTCACTTCATTATTTCAATATTAATGAGTGATCCATGGACTACATCACAGCTTCATAATTTCCTTGAGAATAGAATATATTGCTGCCACATCATTTCGATGTCCATTAATAAAGACCTCATACAAGCTCATTATATTATATGTTAGTCATCTACAGAAAGCATCATTGCCTCACTTCGTTATTTCCTTTGATGACAAACAAGTAATTGAAGGAGAGCAGACCTCCCTATTCTGAACTAAATATTGCCAGGCCATCTTGGTTTCAAACAGTGTGGCAGATCTTCGGTATTGTACCAGAGTGTTGACCGACAGTATGTGTGTCTGTGGTCCAGTGTCGGGAGAGGGCTGTTGATGAAGACTGGGTGACAGCCAGGACTGCAAAGTTTCTGTCTGTCACTCCTAAAGGGTTGCTTTTGTGTGTGCATGAAATACAACACTTTTATTTGAAAACGTGGATTATTGGATGAATATTACTCAGAAGCTGCTGGTGATTGAAGCAGCTGGCGTGAAGCAAGCTGCTCAAGATCTTTGCAAAATGGAAACTATGTACCATTAACTTGAGTAGCAATGGTGGTGTGAAGGAATTTCACATACATGTTCATCTTCACCACTGAGTCATGATTTTCTGATGTGCAGTTTCTGTTTCTGCTTCCATCATTGTGAGGGAGGACAAACTGTAATCAAAAAAAATACTTGCATTAAGCCATCTGGATGTTGCTCTTTGAGGTGGTTTGATTTGGTTGAAAACACCAAGCTGGGTGCCAAATTGATTTGGAGGGATTGATTAATCATTGATGGATGTTCTCATTTCACTGATGACAATTATTCCCGATTGGAACCATTTTTTGCAGTTCCCTCTTAGTTGTATGGGCCCATGCAATAGGTTAGGAAGGATTCTAAGGGTAACATTTGACACTGAATTAGTAGACCTGTGGGAGAAGAAACAGAACCAACAATGTCAATGCACCAATAAAACATTAATAGGTGTGTACTCGGTCAGGATAAAATTATAACTTTTGTTTGGGGCAGCATGGTTGTGTAACCGTTAGTGTGCCACTATTGGAGCTTGGGGCATCAGAGTTCAGAGTTTAAATCCAACGCTGTCTGTAGGAAGTTCATACGCCCTTCCCACGAGTGTGAGGGTTTCCTCCATGTGCTCCCGCATTCCAAAGACACACTGGTTCGTAGATTAATTGGTCATTGTACATTGTCCTGTGATTAGGCTGTGGTTGAATAGGTGGGTTGCTGTGTGGGGAGGCTCACTGGGCTGGATGGGCCTGTTCTGTTCTATATCTCTCAATAATCTTTTGAGAGCAGGGTACTAAGAGACCTATAAGAAAGAGGCTTTAATGACAATAGGACCATAGGGGCATAATTTAAATTTTAAAAAAGGATCTGTGACAGTAAATCACATATTGGGAGTGCCTTAAAGACAACTAGTTAGTTGAGAGGCTAAGATCAGGTGAGTGAATTTCAGAGCTTGGGGCTTCTGTAGAGTGAAAGGAGTGGGAGGATGATGAAAGGCTGGAACTACAGGAGTAAAATCATAGTAGAGCTGACAGAGATTTCATATCCCAACTACTGATCTAGATTGAACTGTTGAATGGAAACATCACCGGATCACATATTATACTTTCATACACGCTCAGTGGTTTATTGATAACTTCTATCTGACTCCATGTGAAATGTGCCATTGGGTTAATGTACTCAAGGCTTTTGGAATATCTGATTAGATAAAGGTTAACTTTATTTGTCATACATAGTAAAATGCATCATTTGCATCAAATTAAATTACATCTGTGAGGATTGTGTAGGGCAGCCTACAAGTGTTGCCAACAGAGCATGCCCATAACTTACTAACCCTAACCTGTACATCTTTGAAACGTGGAAGGAAACTGGAGCACCTGGAAGAATGGTCATAGTAGAATGTGCTAACTCCTTACAGTCAGTGGCAGGAATTGAACCCCAATGACGCTGGAAAGTGTTGCACTAACTGTTATGCTACTACGCCTCTGGACATGTAACTTGGTTTATTATCGTAACGTGTACCAAGGTGAAGTGAAAAGCATTTGTTTTGCTTGTCAGCTGGACAGATCATGCAATACCCTGTCAATGATGAAAAGGGGAACTACGGTCAGATCTCACTCCACATGCTGAACTTCAGCATGTAAGTTGCTAAATTTATAATTAAGTTTGGGAGAAAACAATTATGAGTAATATTTGTCAGCTAAATAAAAATACCTGCTGTGCAGTTGCACTTAAAATCAATGTTTCCTCATTGTGAAAAATTTCTCAGTTATGGAACAGTGCAGGAACAGATAAACAGTTTCTGCCTTTGAAAAGTGAGAAGCATTTAAATATTGCGGTGTCTGCTTGTGTTTGTTTTTTAGAGATAGGAATGTGAGTGTTTTACAGGGAGGACGGTCAACTTTGCTTCAGTTAAAGGAATCCTGTTTGTAATCAAACAAGCATGCACAAACTTGCTTGTATGTGGAGGGAATGTGCATTCTTATCGTGCAACTGCAGCCAATGCATATTATAACAGTCCAAATAGCAGTACTTCTACCTCAAGATTTTCTAAAGTTCCAGCTTAAAGAGGTTTTGTTTGTCCTTGAGTTGCCATAGTGGAGGTATTGAGAATGAAGGCTGTATCTCCATGCCCTCTGAATAAGAATTGTAACTACAGAGCTATCACTGGCAAACTCTCAGTCAAAATAAAAGTGAATTTTCTTCAGCAATGGCAGCAGGGAAAGAAGGAAGCACTTAGCAGGTTAGGAAGCATCACTGTGGAGAGAAAGAGTCAATGCTTTAGGTCAAGGACCTTTCATTCGAACAGGAAAAGTGAGAAGGCAAGATGATTTTATGTTGTGGAAAGATGTGGAGGTGGTGGAAAGAACAGAGGAAATGTAATGGGTGGCAGATGAATGGTGTCAAAGAAATCATTATTTTAAAAACCAGCAGTTGGAGGCAGAAGTGAAAACATTTGCAACAGAATGGAACAATAATTGTTGAGAAGCATCTACAAGGAGTGTTGCCACAAGAAAGCAGCTGCCATTATCAAGGAGTTACACGAGCCTTAGGTCCTACACCACCAGATTCAGAAAAAGTTATTATCCCTCAACCATCAGTCTCCTGAACTGACATGAATAACTTCAACAGTGAACTTACTCAGCTACCTATGGCTCGCTTTCATGGATCCGACAACTGATGTTCTCACTATTTAGTTACTTACTTATCTCTCTTCTTTCTTTCTCTCTTTCTTTATTAATTATTTTGTTTGAATTGCCCATTTTGTCTTTTGCACATTGGTTGTTTGTTGGTCTTTGTGTGTAGTTTTTCACTGATTAGGTTGAGTTTCTTTGCTCCTCTGCGCATGCCTGCAAGAAAATGGATCTCCAGGTAGTATATGGTAACATAATATGTGCTTTCATAATAAATTTACTTTGAACTTTGAAAAAGTTAAATAATAATAGTGACAAACTATGAAAGCTCAGTGTTAAGTGCCAATAGATGTAGTCTATTGATGGAAACTGAAAAGAAAAATGAAATGTTTGCGAAAATAGATGGAAAAAAGGAGATCGCCTTAAGTTGTTAAACTCAGTATTAATTCCAAGGATTGAAGTGAATCCTGAAAGAAGGTGAGGTACAGTCCCTTGAGCTTATGTTGGGCATCATTGTTGCAATGTAGTGGAGGCAAAGGCAGTGGTCAGAGTGGCAGTGGGACACAGAGTTAAACTAACTGGACTGGACTGGAAAAGTGTCTGCAAAGGGGTCATCTAACCTGCATTCACCACACTGAAAAATTGCTGGTGAACGCAACAGGCCAGGCAGCATCTATAGGAAGAGGTACAGTCGACGTTTCCGGCCGAGACCCTTCGTCAGGACTAACTGAAAGAAGAAATAGTAAGAGATTTGAAAGTGGGAGGAAGAGGGGGAGATCCAACCTGCATTTGCTCTTTTCAAGACCACCACACACACACATAGTAAATTGAAAGAGCCACAAGTTAAGTCCGAAAAGACTGGTTTGGGACTTGCAAAGTGTTATGTTTGGTAACTCCAAAACATATAAACTAATTGAAAGGGAGCTGGGAGCTGTGTCCATTCATTTTTCCTGAAAGCGAGGTGCATGCATGTAATGTCGTGGCTTGATGATGTATGCCATTTATGTACTTTTACATATAACCTCTAATGCATTATTTAAACAAAGAATGGTTAATCAAACAATATGTTTACAACATTACTCAAATATTACTGAAGTATTAAATACACAACACTCCTTCCTTCTTAGCTAGAAACTCCAACACAGTAGGGAATGCAACTTAAATACGCTGACTGTACCTCTTCCTAGAGATGCTGCCTGGCCTGCTGCAGTCACTAGCAACTTTGATGTGTGTTGCTTAAATATTTAATGTATTGCTCTCTAGTATACTATGTAATACAACTACTACATACACATCTACCTCATAGTTAATATTAAATTATCTTATTCAGGTCTAAAGATTTAATTGCTGTGGAGGATTTCTTACTCTTGTGAGATAATGTCTTTCCTGACAGGGGGGGGGGGGTCACTCTGCTTGGTAGTTGAGATTTGTGGCTGTGAAAGAGTCTTGGGTTCTGGGCCTCCTCTGTGGTGGTTGTAAGAGTTGACTCTGGGACTGCAGGAAGAGGTTCTGACAGCTCTGGACACTTCTTCTGGATGTATTTGTATCCTAAACAGTGCATGCCAAGCTTCACTGGACGGGATGCAAAGGCTATGGGGTGTTCACTTCCATCACTCATAACGTATGACATGACTGCACATTTAACTTAATGCACGGCATCACAGGCAAGATTCACTGGATGCTGTAGATCATAATGTGCGAGTACAGTGTCTAATGTCACCACTTCCTTTATCTTTTGGAAAGTCACCTCACACAGCTTTGTCCTTCCTGATCTGTAGTAACGAGTTGAAGTGGTGGAGCACAGTAGCCAGGTTTGGCAGGAACCTGTTACAATAAATGACAAATCCTAAAAAAGGACCACAACTATGATACATCCTTTGGCCTTGGGGAATCCACCACTGCTTGAATTTTCTGTGCACACTTGTGTAATTCTTGTGCGTCAATAGTGTGACCACAGTGAATGATGCTTGATTTAAAGAATTCATACTTGTTGAGTCATGCCCTGAACCCATAACCTTATAATGTTTTTAACATTGTGTTGAGGTTTTGGAGATGTTCCTTGTCATCCTTACTGGTACCAATGATGCCATCCAGATAACATTGAGACCCTGGGCAGCCTTGCAGCCCCTGACCCATAGCTTTCTGCCAGAGTGCTGGTGCATATGCTACTCCAAAAGTAAGCCTATTATAGCAATAAAGCTCTTTGTGGGTGTTTATGGTGAGAAACACTTTAACCTTTTCTTCCATCTCCATCCGCAGGCAGGCATCAGCTAAGCCCACTTTGCTGAAGTGTTTTTTCTCCAGAAAGGTTTGAAAAGATATCATCTATCCTGAAGGTCCTGATCTGCTTCCAGAACTATGTTGATGGTGATCTTAAAATTGCCACAGATCTTGATAGATCAATTCTTTTTGGCTACTGGAACCACTAGTGTTGCCCATGGGCTCCATTCAACCTTGGAAAGAATTCCTTCAGCCTCCATGTGATCTGGATCTGGTTCACTGGGTACTTTACCATGGATAGTATAAGGAACCGGATGTGCTTTGTAAAACTTGAGAGTAGCATTTTAATTTAGCATTATATTACTCTTGATATGTTTTGAGTTTTCCAATGCCATCCTTGAACACCGCTGTGACATCGTTCATGCCCTTCTTAATTTTCTTTAAGTTGACTCTATTTCAGGGGATGTGGCATGCAAATGATGGGTGGATATCCAATTGTGATTGGGTGGGAGGGACAAAAGAGGTTTCCTTAGCTGTGTTGTTTTGCCAAGCATTGTGGGCATGCTATGTTGGCAACAGAGTGTGTGGTGACACTTGTGGGCTGCCCCCAGCACATATCCAGAAGTGTTGGTTGTTAATGCAAATGATGCATTTCACTGTGTGTTTTGATGTACATGAGATAAATGAATCTAAGTCTGAACACAGCTCTGCTTCTTGGTTTGCAAGCTCGAAAGTGCAGTAAGTCAACGACAAAAGCCCTACAGATCTGTTATTTCTGAAAATTGACATTTTAGATCAACTCTACAAAGCCTGAGTCTAATATTCTGCATTAATCTTAATATGGTTGAGAGGACAACTGGCACCTTTATTGTAAAACATGTGTCCACACTGGATCCACCTGTGAGGCTGCTTCCTTCATTCCCACCACCACAGATTCCAGCTGAAGATTACTTGTGCATCTATTTCTAAAAAAAAAGAAACAAAGAAAATGTTTTCAGATTAAAAGACAGAAGTTAGAAACATAGAAAACCTACAGCACAATACAGACCCTTAGACCCGCAAAGCTGTGCCGAACATGTCTTTACCTTAGAAATTACATAGGGTTACTCATTGCCCTCTATTTTTCAGAGCTCCATGTACCTGTCCAGAAGTCTCTTAAAAGACCCTACCTGCCTCCACCACCATCACTGGCAGCCCATTCCATGCACTCGCCACTCTCTGCTTAAAAAAACTTACCCCTGACATCTCCTCTGTACCTACTTCCAAGCACCTTAAAACTGTGCCCTCTCATGCTAGCCATTCCAGCCCTGGGAAAAAAGCCTCTGACTATCCACACAATCAATGCCTCTCATCATCTTATACAGCTCTATCAGGTCACCTCTCATCCTCCGTCGCTCCAAGTAAAAAGGCCAAGTTCACTCAACCTATTCTCATAAGGCATGCTCCCCAATCCAGGCAACATCCTTGTAAATCTCCTCTGTCCCCTTCCTATAGTTTCCACTTTCTTCCTATAGTGAGGCGACAAGAACTGAGCACAGTACTCCAATTGGGGTCTGACCAGGGTCCTATATAGCTGCAATATTACCTCTCAGCTCCTGAACTCTATCCCACAATTGCTGAAGGCCAATACACTGTAAGCTTTCTCAACCACAGAGTCAACTTGCGCAGCTGCTTTGAGTGTCCAACAGACTCAGACCCCAAGATCCTTCTGATACTCCACACTGCCAAGAGTCTTACCATTAATACCATATTCTACCATCATATTTGACCTACCAAAATGAACCACCTCACACTTATCTGGGTTGAACTCCATCTGCCACTTCTCAGCCCAGTTTTGCATCCTATCAATGTCCTGTTGTCACCTCTGACAGCCCTTCACACTATCCACTACACAGCCAACCTTTGTGTCATCAGCAAATTTACTAACCCATCCCTCCACTTCTTCATCCAGAAACATCACAAAGAGAAGGGGTCCCAGGACAGATCCCTGAGGCACTCCACCGGTGACCGACCTCCATGCAGAATATGACGCATCTACAAGCACTATTTGCCTTCTGTAGGCATGCCAGTTGTGGATCCACAAAGCAATGTCCCCTTGGATCCCATGCCTCCTTACTTTCTCAATAAGCCTTGCATGGGGTACCTTATCAAATGTCTTGCTGAAATCCATATACACTACATCTACTGCTCTTCCTTCATCAATGTGTTTAGTCACATCCCCAAAAAATTCAGTCAGGCTCATAAGGCATGCCCTGCCTTTGACAAAGCCATACTGAATATTCCTAATCATATTAGGCCTCTCCAAATGTTCATAAATCCTGCCTTTCAGGATCTTCTCCATCAACTTACCAACCACTGAAGTAAGACTCACTGGTCTATAATTTCCTGGGCTATCCCTACTCCCTTTCTTGAATAATGGAACAACATCTGCAACCTTCCAATCCTCCAGAACCTCTCCCATCCCCATTGATGATGCAAAGATCATTGCCAGAGGCTCAGCAATTTCCTTCCTCGCCTCTCACAGTAGCCTGGGGTAAATCTCATCCGGTCCCGGTGACTTATCCAACTTGATGCTTTCCAAAAACTCCAGCACATCCTCTTTCTTAATATCTACATGCTCAAGCCTTTCAGTCCGCTGTAAGTCATCCCGACAATAGTCAAGATCCTTTTCCATCATGAATACTGAAGCAAAGTACTCATTAAGTACCTCTGCTATCTCCTCTGGTTCCGTACACATTTTGTTATTGTACAGCACTATTTGTGCTTTGCCTAATGAAATACTATTTGAAGATGGCACTTTTGTAATATCCTGAACAGTTGTAATGCTGTGGTCACCTGTATAGGAAACTGACCAGATTATCTGTGACGTTGAGTGACAATTAGAATTAACTATGATGTGGCAGCACATTCTTGCATCTCTTTGAAATTACGCTGCTGAGTTTATGATCTGTACACATTGGAGAGCAGATGGAATTTTGAACATGAGAAAGTTTGTAGATACTGGAAATCCAAAGCAACACACTCAAAATGCTAGAAGAACTCAGTAGGTCAGGTAGCATCTGGAAATGAATATACATTTGACGTTTCAAATTGTGATCATTCTTTAGGAAGGGAAAGGAAGGGGGAAGACACCAGAATAAAGAGATGGGAGGAGGGGGAAGGAGGATGGCTAGAAGATGATAGGTGAAGCCAGGTGGGTAGAAAAGGTAAAGGGCTGGAGATGGAGGAATCTGATGGAAGAAGAGAGTGGACAATGGGAGAAAGGGAAGGAGGAAGGGATCCAGGGGTAGGTGATAGGCAGGTGAGAAGAGGTGAAAGGCCAGAGTGGGAATAGAAGGAAAGGGGAGGGGGAAGGATTTTTTTTTACCAGAAGGAGAAATTGATATTCATGCCATCAGGTAGGAAGTTACCCAGGCAGAATATAAAGTGTTGCTCCTCCACCCTGTGGGTGGCCTCATCTTGGCACAAGAGGTAGCCATGGCTTGACATATCGGAACAGGAATGGGAATCAGAATTAAAATGTATGGCCATCGGGAAATTCTGCTTTTGGTGGATGGAGCAGAGGTGCTCAATGAAGTGGGGTCTTGCAATTTATGACGGGTCTCACCAATGTAGAGGAGGCCACATCAAGAGCACCAGACATAACAGACAGCCCCAGAAAATTTGCAGGTAAAGTGCTGCCTCACCTGGAAGGACTATCTGGAGCTGAATGGAGATGAGGGAGGAGGTGAATGGGCAGGTGTAGCACTTAGGTTGCCTGCAGGGATATGTGCCCGGAGGGATGTTAGTGGGGATGAGTGAATGGACAAGGGAATCATGAAGGGAGTGATCCCTGCGGAAAGCCGGGGGGAGGGGGTGGTGAAGGTGGAGGTAGATATGTGTTTGGCGGTAGGATCCCTTTAGAGATGGTGGAAGTTGAAGAGAATGATGTGTTGGAAGTGGAAGCTGATGGGGTGGTAGGAAAGGACAAGAGAAACACTACCTTTGTTAAGACAACGGGAAGATCAGGTGACTGTGGATGTTTGGGAAACAGAGGAAATTCAGGTGAGGGCATCATCAATGGTGGAGGAAGGGAAACCCCATTCTTTGAAGAAGGAGGACATTTCTGATGTCCTGGACTGGAAAGCCACATCCTGGGAACAAGGAACCGAGAAAAGGGAATAACATTTTTTACAAGCAACAGGGTGGAAATATGTGTAGTCAAGAAAACTATGGGATTTGGTATGTTACAGAAGATGTCGTTTGACAGTTTGTCTGCAGAGATGGAGGCAGAGAAATCGAGAAATGGGAGGAAGATTCCAGAAATGGACCAAGTGAATTTAATGGCAGGTTGAAAGTTAGAGGCAAAGTTGATGAAATTGATGAGCTCAGCTTGGATGCATGAGGCAGCACCAGGGCAATTGTCAATGTAGAGGAAGAAAATTTGGGGAAGGCTTGGAATATGGACATAGTCAGTGAAGAGACAGGCAGAGCTGGGGCCTATGTGGAAGGAGCTGAAGGAAAAATTGTTGAGGGTGGGGATCAGTTCTGCTAGATGGAGGAGGGTAGTGGTGGACGGGAACTGGTTGGGTCTCTTATTGAGAAAGAAGTGGACAGCTTGAAGGCCTTCCTGATGAGGGGGATAGAAGTGTATAGGGACTAGACATCCATGGTGAAAATGAGGTGGTCAGAGCCACGGAATTGAAAATTACTGAGGAGTCTGAGAGCATGAGAAGTGTGACAGACATAGATGGGAAAGTACTGAACCAAGGGGGATAGAATGAAGTTGAGATATGAGGACACGAGTTCAGTGGGTCGAGGAGCAGGCAGAATCAATAGGCTTACCCAGACAGTCAGGTTTATGGATCTTGCATAGGAGATAGAAGAGAGCAGTGTGGGGTAAGGGAACTATGAGCTTGGTGGCAGTGGATGAAAGTTCTCCAGAGCTGGTGATGCCAGCGATGATGTCCAAGTCACTGGCCTGATAGTCCAGGGTGGGGCCCTCTTCAAGGGGTAAGTATGAGGAGATGTCTGAGAGTTGCTGCCTGGCCTCAGCAAGGTTGAGGTCAATCCACAGCACTACAACAGCACCCCGTTTGTCTGCAGAGTTCATGGTCAGTTTGGGATTGGTGTGGAGAGAGCCGAGGGAAGTGCTTTCAGAGGAGTTAGGGTTCGAGGAAGAGAGAGGAGTGCTGAAGTCAAGTTAGTTGACATCTCGTTGGCAAACTGAGATGAAAAGATTCAGAGCAGGCAGAGAGCCCCATCGTGGGGTGTCCAAGAAGAGGAGGATGGTTGTAGACAGGAGAAGGGGTCATCAGTGTGGAGTGTGGATTTCTTGCCAAAGAACTGGGCACAGAGACAGAGGAGGTGGAAGAAGAACTCGGCGTCGTGTCAAGCACGGGACTCACTGAGGTGCAGGTGAAGGGGGACAAACATAAGGTCCTTGCTGAGGAAAAAGCGTTTCGCTTTACAGAGGAGAAGATCAGAAGGAATGGTGAAAACACAGCAAAGATTATAGATGTGATCAGCAGGGGAAGAGTGTTGGTGGTGCCAGAGGAGACAGGAAGGTTGGGATGTTCAGAGAAGCTGGTTGGGAGGAAGATTGAATTTTGCTTTGTCTTGCCTCCAACAATAAAACACGGCCTCAGCAACACCCTGGATTTTTGTCTTTAATTTTTCAGGTGAGGGATGACCTTGCCATCTAAATCTATCCTTTTGCGGTTTTGAGTTTTGAGACTAAGCTATGGCTGACTGACAAAACTTCTCATGTTGCTTTAAATTTTCTGAAGTTTTCTGATGACTCTGCCAGAGTTGGATGCATCAGCAAGGGAGATGAGGCTGAGTACAGGGCTACGGTAGGAAACTTTGTCACATGGTGTGAGCAGAATTATCTGCAGCTTAACGTGAAAAAGACTAAGAGCTGGTGGTAGACCTGAGGAGGGCTAAGGCACCGGTGACCCCTGTTTCCATCCAGGGGGTCAGTGTGGACATGGTGGAGGATTACAAGTATCTGAGGATATGAATTGACAATAAACTGGACTGGTCAAACAACACTGAGGCTGTCTGCAAGAAGGGTCAGAGCCGTCTCTATTTCCTGAGGAGACTGAGGTCCTTTAACATCTGCCGGACGATGCTGAGGATGCTCTACAAGTCTGTGGTGGCCAGTGCTATCATGTTTGCTGTTGTGTGCTGGGGCAGCAGGCTGAGGGTAGCAGACACCAGCAGAATCAACAAACTCACTCGTAAGACCAGTGATGATGTGGGCATGGAACTGGACTCTCTGATGGTGGTGTCTGAAAAGAGGATGCTGTCGAAGTTGCACGCCGTCTTGGACAATGTCTCCCATCCACTATATAATGTACTGGTTGGGCACAGGAGTACATTCAGCCAGAGACTGATTCCATGGAGATGCAACACTGAGCGTCATAGGAAGTCATTCCTGCCTGTGGCCATCAAACTTTACAACTCCTCCCTTGGAGGGTCAGACACCCTGAACCAATAGGCTGGTCCTGGACTTATTTCCTGGCATAATTTACATATTACTATTTAATTATTTATGGTTTTATTACTATTTAATTATTTATGGTGCAAGCATAACGAAAACCAATTTCCCTTGGGATCAATAAAGTATGACTATGACTATGACTAAGTATAAAGAAATAGTGCAATGTTGTCTTTGACTGACAGTGACATCTCGACAGTAATGCTTTATGTTTTGCTAAGGTCTCAGATGGGCAGGAAGCATCAGTTCAAGAGAAATTCATGCTCTGATTTCTGAATTGCTGGTAACAAGTGTGCTCAATGTGTAACACAGCATATGGAAACCAGTAATTGAATTTCTGCCCATCTGTACTCTGGTACAGAAACATTTTTGCTATTGCAGTAACCTCTTTCAATTTTCACTGCTCACTTAGTGAGTTACCCAGCACAGAAAAAGTACTGTATCACAAAACCAGACCATGCCTGCATTTAAGTTTCTCACAAATTTGTTCCCTTCTTTGTCAATTCGTGTGAACAGTATGATGGAATTTGGCACTCCTGAGACTTTATACCACAAGCTTTGATAGCATCCAATGCGTCACAGTCCAGCAGTAAGTTGACTCTTTACTGCTCCCCTCAGTACCTCTATTTTCCCCTTATCCCACTGGCCCCCATCCCTTTCCTGATCATATCAATCTGATCATCCCCCTCACATTCCTCCCACTGGTCCCCCTTCTCTTCCCCCTTCCCTTTATTCCAGGGTCCACTGTCCTCTCCTTTTAGATTCCATCTTCTTCAAGCTTTTGTTACTTCCACCTATTATCTCCCAGCTTCCCGCATTATTCCTGCTTATTTAATGGTCAAGCAGGCATGGAGGACTGAGGGGCTTGCTCCTGCTTTTACTTGGATAAACGCAGTGAAGCCAAGTTTCATCCATGATATTGTGTGATGGAACAGAGAATCAGAATCAGGTTTATTATCACTGGTATGTGTCATGAAATTTGTTAACTTAGCAGCAGCATTACAATACGTGATAATATAGAAAGGAAAAAAATAAATCAGTTATAGTAAGTATATATATTTCTAATTTTTAAAATTTTTTTCATTTTTGTGTATATATATTTTATGGCAGAGGGGAAGAAGCGGTTCCTGAATCGCTGAGTGTGTGCCTTCAGGCTTCGGTACCTCCTACCTGATGGTAACAGTGAGAAAAGGGCATGCCCTGGGTGCTGGGGTTTAATAATGGACACCACCTTTCTGAGGCATCACTCCTTGAAGATGTCTTGGATACTACAGAGGCCAATGTGGAACTGACTAACTTTACAACTTACTGTAGCTTCTTTTGGTCCTGCGCCAGACAGCCGTGCAGTCTGTCAGAATGCTGTCCACGGAACACATATAGAAGCTAGGTGACAAACCAAATCTCTTCAAACTCTGAATGAAATATAGCCGCTGTCTTGCCTTCTTTATAGCTGTATCGATATGTTGGGACCAGGTTAGATCCTCAGAGATCTTGACAACCAGGAATTTGGAAATTGCTCACTCTTTCCACTTGTGATCCCTTTATGAGGATTGGTTTGTGTTCCCTCGTCTTACCCTTCCTGAAGTGTCCACAATCAGCTCTTTCGTCTTACCGACATTGAGTGCAAGGTTGTTGTTGTGACACCACTCAGCTAGCTGGTATATTTCGCTCCTGTGTGCTTTCTGATTTCTATCTGAGGTTCTACAATAGTTCTACATTAGTTGTATCATCAGCAAATTTATAGATAGCATTTGAGCTATACCAAGCCACACAGCGAGGGCATAGAGGGAGTAGAGCAGTGGGCTAAGCACTGGCTGAGGGGCACCAGTGTTGATTGTCATCGAGGGAGAGATATTATCACTAATCTGCACAGATTCTGGTCTTCCGGTTAGGAAGTTAAGGATCTATTTGCAGAGGGCGTTACAAAGGACCTGGTTCTGTAGCTTCTCAATGAGGAGTGTGGGAATGATGGTGTTAAATGCTGAGCAATAGTCAATGAACAACACCCTGACATAGGTGTTTGTATTGTCCAGGTGACCTAAGGCCATGTGAAGAGCCAATGAGATTGTATCTACCGTAGATCTATTGTGGCGATAGGCAAATTACAGTAGGTTCTGGTCCTTGCTGAGGCAGAAGTTCATTTTAGCCATGACCAACCTCTCAAAGCATTTCATCATCGTGGATGTGAGTGCTACTGGGCAGTAGTCATTAAGGCAGCTCACACTACTCTTCTTAGGCACTGGTTTAATTGTTACCTTTTTGAAGTAAGTGGGAACTTGCACCTGTAGCAATGAGAGGTTGAAAATGTACTTGATTACTCCTGTCAGTTAGTTGCCACAAGTTTTCAGAGCCTTACCAGATACTCCATTGGGCCTATCACCTTGCAAGGGGTCATCCACCTGAAAGACAGCATAGGGATCTTCACAGTTGTAGTTTCAGTATATTCTCCTTTGCAAAATGGGCATAGATGGCATTGAGTTTATCAGGGAGCGAAGCATCACTGTCATTTATGCTATTTGGTTTTGCTGTGTAGAAAGTAATGTCCTGCAAACCCTGCCAGAATTGATGTGCACCCAATGTTGCCTCCAACCTCGTTTGGAATTGTCTCTTTGCACTTGAAATAGCCCCCGCAGGTAATACCTGGTTTTCTTGTACACACCTGGGTCAACAAACATAAATGCCACAGATCTAGCCCACTGCAGATGACGTACCTCCTGGTTCATCCATGGCTTTTGTTTGAGAACGTACAGCAAGCTTTCATAGGCACACACTCATCCATATGGGTTTTAATGAGGTCATATCAACTGCAGTATACCCATCCAGGTTTGAAGATGAATCCCTGAATACAGTCCAGTCCACCGATTCAAAGCTGTACGGTAAGCACTCCTGTGCTTCCCTTGTCCATACCTTCTTGGTCCTCACTACTGGTGCTGCAGTCAATACTAACTGGCCAGCTCCTGTTCCAAATCAAAAATAAGAATGGCCATGGCACATGACGATTGAGTAGCCTGGATTCACAGATGAGTCTTTCTGTCACACTTGATCTATCATCTTGCTAGAATTAATTTGTTGTGGTGGATTTGATAATGGCTGCATTCAACCACTGAAGCTTGCTGAAAATTTGAAGCATGCTTTCTGGCAGAGAGCTTCCAGATACTGACATTCTTTTATTGTGAGGTCTCATGGCAAACAGGAATCTAATCAAGGACTTCACTGAGTGTAATGATCACAGTGCTTTCCTTGTGCATCAACTCTTGCTGGAGGCAAAACTAAGAGATCATATCGGGGTGCCATCTTGTATTTTTAAATGTCCCCAGTGTTAAAGAGACAAATAAACATGAAGAACTAAAACTGAATGTTTTGAGGAAGAGAAGAAATTGAAACATGCTCAAAATGATCTTTGAAAGCGAGAAAAGACGGAATGAAGTAAAGCAATAGCTCTCCCAGGAAATGACTCTTCATTATTATGCAAAAAGAAAAATTATTATGTCAGACAGCATGTGTGGAGGCAAAGTGATTGTCAATATTTTGGATCTGAATGAAGGCTTAAAGATGTGCTTTCAGAAGGGGTCCTGGGTCTTGTTCTGAAAAGACAGTAATTCCTTTCCCTCCACAGATGCTGCCTGACCTGCTGAGTTCTTCCAGTCATTTGTTTTTTGCCCCAAATTCAAGCATTTGCAGTCTCTTGGGTCACAGTTAGTATGCTCTTCTTTCCAAAAGAAGGAACTATTGAGGGTATGTGTGTGCAAGCTTGTATTTGTATATGTCTACCTGCAGAACCAGTAAGACTCTCTTGCCGGTAATTGTCTCCTGTGGTCATTGTCAGTGCAGTTGGAAAGTTGGGGAATCCTTTTAAAGCAATTGCCCTGTGTGACTTTGAAAAAGAAACAAAGAGTTAACTTATTTTTCTCTTTTTAGTTTGTTTTGTTGTGTTTTTTTTTTAAGCATATCCATTCAAAACACATCTTATGACCTTAAATGGTGATGTCTTTTGGATATTCTCCCATACATGATGATGTCAGTGAAGAGTTGGGAGTGTCGTTCCCAGATGAAAAAGACTGGTATTTGTTTATTGTGCAGTCTGGCTTCTCCTTAACTCAACAGGGAATGGAGCAATCATTGTAGGGTGACTTCATTCTCACACACAACTTATGAACAGTAAGCAGCAGAGGGAGGATATTGAGAGATGCTGAAAAGAAAGAGTTTGTGTAGGCAGTAAACTTGAAATACATTGAAAATTGTATGAAATTTTGCATCCCTTGTACAAGCAATTAGACTATATTCAAGAAGCTTGACTTACTACAATTTATAACTTCTGATGTTATTTTAGTTGATGTGTTTCTTAAGAAAAACTTCTCATTGGAGAGACCTTGTTTAAAAGCTGTGCTTTAATTGGAGCAATTTGAAAGTTGTGAAATGCAGTTTTTAAAACTACCAGCATTACAGAATTGGAAATAGTTTAAAACACTTGATAATTGACTGAGAATCAGTTCAGGATGACGTGTTTGGGAAAATCTACCACTCGCTTGTGTTGAGGAAAGAAGTTAATGGCAGTTGAGTTGATGCAAACATTTCTGGAGCATTGAACTATGTATATTCACCAGCTTATGCATATCTTTATGTGATATGACTGGTGAGATCTTAATCAACCAACTTACTGATTCATCCTCTGTCAAATTTCTGATTGCATGGTGTATTTCTAAAATTAAATATATTCTGGCAGGAGTAAGCTACTTCAAACAGGGAAGTGTAAAACAAATCAATTTTACACTTTCAAAAACTGGCAATCATAAATGTGATAATCAAATCATTAACCCAATTCATTGGTGAGTGCATTTCCTACATTATTGTGATGATTACAGTCAATGAAATACTTTTCACATATAAATAACTTTGAGAGGACTTGAGGTGGATTGTTGGCAATCTCATCACTAGAGATTCAAGCCTGAAGTTCCACTGCAGAAACCACAAGCACAAAAATCGAGGCTATCACCGTTCTGCAGTGCAGTGATCATCAGCTACCCAAATATTGCATGTTCTGATTCATGAGCATAATTTCCATATTTCCATTATTCCTTCCAATATAGAGTATATTTGGCCCATCAAGTCTATTGCCAACACTGTTTTTCCTTACAAGCTATTCAAAGTTCAAAGTAACTTCTATTACCAAAGTACATATCTGCCACCTTATTCAACCCTGAGATTCATTCTCCTTTCAGCATACTCAGCAAATCTATAGAATAGTAACTATAACAGGATCAATGAAAGATCAACCAGAGTGCAGAAGACAACAAACTGTGCAAATGCAAATATAAATAAATAACTCGAACATGAGATAAAGAGCCCTTAACATAAGATCATTGGTTGTAGGAACATTTCCATGATGGAGCAAGTGAGTGTAGTTATCTCCCTGTATTCAAGAGCCTGATGGTTGAGTGGTAGTAACTGTTCTTGAATCTGGTTGTGCGATTCCTGAAGCTCTTGTACCTTCTATCTTCTACCCCTCCTTCTAATTAATACTATTATCCAACTATGCTAAGGAAGAATTGACAGCAGCCAATTAACCGACCTACTGTTTAATGATGTGGGATGAAACCAAAGTACCTGGACAAAACCAACACAGTCACAAGGGGAATGTGCATACGCCATTGCTGGAGCAGAGGATTGAACCTGGGGTAACTCAAGCTGTGTTGCTGCAAACTGTCTGTTGTGCCACTGATTCTTTGACTGTTGGAAGCACCATTTTTCAAATGAAACTGAAGTTTAGTCTGCTTCTCAGATGGAGGTGAAAGATTTTATCATATTGCAGATGTCTTCCCCCCCCACCCACCCCTGAATTATAGCCATTTAGGGAAATTTGTCCTTATTGAATTCTCAAACCAAAATCTGAATTTAGAGATGCAGAATAATCTTTGCTCTTACAGAATTTATGAAAAGTAGAAGTGAATAAAAATATTTTTCTACTCACATTTATTGATACATGCACAAATGATGGATCTTCATGTAGCAGAAAATCATGATATTGACTACTTTCTCGATATACAAATCCTCTTACATCTCCCACCCCATGAATACCATCTCTATTTTGAATAAAAATAGGATGAGTGAAGTACTTCACTGCTTCAAGTATTGATACTCACAGTCTATTGCCACAACAGAATGTATCATTTCTTCCTGTTTTTTTGCAACATGCCCAATGCAAATTGGTTGCTGCAGTCCCTAAAATGCAGAAGCGTCCACGTACAGAAAGTGCTTTATTGACAATAAATTTCTGAGCGATACAAGTCTTTTTCTTTGTATAGTTTGTAGTTGGTGATGTATAATTTGGTCTCCTAAATCAGCTGATGCTATAGAATGAAAGGACAAGGCCAACGTAGCACATGTTCTAATATTGAATTTCAAGCAGACTTTTTTCAAGGGAATGTGGATCATTTTAAGAAAGATGAAGTCATTTGGAGAAGAAACAAACTTACTGGATGAGAAGTGATCTGGCCCACTTAAATTGGAATCAAAATTCAGCATACAAAACTGCAACTGAGCAATGGGCAGTCTTTAAGATAGATGTTCTGGCTCCTGTTCACCAAGGTGAAGGGGAGGGATATTAAAGCCAGAGTTTTCTAGATGAGAAGGAAAAAAATAACAAAGCAGATGAGAAAACACATGACAGATGCCACTTTGACCACATGAGTGAGAACTTGGGTGTTCACAGATTCTTCAGAGGTGACACATGGCAAATGGAGACTGAGAGAGGGGATGACAGAAGCCACGTTGGTCTTTAATAAGGAATAAAGTGCTGCTGAAGTCTTAGTGAATATAGGTGTATTTGATGGCCCAGATGGGCTAATAATCGATGAAAAGAATGTAGTAGAAAATCTAATCGCAAAGGATAAATTTCCTGGTCTAGATGAAATACACCCACGGTTTTCAAGGGAAATTGGGAAGGAAATTATTGAGGCCCTGGCCATTAAACTTTTAGCAAATGTTGATGTAGAAATGGAAAGTTGTAAATATTCAAAAGAAATAGCCTGGGGATAAATTTTAGTAACTATAAACCTGTTTAATCTCGGTGCTGGGAAAAAGTTCTTGAGACAATCATAGACAAGTGTAGACTGATTAAAAAAAGGTTTGTTAAAGGAATGTCATGTCTAACTAATTAGACTGAGTTTCTTGATGAAGTAACAGAAAAAAAAGATCATAAAGGAAATGCGTTTGATCTGGTGTATATATAGACTTTGAAAAGGTGTTTGGTGAGGTGTCACAGTATTAGCATTGAAGGTCAAGGAATAAAATAGTTATAACTACAAGAGAAGAACTGACTAAAGGGAAATTGGAGCAGTGAAAGATTGTAATTGAATGTTAAATTTTTGAAGGATGGAGCACAACAGAGTTCCCAGCTCTCTTGATAATAGGTATTAATGACTTGAACTTTAGTGTACAACACACAATGTGAAATTTGCTGGTGACACAAAAGATAGTGAACTATGGGGATGATAAACAGATTAGCAGAATGGAAAGATGACATATATACAGATGGGTGCCAGGAAAAGGCCTGTAATATCGTGAAGGATCCCACCCACCCCACTGATGGACTCTATTGTCCCACTCCCATCAGGGAGGAGGCTAGGCTGGATTCATGCCAGGATCCGTAGACTCAAAAACAGTTACTTTCCCAAGCAGGAAAGCTGATCAACACCTCCACCCATTAACCCACCCCCATCACCACACATTTATCATCCCTTGTCAGAGGCACCTTATGTAAAGACACTCCTGCACCTAGCGTCAATTTATGTACGTATAATTTATCGATGTACATATATGAGCTATCTTATGCATTTCTATTATTGTTTCACCCTGAGTAACGATTATTTAATTCTCCTTTACATTTGCTTTCTGGAAATGACATTAAAACAATCTTGAACATCTTATTCTACCTATTCTACTTCCAGGTCCCTCAGGTCGGCTGACTTGGGGCTCCTGGCTGTCCCGTGATCTAAGTTTAAGTTCAGGAGTGACCGTGCCTTTGCTGTTGTTCCCCCTAGACTGTGGAACAGCATTCCCCTGCCTATCAGATCTGCTCCCTCCATTGACTCTTTTAAGTCCAGACTCAAAACTTACCTTTATTCACCAGCTTTTGAAACTTCCTGAAGTGGCTGATTTTTGGCTTATGCCTAGGCTCATGTGTTGTTTATTTTGTGCCTATAAGCTGTGTGCCTTGATGTTTAGATCTGTGTTTCTTGTATTTGTGATTTAGCTACCTGTTATGGTTTGTACAGCACATTGGTCAACATGGGTTGTTTTTAAATGTGCTTTATAAATAAATTTGACTTGACTTGTCTTGACTTGTCTTGACTTGACTTGACTTGACTAGAGCCTTGGGCTTGCATTTTTTTGAAACAGGTGATGATTTGACACTATAGATTAAGGCCAAACTGAGACCAGATATTTCATTCAGCCTTGCAAGACTATGGATCTGCGCCTGGAAAGTCTTCACTCTCCAGGGCGCAGGCCTGGGCAAGGTTGTATGGAAGACCAGCAGTTGCCCATGCTGCAAGTCTCCCCTCTCCATGACACCAATGTTGTCCAAGGGAAGGGCATTAGGACCCATACAGCTTGGCACCCGTGTCGTCGCAGAGCAATGTGTGATTAAGTGCCTTGCTCAAAGACACAACACATTGCCTCGGCTGGGGTTCAAACTCACGACCTTCAGGTCACTAGTCCTATGCTTTAACCACCATTGAGTGGAAGTACATTAAAAAATTTGCCAGACTGGTGCCTGGTTCACTGTTGTTCAACCATGCCCGAGGCTTTCTGATGTGAATGTCACAGATGGCCTTATCTCTGTCCTCTGCAGGGGAAATAACATTAAAAAAACACAATGAGTTGGGATGCAGGGGGAAGAAGCAAGTATTTGAAATAGATAATTGAGAAATTTAAATAAACAAATGTAATTGTTTTACAATTCCAATTTAAAATTAATTAATTAAGTGTGTGTGTGTATGTATATATGTATGATTCAAATGGTATTGTGGTCAGATGTTGGCAAATAGCAGTAAGAATGTATGTATGTATGTATGAATGTATGTATGTATATGTATGTATGAATGTATGTATGTATGTGTATGTATGTATGAATGTATGTATGTGTATGTATGTGTATGTATGTATGAATGTATGTATGTGTATGTATGTATGAATGTATGTATGAATGTATGTATGTATGTATGTATGTATGTGTATGTATGTATATGTATGTATGTATGTATGTATGTGTATGTATGATTCAAATGGTATTGTGGTCAGATGTTGGCAAATAGCAGTAAGAAAGGATAGATAGAGCTTTTATCATCCAGTAGGGAAACTTTAGGGAATGTTTGTTGGAAAAACTCTGGAAGGGATGTTTGTTTCCTTTCTTGAGAGTTTGAGGGGAAAAAAATAGAAACCAGTAGCAGGCAGGTGGAGGGCATGTATCAAACTTCAACAATCTGCCCTCAGATTGTTTGGAAATCCTGAAGGTTCAACGTCTATGCAAGCAGGTTTTTTTTGCACTGAGGTCGTGTGGCACTACAACCAGAGGTCTTGGGTTATGGGTGAAAGGTGAGAAGCTTAAGGGGAGCATGATAGGAAACATTTTCACTTCAGAGGGTTGTGAGAGTATGGAACGAGTGGCCAGCATAAGTGGTGCATGTGAGCTCAATTTCAATGTTTAAGAGAAGTTTGGATAAGTACGTGGATAGTAGGGGTATGGAGGGCTACGGTCCTGATGTAGGTCAATGGGAATAGGCAGTTTAAATGGTTTTGTCATGGACTATTTGGGCTGAAGGGCCTGTTTCTGTGCTGTACTTCTCTATGGCTCTATCTAGATGGTTCACCAGTGCCCCATTCCCTGACTCTCTTTAAAATCACTGTGGTCCCATTCTGTACTCATTTTAAATTCTCTGGTAGTCCATTCCCATACTCCATTTAAACTCACTAATGTCCTGTCCTGTTTCCTTCGCTTCCTTTAAGTTCACCAGGGCTCAGTATTCTGCACTCGCTTTAAGCTCACCAGGACCCTGTATCTCATCCTCCCTTTAAATTGACCTGGGTCACTGAAAAGTTATTATAATACAAATACCATGTTATAAATAATGTTAATTAAAAGTAGGTTGAGGTATTATTAAGCAACATTTAATGTTATTAAAAATATGCAAGTTGGGCCCCACCAAAAATTCCGAATGTGGCGGCTTGTCAGAGTTTTAGTGTGTAACCGGAAGGGATAGAATGGAGTTTAATGGCCCCTTTTTCTGTGTCTGGAATTGTGACAGTGAGATTATAATCCAGTCAGTAATGGAAATTAGCAGACCCTTCTACTGAAACGAATAGGAAAAACTTATAAAGGGAATACAAGACATTATATTTCTCATAATATATGAATTACAATGATAAGACTGATTACAAAGAAATGATTATGTGCAAAGAACTTCACAGATGTAGCGCTGAGGGTAGGATGTTATTCTCAAAGACTGTTTCCGTGATGCTGAAACGGTATGTGCACACTGTTAGGCAACGTGCACTTGTGCGTTTTTTCTACATTTCTTTTGCTTGACATTCTTATCTGTTTTATGAGTCTTCCACACCAGTGGGCGGGCGTCAGTGGTTGTTGTAATGTGTGAGAACTAAGCTGTTTAATGGGTGGAGATGCTTGTAAATAATTACTAGTCCTTTAATCTTTTGCCTGCTTTTGATTCTGCCTTGACTAAATTTCCAAGACTTCTTTTAAAATTGTGGGCAGCTATTTCGCCATGAATCGTGTTTACTAGTGTTCAATTTTGAATATAATACATGATTAGATTAACAGACGTAGAAAAAATATAGAATATGGTAACCTGCTGAACCTTTGGGATCTCCTAACGTGCATCCTAGAAAATGGCTTAAAAATGAACCGATTTAGCAAGTTGCATGCTGGAGGTGAATAGACTATAATAGACTGAAACATCATTTTTAAGAATTCATTAAGGTATTGAATGAGATATTTAATGCTCAGGCATGCACGAGCATTAAACATACAAGGAACGCAACAAGGTATTTGTTGGTGTTGCACTTCGTCATTTGAAATGTGTTGGCCGCAAAAAGATGACAATACTTCAAGAGGCTGCAGTTCATTAAGAGTTGAAACAGACAATGCAGGAAGTCTGTATTTCAACATAATTGCTGTAAAATAAAATAATTTGTGTATTTTTCATTTATGTTGAACAAACTGACCAGTGAGAACTATCTGATGTTTCAAGTGTATACCTTTAATCTGTCTGAACTTGGAGAGAATATGTTGTGGGAGAGTTAATAATATATTACTGTTTTGAGGGTTGAAATAAGGATAAGTATTCTTTAAAGAACATTGAGTTAAAGGCATTTTTCTAGCCCTCTGCCCCTTGTACCTAATGGTGCTAATTGTTAAATAGAACTAGTTGATAACAATACTGATGGGAGTTAAGCAGCCCATTAGTAGTCTCCAAAGAAAGCTGGTTTTCAGCCAGTGCAAACTTCTGTTGTTCAATTGTTATTTATATAACCTGGTGTAGACATTCTGTTAAATCTAATTGAACCTTCCCCATACATTTCTCGAATTTATCTTTGTTCAAACTTTTCAAATTACTCTTTTAGTTCTTTGAGGAATACTCCCTCTGTACACCTTGCAGTTTAGTCATCTCTCTGAGATTCTCTCCCCAAACCACTCTGCTTTGCTTCACCCTACCTTCCCTACACTTCTCTTTTGAGAAGCCTGACCAGTCTTTTAGTCACCTATCTCATCGGGTTCAGCAGCCAGTGCATGGTGGTTTGGAAATTTTATACAGTATGTCAAAGGCTGTGATAAATGCAAGCCATTGTGTGCTGTTGGTTTCTTTCCATGCAGACAGTAGATATAACCTGGATCTGATTGACCATGCTTCTACCATTCTTTCAGGCAATCAGCTTTTAAAAGGTAAGTGAAAAAATAGTTGCACGTCTGCATGGTAATTGCACCGAATGAATTGCTGAACACAAACTGGCTTCTTTCTGTTCTGATGAAGACTCCTGGATCTGAAACATTATTTATTTCAACTTTCCAAGATGCTGCCTGACCTCCTCAGTGTTTCCAGGATTTCAGTTTTTGGCCTCTGTTGGCACCGTGAGAACTTGACAATCTTTCCTGTAGACATTATGACATTAAATCCATTCCTACTAAAACATTATAGTCATAGTCATAGTCATACTTTATTGATCCCGGGGGAAATTGGTTTTCTTTACAGTTGCACCATAAATAATTAAATAGTAATAAAACCATAAATAGTTAAATAGTAATATGTAAATTATGCCAGGAAATAAGTCCAGGACCAGCCTATTGGCTGTTATGTCAAATCTTAGTTTCAAAGGTAGTTGAATTTGAGACTAAGATTTGATTTAATGCCTTATTTTATAGTCTGTTTTTTGCCAAAGTTTCTTTTTGCCCAATGAGGATTTTGTCCACTTCTCTGCTTTCTCCCTTTTTTAAAAAGCAGGTGACCCTGCATTTCTCTGAGTGTGAATACTAATCCTCCACAAGCATGCTAGTCAAAGCAAACCAACTCTCACAGTATAAACGGATTTTTATACAAATTTCCATCTTGAAGTTGAAGTTGTATACTAATCAGACAAAACAAAGTTACTAAGTTGATTCAATAAAGAGGAGGAGAAGATGGCAGCGCGACGCAGCGCGCGTGGCCGCTCCGAAATGATATCTGTATTTGTTAAGTAGGGGCCATGCACAATCCTGATTTGATGGAGACAGATGTGAGAAGCACGGAGGAACATTTGGAGAAACTCCTGAAATGCCCGCTTTGCTGCTGCTGCTATTGTGCGATCGAGAATCTCCTAAATCCTCGGCTTTGCCTGTTGCCTGGTGCCGGGGCCGGGTTCGAAACACTCGGCAGAGATGGTGCTCGGTGCTCGGTGTTGGAGGGCTGGTCAGAGGCTCGAATTTTTTGGACGGGCTCAAGAGTCGGCTGTGGTCGGGTGCTTCCAAGGTGCTGCATTGGCAAGTTTGCGGTGTTGGAGGTTCATGGCAGGAAGAGAGTTTTCTTCCTTCTACCATCTGCGTGAGATGATGGACTTTCGAGAGACTTTGAGACTTCTTTTTTTTTACCGTGCCCATGGTCTGTTCATCAAATTATGGTATTGCTTTGCACTGTTGTAACTATATGTTATAATTATCTGGCTTTTGTCAGTTTTTCAGGTTTGGTCTGTCTTATATTTCTGTGATATCATACTGGAGGAACATTGTATCATTTCTTAATGCATGCATTACTAAATGACAATGAAGAGGACTGCGTGTCCTTCTAATCTAATCTAATCTAATACCTATCTGGATTAGAAATGTGAAATTATCTACTTTGGTGTATATAATCAGAAAAGGAGGCTTTTTATAATGGTGAAAGACTGTGTAAGCTGATATTGGGAAAAAAAAGAATGCCATCATTGTACAGAAGTCTCTGAAAGTCGACATGTAAACACAGCAAATGATTATAAGGCAAATGGTATTTATTACATAAGAATTTGTGAATAGCAGTCTTGCCTCATTTGTATGGAGATTTAGACATGTCATATCGAGAGTATCATGGGCAGGTTTGTTTGCTTACTATTTCTTTTAAAAAAATGGTTATTGTGGGCTGCAGGTAAAACTGAAATGTGGGGCATGGAGACAAAGTCATAGCTGTGTGGCTAAGCACAGCTCAAATGCCATCTATAAATTTGCCAGTGATACAGCAGTTGTTGACAGTATCTCAAATGGTGAAGTGGAGGCATGAGGAGTGAGATAGATCAACTGCCTGAGTGGTATCACAACCTTGCTCTCCAACTAAAGCTTAAAAGAATGGCAAGTATAACTGAAACTTAAAAAGATTCTTAGTAATCAAACAGATTAGAGAGATGGGATATCTCCCCTGGTTGAGTAGTCCACAGCCAGGGGTCACAATCTCAGAATAAAGATATGTCTTTGAACTGAGATAAGAAATTTCTCAGTTTGTGAATCTTTGGATCTCTGTGCTCCTGAGAGCAGTGGATTCTCAGTCAGTGTGCTTTCAACATAGGAACCAATACATTCTGGATAATGAAGTAATCCATGATCTTACAGTTGCACAGTACAAGAACAGGGTCTCCAACCCACTATGTCCATACCAACCATCAATTACCATGGGGTAAGGGATATTGGGATAGTGCTGGTGAATGAGGAGAAAGCTGAAGATTAGCAATGATCTTGATGAATATTTGAGCAAGCTCAAAGGGCCAAAAGACTTAAACCTGCTCTTGTTTCCTACATTCTTGGAAATAAAGAAAATATGAAGGTCTAAGTTGGTGTTAGCTGAAATGAAATACAAAATGCTAGAAATATTCAGTGTGCCAGGCAGCATCCAAAGAGAGAGAAAAGCTGATGATAACTGATGCTAACTTTCATCAGAACTAGTACCTTTTAAGTGCAGTGATGACGGGGGGCTAGAGAGAAAAAAAAGGGATGTATATGATAGAATGGAGGTGCAATGATGCAAGAAAGGTGCTGCTAGCTGAGTGAGGATAAGGAAGGCTCATTAGGATGATCTGTTTGGAGGGCATGTAAATGGAAAATGATGAATGAAGACAGAGAAAAAAGAAAGCAAACTATTTTTGGTGCTAAGATGTGAAACATTGCAGCTGATGGAAATCTGAAATAAAATAGAATGCTAGGAATATCCAGCTGTACAGATACATCTGTGAAGAGAAATAAACCAAACTAATGGCTCAAGTTAATGTCCTTTTTCATGATGTTCTTTCACCAGAAGCCAATAACAATCTGAAAATATGGGTATATCTACTTGTTTAGTTTTCACAGTAAGTTATGTTTGAGGTGTGCTGGGTATTTTGCAATTCAATATTTTGGAGTTGCTTTTATATTTTTATGATGGTTATCTCACAAAGAAACCTGTGGTCAAGCAATAAATTCTGTCACCCTATTGCCCATGAACATTGAAATCATTGGAATGCTCGCCATGTTATTGAGATTCCTTTTCGGGGATATCTCCTTATTCTGCGATTCTTGAGCCTATTTGCAATTTCCACACAGAAACATTGGGGATGAGTTGCTAAAGGAGGCAGTAGAATGATGAAGATAATGGAATGATGTTATCAACATGACATTGCCAAACAAAAGTGAATCGAGCAATGTCAAAGGATTAAAAGATCAGTAGCAGTAGGGTGGGTAATTAGTTTAAAAGCACAAAGCAGAGAGTTGTGGTAACTGGTTGCTTTTTCAGATTAGTGGATGTAGAGTGGTGTTCCCAGGAGCCATTCTTGGGATCATTTTGTTTAAACATAAATTAAAGGCTTAGACCTTTTTCTGTAGGTTAAAATCTGCAAATCTGCAGCTGATGTAAAGGTTGGACATGGGAGTGAAGAAAATTGTGAGTTGACAAATAGGCAGGAGCATGGCCAGAGAAGTAGCTGGTGAAATACAGAGTGAAAGGGGAAGTATTACAGGTTGATGGAAGACTGAGAATCAAATAGCAGAGTTCTGATGTGCATTCAGGAGCAGAACGTGGTCTCCAAGCACATTAATGCCTCTCGGCCTTTAAGCTAAGTTCAAATGTATTATAGTGGCTGACGTCAAAAGCGAGGATGAAAAAGGGACTCGTCGCAATCAAGGGGCTGATAAGAGCTTAACCAGCCAATGTAGGGGGTTGGTCATCATGCTGATTGAGAAACCAATCTAACACCCCAAATACCGGAGGTGGTCGCAATGGTGAACATGTGGTTTATCTGTGTGGTCGGGCCAATAGTTGTCATGTTTTGAACCTGGGAGTTATGCTACAGGGAGGCAATTTCTCAGTCACCCAAGTTAGAGAGGTTGTTGGCAGGGGGGAGTGCATCTTCATGGAGGACGTCTGTCTGGTCAACTTGGACCAAGAAAAAAGCATTTGACCTAAGTCAAAACCTCCCTATACATGGACAAGGTCACTGTCTCCTGCTTGGATCTGAGCTCAGTTTGCAGACTGATCAGCATTTGCAACTTGTTTGATTTGGCAACAGGGGCTAGAGTTAACTACATGAAGAGCAAAGCTATGCTCTTTGGCAACTGGACCGGACCAATTCAGTGTCCCCTTCACATTCAGGTCTGATTATGTGAAGCTGCTGGGGATCTGGTTCGGAGTGGTTGAGGCATAAAACAAGAATTGGCTTGAGTGGACTGTGCAGGTAGGACAGAAATTAGGTCTGTGGGGAGGGTGCTCCCTATTTTTAATAGGGAAGAACCTGGTCATCAAGTGTGAGTTGTTCTCAGGGCTACTGTACTTGGAGCAGGAATGGCCCATCTCCCACTTCTTCAGCTTTGGATCCACCTGAGCTGTCTTCAGGTTTAACTGGGTATGCAAGATGGAGCAGGTCAGACAGATCACAATGCACAAGGCCTTGGACAAGGGGGACGAAAATGCACCCAATATTGCCCTTTTATGTGTGGTACCTAAATACGTGGGAGGTTCTATCTATTCCCTGTATTGTGAAGCACGGGTCCGGCACCATTGCTGTGCAATGTCCCAGTCAGATGCACGCTGCTGGACTCCCTGTCCTTTGTAGAAAAGCTCTTCCGGACCAAAACCTTTGAACACAAGACCTTCAGACAGTGGTCAGCATGAAACAGCCTGCAGGCACTGCACGGAAAGGACTCGATGGACACAGTGGGGTGGTTCCCCGAGCACACTGTCCAGACCATCTGGCAGAATACCTCATCACCAGCTCTCACCAACAGGCACCAAGACCTTGCCTGGCTGGTGATGGGTGGGGCCTTCCTAGTCAGATCCTTTCTGCATGCCCAGAACATCATTCCCCCAACCTACTATTCACTGGGGAAGAGACAGTAGCTCACCTCTTCGTGGACTGTGGCTTTGCGAAGTGGGTGGCAGAGGACTCGCAAATCTAGGGCTGATCCCAGGGACACACATGGAAATGAGCATCAGATACTGCTGGCAGATCATCGACTTGGAGGAATGCTGCCGACTGGCACATTCCAGGCTCCAGGAGTACGCACTGAGGGATGCACTAGAGCTTGGTGCAGCCGCTGCAGGGGCTTGGCGGAGAAGCCCCACAGTGTAGGGCTCTTCTCCCATTGGAGATGGGGGGTCTGGGTTGGTGAGGAAGCTCCTCAATCATTATTGGAGCAGTGTACCACCCCATACTGCCTTATGAGTGACAGCCGTGCTACCAATGTGCATAAATGCAACAGAACAGTACAAAAAGCATTGACTATTAATGTAAAGAATGAAAAAGCATTGAATGCTTTATTCTTGTAAATATATTTTTATTATGAATAAAGTTTATTTTGTTTAATATAAATAATGCTTGACAATTGAGCCAGTAAGACAGATTAGATATTTACTGTCCAGGGCCCGGGAGGCCTTTTTTGCCAAGTTCAGCTTTCTAACACAGCAGCTGATTCTTCCAGGGGTCAAAGAGTTATTTTTGAGAAAATAAGACTTCTAAAAAAATATTCCTTGCTCAGCTTCTTTTCATAAGCTATAATGTAAACAAATCTACAGTTCTTAATGTAAACTGCAAGCAATTATCAGTCCGAAGTTAAAGGGATGGCTTTGCAAACAAACAACACTGTTTATAGAACACAGGCTGCTGGCCCACAGCACGGGGCTGTCTGCTCAAGATATGCAGTTTAAGACAATGGGGTTATGTTAAATGGACCTGCATCAAACCAGATAACACTGGCTAAGTTATTTAGTTCAAGGAAGTTAGCAGACCAGACTGATGTCATCACATAGAATATCAAACATGTCACGGGTGTAGATGAACTATCAATAGTTGGGAATGTGTGTAGTCAGAAAGTCAGCCCTCACAGCAATCATTTTGGGTGTCTGGGATCTCTGTTCCCAGAAGCTTTTAGACCATTTCTGTGTGTTTCCCAGCAAAGGTATCTGAAAAATATCATTTGTAAAGTCACCAAATAGTAAAAAACTTAGCATTGAATACTCTCATTCCCTTAAAGTAATTAATAAGTTCCAAGATTAAAGCCTCAGTACCTCCTTGTGCATCTGGCTCCTCTATTTCCTCATCCAGTCAGTCTGGACTGGCAACAGCATCTCCTCCACAACCACCATCAGTACAAGAGCACCACAAGACTGTGCTTAGCCTCAATGCCATATTTAATTTTGTTGAGTACATCACTGTCGGAGATCAAACCAAACATCTCACTTAATGTCAGCAAGACCAAGGAGCTGATTATTGACTACAGGAAGAGGATGTTAGAGTTCCATGAGCCAGTCCTCATCGGGGGATCAGAGGTGGAAAGGGTCAGCAACTTTTATCATTTTAGAGGACCTGTCCTGGGCCCAGCACATAAATGCCATTACAAAGAAAGCATGGTAGCTATTCTACTTTCTTAGAAGTTTGCAAAGATTCGGCATGTCATTTAAAACTTTGACAACATTCTATAGGTGTGCAGTGGAGAGTATATTGACAGGTTGCATCACGGCCTGGTATGGAAACATCTTGAATGGAACAGCTAAAAAAGTAGCCGATACAGCCTAGTCCATCATGGGTAAAGCCCTCCCCACCATTAAGCTCATCTACAATGAGCGCTGTCACTGGAAAGCAGATCTCATCATCAAGGCCATAGTCTCTTCTAACTGCAGCTATCAGCAAGGAGGTACAGGAGCCTCAGAACCCACACTACCAGGTTCAGGAACAGTTATTACTCCTCAACCATCAGGCTGTTGAACTAGTAGGGATAACTTCACTCATCCCAACATTGAACTATTCCCCTAAGCTACTGACCCACTTCTGAGGACTCTTCGTCTCATGCTCTTGATATACATTACTTTTTAATTTATTTTTTTTATCTTTTTGTAATTGTACAGTCTGTTGTCTTTTGCACATTGGTTGTTTGTCCTTCTTGTGTCAGATTTTTCATTGATTCTACAGGTCAACCTTCACTAATCCGGCACCATTGATAGATAGATAGATATACTTTATTAATCCCAAGGGAAATTTGATTTCATTACAGCCGCACCAACCAAGAATAGAGCGTAAATATAGCAATACAAAAAACCCCCAACAATCAAACAACAAAAAGCAAACTATGCCAGATGGGAAATAAGTCCAGGACCGGTCTATTTGGCTCAGGGTGTCTGACCCTCCACGGGAGGAGCTGCACGTTCGATGGCCACAGGCAGGAACGGCCTCCTGTGCCGCCAAGTGTTGTATCACGGTGGAATGTGGCCAAAGTCCAACAGTAGAAAGTTCAAAGTTCAACAGGGACCTGAGGAGTGCCAGATTAGTAAAAATGCCGAATTACAGAAGGAACCGGACTGCAGGTATTCGGATTAGTGAAGGTCGACTGTATTATGTTTCTTTGTATTACTGTGAATGCCTACAATAAAATGAATCTCAAAGTTGTATATGGTAACATATGTGCTTTGATAATACATTTACTTTGAACTTTGTTTCAATGTCATCACCAGCACTGCTAGTGTGTTCCATGCACTTAACCACTCTCTGTGTACAAAATAGCTACTTCTGACAGATCCCTGTACTTTCCTCTAGCACCTGAAAATAATGTCCTCTCATATTAGCCATTAGCTCCCCGGGAAAAAGTTGCTGGCTGTCCACTTTATCATTTTATGCACCTCTACCATGTTGCCTGTCATCTTCATTCAAGCTCAGTTTGAGATAACTTTAAAATAAAAACAGAAAAGGCTGGAACACTGAGAAGGTCAGGTTATATCTGTGGAAACTGAAACTAATACTGACTTGTAAGTCCTGTTGAATATCTCTAGTTTGCCTGTCTTTATTTTTGATTTCTGTTACTTTGCAATATTTTGTTTTTCACTGAGGGAACTTAGTTCTGTCAGGAGAAATGTGTGTGAAGCTCTGCCAGCAATATTTAATGTGGAACCTTGGAATGATGCAGAAAATAATGGCTACGACTACAAAGGCTTATTTATCAGGCGTGAAGTGAAAACTACAATTCAGTGACTGCAACTGGATGTTGGTATACCAGGTGAATCAGATTGTTGCGAGATTTGGACGTGTTTCCTACGGATCTCTGCAGAGTTACTGCAGAAGTCTATCAAGATCTTTTGGGGCATTCCACTCTGTCCTGATGACTTCATATTGAGTTGATTGCCATACTTGTTATAGAGTCACCAAGTTATACAGCATAGAAATAGACCCTTCTGACAACCATGTCTTTAGAGGCAATCATGCCTATCAATACTGATCCCACATACCTGCATTAATTTCATATCCTATGCAATTGTCATTGAGGCATCTGTCCAGATGCCTTGTAAGTGTTGCTCCTGTTCCTGCCCCCTCTGCAGTTCATTCCAGATACCAACTACAGTGTGTGTGTGTGTGTGTGTGTGTGTGTGTATGTGTGTGTGTGTGTGTGTGTGTGTGTGTGTGTGGGGGGGGAGCTTGCTCCTCATATCCCATTTAAGCTTCCTCACACTTACTTTAGACACTTGCTTTCTAGTTTTAGGCACTTTACCATTAGAAACGGGGTCTGACTATCTACCCTATCTGTGCCCTTCATAATTATGCCATACACTGTCTTCATAACTCTATCTGTTTGTGTTGCCAATTTCAAGTAATTATGTACTTGTACCTCTGCTCAATAATACACTGCAGGGGCCTGCCATTTACTGTATATATCCTGCCCTGGTTTACCTTCCATAAATGCATTGCCCCATACTTCTCCAAGTAAAATTCTGTCTGTTGTTTCTTTGTCATCTTCCAGATGATCAATATTCTGTCGTAACCTTCGTCAACCTCTGTTACTGTTGATTGTGCCACTAATTTTGGTGTCATCTACAAACTTATTAATCATGGGTGTGCATACATTTAAGAAGAGAGGGGGAACATTTAAAGGAGGTATGCTGGACACGGAGAATAATAGATGCCTGGAATAGGCTGCCAGGGGTTGTGGTGAAAGCAAATATGATATTGGTGTTTTCAGAGTTTGTCATGATGAGTTCTGTATGTTTTATTGTAAAGTGAAGCGGCTACATATTAATTTTGCATATAATCGTGTTGAATCTGCAGCATAGAAGCAGGGTATTCAGTCCCACAGGTGAAGGCTAGTGTTAATACTCCACTACAGCTTCCTCATCAGGTCCCTGAATCTGTTAACTTCTCCCTCAGGAATGGATACTTACCCTCTTTAACAAAAACACATCAGATTTCTGCTTCAACTAGTCTGTACTGTAATGCTTCGCAATCCAGTATTCTCTGAAGAAATTTCTTCCAAGTGTTCAGTTGGATTGAAACTCATGCTACTTAATCCCCTTATAGTGCGTATGGTTTCTTCTTAACCATCCTCTCGAGCTCTCTAGACCTCTCTAAAGCCTTGAGCTAAAAGAGACCTGCTGTAGGAACTCAGTAGGTCAGGCTGCAGAGGATTAGCTGATGTTTTGGATCAATGCTCTGCATCCATCCTGGTGCAGATTCTTGACCTAAACTGTTGACCATCTCTTCGCCTCAACAAAACCTGCTGAGTTCTTCTCATAATTTGTTTCTTGCTCTAGCTCCTAGCTTCTGTAGTCTTTTGTGCCTCTCTTTCAAACCTTCTGTTTTTGGAGAAGAGATTCATGGCTTGCTTAGTCTTGATGTTTGTACACCCCAACTTTTGTAACTTGTTATCTATTTATTCTTACTTATTCTTGAAAATGTGTTTACTTCCAGTGATTCAATATCTTTATTATTGAGCAGGGACCAGAACTAAAGTTACTGCTCTGGGTGTGGTGTGGTCTAACTAAGGCTCTGCAGAAATTTAACCTAAATATTTTTTGTCAGCTTTACTGGTGCATAAATCTTTGGATAATTAAGATGAAGTCATATTTTTCCTGAATTCAGGTGCAAGTTTTCAGGAAGAAAAGTGTTGCTTAGAATACCACTGTAGCAAATGCTCAGGAGATGACAGTGCCCATTTCTTTTTCACAGTATGTGAGCAGTGTTGGCAATTATTGACTATACCTTATTACCTTTGAGAATGTGAATACACAAGAGACTGCAGATACTGGAATCTGGAGCAGTAAGTAATCTGCTGGAAGAACTCAGCAGGTCAAGTAGCATCTGTGGGAGGAAAGAAATTGTGACCGTGTTGAGTCAAAACCCTTCTGATAAAGGGTTTCAAGCTGAAACATCAACAATTCCTTTCATTCCCCAGACACTGCTGGACTCAGAATTTCAGACTGTTTGTTACCCTCTTGGAAACCCTCTGTGATGTCTGGTGGCAATAAATATTCATTCCAGAGATGGAATTGAATAAACTCAAAGCTTTATTCTGTTGTCCATCAAAATATTCAAGTTTCTGAGAGTCAGCTTGTCCTAACACCTTCCAAACATTAGTTCTCACGTCAAAATTTTGCTATGATAATTTTGTGAAGTGGTCATGCTAATCAACTTTTGGAGATAACTTGCATTCCATTAGCAACCGTTTGCGCATTGGCACCACGTGTAATCTTTTGAATAATTTCTTAGGAGAAGATGAGAAAAGAAACTTTTATTTCATTTTTTTCTTTCAATTAAGCCTCTTGTAGCTACTCACTTGTACTCCAATTGTTCTGTTTTTGTGAATCATTCACCTTTTAATGTCCTGTGGTTGTTTAGGAGAAGGTAAAGCTTGAGTTGGTTAACTGTTAATCTGAATGCTGCTTTGTATTTGTACCTTTCTTCATGATTTAAACCATTTCTAGTTAGTATGGTAAGTCTTCATCAGGTCTATTACATTGGGCCCTTTGGTGAATCTAAGGTTTCAGTGAACACATTTCAATGGTAATTTTGAATAATGAAGTCAAGGTTTCTTCTTCAACTACCTCTGCTATAAGAGGGAAGTCAACTGTGAAAAGGAAGACTTGAATTTATATAGAGCAGCACAAACAAAGTTCTAGAGGAACTCAGCAGTTCAGGTAGCATCTACAGACATGAATAAACAGTTGGCACCTCAGGCCAAGACCCTTCATCATGACTGGAAAGGAAGGGGGAAGATATCAGGATAAGAATGTGGGGAAAGAGGAGGGATGAAGTAAGAAGTCTGGAGGTGATATGTGGGAAAGGTAAAGGCAGAAAAAGAAGGAATTTGATAGGAGAGGAGAGTGGACCATGGGAGAAAGGGAAGGTGTAGGGGCACCTGACGTATGTAGTAGGCAGGTGAGGAGAAGAAGTAAGAGGGAGGCCAGAGTTGGGAAATGAAGAAGAGGGAAGTGTGAGGGAGGAAAATCCCTGGAAGTAGCGGAAATGTTACAGCTGCCTCCTCTCTTGCCTCTATTCAGGGCCTCAAACAGTACTTTAGGTGAGGCAACACCAGAATAGTGAATCTGTTGGAGTAGACTACTGTATCCGATGCTCCCAATGTGGCATTCTTACATTGGTGAGACCTGACATAGATTGGGGGAATGCTTTATCAAGCACCTTCGCTCCATCTGCAAAAAACAGGATTTCCAGAGGACCAGATATTTCAGTTCCAATTCTGACACATCAGTCCATGACTGCCTCTTTTGCCACGATGAGGCAACTCTCAGATTGTAGAAGGAACACCTTATATTCTGTCTAGGTAGCCTCCAACCTGATGGCATGAATGTCAATTTTTCCAACTTCTGGTAATTTTTTTTCCCTTCTTCCCCCTTCACTCTTCTTCATTTCCCCTTTTTGGCCACCCTCTTAATTTTTTTTCCTCACCTGCCTATCACATCCCCCAGCGCCATTATACCTTCCCTTTCTCCCATGGTCCACTTTCCAATCAGATTTCTTCTTCTCCACCCCTTTCCCTTTTCCACCTATCATCTACAACTCCTTACTTCATCCTCTCTCCCCCACTCACCTGGCTTTTCCTATTGCCTTCCAGCTTGTGCTCCTTCTCCTCCCCTCATCTTCTTCTTCCTTCCTTTCTAGTCCTAATGAAGGGTCTCCACCCGAAATATTGACTGTTCGTTCATTTCCATAGATGCTGCCTGACCTGCTGAATTCCTTCAGCATTCTGTGTGTGTTGCTCTGGATTTCCAGTATCTGCAGAATCTCTTTAAGACAATTTAATCAATTTAAGACAAGATTGGATAGACTTTTGCATAGTAGGGGAGTTAAGGGTTATGAGGAAAAGGCAGGTATGTGAAGATGAGTCCATGGCCAGATCAGAAATCTTATTGAATGGCAGAGCAGGCTCGACGGGCCAGATGGCCGACTCCTGCTCCAATTTCTTATGTTCTTGTGTTTACTTCTATTTATGTAACAGCTTTCAACCTCCTTTCAATGCACCCAAAGACACTTTACAGCCAATGAAATGCTTCTGGTGTCATTGTTATTGTAGTTTAGGGAATGCAGAACAGCGATCTCCCAGAACACAAAGTAATAATGGTCAGACAATGGGTGGAACTTCTGACCACGTGGTGCAATATTTGGTGAATTACACAATGCATTTTGTTTTCTCACAGAACTGCGTGTGAGCAATACATTTCCAAATTTTGATTGGGATCATCTGTGTGAATGACATATGAAGGCCTCCAAGGCAGACACGATGATGCCAAGCAGGACAAAATTGTACTGTGCAAATGTATGAGACTCGCAGACTGAAGGAAATGGTTGAGACCTATTTTGCATTAGATGAAGGGCCTGTTATCTTTTTTCAAGTAGTCGCTGCATCATCAGGGCTACTAACTCTTTTCCCTGTCACCAGCTCCAGATTCTCCTGTGTTCCAGCCTTCAACTCAAACATTTGTACATGAGTAGATCACTCAGCTGTTCAAGCCTGCTTTGCCATTCAATAAAATCATGCCTGCTCTCATTCTTGTTTTATCCCAGTAACTCCTCACCCCTTGATTGTCGACAATCATTCTACTCCTGCCTCAAAGTTATTTAAAGATTCTTTCCACCATGCTTTAGAGAACAAAGAAACATTATCTTGACATCTTCCCTGTCAAGCCTCCTTGAGATCTTGTATGTTTCAGCCCAGTCTTCACTCATTCTTACAAACTCCATCAGATACAAGCCTCTCCACCCCTTATAAAAAAAATCCACTCAATTCAAGTGTCAGCAAATCTCCTCTGAACAGCTTCCAAAACAAAACATTCCTTCTAAAACAGTAAGTTCAATACTGAACACGGTATCACACAAAAAAATTCTGGCAGAACTCAGCAGGTCAGACAACACCTATGGTAATGAATAAATAGTCATTCTTTCAGGCCGAGACCTTTTATCAGGACTGGAAAGGAAGGGGGCAGAAACCAGATCTCCAGATTGCCAATATCCTATCTGATTCTGGCATCACCTCGATACCTTTGTGTCCATCTCTCATAGCAATAAATGGCAACATTCTGTTAACTTTCTTGATTACTTGCTTTACCTGTGTATTTGCCTTTTGTGAATGTTCCTTAACATTGTTATTGCCGGGGGTGGTAGTGGGGATAAGCTCTCGCTATGCATTAAATGCTCCCAATGGTGTCTCAAGTAGCCTCTGACGGCCGAGTCCAGCTCCTGGCCTTCATGTGTGGCTTAGCTCAGTGGAACCGTTTCTACTGACAGGAGAAAGGACAAAGGCCGGTTACTGATAGCTAAAAATCAGTTGCTCCAGACAATTGGTACTCGTCAGCCACGGCTGGCAGCTCATCTAGGAGAAGGAAAGCTCTGATCTTAAATCTCTCACTCATAGGGAAGGTTTCCAGAGTAAACCTCGAGGAAAAATCTGGAACTGGAATCCCTCAGGCAGTCCTTCGTTGAGTTCAATGCTGACTGGCAAGTCCTGCGCTGCTGCTGGTGCCAAACTGCATGAGTCTCTGCTGTTCCTTTGGCTTCATCTGCTGTGTGCAGAGAGGCTTACTGCATGGTTAAAAGCTTGCTCTCCGTATCATTCTGCCCTGGCTTCCCCATCTGTCAGAGAGCTCGGACACAGCATCCACTGTCGACCCCGACCAAGGAGGGCCTCTGAATTGCACAGGACATCCAGACTTCTTCACTGTAATGCTGTGCTGCTTTAGTGAAAACGTGCATGTGTGGGCCTCCGACAGAGCCAGTACAAACCCTTGTGTGTTTTAATGTGTTTTAGAATTTCATCATGTTGATTGATGGATCAGATTGGCTAAGTCATATAACTTAGTTCTCCCGCTTTTTCAAAGTAGTGCCACTACGTCTTTTACATCTACTTTGACAGAGCAATTTGTTGTCTTATCTGACAGATGACTCCACCTATACTGTGATGCTCTCTTGCCAATGAATGTCTGCTCATAGTTATGTGCTCAGGTCCCTGGTGGGGTGTGATTTAGTTGCCCTGGCCACAACTGAGAGTACTACCACTGGCCAATTGCTACCCCTGTAACAGAAGCTGAACTAGTTTAATCTGTCTCACTGTCAATAGCAGATCCCTCACTTTGCCTCCTCTGAAAGAATGCCTTTGTGCACTGTCAATGGAGGCAGTTTATTGTGTGTTAGTGCAGACCTGTTCTCAATCAGCCTCCTTGAGTTCTTTCCTTATGTAGACATTCAAACAAACAGTGGTGTTCTAATGCATGTGATAATCTTCATTGGGTTGCCTCAGATCTCTCCGGAAATTCAACCAGGCGCATTCACAGGAAGAGTCATATTTGTGTGTCAGATTCAACTATGGCTTTGTACATGCATCAAGTAACATCATTCCTGTGCAATGCTCTAAACAACACCCTTAGTACTGACCCTCTGCTGCTCCAATGCGTGGCTGAAATTTTCAGCCTTGTTGCCATGGTGAAAACAAGTCAAGTAATCATACTCTGCACCTACAAGTTCTAGGCGCCTGTGCTCAAATACCACACCTCTTATTGATTCCATGCTATCCATCTTGCCTACTCCCTAGTATTGGGTCCTGGGGACTTTCTGCTCAAGGTCTCTTTCCAGCCAGTCTCACTCAGTGCACAGTTGACTCTCCTTCATCTCAAATAGAAGATATGCCATCAGGTAATGAAGTTATCACCTGAAGCCAACTCAATCCATCTCAATCCATAACCTTGTTGCTTTCCAGCAATTCTGCTACGAGCCTTATCGATCTCATCTCTGTGATCCTCTCCTGCATTGCCTTAGTGTTATACCTTCTCCCTCCTTTCTGGTTCAGCCCTCGCCTCTGGGTCTTGTTACATAGATCCTGTGCCATGCCATACCCTTCTCTACTTTTACAAATCTTCTTAGCATTTCCCCACCCCCGCCTGTTTTAAGCAACACACATCAAAGTTGCTGGTGAATGCAGCAGGCCAGGCAGCATCTCTAGGAAGAGGCACAGTCGGCGTTTCAGGCTGAGACCCTTCGTCAGGACTAACTGAAGGAAGAGTTAGTAAGAGAATTGCAAGTGGGAGGGGGGGGGAGATCCAAAATGATAGGAGAAGACAGGAGGGGGGGGATGGAGCCAAGAGCTGGACAGGTGATGGGCAAAGGGGTATGAGAGGATCATGGGACAGGAGGCCTAGGGAGAAAGACGGGGGGGGGCGGGAACCAGAGGATGGGCAAGGGGTATAGTCAGAGGGACAGAGGGAGAAAAAGGAGAGTGAGAGAAAGAATGTGTGTATAAAAAATAAATAACGGATGGGGTACAAGGGGGAGGTGGGGCATTAGCGGAAGTTAGAGAAGTCGATGTTCATACCATCAGGTTGGAGGCTACCCAGACGGAATATAAGGTGTTGTTCCTCCAACCTGAGTGTGACTTCATCTTTACAGTAGAGGAGGCTCTGGATAGACATGTCAGAATGGGAATGGGATGTGGAATTAAAATGTGGGGCCACTTGGAGATCCTGCTTTCTCTGGCGAACAGAGCATATGTGTTCAGCAAAGTGGTCTCCCAGTCTGCGTCGGGTCTCGCCAATATATAGAAGGCCACATCGGGAGCACTGGACGCAGTATATCACCCCAGCCGACTCACAGGTGAAGTGTCGCCTCACCTGGAAGGACTGTCTGGGGCCCTGAATGGTGGTAAGGGAGGAAGTGTAAGGGCATGTGTAGCACCTGTTTTGCTTACAAGGATAAGTGCCAGGAGGGAGATCAGTGGGGAGGGATGGGGGGGACGAATGGACAAGGGAGTCGCGTAGGGAGCGATCCCTGCGGAAAGCAGAGTGAGGGGGGGAGGGAAAGATGTGCTTAGTGGTTGGATCCCGTTGGAGGTGGCGGAAGTTACGGAGAATAATATGTTGGACGGCGATGTGCTTTAACTTGCTCTGTGTGTTCTATTCTCTCCCTACACCTTCCAATGTCTGACACGTGATGAAATCTGCAGCTGAAGAATACTCTGGGGATAGAGGCTGCCATTTTCACCTGCTGCTTTTTTTCTCTGGTGCTTTGAATAATCACCAAAGACAATGAATAGCAGATTGCATCTGGTGAGCTTTGCTATTTGAGGGTAGTAACTTACTCCATTGCTCACCGCACCTTGTCATTCTGTTCTCTGTCTGACCACAAATGAGTATTGTGAGCCAGTATGTACTGCAAAGCCAATATTCTTGTCCCCTGTGGCTGCTGCACTTGTTTCTCACAGCACCACAGTGGTGTCTGGTTGTTTGTGATAAGTTCTTGTACCATTGGTAGAGTGTTGCCGTGCACGATGATGATAATCGTTTTCTTTCAGGAGTGATCTGATCGGCTGTTGTATCAGCACTTGTGTTGCTGGGTGTGGTTTGTCAATCCAAAGGACCTTTAGCCTTGGTTTGCTTTTGACAACAGCAGTGCTTCTGTTGCCTTGGGTTCTGGGGATGTTTCTGTACAGTTGGCAAGGCAAGTGAGGTAAAATAGTAATGCTCAGATATCATCATTGATCAAGAATTTCCAGCAATTTCTGTTTTAAATACAAATGTATGTAAAGATACAGTTGCCTAGGGAAAAATATATTAAATATCACACTCAAAAAATGTACTATAATTAAAGAAATATTAGTGTACTTAAGCACCTTGAGGATTGGGATGTGACAGAATATCCAGATTTTAAAAGAAATTACACTGCAAAAGGCAAAAATTATTTGGTAGGGGCAAAGTTCACATTTTATTTGATTTATCACTTTCCATGGGATTGAACTGGTAGAGCTTGATATGAAAATTACTAGCTTGGGACCAAAGTCCAAGTAAGATATTGCATTATGACCACATAACCCAGAGTATCACATCACCACTTTAAATAATGTGAAGTTCATCGCTAAAAAAATTCCCACAAGGGAAAGCACAATGCTGAAACCAAATCCTGACAACTACATAGATTGTGAATGTGACTAAATTTGCAGCATACTGTTGATTATTCCGTGTTTTACTTCTTTGGAAGTCTCATCATAGAATACTTTCAATAACTGGGGTCTGCTGGTTAATGCAACTATGTTGTCTTAGTTTTCTTCTCAACACGTTCTCTTTCTATTCATTGAAGAATCAAAGGTTTCAAAGGTACATTTAATGTCAGAGAAGTGTATATAATATACATCCTGAAATGCTTTTTCTTCGCAACCATCCACGAAAACAGAGGAGTGCCCTCAAAGAATGAATGACAGTTCTCATTCATTCATTCTCTCTCTCACTTCCCCCCACTCCCTCTCTCTCTTCCCCCACTCCCCCTTTCTAACCCCTCTTCCCCCTCTTCCCCCTCCCTCCCTCTTGCTCTCTCTTCCCCCTCTCTCTTCCCCCTTCTCTCCCCCTCTCTCTCCCCTCCCCTTTCCCCCTCTCCCCCTCTCCCCCTCTCCCCCCTCTCCCCCTCTCTCCCCTCTCTCCCCCGTTTCTCTCCCTCTCTCCTCGTCTCTCCCCCTCTCTCCCCTCCCCCTCTCCTTCTCTCTCCCCTCTCTCTCCCCTCTCTCTCCCCTCTCTCTCCCCCTCTCTCTCCCCCTCTCTCTCCCCCTCTCTCTCCCCCTCTCTCTCCCCCCTCTCTCTCCCCCCTCTCTCTCCCCCTCCCCTCTCTTTCCACCTCCCCTCTCTCTTCCCCCAACTTCCTCCCCCTCTCTCTCCCCCTCTCTCTCCCCCTCTCTCTCCCCCTCTCTCTCCCCCTCTCTCTCCCCCTCTCTCTCCCTCCCCCACTCTCTCTCAACCCCCTCAATAAAGGAGAAAGAGGTGTCTCCATTTCAACAAACAACGCACTGGTTTAGAACATTAAAAGTCCATTGCGTTGCTTTTTCTGAGCTCTGTGCCTAAAGATCTTGGGTCTCTGGGCACACAGCCTTCGATCTTCCATCTCCTACAACACACTGATCTGCCTTGACATCGACACTGGATCTGCCCGTCTCCAGGGCCACAAGATCTCGGGGGTCCCATTCCCGCAAATAACTCTAGTCAGCTTGTAACTCCAGGTCAGGGTCTTCAAAAGAACCCTGAAAGGGAAAAAAATAGAGATATGAAAGATGGAAATAGAGCTGCTTCCGAGGATGCAAGCAAAGAAGACACCATTAGGCGCCAACGTGAATGTGTCAACTTGCAGAATCTTTTGTGTTTGGAAATATATTGCCTGCAAACTCTCCTATGTTAAATTCTGACCTCAAATGACCCTGTCCTGCAGAAGTCCATGAAGGGTTCTGCTTTCATCATGTCTGCATTCTCCCTTTGCCCTTTCCTACTCTCTTTCAACTTCTTATCCTGAGCTTTCACACTTATTCTTGCTCTTGTATGTTTTCACTTTCATCCTCATCCGTACGAGCAGCACAGCTTCCTGTTCTTTCCGCCTCCGTCTTGCCAATAAACTGCCCATTTTCCAAAGACTCCTCGTCTCTGCTTTGACCACAGCTGTAGTCCATGTCCTTCAATTGCCTTGCTTCTACACTTTGTCAAGTGCCTTGGGAGGTTTTGCTGCTGTTGAAGAGGTTATATCTGTGCAGCTAGTTATAGTAATGCACGACTTCTTTGGCATTTCATCCTTTCCACCCACCCCAACCCTCTGCAGCTTGAAGAAACAGCGATCTTTAAGGAAGTACCACAGTGAACTAACCTGAAGGCCACTTCCCAGAGTATGCTGACTTTTGAAAATAATCTACTCTATTAATATTTGCCTTTTGAATAAATTACCTGATGTCCATTTCGAGTGTTTTGATATTTTCATTCACTGTTTGCACCATATTTGTAGGTTAGTGAGAAATATCTGTCTTGTGTGTAATATGATAAATAACTTTTGGTATTACAGTCCTGTTGAATTTGAAAGTTGACCCATTACGACACTGGTTGCAAGGGAAGAAATTCTGATTCAAGCATTTCTCCCAGGAACGGTCCTGTGGGTAACTGTGCTTTCAAATTTTGCTGATGTCCGGATAACCATAGTCACTGGAATTCACAGCAGCAGACAATTACATCAGTGCCGAGCAGTTCCAATCCTTGGGGCTCACTACATCATTTATATTGGAATCTTTTTGTCGAGTCGCAATATTATTGTTGGTTCAACAGCAGACTTGGTTTAGAGTGGTGGTGAAAATAGAATATTGCATGTGCCTGTGTTTATAATTCGATAGTCTGACGAAGGGTTTCGGCCCAAAACGTTGACTGTACCTCTTCCTAGAGATGCTGCCTGGCCTGCTGTGTTCACCAGCAAATTTGATGTGTGTTGACCAAAATATTTGAAGTTTGGGAACTTCTTGTAGAAATAGATCAGAGGAAAATTGACGCTTTTGTTTGAGATCAAGAATGTTCTACTTCAGAGTTGAACTTACAGTATTTTGTTTTGTCTTTTTCACCTTTGCTTCTCTTGCATTTTCTTTCTGTTCTTCCTGTTTTGCATCTTCCCCTCCTTTTCATTTTCTCATCTTTTTATCTCTGCTGCTCTTCTTTCTGCTTTGTTGCCTCCAGCCATGTATCCATTTGCATTTACATTTTCATTTTTATTTTCTGTTTCTGTTTTGGTTTTTTTCTGCTGCATCTTTATTTCCTTTTTCATCTTTTAAATTACAAAGTGGGAGAAGTGGTGGCAGTGGGGTTTGGATTTTGTTCCTGGAAGAGATGGGAATTGAATCAGTGCCAAATAAATCCTGAGAATAAAGTTAATATGATGAAATTGCCAATGTATCCTGGTGATTTGAAGAATCAAATGGTTGAGCCTTTTGGTCACTTGCTCTCTTTCAGCTAGCAACCACTATCCCTAACCTACCAGCAGTGCCATACAGAACAATGTCCATGTACATTGAAGAGAAATTGAGTGCAATCAGAATGTGATGCCTTTCTCCTCCCCTCCACCCCCAAACTCCAATGATTTTCCCAAGTCTCAGGCCAGGAAAGAGACTCTGTCCAAAATTTTGCATATGATTCTGAGTACTCCGATTTCATGCTGACTTCAAATTAACAAAAAAATACTTTACTTCACAATGAACCTCCCAACAGGAACTCAAGGGAAGTACGGGGAAAATCCTTCACTGTGAGGAAGTGATAGACCTGGCTGACACAATGCATCAAATGCCAGTATGATAGATTACACCCCCAACAAGGCTAGTTGCAAAAGACTTGTGACTGCACCTGATACAGTTGGTGGCAGTGAGAGTCTGAGAGCATAAAAGAGAGGAATGGAGGAGAGAATAGGATTAAGGTTGGCATAGGTCTTCTTTTAGTCATATTGTCTCATGTGATAACAGTATGAAAGATCCTGTTTCTTGTAAAATTATCCTTGGAGAACTGACTTAGAAAGGCGGAGAGTCAAGCAAACCTGAACTGAAACGTTCTGGAGTAGGAATAAAAGCAGGAAAATGTTCCAGATCTGGGCCCTTCATCAATTAACTTTTACTCTCTCTGCAGATGCTGCCTTACCTGCTGAGTCTTCTAGCAGATGCCATTTTACTTTGCATTTCAAATCTGGATCATGATGTGTCCTGGGCTTCCTAATGGATGTTGGATGTTGATCCCCAAAGTGAACTGAAACTTATCTCAGAGTGACCTTCCTAGTTAGAACTTGTGGGAAACTGCTGGAATCTTTCTGGGTGAGGGGGAATAAGCCTAGCTCATACTGGCCCCTTACTTCTGGAAATAAATTGTTAGGAAGCTGACCCTTCCCAAATCTTGACATCGCCACTTCTTTTGTAAAGTTTTAATCTAGCTAGGAAACCTTCTTATGGCTTGAATTGTCACAGATCCATTCCTCAAGAAGGAAATACATTGGTAATCAATTTGTATGGTTAATTTCCCTCACACATGTAATATTAAAATTGCTGGAGCAATGGGTTAAGTGGAAGTTCATTTTATTTAGTTGCATGAGGCTTAGGCTCTATGAGCTGAAATACAATGTGGCAACTGACTGACATCAGACAGAACAATTCCTCAGCTACAGTTGTGTTAAGTCTAATCCTGAACTAGATATTGAATGGGACCCTCCCAAAGAATGAAGGTTTGCAGATCAGCCTATGCTGTATTGTGTTTGAAATTCAGAAAAATGTACAGCCAACACAGCCAACAGCATCCCACCACATCTGGGCATCTTATAGCAGTGCAGGGCCTTCTGTGTACTCCCAATACATTGGCAGGGAGGTTCTCAACACCATCCCAAATGTTCCTTGTCTACTTGAGCAGTCATGGATTAGAGGTTGCCATAAATCTGTATGGAAGTGTCTTGTTGTTGAGCTTGAGTGCCCAACTTGTGCACGATGGGACGGATCCATTTGTGTGTGTGCCGTGTTAGGTTTTGATAATTTTTTTTTGTAATATTTGCGGCTGGATTTTGCTGTGTAGCATCAACAAAGCTCAAGACCTTTATTCAGATTAGTCTGACTCACAGCTGAAAGTTGATGTCCATGTTCACCTGGACCTCTGGCTATTTAGTCGTAAAGGCACGTGAAGCAATATGGAAGAGTAATCTTCAGTTGATTCTACACCAATGGGAGGCTGTGGTACTTACTACATGAATGGACCAGGACGTTGAGGAGCTTATTTTTGAGTGGTTGTTTTAAAATAACCTTGATATCAGTGGTAGAGTGAGGTACCTGAGAAGGAAGTGAAGTTAATCATCAGGATTAGTAGGAAACCGTTCAACCTGTGGTGACTGCACTCCAGATCCAAGTTTCCACAAACCTTGAGGTCAGGCTGTAATTTGGAGATGAAACTTGCGCACACACACACACACACACACACACACAGCCCAAGTTCCAAAATATTGTTGACAATTTCACAGAAGTATATGAGCAAATGAGAATTGAACTCAAGATTCAAAAGACAAATTTCCTCTACCTATCTGCTGCTGCTGCACCACCCTTTCCTCCAATAATGAAGACACTTGGTGGGATCCTGGAAAATGTGGAACACTTCCATTTCTTGGGAACCACTTGTCAGGGAAAGCAGACATTAAGACAAAATTTGCCACTGCCTTTAAAGCACTAGTACTTTAGTCTACAGAGGAGAAAAAGTATTTAATAATTAGGATCTCTGTTGTAGCACAGAATGCATGGTGGACAAAGGGCAGCAGTGATTCATCTGGTATAAGCTTCTAAAATCCAGTCTACCTACACTAGATGTTTGAAGGCTCTGGAAAAATGCCACCAATGCTGTCTTCACATATTCATTGGTAGGGAAGTGAATTAATGCCAGTATCTTCTCCCAGTCCAATATCACCAGTAAGAGGCTCCAGTTACACTCTGTCATCTACAGTGGACAGTACATCTCATTTGCATGTCCAAAACCAGACTTCTGAAGTAGAACCTCCATTTTAAGCACTGCCATGGTGTGAAGTTTTTCTAGTGGACGGAGGTGAGGTTTGAGGTTTTTAATCAATGAAATGCAATATCCCAAATGACTTCCAGGAACACCGGCTCTTGATCACTCAGCATGGGAAAGTAGCATTCAAAATGATCTCAAGATAATTGAGTCTGTGCATTGAGCACTGAGAAGCCCAGCATAATCGGTAGAAGGAGCTGATCACTTCACAACTATCTTATCATCCATTCCATCAGTTAGCATCCACCTCAACCATGGAAAAGCCTCATTAGCCACCTCACATCTCACAAAACTGGACTGGAAATCCTCTTTAAAGAGAAGGGCAATGGAATTGATGGAATATCTTGAGAACCATCATTGATGCAACAAGCTGGCTTCCTTCTTTGCCATAATGAAATAAATGTTCCTGAGGGACTGTCTGAGAAGCATGAGGATGGGGGATGTTGTCCGTGCTTGGGACATGTTTCTCAGGCAATAATTTCAAGTTTTCTTGAATGTGATAGTCAGATGGTGACATTCGGCCATTGTGATTGGTGATCAACCATGAGAGACTTCAGGTGCCTGTGGAAGAAGTCAAATAAAGGGTAAAGGAAGTTAGTTCTAGTTTAATTTGAGAGCTGAGTAGATCTAGCTTTATTAAGGAGAATGGCAAGAGTCCAATTCTCCTGTTTTAAATACACTGCAGTTAATTCTGCTTAAGTTAGTTGAATGCAGATGGAAAACATATTCTATGTGATGCCACCAATATTCTTTGTAAATTATAGTTATTATTCATAAATGTACCATGTTTAGAACACACTCCACTTTTAGGTACAATTATGACACTTAAAAAGCAAATGGCCAGCTACATGGATAGAAAAGTTTCACAGGTTTTGGGCTGAATACAGGCAGATAAGACAATTTCAGACAGGGAACTTAGCACGAATGAGTTGGGCCAAAAGGCCTGTTTTTGTCTTATATAGCCCCATGACTATGTAAACCTAGTATCCCGAGTGCTGTATTCAGAATATGCACTGACACATCCATTTTTATCAATGCTTAGCCAATGCGATAGGGTTGTAATTCAGGAAGAAAGAGAACAGAAGATTCAGAACAACCTTCTTCACACACACTTGTCATGTTTCTGTAGTAGCTGTTCCGATTTGGGTCAGTTCTTCAGAATTTGGGTCAATATTTGACTCACTTAGACTATGAGAATATTGAAAAACACTCAGTGTGAATTTTAACAATGCTTACATTTTGTTGATTATCTGGAGGCAGCTTAAAGCATTGTTTTAGGATCATCAAGAAAAATCCAAGCTTTCTTTCAATTCTAGCCTAATGCAAAGCACAATATTAATGTTGGACCTGAATGCAAATCTCACTACTCATTCATTTGTGTATGAACAATTGTGAACATGTCCCTGTGTATACTAATGATTCAACCAAGTAGAAATATTATTTCTGAAGAATGAATGAGGAGACCGCTTTCTCACTTGCGTGTGCTTTATTTTCTTTGGGCTGTTGTCACAGATAAGCCACAGTCTTCCGCCTTGCTCGCTAGCTGAGGCCTTTTTTATAGTGCAATACACATCCTGTGGAAGGAAAAACAACCTGTGTCATGACTGAGTTGCTGTTTTTAGAGGAAGCCCTTAACCATATTTCTGCATTGCAGCTTAGAGAAAGCAAAAGTTTCAACTAACTCCTTTCTGCAGCTCAGACCAACTCTTTTGGAATAAATAGATGTATAATCTCTCATTTTGGTGCAACAGATTGCATTTGATTGTCCTTCTAAAGAATTTTAAGTGTTCTCCTAGCTTCTTGGCTAACTTGTTCCTCAGCGGCCATTACCCAAGTACAAATTGATTAGCCTGACCACCTTTGGATGGATGTGCTGTGCACAAATTGAGTGATATTTCCAGTATTATAATAGTGGATGGACTTCAAACAAGCTCAGTGAGGTGGAACATGTTTTTGGACACCTGAGATTTTGAAAAGTGACACACAAGTACAAGTTTGTTCAATTTTTAATATGCAGCAGGGTTACAACAAACAACACATCACCCAACACTTCATGTAATGCCATTACATATTTTCTTTGTAACCAGCTTAGACTTGACATCCCCTTGATGCTCTGTGCTGAAGCTCCATTTTGCAGTTTCCTGTTGTTCCTGGATAACGTGCTCAGGTAGTAAGCCCTGTGCGAATTGTTAAATGTCATCAACAAAGTTCTTGCAGTCCTAGAACTGGGACTGTGTGGGAGGAAGAAGTAATTGATAGGAATCAGAGTAGCACAGCAAGGCTGAAAACTACAGCTTACCCGAATACAATGGCACCCTGGTTGTCTAGCAAGAATTGTGATGACTATGTTTAATTTTTAATAGTCCTGTTGAAGTAATATAAGAGCAGATTTCATCAGGCCATACCTGAAAATTCTCATGAAACTTCCTTTGGGAAATTTGGCCTTCTAATTGTCCTTCTCAATTGTCTGACTGGAGTATGAATGGTTCCACAATATCATTAATGACAAATTTGATAGTTCGTGTTTGCTTTATCTCATGCAGTCTTTCTGAATCTTCAAAAGTAATTATGCATTAATGTGACTGGCAATTTGGGCATGTCAAAACAAACAATGAGCTAAATGAGCAGTAAACCTAATTTTATCAGTATTGTTTGAGGGAAGAATATGTATTAGAAAGTTAAAAAATTCCCAAGTGGCTTCATTGCATCTGACTAGGCAGGCAGGGTTCAGTTTAGTATCTCAATACAACATTTTGCAATGTTGGATTGAATTTTGGGACATATGAAACTCTTTCACAAAATATGAAACAAATGTTTACATCACCATTATATTGTAACCATGTTAAAGAGTGATATTCTATTTAGTTTCGGAAATGGTAAGGGTAAAAATATAATAACAAACATGTTTTGAAACAGTTAGGTTCTTCTGTATCATGTAAGACAAGACCAGAATTTGCAAGCTATTATTACATTGTGTTCCATCGGTATCAGTTTGATTCTCTCTCTTAGCAGGTGAGGTTCTGGCAAAGGGTTGTCAACATGAAACTTTTAACTCAGCATCTCTAGAAAGAGAAACAATCTGACCAGCTCAGTGTACTGATTTTCAGATTTTCAGAATGTTTTAAGTTTCACTATCTCTACATTTGGTACCTAAGCTAATATCAAAAGACTGAGGGATCTGATCTAGAATTAAGACACACTTAAGCCAATGCAATGCTTTTTGAGCTTTGAGGCACTGTTGCAATGGAGAAAATGCATCATTCAATTTATTACTAAGCAAGATTTCACAATTTTAACATGGGAAGCAAGCTGGTCCAGTAAGTTGTCAGAGGGATGAATTATGGACAGGTTCTCAGACAAACTCCCTGGCACTAGTTTTCAAAAAGGCAAGGGAATGTCTTTTGACTATTTAAGAGGACTTAACGCCTCATCTAACAGGTGGCAAGCTTGACTTTGGCATCAAAGCCAGGATAATTGGTTGAACTTCTGAAGTGGAATTTGAAATTTTTATATGCAAAGCAAAAGACCCTGTACCGTGACCTTCACAACTGTAAAGAAGTACAGAGGTCAGTTCAATTCATAGCAGCAGACTTCATTTCATAACAGCACAGTTCGTGTGTACTGTCCGGTTGATACCAATGTGCCTGCTGCAATTCGGTGGCCTGATATTGTCTTCTATTACACACTTTCTACTCGCACTTGTTAAGTGTTCTCTCTGTCACACTGAAATTTGTGTAAATTAGTTGGCCTTATCACGTGCCCATTTGTTACATTGGTGAGGGTGACCTCCAAAGTCTAATCCCGTTCTTGTTTCTCACCTTCAGAGAGGGCACAGTCGGGAGCAATTGAGACTAGGTATCTCTAACTCTACATACACTGCAGTGAATTGTAGCACTAATTTATTACTTTGAAGAGGGTTAAGTTACTCCATGTAATTGAGGTATTATGTCTGGGTGGTCATTAGGTGTTGTGACATAATGACAAAAGTAGGCATTGACAGACTGCCAGAGAGATATCTGTGATTGGTTGTACTTGCAGTGTGAGACTTCTTTTTCCCAGGCAATTTTTAATATGCTCTAGGTTCCAGCAGCCACAATATCTTGTGTTTTTAATTCTTAATATGATTTTGAAAGCAATAACTTTCGGTCTGTTTGGGTAAGAGTGGTGCAGGAAAAAGTAGGCAAACCAGTAAGTGACATGATGATCCAGTTACTGTAACTGCTAACTACCCATTTGCCTTAGCAATCCCTTCTGGCTCCTCACGTGAATATAACTCTCAAGTCACATACCACGTCTTGTTTGGGAAGATGTATGATCAAATTAAGTGCTCCCACCAGAGCTACTTAAGCCATAGTGGTCTTTGACAGCTGGAGGAGAGCCTGCTTGCCATCTGTGTTCATGAGCAGTATTGTTAACAGCCCATTGGGGACTCCTGCTTTGCAGATGATTACACAGGAAAGATCAAAAATGAGCAAGTTTGCCATGGTAGAGTTGGTCATTCATCACTGGCTGGAACACTGGAGTTCTGCCATGGAAAAATACAGCATGGAAACAGGCCATTTGGCTCCCACAGTCACATCGACCAGTACACTCCCATTTTTCAATGCTTGTCCTGTAGCATTCTATGTCTAGGCAATTCAAGTGATCATCTGGACAATTCTTATGTGCTGTCAGCAACCCAAGGAATGTTCATTCTGAAGAAGGAAATTCCTAAAGGGAGGTTGAGACACCCATTGCTGACAAAGAAAACCAAAGACAACATCAAAGAAAAAGAGAGGGCATTCAATATAGCAAAAAAATATAGTGGGAAACTAGAGCATATGGGTGCTTTTAAAAAACAACAGGACACAACTAAAAAACAGTAAGGAGAGAAAATATGAAATATGAAGGTTAACTAGCCAATAATATAAAAGTGGATATCATTTTTTTCAGAGTAAAAGAGTAAAAGAGAGGCAAGAGTGGACATTGAACAGATGGAAAATGACACTAGAGAAGTAGTAATGGGAAACTAAGGAAAACAAGGGAAACTGAATAAGTATTTTGCATTAGCTCTCATTGTGCAAAACACCAGTAGCATGCCAGAAAATTGGAAGTGTCAGGGGACAGAAGTGGGTGTAGTTGCTATTACTAAGGAAAAGGTGCTTGGGAAGCTGAAAGGTTTGGAGGTACATAAGTCACCTGGACCAGATGGAATGTATTCTGAAAGAGGTAGCTAAAGAGATTGTGGAGGCATTTCAAGTAGTGACCTTTCAAGAATTACTCAATATTGGAATTGTTCTGGAAGACTGTGAACTCACAAATGTAACTCCACTCTTTGAGAAGGGTCAGTGGCAAAATGCAGGAAAATAAAGGCCAATTACACTGACCACTGATTGGTAAGATGTTGGAGTCCATTATTAAGGATGAGGTTTCAGGGTACTTGGAGGCACATGATAAAGTAGGTCAAGGTCAACATGGTTTCTTTGAGGGGAAATCTTACCTGACAAATCTGTTGGAACTTTGAAGAAATAATACACAGGATAGACAAAGGGGAGTCAGTGGATGTAACTTACATAGTTATGTTCTGCAGAGGTTGTTTTTGGATCAACTATTTTTCACATTATATCATTATATGCTAATGATCTGGATAACAGAATTGATGGTTTTGTGCTAAGTTTACAGATGATACAAAAATAAGCAGAGGAGCAGTTAGTGTTGAGAAGCAGAGAACCTGCAAGACTTGGACAGATTAGGTGCCATAATCACTTTGAAATATACAGACATAACTAAGATCTTGCATTAGCAGATTGGTTTATTATTGACACTTGTATTGAGGTACAGTGGGAAACTTTGTTTTGTTTTGCATGGCATCCATACAGATCACTTCGTCACGTCAGTACATTGAAGCCTTACAAAGGATAATTGATAGTAGAATGCAGAATATAGTGTTCTAGTTGTAGAGACATTGCAGAGCAAGCAATAAGGTGGAGGCCATGACAAGGAAGATTCCGAGTTCAAGAGTCCATCTTATCCTGCAAGAAGAATATTCAATAGTCTAATAACAGCAGGGTAGAAGTTGTCCTTGAGCCTATTGGTACTTGCTTTCAGACTTGTATTTTCTACCCAGTGGGAGGGGGAAGAAGACAGAATGTCTGGGATGGGGGTGGTGGCCTTTGATGATGTTGACTGCTTTACTGAAGTAGTGAGAAGTGTAGAGAGAGTCTGCGGAGAGAGTGCTGGTTTCCATGATGTGATGAACTCTGTCCACAACTCTCTGCTGTTTCTTGTGCTCACAGGCAGAGCAATTGCCATACCAAGCCCTGATGCATCCAGATAGGATGCTTTCTAAGGTGTGTCTGTAAAAACTGGTGAGAATCAGTGGAGACATGCTGAACTTCATTAACTTCCTGAAGAAGTAGTGGGGTTTATGTACTTTCTTACTCATGGCGTCAGTGTAGTTGGACCAGGGCAGGCTATTGTTGATATTACTCTAGGAACTTGAAGCTGTCAACAATCTTGACCTCAGTGTCATTGATGTGAACAGCAGCTTGTGCACTGCCCCACTTCCTGAGATCAATAACCAGCTCTTCATTTTGTTGACACTGAGGGAAAGGTTGTTGTCATGACACCATGCTACTAAGCTCTTCATCTCCTTCCTGTACTCTGACTATCATTATTTGAGATTCAGCCCACTCAGTCATGTCATCTGCAAACTTGTAGATAGAGTTAGCGCAGATTCTGGCCATGCATTCTTGAGTGTAAAAGGAATAAATTAGGGTATTGAGGACACAGCCATGTGGAGAACCAGTGCTAAGGATAATTTTGGTGGAGGTTTTAAGTATTTAAAATATCATGATAGGAGAGGTAAATAATCATTTTGGTTGATCAGCTTAATTGGCAAGATTGAGTGATTTCAAAACTAATCTATCTGATACAATTCAGGTGAAATTTCATGTCACAAACTCTACTAAATGTGTTAAATTACTATTAATATGTAGAGAAACTTATCAGCTATTATTCACAGAAAAAAAAATCTCATTTACAATGTGAAAAATCCAGCCATCTATTTTCTTAATGGCTGGGGAAGGATTGGTGGCCTAGACATCCTGGAAAGTATATCTCTGATGATTCTATGGGATCACTGATAAGTACCATTGCTTCTGAATCCTAGCTTCTCCAGCAAACTAAAACTACTATCTCCAACACTAAATCCAAAAATATCGTCACATGTATTATATTATAAGGTTGGATTGTGTGACTTGCTTTGTTGACCTTATGTAGTAGCTCCCTTCCAGGAAAGTGTCTGATCATCACTGACCACAACTGTTTTGATTGTCTGTGACATACGGATGCAGGAGATAACAATTCAGTTGATATTCACACATTGGTATTATTCCTGTTGTTGATGCAAAAGGGCACCTCTGGTCCAGAATCGAGCTTATCACTGACATAAGTTGTGATTTTTCTTTCGTTTTGCAGCAGCAATACATAAATTATTATAAGTTGCAATAAGAAATATATCTAAAAATAATTGTGCAAAAAGTAAGGTAGTGTTCATGGGTTCATGATCTGTTCAGAAATCTGATGGCAGAGAGGAAAAAGCTGATCCTAAAACACTGAGTATGTGTATCCCCTCCCTGATGGTAGCATTGAAAAGAGGGTACGGGAGCCTAAAGACACACACTGTGATATAGAAACTGCTTCTTCCCATTCCCCCCCGCCTCCACACACACACACACACACACACACACTATCAAAGGGGAATCAGAGAGCTATCAGTTTAGTACCATTCCATTCCAGTCCTTAAGATGTGTTCTAAGGCTCTGACTTGGGTGTATCCATGAGCAATGGACCAGAACATTTTGTAGGCTTACTTTCTAGTTTGAAGCAAATTGTCTTTTGCTGATGTTTTTTTTATTTATTCAAGGGAGGCAGGCTTCATAGACTGAGCCAGCATTTAATTTCCCGTTCCTACTTGTATTTGGGAAGGCAGTAGTGAGCTGCTGTCTTGAACCGCTACAGTCCTTAAGGTGTGAATACACACAAATGAAAATTCCAGGGTTTTGGCCAAACAGCAATATATTTCCAGCTTGATGGTGAACTTTTGCAGAAATGTCACGTGGCTGAAATAATGGATGTCTAGCTACCACAATCATTTTGTTTTGCTCTGTATGTTATCAACCAGTGGAGGGTTTCACCCATTGTTCCTACTGACTGCAGTTTAGCCAGGGTTCTTTGATGTCTTCATTGATCAAATGCTGCTCTGGTCTCAAGGCCAGTTGCTCTTCCTGGCCTGTTTGTGTAACATTAATGGTGGAGTGGGAAATAAGAGACTGCAGAATCTGGAATCTTGAGAAAAATAAACTAAATTGCTGAAAGAACTCAGCAGGTCAGGCAGCACCTGTGAAGGCAAAGACATGTGTTAATACTCCAGGTCAAGTCTCCACATCAGGACTTTGGTGAGACAAATGCTATAATCCAGAATGAAGAGTCTAATAACTGAACACCTGGAAGCGAGTGATAGGATTGAACAGAGCCTACACGGTCTCATGAAGGGAAAATCATGCTTGATTGAGTAGAGACATTTTCCCAGAGGGTGAAAATGGCTAATATGAGGGAAAATAATTTTAAGGTGACCGGACAAAAGTATAGAAGGATGCTAGAGGCACGCTTGTTTACACAGGCGGTGGTAAGTGCATGGAATGCACTGCCGGGGAGGTGGTTGAGGTAGATATATCAGGGACATTTAAGCAATTCTTAGATAGACACATGGGTGATAGAACAATGATGTGCTCTATAGGAGGGAAGGGTTAGTTTGATCTCAGAGTAGATTAAAAGGTCAGGACTAAAGGGCCGATACTGTTCTATGTTGAAGTTCATTGATGAATAGGTGAAGTAGAATCACTGGATGTAGCATATTTAGATTTGAGAGATGGTTTGAAAAAGTTATGCACAGGGCATTGGTCAGGAAGATGAGACAAGTGGAGTTGAGGGTAAACTTCTGAAATCGATACAGGATTGTTTATTGGCTAGAAAGCAAATCTTGGGAATAAATATATTTTTCTCTTGTTGGCTGGCTGTGACTAGTGGTGTACCGTAGGGATCAGTGTTAACGCACAAGCTATTTATGATCTATGTCAAGGATCTGGCTGAGCAGTTCAAACAGCATTTTTCCAATTTTTCTATTGCTGCAAAACTGGGCGGGACTGTGTCTCTGGAGGAGGTTGTACAGAGGCTTCAAGGAAAGAAGAAAAACCTGAATGAATGAGCAAGAACAAGGCACATGCAATATATGGAAAAGTGTGAAGCAATCTAATTTGAGGCATTAAACAGTAAAACAGAATATTTTTAAACATAAAGAGTTTGACAAGTGTTAAAAAGCTCAAGGGGATCTGGGACACTGTGCAAAAGGCACTGAAAGTCAAAAAATAATGCTGAAGTTAGATGGTGTATTGGCCTTTTTTACAAGAGGATTTAACTATAGGAAATATCTTGCTCTAATTATATAGGGTCCACGTAAGGCTATACTGTTGTAAATAATTTTGGCCTCCTTTCCAAGATAAATGATATGCTTGCGATCGAGGGAGTGCAGGGAAGATTCAGTGAACTGGTTGCAGAGATGCAGGGAGATTTGACACATGAGGAAAAATTGAATAGATGAGATCAATTTTCTCCAGAACTTCAAAGGAAAGAGGAGAGATCTGTTTGGGAGTTACAGAATTATAGAGGACTTGCCAAGGCATAGCTGGTCAAGCCACTTCCTCACAGCATCGGAGGCCTGGTCTCAATCTTGACCGTAGGTGCCATCTGGTGTGGAGTTTGCACATTCTCACCGTGTGGGTTTTCACCCCACATTCTCACCGTGTGGGTTTTCACCCCACATTCTCAAAGACACATTACTTTTATTGGCTGAGGTAAATTGGCCTCAGGCCTAGTTTGTATGTGAATGGCAGTATCTGGAGATGGGGGAGGGTGTTCATGAGAATGCAGTGCGAGTGTATTTAGGTGATTGATGGTCAGTAGGCTGAAGGCTCTGCTTCCACATTGTGCCACTCTCTTATTCTGTCATTTCCGCCGCCGCCCATTTCCTCCCACATTCCAAAGATGTACCAGTTGTTTGGTTAATTGGTCATTGTAAATTGTCCCTATTAGGCTAAAATTAAACTGGGGGATTGCTAGGCCGCATGGCTTGAAGGGCCGGAAGGGCCGACTCCATGCAGGGAGGACATGTCCCCAGACTAAAGACTAGGAGTCTTAGAACAAGGGGTAGGCCATGTACGTAGGATTGTCATTTGGAAAACCTTTGGATTCTGTACCATGAAGGACAATGGAGGCTTAGTCATGGAGTCATTTAAAATATAGTTCAATAGATTTCTGGATATTAAGTGAGTTGAATGACAAAGTGAAAATGATGGTCAGGTGGAAGATCATTCATGAAGGTGATGAATAGCAGAGTGGGTTCAAAGGGCAAAATCCTTCTATTTGTGTTCTTACAATAAGAACATGGAAACAGCACAGGAAAAGGCCTTGCAGCCCATGATCATGGTACCAACCATGATGCCAAATTTTAAACTAATTCCATCTCGTGATGTGGGGAGTTGTACAGGCAGTATAAAGATTTTACGTTTTCCATTAATGATCCCGAGTTTGTAAATATAATCAAATACAGTGTTCATTGTTTAATGGAATCAATCTGATTATTGCACAGTTTAATAATGGGAGCTGTTTCTACACTTTCCCTGGTTGATTGTTTTTATACATCAGCAATCTATTGTGCAAGGAAGAAACCTTTGATCTCTTAATTCATAGCTGATTTGTGTAATTTTACACCTCTTCTATTTGAAGTTGCTGTTGAGTGAGTTTGAGAAACTGGTTGGGAAGTAATGTGAGTGTACACTAAGCAGTACTGGACCTACTCCAAGGTGTAACATAGGCAAACATGCACGATACTTATATCAACATTCATAACATGTGTGTGTGTTATTATAATACAGGAGCTGTTTGGCATTTCTAGTAATGAGGACTGAGAATACTTTAATTACAACAGGGATTTTAATGGAGAAGATGATCATGGGCAACTTTTGTACAATCAGCCATGATCAGCACAGTTACTTCAGATCATATCATCTACTCACATATTTTTATACCTATTATGAAGTAGAAGGAGGCCATTCAGTCTATCAAGTCAATGACATCTTTCAGAGAAATTCACCATTCACACTCCCATTTATGACATCGATTATTCATATTTTTAATAAAATGTTAAATGTTGAAGATTTAACATTTAATTGGAAATACGAATGAGGTATGAATAAGACTTAAAGGATCCCAGCATGAAACCATATGCTGGGACTTTTTATATCTATTCTTCTCTTTGGGTGGATGTTAAAAAAAAATCCCAGAGTATGGCTCCAAAGTAGAGCAAGATAATTTTTTACATATTGTACAGTATTTATTCCTCAACCAACTTTGCTAGTGTAGGTTATCTGGCTGTTGGTGGGAGCTTGCTTTGCACAATGGCTGCTACCCTTTTCAGTTCCAACAACCAGATTTAACGAGATACTGTCAGTGATCTGTGCCAAGGTTGTGAAGATTGGAATGTAAATAATTCCTGCTTTCTCTCGGCTCCTTTCACATTAGGCTTGGATCTGATCAGATTCTCATGATCTGTGTGCTCTCTATGTATTAAGTCTTTGCAAAATTTTGCCCTTTGACTTTATAATTATTGAAATAAAATGGACTGGGATGAATTCAACAGTCCCAGAAACATTTGGTTTGCCTTCCTTTGGTTTCACATTGTCTGAGAAGCAGCTTATTGTTAGTAGCACAGCTGACCGATTTCCTTTTTAGGTCTTTCTTTATCCACAATCTTGCATCAGTAAGAGTACATCAACAGTCGCTTTCTCCAGCCCCTCCTCTTGCTCATCATTGCAGCAGTTTACCAGTTCCACACAGGGCCAAGTATGCTGCAAGTCCTCTTCAGCATAGGTGTTTGAACAAAATATCATAAGTGCTGAAAATCTGAAATAATGTAGAAGGTGCTGGAAATACTCGGCAGTTTGGGAAAGCCTCCACAGTGAGAAAAACAGTTGATAGTTTGGATTGATGACCTTTTATTGGACCTGATCTGAGAATTTCTAGTATTTTTGTTTTGTTGACCCAGCCATTGTAGGCTTCCACGTTTTACTAATGACATTTCCTTTGGAGAAAGTCAGTGATGGACCTGAAGATTAGGGAGGGTTTCTGTTTGATCCCAGACTTGAAAGCTTTTAAAGTTTGCTCTATGATGTACTTAATTTCAAGGACCAGTCTTGGAACGTCCCTGTGGCACTTACTGACTCTGAAGCTGTTTATTCATGTTGTTAGTGTGTAGATAGACCTTGCACACTCTCCCTGCTTTTGCTACTTCTAACATGTCCATGTTCAAACTAAGATCCCAAAATATAATTTTAAAAATTATATTTCTCTTTGATTTAGCCAGATGCAAAGTTGAACTTCTCAGTTGAAAGATTCCAACTATTAGATGCATCAAATCAAAGTGGGTTCACTGCTGAGCAGCATTCCAACAAATCTGAATACTTGCTGAGAATGAACTGATCTATTATTCCCCTGACGATTTATGATTTTGATTCTGCTGATTGTAATGTGCCCACCCTGAAAGCAAGAAGCAGAAAAGAAATTTTCATCTGTGGAATGTTAGCAGTGAAAGCCTTGATCATGCCAAATTAACCACTCCTCTGCCAGGGTCATTCCCAGCAATGACCAGGAATAAAGGCATAATCTTGCCCCTTAGAAACTATAGCATTGTACGGTACAGTTAATGCAAAATTTGCAATTATACAGCTACTAGTTTCAGATGTCTAGTTAAACCTGAAACAACATTCTGGTATTTTTGTCAGGCTAGAACTGCAGTTGGGGCTTAAAATCAAATTTGTTAAAAAGCATTTGGCTTCAGTTTGATGTATATTCCTAGCTGTTGAACATCAGACCTGAAGTCCTTACAGTGAGAACAGCTGAGAGGATCATAGAGGTCTCCCTATCATCCATTTGGGACACTTATCAGGAGCATTGCATATGCAGGATTATTATTATTAAGGATTCCACCCATCCATCCAGCATCCTCTTTGACTTTCTACCATCAGGCTGGAGACTATGATAAATACAAGAATGGTGAGGATGAGAAACAGTTTCTTCCCCCATGCCATTAGGCTTCTGAACTCCCAGATGCATCGTGTTCAAAGTGTCACTGGTTAATCCGTTCTTTTCCTTACTATATTTAATATTAATGCACATTAATCTGTTATTTATGTGAGATTCATCTGTAGATTTTATCCTTACCTTCATAAATTATTGTGTGATGTGTTTTAGATCCTGGTTTGAAGAAACGTTGTCTCATTTCAGTATATGTTACATACATGTCTGTAGTTAAATGACAATAAATTTCATTTAACTTGACTTGAATACTACAACATGGAAACAGAGTCTTCAGTCTATTGTCTTTGCCAGCTATTGAGTACCACCTATATTAATCCCAGTTTCTTGCACTCAGCCTGTGGCCTTCTATATCAAGTTCTCATCTGAATACCTTCCGAAATGTTCTCAGTAGCTGCCTTCATTTCTCTTTCTGGCACAAAGGGCTACACTAACTCTGTAAACTGGAAGGGTGACAGCCTTCTATAGCTTGAATAGAAGTTCCCCTGTGTGATTCCTCCAGTCTAATACAGAGCTTAACTGCAAGGTACAATGCTAAACATTCTCATTTATAAAATAATGCTTTTGTTCCTAGCCACTGTATGGTCTTAGTATGGTAAATTGAGCATAATTGAAGCTTCCACGTCTAATCATTGCACAGGTGACAGCCTCCCTCCAACCCCTTCTTTTGTGGGTTGGAGTTTCATAATCACCAAGTCTAAAGCTGTACAAACCACCAGGAAAAAGACAGATTGGTCCATTCTGGGCAATCGTTCAGATCTGTAAACTGCTTAGTAGTGAGTTCTCTCTGAATTTTTGAAACTGGTGTTTCAGAACTTCCTGTTTGGAAGTCCCACTTTATTGTTGAGAGTAGCGGAGAATTTATAACGCCTTGGTTTGAGATGTCACTGTCTCTGACAAGGATAGGATTTATTGAAATGGCAGATTGCCCTTTAGGCTGAGGACACGAGCTGACTTTGGGAATTGTTGCAGTCAGTGTGATGAAGGTGGGCAGCAGGTAGACAATGCTGACCCACTGGCAGAATAATGTTTGTGTGACCAAATGCCTTGCAAATTGCATTTGGGCCATTAATACTTCCAGCAACCAGCTGAAACTCCAGAGTGGTGACTAAAGCTAAATTGAATTAAAGTATTCTAATTTGATAAAGTACTCAGTGGAAGCTGGCGGTAAAAGAGATTAATTGTTAAGATATCGCAGGTCCATTCCAAGTGAGTAGATGTTAACAGGTATGCAGTACATGGTGTACAGGAGTGGATCAGTTGCAGGTAACAAAATTGCATTTCTTTGTATCTGCAACAAACTTGATCTGATGTTAACTTGTGCCTCAGCTGTGGAGGTCAGTATAAACAGTGAGGGATGTAAAATCATTTTGTGGACTCACTCTAGAAGTCTACTGTGAAGTAAAGTATTTATGGGGTGATGCTATTAAAAATTTAATTGAATACTGATCACTATCAAGGGAGAAGGATCTTGGTGCAAGATTTTGTGAAGATTGGCAAATTACCTCAAAGTTGCTGATGTGTATGATGTGGACTAACATATAGAGAATGGATGTGCTGTGATGCTCACTGTCAGGAAGTGTTAATTAAGTTGCATGTGGGAGTCACTGATAGAGAAATAGGTCTCAACAATAAATGTGCAGCCTGCTACAGCATGAATTAAGGGAAACCTGCTTCTTTAAATTTGTGGTAAAAGAGCTCAGTGATTGGAAACAAATGTGGCAAAGTTCCCTTTAAATTATGCTCTTAACATTCACTGTAGGTTTCCTTTGGCATCCTCATCACGTCTCTGTACAGTCAGGATTTTGGCCTTTCCTTCAAACAGCTGGGTGTGAGTCACCGAAACCCCCCAAACCTATTTTCCATGCTGACTCAAACCTTGGAGTCCTGACGTTTATGACTGAAGCTCAGATTCTTCCCTCATGTACCTCCATCCTGCAACCTCCAAACTATCACCACAGTGGTTGTTCATTTACTTGGCCTGATGTGTAGGTAAGTGCTAGGACCTGGGGAAAGTTAATGAGAACATGGGGAGAAAAATATGGGACTCATGTGGGACAGATGCAAGATCTGTTCTGGGACCAACATATAAGTGCCACCACCAAAAAGGCACAATAGCAGCTCGACTTTCTTAGTAGTTTGCATAGATTTGGCATGTCCCAAAAAATTTCTATCCATATACACAGTGGAGAGTATCATAACTGGTTACATCATGACCTGTCTGGACACACCAGTGCTTGGGAATGGAAAAGACTACTGAATATGGTGGGTGCAGTCCAGTCCATCACAGACAACACCCTCCCCACTGTTAAGCACATTTATATGGAGTTCTGCCACAAAAAAGGAGTATCCATCATCAAAGACCCCACCATTCTGACCTTGCTCTCTTTTTCCTGCTACCATCAGGCAGGAGGTACAGAAGCCTTCGTCCTACACCACCAGGTTCAGGAACGGATATTACCCTACAGGCATTGAGCCCCTGAGCCAGTGCAGATAACTTCACTCACCATTACTCCGAACTGATCCTACAACCTATAGAATCAGTTATAGAAGTCGTTCACTTTCAAGAACTCCTTACAACTCATGCTTTCAGTATTTTTTTTGCATAATTGGTCTTCTTTTGCACTTTGGTTGTTTGTCAGTCTTTATTTCTGTATAGTTGTTCATAAATTTTGTTGTATTTCTTTAGTTTCCTGTAAATTCTTGCAAGAATATGAATCTCAAGGTATATACATTCTTTGTTAATAAATTTTACTTTGAACTCTGTGAACTTTGTCCCCTTGTGCTAAATACCTAAAGTTTTATGAATAACAGCACTTTGTAGGGGCAGGTCCATGCACAAACATTGCCTTCAGTGCATCAGCTGTGTAACAAATATTTCTTATTGAGGAAGGACTTCTATGTTAATGCTATATTTTGCTTTTGATACATACTTGTACACAGCGAGGGATATAGACCTAGGGGACATGTTCAGACTCACCATTTGCAGGCCAGTCATCAAACTGGAAGTTGAATAGCCAAGAAACGCCAGCATTTTGTGATATGTTTGTTGTGCTCACTTTTAATATGGTTTGTCTTATTTTTGTAAAGAAACTGAATGCATCAAGAACAGGAACTTGTGGCCCCATTTTATTCCAATCTCCCTTGCAGGAAACTGGCTTGATTGGGTTGGCTAATTTGTTAGCAAATGAAAAGCATGTTGGGCGTCAGCTGGGTGGCCAATAGAATCCTATTAGCTTCCTGCAAGGTAAGTAATATTTAAAACTTACAGCATTTTTAAAGTGCAGTTCAGAATACAAAATTGTTGTTTTCAATTAATAAAATACTTCTGAAGTGTTGTCACTATTAAACCTTTTTGTTTATTCTCCCCTTTATCCTCCCTATCTTTGGTTGTTTCTGAAGCAGGGATTTGTTGCTTTTCCTAGAATGATTTGGTAGTTGGCCTAATAGCATTTCCTGAGGGCAGGTAATCTAACACACTGAAACAGAGCTATTACTCACTGTGCAGGTCCCTTTACTTTCCCTGTTGGACAGCATCTCAGCTTTGTTTGTCACTGATCATAACTGGAAGATTAAAATTTGCAGCAGGAAACCTTGAACAAGAATTTGAGGAACAAAGCCCCAAAACCCATGTTCTATTCCTCAGTGGTGAAATATAATCAAGAAAGGCCATGAATCAAACCAATGCCCAGTAATGGAGCCATTGTAGACAGCTGGTATTTCCAAAGGAGTTATAGGAGCCAGCCTAAACTGTAATGGCTGCTTTTCTGAGTGAGAAAGATGAAGATAATGGAGATGTGAAGAATGGAATATTTTAGCAAATGAGAAAATCTGCAGATGCTGGAAACCCAAAGCAACGCACACAAAATGCTGGAGGAACTCAGCAGGCCAGGTAGCATCTGTGGGGAAAAAAGTAAACAGTGGATGTTTTGGGCTGAGACCCTTCATCAGGACTCAATATTTTAACTCTGTGCATGGGCTCTAACACAGAGATGTTATGTTGTGATGGACAGTGATAGCCCGGCATTATCCTATTGCTTTGTTTTTCTGGCTTTGCCTGAATGAAGGACAGTATAGCTCTTTGAGATGGAGAAGTAACCTTCTGTATATCTTGAATTCAAATTCAGCCACATCATCTACCTTGGACACTGGAGAGATGCTCGTGGAGAATATGTATGGCCTAATAGGTTTAAAGTTGCCTACTGAAGTGGGCACTTCACCCAAAGAAGCCTGTTGTAGTTGGAGTGGGAAATGGAAGATTCATATTGGTTCAGTTAAGCTGATGTTTACAGGTTAGGATCAATCTGAGCTGGGCAGGAAAGCAATGGTTTTCATTGTTAGCAGTTTTTCTTGTAACAGGTATCATAGCATCAAATTATCCTGGAGGTGAAATTCTACCTCTAAGATGTTTGCATATAAGTTATGTTAATTTCATGAACTCTTCTGCAAGATCATGCTCTGGGAACCTGGGAAGTGAAGTTTGAAATTCAAACTCTGAGAAGCACAGCTGGTAGAACTGCTGCCTTTTGGCTCCAGCAACACAGCTTCAATCTTGAACTCTGCAGTGCTGTCTTTCTGATGTTTGTTCAGCAGTCTCTTTTCATTGACCATCCTAAAGATATGAAGCTAAACTGTCTTCAGTAAGCCTAAGTGAGTAGTAGAATCCGGTGGAATGATGTGGAGGTCCATGCGAGTCGGGAAGTCAATGCCTGAAGGTCAAACCTATGATCAGCGTCATGGGTGAAGTCTGAGGTTGGAGGCCTGATATCTGAACATCTGGGGACAAAGACAGGAGGCCTGTCCTGGGGTTGGAGGGCTGCCTAGGTCTGAGTGGGTGGATGGGTAGGTAGGAGTGCAGGAGGGGTGGGGAATGGGCTTGTTTTGCTGTTGCTGTCTTGTTTTGCTGTTTTTTTATGTGGTGACACTGCAGGCAGCCCACAACACATCCTCAGGTGTGCTGGTTGCTAATGCAAACGACACATTTCACTGTATGTTTTGATGTACGTGTGAATTTGAATAAATCTGAATCTGATTAGGATATGGGGAATATACAACAGGATAAGTATCAGGTTATTGTAGATGGGTGTGTGATGGTCAATGCAGACTCGGAGGGCTGAGGAACCTATTTCCATGTTCTATGACTCTTTACCTTAGTGGCTTATTCCACCGTTCATAAGAACATAAGAACATAACAAATAGGAGCAGGAGTAGGTCATCTGGCCCATCAAATCTGCCCCGCCATTCAGTAAGATCATGGCTGATCTGTCCGTAAACTCAGCTCCATCTACCTGCCTTTTCCCCATAACCCTTAATTCCCCTACTATCTAACTGTATCTTAAATATATTTAGTGAGGAAGCCTCAACTGCTTCCCTGGGCAGGGAATCCGACAGATTCACCACTCTCTGGGAAAAACAGTTTCTCCTCATCTCCGTCCTAAATCTTCTCCCCTGACTCGTGAGGCAATGTCCCCTAGTTCTAGTCTCACCCACCAATGGAAACAACTTTTCTACTTCTATCTTATCAATCCCTTGCAAAATGTTGTATGTTTCTATGAGATCCCCTCTCATTCTTCTGAATTCCAGAGAGTATAGTCCCAGGTGACTCAGTTTCTCCTCATAGGTTAACCCCTTCATCTCTGGAATCAACCTGGTGAACCTCCTCTGCACTGCCTCCAAAGCCAGTATATCCTTCCTCGAGTCTGGAGACCAGACCTTCACACAGTACTCCAGGTGCGGCCTCACCAGTACCCTGTATAGTTGCAGCATGACCTCCCTGATCTTGAATTCAATCTCTCTAGCAATAAAGGCCAACATTCCGTTTACCTTATTAATAACCTGTTGTACCTGCGAGCCAACTTTTTGCGATTCATGAACAAGAACTCCTAAGTCCCTCTGCACAACAGCATGCTGCAATCTTTTACCATTTAAACAATAATCTGCTCTTTTATTATTCCTTCCAAAGTGGATGAACTTGCATTTACCAGCGTTGTATTCCATCTGGCAGACCTTGGCCCACTCACTTAGCCTATCTATATCCCTCTGCAGACTCTCCACATCCTCCGTACAATTTGCTTTTCCACTCAGTTTAGTGTCATCAGCAAATTTTGCTATGCTACACGCAGTCCCCTCTTCCAAATCATCAATGTAAATGGTAAACAGCTGCGAGCCCAGCACCGACCCCTGCGGCACCCCACTCGCCACAGACTGCCAACTGGAGAAACACCCATTTATACCAACTTTCTGCCTTCTATTGGCTAACCAATCCACTATCCATGCCAATACATTTCCTCTAACTCCATGCATCCATATTTTATTAATAAGTCTCTTGTGTGGCACCTTATTGAACACCTTTTGGAAATCCAGGTATACAACATCCACCTGTTCCCCTCTATCCACTGCACTCATTATGTTCTCAAAGAACTCCAGTAAGTCAGTCAAACAGGACCTGCCCTTTCTGAATCCATGCTGCGTTTGTCTAATTGAACCACTCCTTTCTAAACGTTTTGCTATTTCTTCCTTAATGACAGCTTCAAGCATTTTCCTGACTACAGATGTTAAGTTAGATAGATAGATAGATAGATAGATAGATAGGTAGATATACTTTATTAATCCCGAGGGAAATTTGGTTTCATTACAGCAGCACCAACCAAGAATAGAGCGTAAATATAGCAATACAAAAAACCCCAACAATCAAACACCAAAATGCAAACTATGCCAGATGGAAAATAAGTCCAGGACCAGTCTATTGGCCCAGGGTGTCCGACCCTCCACGGGAGGAGCTGCACGTTTGATGGCAGCAGGCAGGAACGGCCTCCCGTGCTGCCAAGTGTTGTATCACGGTGGAATGTGGCCGAAGTCCAACAGTAAAAAGTTCAATTTAACTGGCCTACAGTTGCCCGTCTTTTGCTACATCCTTTTTTCAGTTCAGCTTGGCTGATCTATTTTGCAACTCCGTTTGTCTTAGTTCTATAATCCTTATATCTATTATTTTGTAAAAGTTTATCAATTACATCTTGAAAGTTTAAGCTGACTTAACTGCTGTACATAATATTTTGAGGAAAAGACTGAATTTCATCTGGTTCATGTAATGAACTATTTCCTACCACCTCTAATTTCCTGGTGGGCTCCCTGCTCTGTGTAACAATTCAACCACAGGAAATTCTTACTCCATATCTACTCTATCTAGTCTTTTCATCATATTAAAATACCTCTATCAGTTCATCCCTTGAATATCCACACTTGAGATAATAAAAAGCATATGTGAAAACTTCCTAATTTAACACTATGTCCTGATGCCATTTTGGCGAACATCTACCCTAACCATCCAGCAGAAAGATATCATGAGGTGCGGTGCCTAGAACAGAACATTCTACTGCAAACACAACCTTTATTTATTGGTGCTTGTAGTAGAAGATTTAATTAGGAAACAAATAATTCACTACTATGTAATACAGTGTTTCTAATGTTTTAATAAAACCAAGACATTTTTGAGGAGAGAATTATCAAACTTAATTGCAGTCTTTTGTAAAGTCTTATTTGGAGGGCAGTTTAGCGAGCTGGAATCCACCAGCGCAGCTTGTGGAAAAAATTAACTTAAACCAAGAACACCTTTTTTATGCCATGGACCCCCACCATTAACTGAGGGGTCCGTGAACTCCAGGTTGAGAACCCCTGCAGCAAAGTCTGGCTGATGAATTGTCCTTTCAGCAGCACACCACTTTGAATAGCCATACAGTCCTTTGATGATGGCATTTATGTTGCCTATAACTTTATTTTCCCATGTTCCCTCTGTCCCTCTTGATTTGATACCGGCAAACTATGCCACCTGTAAGAAGATCTATTAAAGACCTAGGCAGATATATGGCTATTAATATCATGCCATATAAGTGTAAGGCACGAAAGAACCTAAACACTTACCGTTCTATGTAATATCAACCTACTCAAATTCCTTCATATCCTGGAGTCATCATTGAATAGCAACTTATTAAGAACATCTGAACAAATACTTTGGCTTCAAATGTGGGTCAGACATTTGGTATTCTGCAGTGAGTAACACATCTCTTGACAATGGTGCTACCATTGTAGCACCTACAATCCACAAGACAGGAATGTAATATGGTCATCTTATATTGCTTGGTTGACCACAATGAGAACCAGACTGGTAGCACACAGTTTGCCCCAAGGACAAAGCAAGCCCTGATTTGATGCCCACATTAACCATTTCTTATTCACTCCACCACCAATGCTCAATGGCACCCCCTGTTTACAAGATGTACTGTAATAACTTTCAATGGCTCCCTTAACAGCACTTCCCAAAACTGTGACCTCTACTTTCTGAAAAGGACCAAATCAGCAGATCCAAGTTTTGAAAAACTCACTGTTTCCCTTGTAGTCAAATGCAACACTTGGAAGCCTAAATGTTTTAAGCACCAGTGTATAACGATCCTTGAATTTCTTATGTGAGAGCATTGGAGAGGTGCCTTCACCATATCGGCAGTGCTTCAAGAAAATGGGTCGCCGTTGCATTTTCTCGGTTAATTGCACACCTTGCCACAGATAACCATATCCTATGTGTGAATTAAAAACCAAACAAGAAAAAATCTAAAGTGGATGGAAATCCAAGCAACACACACAAAATGCTGGAGGAACTTAGCAGGCCAGGCAGCATCCATGGAAAACAGTACAGTCGAGGTTTCAGGCCAAAACCTTTCAGCAGGACTGGAGAAAAAGAGCTGGGGAGTTGGACTGAAAGGTGGGGGTATCCATGGCCTCCTCCACCATTGGGATAAGGACACACTTCGGTTGGAGGAACAACAACTTGTATTCCATTTGGGTAGCCTCCAACCTGATGGGATGAACACTGATTTCTTAAACTTCCAGTAATGCCTCCCTCTCTACTTCTCCATTTGCCATCCCCTTGTCCCTCTCTCATGTTATCTCCTTGCCCACACATTGCCTCCCTCTGGTGCTCCTCCCCACCCTTCTTTTTCTTCCATGGCCTTCAGTCTCTTTCACCAATCAACTTTTTAGCTCTTTGCTTCATCTCTTCCCCTCCAAGTTTCACCTATCACCTGGTGTTTCTCTCTCCCCAACCCTCACCTTTCAAATCTACTCAGCTTTTTTTCTCCAGTCCAGCTGAAGGGTTTCGGCCTGAAACGTCAACTGTATTTTTTTTTCCGTAGATGCTGCCTGGCTTGCTGAGTTCCTCCAGCATTTTGTGTGTGTTGTGAATTTAAAAAGCCTGTTGCAACTGAACTGATAACTATGGATGACTTTGAAGCTCAGGTCATTCGCCACCACACCTGAAGCCTGGAACATCACATTTCATGGCTTAAAGGTCTAATGACGTGCAGATCTTCCCCAGCTTATCATACCCATCTTGTGGACTGTCTGTGCGTAGGAACAAGACCAGCAGGATGGATTTGTCAATTGCTGCAAAGCTGCAGGCATCCTCTGCCATGTGGGAATTCTGTTTATAGCAACGTCTGAATGGTTGTGTTAAACATCCTGATTTAAATATATGTAGCCCTTGCTACATACACCAAGCAGCCACAGTTCCACCTTGCGAACCATTTGGGTTATGAACAGCTCTCAGTAGCAGAATCCTGTTGTAAAGTGGGGAGTATTTGAGGGCTGATGCAACACTTTAAAGGAATGTCAGAGTGGGTTGAAACTTCTCCATGTGTGGTCCCAAGCCTGGCTGCGAAAGGAGGAGGGTTGGGCATGGGGCTAGCAACCCTGTCCCAGAAAAACCCAGTGCTATAGAAACGCCAACAGAAGCTCCAAAGATCTTAGCCCTGGGAGAGGAAGGTTTTTTTGAAGAAGGGCTACACCTGGGGACAATTTGAAAGGTTAGCCCAGGACAGAGGACTCTGGTGAGTTGTTATTGGTAGCCTGTGTCCCAGTAGGATTGATGGGCTAAGAAGAAGAAGAGAGGGATAAACAGGGGCAGTATCAGTACACCAAAGGAAATGTAGAGGGGTATTAACACCATATAACAGAATAATTAGATTCAAACTTTTCTCTAATCCTAATTTTGAAACAGCAGGTAGTATACCTCAAGACATTGAAAGCTTTCGCGCTGTTTTCTTTACCCACTTTGTCAGTAGATATGAATTTCTTTGTTAATATCACAAACACCTATAACCTGTAGTTACAAACACATTGCAATATTAGCAGAAAGCACTGCCCCTTTAAGAGGCTTTGCCCTGCTTTCATATCTTACTGCTGCCACTCCCTTCATATGTATTTTTTAAATAATTTCAATTTGACAACGAGGGGTGGGTGGGAGGAGAAAGAGAGTTGAGCAATTTTGAGCACATGCAGTGACGCTTGAACGAGCCAATAGAAAGGGGGGGGGAGAGAGAGAGAGAGAGAGAGAGAGAGCGAGAGCGAGCGAGGGGCCGTTGTCATCTGCACTTGTTGGGCCTGAAATTCAGGTATGTCCAGGCTCTTTATTTTTCAACTGGCTCCCATTTGCCGTGTGTCACTGAGAAATGTCATCCCGCTCACCTGCAGGAATTTGCATAAGAAGCTGTGAGCAACCATTGGGTGACTGATGTGCGTAGGCGTACCTCACCCAGAACTGGCTTCCTTCTATGTATGCATGTCTAGTGTGCCTGTGCGTGAGTCATAGTGAAACACCATGCAGAGGCAGTTGAACTTGTAGTTCTTCTTTTCCTCCTTCAGCCATTTCTGTCAGTCGTCAACAAACTGAAAAGAAACTTTTGGGACAAAGAGGAAAAAGAGTTTTAAAAGAGGAACTGCTTAACTTCCCTGTTCACTGTTGTGAGACAGTGTGGAGTAGGGTTTCACATCTCGTTGTTCTGCTGTTTCACAGGTGTGGTTTCTTTACGATTGACTGGAATTTTATTTGCCTGCACAAACAGATACATGGATACAAGCAGCGGCATGGAGCTCTCTGCCTCCTGAGGTAACTGATCACTTGAAGTAACAGATCAGACCCCTTGTGTACTGTCCAAAAGAAAGGTCTTAGCATAAAATCTGGTTTAGCCCTCACTGTTATGTGTTGTGTAGAAACTTCAGTTGTTGTCTGGTTGTACTAGTCTCTACTGACAGCCTATGTTCCCGTAATCTTGCTTGTTAACCATTAAGCCATTGTGCTGCTGTGTTTAGAACAGAGGGAACCCAGAGATGGGTGTTTTTTTCAGCAGATTTGCTCTTCTTTGTGAATGGCATGAAGCTTTATTGCGTTCTCGGGTCCAAGTATTCCACTTCTTTGAAACAGGGAGGGAAAGGAGTATTTGATGCTTTGTTTGGTATTGGTTTGGTTCTCATTTTGTTTAGCCTGCTTATTTGCTCTGCCAACCTTCATGTCTCCCCTTTTGGCCTCACCGCACCCTGCTGTAGTCCATTTCAACTCCCTTTCCACGTTAGCTCCACTCAGTATTTTGGGCCCGGTGGCTGCCAGTGGTGCCAGGTGATCGATATCAAATCATTGTCCTAAGACAGAAAATGGGTGCATTTACATCCCTCTCTGGTTCCCTCCCTTTCCCCAGTTAGGATTAATTTTGGACCTTTGTTTCATCTAGCTCATCATTGGGTTTGGAAAGCCCTTTTCCAAATTGTTTTTATTCCTATTTCCAGAATGGATCCTGACTCAAAGGTATTGCAGGAAATATACAGAGAGCCATTTGTGCAATAATAGGATTGCAAAGAGACGTTATTTCCATATCTTTTATCCATATAGTTCTTCCACTAGTGCCGTCATAAGCAGTGGGTGTACTTGGGCTGGTTTGTTTGCTTGCAGAATTATCACCTGACCTTTACTTACTGAAAGCACCATATTGTTGGCAGTGGATATGTGAAAGGTGCTTGCTGCTAACAGAGACTAATCAAGAGAAGCTGATTCCAAGTCCATTGAAAGACCAAACTGATGATTTTGATTTAACATTTGAGTGGAGTTCATGTATTATTGAGCTTCAGGATCCCAAAACAGTTGAAACTGTTTTAAGTACGAATACAGTAGATTCTGGTTAATTAGGACACATCAGGACCCGTACTTTTTGGCCCAATTAAGTGGTTGCCCGAATTAGTCAAAGTTTCATGAAAATAATTTAAAAAGGTATAAAAATGACAAAGTACTAATTAACTGAATAACAAATATATTTAAATTAAATACAGAACAAACTAGAACACTAACAATGCTACTGCAGTACTATAAAACTGTAGTTCCTAATAGTTATCGATGGAGGAACTCATCAGGTTGTACACTGTCATGTTCTTTTGGTTGACTGTAAACAAACAACATCAGCACAGACACCTAGTGCAGATAATGGACTGCCTTCATAAATGCTTTCAATATTTGCATCCTCCAAATCTTGATTTTCATTGTGACATTCAAAATTGTTGTTGATGCATTCAAATTCTTCATAGTTCCTAACTTTTTGAAGAAGTGAAATAGTTTCATTTTCACTCTCAACTGCTTTTGGCATCATCACGCCTGAATGCTTGAAACTGCAGTGAGCAAAACAGTTCAAAATTGTCTTATTGCTTCTCTCCAGCTATCAGTGATAAAAATCACAGCTTTATGAACACAAGCATACACAACTCATACTATTTAGAAACGGCTTGCTCTAAGCACAGTGTAGTGCCTAACAGCCACACAAGTGCATTTGATTGATGCTAGTTAGAAACTTTGGCAACAGTCTCCTGCATAGTGTCCCAAATAAAGTAAAGGAATCCTGGCTATTTCCTTGATTAGTTTTTGTTCTTTAAGTGCTGTCCCAAAAAGAAACAATTGCCCCAATTAACCAAAATCCATTGTATATGTTGTATTATGTTTTTGTTGTAAAGGCAATTTTTGCTTTTGTTTTTAATGTTCTGTCATCTGACTCTGGAAAATAACTGCCGTGGAGTTTTTAACATCTTGTGGTCCTGTTGTGTGGGTATGGTGCTGCAGGTGGTTATAACCTTCAGGTACCATGGCATAGTTAACAAGTGAACCTTTATGTCTGAATTGGCAGCTGGTAAATATGAGTAATTCTACAGTCAAGTTGGATTGCCCAAATGTAATTTTTCAGCTGTTTCTTCATACTCCTGTCTCTTTTCCATGCTGCCTCCACCTTTATCATCAACTCCATGTACAAGGAGCTTCAGGAGTGCTGCAGCAAGTTTGCATTGTTCGCTTAGCCATCTCTACTACCACCATATAATCCCTTGTCTATTTGGCAAAACTTTCTTCAGACTGCCCCACTCTGGTTGTCTTCGTACCATTCTCTAGATCAACTGGAGCATCACTCAACCATCTGACTTCCCCCCATCCCACTAAATTAACAGTTGCTCCCTAGACTCAGTCCAACCAACGTGGTGAAAGATCCTCTTTATAAACTGGCACGTCTTTTTTAAAACCTCTGTTATGCCTGTGGTTTTAAATAAAACCCTTCTTTTTTCCCTTTGACCTTGCAAATTACTGCTCCAGTTCTAAGCTCCCTTTCCTCAAAAGTTATCATTTAGGTTGAGGCTTCCAGACCAGGACCCTTGGAGTATTTTGAATTTGTCACATCATGATTTCTCTTCCCTGTACTTGATAAACTGAAAACAATGTGAGATAATATAACCTGTCAACAACATTATTCATTGAAATTATCCATTATCTATTCCAAATGAAAGATGACCACAGTCAGCTCTAAACATGCCACTACCTCCTTGTTGTCAACCAATACAAAAGTTTTGGATCAGTTTATTCCAGTTGAATGCAGGAGAGCTATAATGCCTTTGTCTTTGGTTCCTCACTTCCACTCTATCGAAGCATAGTTTGCAACTTCTGTAACCTCTCTGACACTTTGTTTTCCATCCATCAGACGGATTCTCTCCTTCACTGGTCTGCCACTTTCAAATCTTTCTCACAGCTGTGTATCTGGAATCTTATTCACACCTTTGTACCTTCCGACTGTAGAAAATTTGTCCTAGTCAGCACTGCCACTGTTGGCATTTGGTAACCGGTAATCTCGCATTTATTTAGAACTCTGCCATCTCTTCCCATATTCTGTCCTGAGCCAAATCTTGTGCACCCCACCATGCCTGTCCTTGCTAACATCCAACTCTATTTCAAGATTCTCACCCTTTTTAAGCCTTCCACCATCATAGATTTACCCAAAAAAATACTTCCACACCATGCTACTAGAACCCAGGAGACTATCTGAAATCACAGAAGTTATCACATTTGATTCACCAACTCTGTAGCAGCTCCTTGTTCAGCAGGTCAATCAGTCCCATTTGCCAGGACATTCTCTAAAGCCCAGCAAATGATTCTTTCTCAATTGCCGCCCAATTCCTTTCATTCCATTGAAAACGGAAAAAAATGCAAGTGCTTGAACTCTGAAATGGTAACAGAAAATGTTGCAAACGTTCAGCAGAGACCAGTCAGTGTCTGTGGAATGAGAAGTGGTAAATGTTTGGGTCAAAGTCTCTTTGTCCCTTTCCTTAATAGTGTACTGCGAGGCAGACATGGATGGTGGATGTGAATTCCAGATCAAGTGTTTAATGCTTGGATGTCCAGTCCCTATATACTTCTATCCCCCATCAGGAAGGTCTCAAAGCTCTACGCTTCTTTTTGGATTCCAGACCTAATCAGTTCCCCTCTACCACCACTCTGCTCCGTCTAGCGGAATTAGTCCTTACTCTTAATAATTTCTCCTTTGGCTCCTCCCACTTCCTCCAAACTAAAGGTGTAGCTATGGGCACCCGTATGGGTCCTAGCTATGCCTTCCGTTTTGTTGGCTTTGTGGAACAATCTATGTTCGGTGCCTATTCTGGTATCTGTCCCCCACTTTTCCTTCGCTACATCGACGACTGCATTGGCGCTGCTTCCTCCACGCATGCAGAGCTCGTTGACTTTATTAACTTTGCCTCCAACTTTCACCCTGCCCTCAAGTTTACCTGGTCCATTTCCGACACCTCCCTCCCCTTTCTAGATCTTTCTGTCTCTGTCTCTGAAGACAGCTTATCCACTGATGTCTACTATAAGCCTACTGACTCTCACAGCTATCTGGACTATTCCTCTTCTCACCCTGTCTCTTGCAAAAACGCCATCCCCTTCTCGCAATTCCTCCATCTCCGCCACATCTGCTCTCAGGATGAGGCTTTTCATTCTAGGATGAGGGAGATGTCCTTTTTTAAAGAAAGGGGCTTCCCTTCCTCCACTATCAACTCTGCTCTTAAACACATCTCCCCCATTTCACATACATCTGCTCTCATTCCATCCTCCCGCCACCCCACTAGGAATAGGGTTCCCCTTGTCCTCACCTACCACCCCACCAGCCTCCGGGTCCAACATATTATTCTCCGTAACTTACGCCACCTCCATCGGGATCCCACAACTAAGCACATCTTTCCCACCCCCCCTCTCTCTGCTTTCCGCAGGGATCGCTCCCTACACGACTCCCTTGTCCATTCGTCCCCCCCATCCCTTCCCACTGATTTCCCTTCTGGCACTTATCCATGTAAGCGGAACAAGTGCTACACATGCCCTTACACTTCCTCCCTTACCACCATTCAGGGCCCCAAACAGTCCTTCCAGGTGAGGCGACACTTCACCTGTGAGTCGGCTGGGGTGATATACTGTGCCCGGAGCTCCCAATGTGGCCTTTTATATATTGGCGAGACCCGACGCAGACTGGGAGACCGCTTTGCTGAACACCTACACTCTGTCCGCCAGAGAAAGCAGGATCTCCCAGTGGCCACACATTTTAATTCCACATCCCATTCCCATTCTGACATGTCTACCCACGGCCTCCTCTACTGTAAAGATGAAGCCACACTCAGGTTGGAGGAACAACACCTTATATTCCATCTGGGTAGCCTCCAACCTGATGGCATGAACATTGACTTCTCTAACTTCCGCTAATGCCCCACCTCCCCCTCGTACCCCATCTGTTACTTATTTTTATACACACATTCTTTCTCTCACTCTCCTTTTACTCCCTCTGTCCCTCTGAATATACCCCTTGCCCATCCTCTGGGTTCCTCCCCCCACCCCGTCTTTCTTCCCAGACCTCCTGTCCCATGATCCTCTCGTATCCCCTTTTGCCAATCACCTGTCCAGCTCTTGGCTCCATCCGTCCCCCTCCTGTCTTCTCCTATCATTTTGGATCTCCCCCTCCCCCTCCAACTTTCAAATCTCTTACTCACTCTTCCTTCAGTTAGTCCTAACGAAGGGTCTCGGCCTGAAACGTCGACTGCACCTCTTCCTAGAGATGCTGCCTGGCCTGCTGCGTTCACCAGCAACTTTGATGTGTGTTGCTCAAGTGTTTAATGCCTTTGTTTCTGTCAAAACAGCATTAAATAAACAAAAAGAATAGATTGGAATGATCACTCATTTCAAAATGAACAGGAGCAGTGTAGGCCATTTCGACCCCAGTTTCATCTGCCATTTAACAAGATCATGGTTGATCCGATCAGTCTCAACACACTTTTGCCATACCCCTTGACTCCCATTTAGTTTAAATATCCGACAACCTTTGCTTTGATTAAAGTCAATGTCACCACCTCCACAGTTCTCTGGGAATTTTTGAACAAAGATAAATTGCTCATCATCTCCATTTTAATCAGATGTTCTAAAACTATCCTGAAACATCCTCAATGCCCATTCTTTGAGACTCCACTGTGTTCAGGCTCAAAAGGATTAATCTATCTTCAGACATTAATTCTTCATCTCAGGAGAGATAGGACCAAGTGAATTTCAACTGCAAAGCCTCCATTGCAAGTGTATCCTTCCATAAATCTGCAGACCAAAATCTCCAGATGCTCTCTTACCGACCGTGGAGTGGTGATGTTGACTTTAATCAAAGCAAAGGCTGTCAGACATTTAAACTAAATGGGGGTGTTGAGGGGTAGAGTGAGGTGTGCTGATTAGATCAGCCATGATCTTGTTGAATGGCAGATAAAACTTGCAGGCTAAATGGCCTACTCTGAATCAACGCTTCACTTCTTCATTGCTCCATATTCCTTACCATAAAGCCAAACATGCCATTAGCCTTGCTAGTGGCTTATTACCTGCATGCTAGCTTCCTGTGCTTCTCAGATCCCTGGGCCTTCTGGTATGACATCATTTTATGATAACATTTGAATAATTTATTTTTCGTTGTTTCTTCCAAAGTGGGTAACATCATATTTTTCCACATTAGACTCCATCTACCATTTCCTTGCCCATTCAATTAACCTATCAACATCCCTTTACAAGATATTTTATATCCCTCTCATAACTTCTTAACACACCTACAGTAGGTTTATATCGTCCGCAAATTTTCTAAAATACACAGCATCCTTTCATCTAAATCATTATACAGATTATCAAGAATTGAGGCCCCATGTCTGATCCCTTAGGACCTTACTAGTTACTGGCTGCTAATCTGGAAATGGTCCAATTATTCCAGCTCTTTTTTCTCATAGTTTGTCACACACTTTCCATGCCCATACAGTATACCTTAACCTTGTGCATGCTTATCTTGTGGAGTGGCCATTTATGTGACATCTTTATCAAGTGCTCTCTGGAAATCCAAATACACTATCTCCACTGGATCTGCTTTATTCACTCACTTTGTTAAGTCCTCAATTCAACAATGGTGTCAACCAAGATTTCCCTTTTTATAAAGTATTTCGACTTATTGAGTATTTAATCACTTCTGAAATTTAAAATGAGGTACTTACATGGTTATCATTTATTAACCAAAACCTGGGTGCTACTCTTCGAGTACCAATTTATGTCTTTCAACATCGTTTTAAAGAGGGGTGGAAGCAAGGTTGGTCACAGGGGGAATGGCTTTATTTTCCAGTGGATGAGATTCTAGTTTGCAGCTTTTATGCACTTGTATATAGTTTCTCAGTGAATTATTTTACACTTTAGTTAACTGAATAAGTAAGCTAATGGTTTTCTAAAAATAAAGTTTTAAGATGTTAAATAGATTGTACATCAGGTTCATTGCTGATTGTGTGCTACCCTCTTAAAACAGATTTTGTGAAACTAAGGAGGTTGTATATGTCCGTGATTGCAAAACGTTGCGCAGATGTAGGGTATCCTTTCTTCCATCTGCCCAGGAATTGAGTGGAGGGATTGCATTTTAAATGTTTTCTTGCTCATGGCAGTTGGATTTGTGAGCAAAATCTGTTCTGCTTGAGGCTTTAAATGAATGTCGGTCATTAATGTAAAAGAACGGTTGTTACAGCCCTGATGGACAAGTATACCATTTGATATCGAAATGATCAGGTGTACCAAGGACTTAACCCTGATCTGTGTAAACTTAGCTGATATCAGCCAATGCTGCATTGCATTGGCCTCTACTTCCAGGTAAGGGAGTGGGTGAGAATGCCAAAGTCGGTTTCCACTTTATCTAAACGGAACAATCACTGCTAGAAAGTTGAGAAAGAACTTGTTATTTAATTGGCCCACCCAAATCTGTGACTCAGTGCTGTCGCGTCCAGTGCTTCAGATAGCTGACGATTTCTGAACTGGAACCGGTGCTGAATTTTGATTCAATGAGGAAAGACAGATGCAGGTGATGGTGGAAGAAGAAAACTAATTTTCAAGTTCCTTGTTATCAAAGACATACATGCACAGGGTATAAATGCCAGGAAAGTGAGCTTTTTGTAGCAACAGCACAATTCATTACATGATAGGGTCAACCATAACCTAACATAAATTTAAATTAACATAACTGAGTAAATAAACATGGCAACATTAGTGCAAGATTGAGAGACAGAAGAAGATATAAAGTCTGAGGTATTATTAAGATCTTTCAGTTCGACCTTAACCTAATGGCAGTGGGGAAGAAATGTTGTTCAACCTTATGATGTAGATCTACAGGCTCCTTTACTTCCTGCTTGATGGCAACGCCAGGGCCTAGATGGTGGGATTCCTTGACATTGGATGCTGCCTTCCTGATACGTTGCCTCTGGTAGGAAGAGCTGTACCCATGATGAAACTAGCTGAGTCCACCACTATGTACCCTCTCATGTTACCATGCATTGGGGTCCCCACACAGTCGACAGAGAGCCATGAGGTGCTGGAAGTTGTGTCAATGCAGGCTGAAGAGCTGTTGCTATGGTTTTACAGGAAGTGGACGCATATTATGTTTATTTCTCTTGTCAATGGTTACAGGAGAAGCACAATGTTCCACCCCTTGTGGTTGTCCCTGGTCTAAATGAGATCCCAAGTATCAGCAAGACTGAGGGAAGATGCTAACAACAGATGCTTTTATTTTAGTTGCAAAATGCTGATTGTTCAGGCTGAAATAATTTTTTGCAAAATTACCAATCTATTACTGTAATTTAATTCATTTTTAAAAATAAAAGTTTTGGCTTGCAATTATAGCTTCTTATAGGATTTGGCCAAAAGCCAGGTATGCAAACCATTCTAATAATTATAATTATGAACAATAAATGTCATTAATAGCTGACAGCTAGTTTGATTTGTAGCTTGATTTCATCAAATTTATAATCAGGATACATTACATTTTGCAAAAAAAAATAATATCTTTGTAATTATTTTTATACTATTTCAGTCAGAGATAAGTGCAGTGGCCCATTAAATTGAAGCCAAACCTCAAATGAATTCACTGCTGCTTACTAGCTCTCTGTGAAAGCTTGTACTGGTTCTAGATATTAATTTTGCTATAGTTTTGGGAATTCTGTCCAAAACCAATTCTTAGCGTCTGAGATGTTTGGCTTTTATGACTTCTGTAACATCCGATGTAACTTAAAAACAAAATGATCTCTCTCTGGTCTCAACACACTTCCACTTCAGCCCCCTCAGATTTGGACTATATTATCATTCACTGAATATGATGTTACTGGGGGCACAGTTTTCTTCAGTAAAGGTTGAGGGTTTCTGTGGAATTCACGTGGTAAAAATTCAGCCCTGTTCAACTGCATAAAAATATAAAACAGAATGTGACTGCGTTGTGAACTCTGCTCCCGAAATTCAGTGGAGCATAAGAATAGGGAGCAGGAGTTGGTCTTCTGGCCCTTGGAGTCTTCTCCCACATTAACATGGCTGCTCTATTAAGGGCAGAACCCGAGCAGGTTACACACGACACGGGGAAGATGCTGTTCACAGCAAGTGTTGCTCATGATTCTGCAGAATTTATTTTCTTCTCCTACCAGTCATCAATCACTCCATGGATTGAGCTGGGTCCGTGTGTCAGCCTGAAGGCCAAGGCTGTCCATTGTAAAGTGTGTCCAAACTGGAAGAAATGTTATGTTAAAGAAATGGATACATTATCATCATTGATCAGCACTAGCATGTAATAAAAATAGTTATAAGATTGGAAGAAAATTTAAAGGCCATCTTTCTTTTAAAACCCTTCCCACCATAGAGAAAATACATGAGTGGGTGGGTACTGCCTGTACCATTCATGATCTGCTTGAGCTCATCGTTACTGTAACCTCTGTCTGCAGCCAAGCTGGAGGGAGGGTTTGGTCTTATCAATGTTCAGTGTTGGAATTTGATGTCTTTTACAGCTAGGGGATTTTTAACTTTCACTTTCGGCAGTGGGGTAGTACTATGGAGCTATCTCACAGCTCCAGTGTTCTGTGACTGCTTGTGTTTTCTTTGGGTGTTCTACTCTCTGCACATATCCCAGGATTAATTGGCCAATATAAATTGACACTAGTGTGGAGGAAAGTGGAAGAATCTGGGGAAATTAATGAGAATGCTGACAGAGTAAAATGGGATTAGTGCAGATGGGTGTTTGATGGTTAGTAGACTCAGTGAGTTGAAGGGCCTGTTTGTGCTGTCTCTATGACACACATCTGGTACTTTGAGAAAAGGTATGGATCTAGATTATTCATTCCCCTTCCTGCCATGCCCTTTGTGATCTCCGCTAAGCCCACCAGGAGGCTGTCCACCTCCTTAGAGCAAAGCAGAGTTTTGGATTTGCACTCGCTGGGCCAAGCTCTAGGTCTCTGAGGCTCCCTGCATCACTCTTTTGCCTTTGCTCCCGCCTTCCACAGAGCTAGCCCACGCAGAAAATATGGGCCTCTGGTTTTCTCCATATATTTTGAATGACCCATTTTTATTTTGGTTAATTTGGAGTGCTTTGTAATACTGAAACCAAAAAAGAACTGGGCATACTCAGCTATTCAGTTTGGGACGTTGTGGTTTCATTTCACAGCAGCCATCTGGTGCTATAGAATGTTGAACATTGGACTCAAACAGGCAGCAACATAAATGGGTCACTTATACCGTTCTGATTTTGACCTGATTCAGGGTCTCATCTGAAAACATCAACCATCCCCTTGCCTCCACAGATGCTGCCTGTTGGGAGCATCTGTTATGGCTAGGTTTGTTTAATGTGTGTATGCTACTATACTATTGGAAAGATGGCCTTTGGTATTGTATGATGCATTTAACTTTTACCTAAATACTGCATTGCCAATTACAACCAATGAGAGACCTGTATGTATCAGTATTTACAAATTGGTTTCTCTCACTGATAGCTCTCTTTGACTCATCACAAAAGGATTTACTCACCACTCTGGTATATAAACTCAATGGCCACTTTATTAAATGCCTCTTGTTTCTAATAAAGTGGTCACTGAGTGTATATCCCTGGTCTTCTGCTGCTGTAGCCCATCCACTTCAAGGTTCAATGTGTCGTGCATTCAGAGATGTTCTTCTGCACACCACTGTTGTAAGTGTGGTTATTTGAGTTATTGTTGCCTTCCTGTCAGCTTGAACTAGTCTGGCTATTCTCTTTTGACATCTGTCATTAACAAGCTATTTTCACCCACAGAACTGCCACTCACTGTTTTTAGCAACTCACGTAAAAGTTGCAGGTGAACGCAGCAGGCCAGGCAGCATCTCTAGGAAGAGGTACAGTCGATGTTCCGGGCTGAGACCCACTGTTTTTTTTTGTTTTCTACATCATTCTCTCTAAACTCTAGAGACTTGGCAAAAAAAAAAATCCTGGAGATCAGCAGTTTCTGAAATATTTAAACCACCCCATCTGGCACCAACAGTCACGGTATAGTCAAGGTCAGCTAGAGACTCATTCCACCGAGATGCAACACAGAGCGTCGTAGGAAGTCGTTCCTGCTTGTGGCCATCAAACTTCACAACTCCTCCCTTGGAGGGTCAGACACCCTGAGCCAATAGACTGGTCCTGGACTTATTCCCTGCATAAATAATTTACATATTACTATGTAACTATTTATGGTTTTATTACTATTTATCATTTATGGTGCAACTGTAACGAAAACCAATTTCCCCCGGGATCAATAAAGTATGACTATAACTATGACTATGACAATAAGGTCACTTAGATCACATTTCTTCCCCATTCTAATGTTAGGTCTGAACAACAACTGAACCCCTTGACCATGTCTGCCTACTTTTTTGCATTGAGCTGCTGCCACATGATTAACTGATTAGGTATTTGCATTTTATGTAGGTGCACAGGTGTACCTAATAAAGTGATGGTGATGAAGAACTATGATATTGGATGTAAAAGAATGTTCTTATGTATATGGTTCAACAATATTGCAACCTCATCAACAATTATAATGCAAGTTTAGTCATGATAGAGTTGTGAATGGCTGATATGATTACGTGCATGCACTGATAGCCCAACATCCATATTGACCAAGTTGAGTGCATGAGTTAGTCCCATTTGCTTGTGTTTGTCTCATATCCCTCAAAACCATTCCTATCCACATGCCATGCAGTGCTCTGTATGTGGGGTGCAATTTGACACAAAATATGACACTCAATCTATACAGATCTGAGTATAGTGTGCATGAAGTTGTCTGTGAATGTTTTGAAACTAAAATAAGTGAATTTAACACTCAGACACATTTCTTTTGCCATTTCTATTGAATCTGTAGTTAAACATCAGAGTATCCAAAACTTAAATAACAGGAATTCTGCAGATGCTGGAAATTCAAGCAACACACATCAAAGTTGCTGGTGAATGCAGCAGGCCAGGTAGCATCTCTAGGAAGAGGTACAGTCGACGTTTCAGGCCGAGACCTTTTGTCAGGACGGGTCTCGGCCCGACACGTCGACTATACCTCTTCCTAGAGATGCTGCCTGGCCTGCTGTGTTCACCAGCAACTTCTAGTGTGTTGCGAGTATCCAAAACTTGCCTGTTTCTTTCTTAGCTTTTATCAATAATCTTTGCATCTGCTAACTTGGTCATGCTCTTATTTGAACAATTTAAAAAATTTTCTTCCTCAAAATGCTCCCGATCTTATCCATCCTTTCGCTGTAATCTCTGATCTGTGTGTCCTCTAGTTGTGACTTCTTACACTTCTCTGAATTTAAAACGTCCACCATTGGGTTTTCCCTCAACTACTAAGGCCCTGCACTGTGGAATTTCCTTTATAAACCCTTCAGTGTGCCTGTTTCTCATTCCTCTTTTAAAATGCTTTTGATAACCCAATGATCAACTTTTGGTTATTGTCTGGGTTCAATGTCTAATTCTGGTGCACCACCTTGGGATTTTTTTGCTATACAGTTATGCCAGTATTCCAAATAGATAAAGGTTTGTTGCAGTTTGAAGTGACTAACCATGTACAACATTCGAGAGTGTTGGTGGGATTTGCTAGGGGGCAAGGCTTTTGGATCACTGTGCCATTGGCATCATCAGTCGAGGGATCAATAAGAGATCTGTAGTCAGTCTGGCATTGGGGAGGGTCAGTAGATGGGTGAGATAGCAGGTTGGTGGTCAAAGAGGGAGGGGCTGATAGACATTGGGGTTTGGGAATAATTTGCAGTGGGTTACTGTATGGAGAGATAATGTTGCTCAAATAGATGTATGTGAGGTGGCTTCCCATTGCTGGAGTTGCTTGACCTTTAAGTACTGCTGAAGTGGTACTGGTTCTGCATTAGCAATCTTAGTCACCCATGGCCCATGCATGTGTGATTCATAATCTCAGAAATCATTCTGGAGTTTGGTGCAACAAACCATCTGGGGAAATTTTGTTTCTACTTATTACTTATAGTATCAGCTGCTCCACCGTCACCCTCCAATACCCAAAGCTAGCTGAATCTGACATCTTTTTGTCTGTCTCCATCCATCGTGTCTCCCCCAGTTTCAACCCTCCTCTGTGTACCTATCATAACCTGATCCCTGTCTCACCACTGTCCCTCTCCTTTTTATAAGAACAATTTTCTCTTTCAGTCCTGATGCGATTTCAAATCAAGACATCAAAAGTTCCTCCCTCACCCCCCAGAGATGTGTTCAACCTGCTGAGTTTCTCCAGCAGATTGTATGATGATTGACAGCACATTGTTGGGCCCCAATGTTTCACTGCATGTATAGAAATTCTGGTCGGATAATTACAGAGATTGTGCAGGTAGATCTCATTTTCCTTTAAAATAGATTTTTTAAATTGGATTTGAATCAGGTAGTAATATAAGACATAAGACACAAGATCCAGCCTCCAAGTATGCATGGGTACAGGCATAGTTCTGACTTTGTTTTGCAAATATTATAAATTATCAATTTGTTAGTCTGATTTGGCAGTTGATACACATGGTGTTAAGATGTTCTTACTCTGTGCTGGCATTAGGGTTGTGCAAGGTAGAAGCTGGATACAGGCAGGATCTTTGTTGCTTTATTGAACCAGCAATCTTAAACAAAGGCTGTGAAATTCATTGCTAGGTGAATGCCAATCAGAATCAGAACCAAGTTTGTTTTATATATATATATATATATATATATATATGTGTGACATTTATAGGAAACAGGGAGCAAATAAGGTGCTTGAGGAGTATAAAAAGTGCAAAAAAATTACTTAAGAAGGAAATCAGGAGGGCTAAAAGAGGACATGAGTTTGCTTTGGCAGTCAAGGTGAAGGATAATCCAAAGAGCTTCTTACGGGTATATTAAGAGCAAAATGATAGTAAGGGATAAAATTGGTCCTCTTGAAGATCAGAGTAGTCGGCTATGTATGGAACCAAAAGAAATGGGGGAGATCTTAAATGTGTTTTTTGCGTTTGTATTTACTAAGGAAACTGGCATGGAGTCATTGGAAATAAGGCAAACAAGTAGTGAGGTCACGGAACCTATACAGATTGAGGAGGAGGAGGTGCTTGCTATCTTGAGGCAAATCAGAGTAGCTAAATCCCCAGGACCAGACAGGATATTCCCTCAGACCCTGAAGGAGACTAGTGTTGAAATTGCAGGGGCCCTGGCAGATATATTTAAAATGTTGGTATCTACGGGTGAGGTGCCGGAGGATTGGAGGATAGCTCATGTTATTCCGTTATGTAAAAAAGACTCAAAAAGTAATTCGGGAAATTATAGGCCGATAAGTTTGATGTTGGTAGTAGGTAAATTATTGGAAGGAGTACTCTACAAGTATTTGGATAGACAAGGACTTATTAAGGAGAGTCAACATGGTTTTGTGTGTGGTAGGTCATGTTTAACCAATCTATTAGAGTTTTTCGAGGAGGTTACCAGGAAAGTGGATGAAGGGAAGGCAGTGGATGTTGACTACATGGACTTCAGTAAGGCCCTTGACAAGGTCCTGCATGGGAGGTTAGTTCGGAAGATTCAGTCGTTAGGTATACATGGAGAGGTAGTAAATTGGATTAGACATTGGCTCAATGGAAGAAGCCAGAGAGTGGTAGAGGAGGATTGCTTCTCTGAGTGGAGGCCTGTGACTAGTGGCGTGCCACAGGGATCAGTGCTGGGTCCGTTGTTATTTGTCATGTATATCAATGATCTGGATGATAATGTGATAAATTAGATCAGCAAATTTTGCTGATAATACAAAGATTGGAGGTGTAGTCGACTGTGAGGAAGGTTTTCAAAGCTTGCAGAGGGATTTGGACCAGCTGGAAAAATGGGCTGAAAAATGGCAGATGGAGTTTAATACAGACAAGTGTGAGGTATTGCACTTTGGAAGGACAAACCAAGGTAGAACATACAAGGTAAATGGTAGGGCACTGAGGAGTGCAGTACGACAGAGGGATCTGGGAATACAGATACAAAATTCCCTAAAAGTGGCGTCACAAGTAGATAGGGTCGTAAAGAAAGCGTTTGGTACATTGGTCTTTATAAATCAAAGTATTGAGTATAAGAGTTGGAATGTTATGGTGAGGTTGTATAAGGCATTGGTGAGGCCGAATTTGGAGTATTGTGTACAGTTTTGGTCACTAAATTACAGGAAGGATATTAATAAGGTTGAAAGAGTGCAGAGAAGGTTTACAAGGATGTTGCCGGGACTTGAGAAACTGAGTTACAGAGAAAGGTTGAATAGGTTCAGACTTTATTCCCTGGAGTGTAGAAGAATGAGGGGAGATTTAATAGAGGTATATAAAATTATGATGGGTATAGATAGAGTGAAAGCAAGCAGGCTTTTTCCACTGAGGCTAGGGGAGAAAAAAAAACAGAGGACCTGGGTTAAGGGTAAAGGGGGGAAAGTTTAAAGGGAACATTGGGGGGGGCTTCTTCACACAGAGTGGTGGGAGTGTGGAATGAGCTGCCAGGTGAAGTGGTAAATGCGGGCTCACTTTTAACATTTGAGAAAAACTTGGACAGGTACATGGATGAGAGGTGTATGGAGAGATATGGTCCGTGTGCAGGTCAATGGGACTAGGCTGAAAAATGGTTCGGCACAGCCAAGAAGGGCCAAAAGGCTTGTTTCTGTGCTGTAATGTTCTATGGTTCTATGTATGTATATTAAATTAAAAATAGTGCAAATAAAAATAGTAATATATTGTATATTGAGAAAAACTGAGGTAGTGTTCATGGGTTTGATGCCCATTTAAGAATCATATAGCAGAGGGGAAGAGGCTGTTCCTGAATCGCTGACGCTTCTCCACCTCCTTCCTGATGGTAACAGTGAGGAGAGGGCATGCTCTGGGTGATGGGGGTCCTTAATAATGGATGTTGCCTTTCTGAGACACTGCTCCTTGCAGACGTCATGCATACTACGGAGACTAGTACCCAAGATGGAGCTGACTAATTTTACAACTTTCAAATTCTTTAACGGGAAGTTCGAAGAGTAAGCTTTAAGCAAGCTCCTATGTTTAACTGCAGGATATAATTAGGAATCAGATGAATCCCCTGATGTAGGGAAACTTGGCATGCTTGTTAATTTGTATCTTGGACAAGGGGTATGAATTAAACTGAATTTGACTCTTACTGCTTTGCCATATATTTGTTTGCTGTGAAATAAAATCACTCAATAGCTCTGTCTGTCCTCTTTTCATCAACGGGTTTCTTTGCTTACCCGCAGAGAAAATGCAGTAGTAAATGAGCAAAAGACAAGAAATTTTAGTTTGTACCATATATTAACATTTATTCAACATTGTGTCATGTGAGTTGCACAGCCCTAACCCAATCTCAAGATAGACAGGTTGTGGGGGAAGCTAACGTCAATGTACTTGAGGAAGTAGTGTAACTATGGTAGCAACAAGGAAAGACTTGCACTTCACATCTGCCGATGCTGCTTTTGCAGCCAATTAACTACATTTGAAGGCTAGTTGGAGTTATGATGTAAGAATCATTGCAAGTTACTGGCATAACCAACCCAAAAACAAAAACTGCAAAAACTTAAGTCTGAAGTGAAAACGAGGAGTCCTGGAAATGCCCAGCAAGCCAGGCAGTGCCTGTAGTAAGAGAAGGAGTTTGCATTCTAGTTAGATGTCCTTTCATCAGAATTGGGAAAATGTACAAATTAAACAAGTTTAAGCAATACAGAAAATGAGGAAGTGTTGAAGAAAGATAGAGGAAGGCCTGTGCTAGGGTGGAGATTAGGAGATAGTGATGTGGTGGTGCTAAAAATAGGGTGATAAAGGTCAGTGAGCATTTTTTGTCTCCCCAGTGAATAGGAGACATTGCATTTGTCTTAGGATTGCTTAAACTGTGTTCTTGATGCCAGTGAAATTTGATATTGCCTGCCAATTTACTCATGAAGTGAATTGGTTATGAGTTGCCAGAAAACCATTCAGAATCAAGTTTAATATCACTGGCATATGTCGTGAAATTTGTTGTTTTGTGGCAGCAGCAGATGACAATACATAATAATAATAACTATAAATTACAATAAGTATATATAAAATAAGAAAAAATTAGATTAAATAAGTAGTGCAAAAATAGAGGGGGTAAATAATGAGGTAGTGTCCATGCGTTCATTATCCATTCAGAAATCTGATGGCAGAGGGGAAGAACCTGTTCTTGAAACATTGAGTGTGTGTCTTCAGGCTTCTGTACCTCCTCCTTAATGGCAGCAATAAGAAGAGAGAATGTTCTAGACGATGGGGGCCCTTAATGATGGATAGAAGGCGTCCTTGATGCTGGGGGAGACTAGTGGCCATGATAGAGCTGGCTGAGTTTGCAGCTTAATGCAGCTTTTTCTGATCCTATGTATTGGCCCCTCCATACCAGACGGTGATGCAACCAGTTAGGATGCCTTCCACAATAGATCTGTAGAAATTTACAAGCGTCTTTGGTGACCTATCAATTTTCTTCAAACTGCAAATGAAATACAGCTGCTGTCATGTCTTTTTTCGTAATTGCATCAAAATGTTTGGCTCAGGATAGATCCTCAGAGATGTTGATCCCCTGGAAATTGAAGCTGCTTACTCTCTCCATTTCCTGATCCTTCGACGAGGACTGGTGTGTGTTCCCTCAACTCCTGCTTCCTGAATTCCACAATCAATTCTTTGGTTTTACTGACATTGAGTGTAAGGGTATTTCTGCAACACCACTCAACCAGCAGATTTATCTTGCTCCTGTACGCCTCCTCATCACCATCTGAAATTCTGCAAATAATAGTTCTATCACTGGCAAATTTATAGCTGGCATTTGAGCTGTGCCTAGCCACATAATCATGAGCGTAGAGAGAGCAGAGCAGTGGGCTGAGCATGAAGTGCACCAGTGTTGATGTTCAGTGAGGTGGAATTGTTATTTATGATCCACACAAACTGGTTTTCCATTGAGGAATCAAGGATCCAGTTGTAGAGGAGATATAGAGGCCTAGATTTTGGAACTAGTTGATTAGAACTGAGTTTATGAGGGTGAGGATATGATTGTGTTGAATGAGTCACAAATCCTTCCTGTATGATGTTGAAATAGAGACAGAAATCAAAGGTGGTGCAAAGCTAGAAGTCTTTGTCCTTTCAGTAGGTTAAGATTCCATTCCTGAGATCAGAAGATTTTCATACGATGTGCTATCAGAAACAATGAAGAAAAATGGGTCTTGAAATATAGACAACAGGAATTCTGCAGATGCTTGAATTTCCAGCACTATGCCAATCACCTGTCCAGTTCTTGGCTCCATCCCTCCCCCTCCTGTCTTCTCCTATCATTTTGGATCTCCCCCTCCCCCTCCCACTTTCAAATCTCTTACTAACTCTTCTTTCAGTTAGTCCTGACGAAGGGTCTCGGCCTGAAATGCCGACTGTACCTCTTCCTAGAGATGCTGCCTGGCCTGCTGCGTTCACCAGCAACTTTGATGTGTGTTGCTTGAAATATAGATCAGCTTTGATGCAACTGAGAGCCAATAAGCCTTAAGTAACAAACCTCCCACCCCTACTCTTATGTAAGTTGTATGGTGTTCATCAAATTCTCTCGGTTGCTCTGTTCTATCCTTCAACAGAATCTTCTTTGGTTCCATCACTAACTAAATGTTTATTTATTATTCTTGTTCCTTTCTTTCCTGACGCTCCATTCATTTTCTTTGTGAAAAGCTCTGGCATGTCCATTACCAATAAAGGGTCTGGTATTTGGTGTTTTAAGACAATCTCAACTGTCTTCCTGTGGTCACTGCTTAAAATCAGAGATAAATTATAGATCTGCTTCTTGTTCACTGAGCTTTGCTGCATTTCAAAAGCAGGATCTGATGAAGTGTCATCCCCTGTGTATATTCTGCTTTCAGTGATCACAAAGGCATCCTAAAACAAATTGTTCATTAGTGGGCAACTAAACTTATTAAATATTGACCTGCATAGTTTGTGAATAGAACAGTTTCAGATCTCTGGATTAAATTTTCAATTTGAAGGACCACCAAGGGATGCTGTTTTCTCTTTTCTGTTTGTTACAGTTAATTCCCACTCCCCTTTATGTCTGTTTGCCATTACTACATGAAGTTGTTTCAGTTGTTTCAACACTCTTCTTCCCAATAAATAATAATTATAAGAATATGTTGATTAAGGCTGCCCCTGCTGACTTCCGTGACCCTTCACAAACAAGTGAAAATCTGCAGATGCTGGAAATCCAAGCAACACATACTCAATGCTGGAGGAACTCAGGACCTGCTGAAGTTTCTCGGCCTGAAACGTTGACTGTAATCTTTTCCATAGTTGCTGCCTGGCCTGCTGAGTTCCTCCAGCATTTTGTGTGTGTGTGTTCCATGATCATTCGTAGCCTCACAGAGCTGCACATTTTAGCTCCTGCAGCAGCTTGGCTGAGTGGGAAAGGTGTTTAATTTTCACTATTTCAGAACCTTTATACTGATTTATTTCATTAAGATCCAGAACAGCTTGGGTTTAACCTCAGCATTCAACCAGTCCTAATTACTTCCCAGTGGGAACGTTTGAGTACTGTTCATCATTGCATTATCAGCTTTGAAATCCAGTATGCATGTTGGACATCAAAGCCCCTTTAGGTTTTACACAGTCAAACCATGAACTATCTTGGTAGCAGAGATGTGACTCGAGAGATCAGGAAGCACAAGCATGACAACATTCAAATGCTTGCCTTTTCAAAGCAAGTCAATTTCCCCCACATCATCTCTTTTGCCTGATCTTCATTGCTGTTTTGTCTGAAAATTGTTGATTGTTTCGAAGTCCATGTTGGCTGGAGACCAGCCTATGTTGATGGTGATTACTGGTACAGTGGGAGATTGAATAAAGAGTAGCCTCCATCATTTTTAAAGTTACTATGTGTGAGTATACTGCCCCTTCTCACAGCACATTGAAATCAGATTGTAGATCAAGTAGACCATATGTTTTTTGATCTAAAAGTAGTTCACTGTCCTATGTAAATGTTCCTCCTGTACTGATTCCCTTCACCCAACTCTGTCCCTCAGTAGGTAGTGTAAATAAAAAAATGTCTCATCACAGGATGTGATTCAAAAGCCTGAATATTCATTTCCTTCACTTCGCTCCTCTCCTCGACTTCAAACCTCTATTCTAACCCCCTGCACTTAAAGGCAACTGCTGTAACTGATGGTGGAGAATAGTTCTGCATGGAGCTTTCTGGTCCCTGTTCAATAAAAGAGCCATCTTCTATGATGCAGACTCTTCCCCGAATTGACATACACATTCACTAAGTATGCTTCACAGGAGAGACATGAAACAAAATTTGATAGCGGACCACCAAAAGTGATTAAATATTGTTGAAATAGAACAGATTAAAGAGGGAGAGACTCACGGGGGGCGGGGGCAAAGGGACTTATCTCCACTGCTCTCAAATGCCAATATTAGATAGTAAAAGCTGGGGTAACCTGAATCCAGAGTGACACAAGGGCAGAAACCTTGGAGGCTGTAGGGCTGGAAGCATTATAATGATTAGCTGTTGCAAAAGCAGAAGTGATGCCTTGGTAAGACCTGTAAGTAAGGACTTGGATTCTATTGATGTTGCTAGACCTAAGCCAAGAAAGAGGATGATTATTGGTTGAAAGAGTACAGGTTTCAAAAGACATTAGGAAGTTTAGTTGACTTTGTGTATTCTGACTTCACTTGTAATGTGCAGGAGTCCTCTAAGGCTACACTTGCTAGGATGTGCTGGCTTTGTAGCAAGGTTTGAGTCCATTGTCATCCAGACTGGAACAGTATCTGCCAGCCATGGAGCAATTGAAGAATTAGGATGTTCTGTTCAAGTATGTAAGTTCTTATTCAATATCTATTTAACTAAATAGAGGTAGAATAAGTTACAGTTAATTAAAGGAATGATTGAGACGAAAATATTAAGTGTAATTATGTTTTATTGCCAACTATGTATTGAGTACCTCATGCAATGTAGTGTGGCTTATTGTCTTTTAACAAATTAGTGAATGCGTTGAATAAAATTGTAATAAAATTGAAGTATGAAATATTTCTAAATTTTCCAGTAGCTCGAGGTAATTTGTTGTAGGTGAACTGGAAAGTTAGCTCCTTACTTTCACCTGTAGGAGGGACCTGGTTGCACGAGTGACTGTATTCCTTGCTATCAGGTTGCTATCATTCACACCACTCTCCTAGCAACTATGGTGGCTGCCTGCAAATTGTGTCAGTTTTATTGCCCTCAGTTTGCTTGGAGCACAAAGATCAAAAACAGATCTGCACAGGGGTTAGAGGGAAGCTGGCAGGTGGTTACTGTGACTCTGAGGCGTCCTTTCATTTCTAGGGTAAAGAGGATGATGTATGATTCCTAAAAATAGCTGGAGATGCTGGAAATTTGAAATAAAAAAAGCACTGAAACAAAGACGGAAAAACAGCCGAATACACTGTAGGTTAGAGGTGTAGTGTTTTAGGAGGGTCTTGAAGAAGGAGAGTGAGAAGAACAGATGGGCAGAGTGAGTAGGGAACTCAAAAGATTTGGGACCTGCACTGCCCTAGGTATGGCAAGTGTGTGAAGACTGGGGGAAATGCCTGTCCCTTAAGGTGTTGTAGGGCTGGAGGAAGTTACAAATAGAAGTAGGACCACTTGTCATTCTAAAAGAGGCTTTGAATTCAGATGAGTTCACTATCCTGAGTCATGGGAGCATACACTATCAAATGGCAACTTTTGAGATTAATTAACAATGGGTGAAATCAGACTATTTAAATTTCAGTTGATCTTGAGCTGTGAATCAATAGAAAAGCATTTCTTTTGAGTGGGTTGCATAAACATAAGGGAGGTGCATAATCCCATGTAGTCACTGCAATTATTCAGAAGCACATGGTTGACCAAAGTCATGTGAACACATCAGAATGACCTCTGACCTGACTGGCAAATGGGCTTTTACATGCAGGGAAACTGTTGATTTTAACTCCTGGAAGCTATAAAGATGGACATGCTCACAAAGTGGAAGCTTTTGCTGAAAACTGTTGTGAAAAGGTTGGTTCAAGTTCATTTTAAAGAATAGAGTGTGATTGGTTTAAGATATTTTTAGAGACTTAGTTTGGATCTTTTCCAAAATATCATAGTTATGCAAATGCAATGAGCATATTTGCAAAGTATGGGGAGTTTAACTGATCAGAACTAACTCTCTTCAATGGCTCTTGTAATTCAGAAGGAAGCACAATTATTTAAGTTGTCGGGGCAGCTGGACTAAGGACTGCTTTGTACAGTGCGGGAATCTCACTCCAGCAGGAATGTGCTTATACATGTTTCAGTGTGGGCGCTAACTCTTGAACAGATTAGATAAATATGCTGATATACTTGCTCAAAGTTTATCTTTTTTTTTAGTTCTTAATCGGAAGGTTGGAACAGAATTGCATGGTTCTAATCCCATGAGCTACTAGTTCCCACTGCAGTTATTTTTTAAGCAAAGAATTGACTTTAAGAAAAAGAATCTTGAAATGTTTAAGAGAAACATCGCTAAAGGGTATAACCAGACAGAGAAAGCATTTTCTTCATTCCAGACCATCTATTCCACAGTGGAGGGAAGGACTTTGAGCTGATTAGTTTGTTGTCTCCAGTTGTGATGCAGAGCCTACTATATGCTGTATTATGGCCTGCAATTAAGTTAGCAATTCTATTTGATATGACTCACAATGCAAATTAACCGTTTATTGTCCAAGCCAGTCAGGATTCACTTTTACTGAGTGCATTAGAGGCGGACTGGTGTAGGAGTGGTTTTCTGCCTGGGATTCTATAGCAATTGAAAGGATGGCAGACTCCTCATTTCTTTTTGGAGCTTGCTGCAAATGTATTGAACGAGAAAATTGCTTCTCTGGTTTTATGACCTCTTCCTTCTGATATGTTTATGATACGTTTTAGTGTCAATAATGAAGTTTTTTTTAATTCTGTGAGGGCCCAAAAGTGGATTTAATGTTTTCAATAGAATTGCCTACAGTGGAACAATAAATACTATCAGCGAAGAGCTGTTTAAGCATTAGTACATAACGCATTTATCTTGCCTTTATGGCTGTGCCACTTTCCTTTCTGGTGTTTAGTTACAAAGGAGTCACTGTACCTTGAAATTAACTGGTGTTCAGAGGTGAGTGTAGTTAGAGGGGGTCAGGGTGCAGGGTTGAAATATTTAGTTTCTACAGTACTGTGTCTCACAGAACATCTGAGTGTGACAATGCAGTGAACTGCGTTGAAGTGCTGTTGCCGTGTGGAGCAATGTGACAGATGCTTTTATCTAGAGCACAATCCCACATCCAGTAGTAATAGGAGGAACTGGATAATCTGTACTTAATGATATTGACTGCCCACCATACAAGAAAAACCTGCCCATCTAGAATTGTTTTTGCGTAGTATATTTTCGTACACAGTGTGAAAAAATATCTAGGACCTGATAATTAAGCATGATTGGGTCCTTTCTGCATGGATTACTTAATTTCCAAACAGCGCTCTAAATGATGTGTATACACATGCACACACACCCACACAGATACACACACAGACACAAAGACACACACACACACACATACACACACACACAAACTCACTCACACACTCACTCACTCACAGGGATTGTGTTGTGATGTCAAGCAACACCAATAGGATTTTGCACAAAACTCATTTGTATATCTGGGACCCATTTGCAGAGGAAAAAGTCTTACCAAGAAGTATTTAGCTTTGCATGCCTGTGCCTGGTATAGCTCTTGCTAAAGGGTGTTGTATTCTTTTTGGGTATGTCCACATCTTGCGACTGATAGCATTCAACCCTGATTTAGTGTCCAACCACTCACCTTACCCCTGGCCCATGCTGTTGACCACTGACGGCTTGTGCCTCATTTTTCAGGCCACTTCCACTTCAAACCTTTCCATTAGTGTCTTGGCACCCTGCAAATTTCCAATGAACTGGCCACTTTTGCAAAGGAAAGGATGTTCAGCATTCAGGGCCTTTCTGTTTCCCACGGTATTTTGTTTGAACGTTGTTATTTGAGGCACGAATAGAAAATGCTAGAAACACCCACCTGGTCAGGCAGCATCCTTGTAAGAAAAATAGAGTCGAGTTTCAGTTTGAAAAACCTTTATTTTGCAGATGTAATCTGATCAGTGTTTTCTCTTTCTTTTGCATTTCTGACATTTGCAAGTTATAGAAAAAATAATATTTGGGCACTGTGCTCAAAATGTGGGTGAGCTCTCAGTACATTTCTAGATTAATGTATTTTTTGGTGCTGAAACCGGCTTTTGTGGATCCTTTTTGGTGTTGAAGGTGGTCTCTGTGGAGTCATTATAATCTGTAACAGGCGATGGAGGTTGTGATTTATCCTCTAAAAGCACATCCAACAACACAGAACAATTCTGTTTACCACAGAGCTTTAAATCACAACTTTCTGATATAGATGTGAAAAAATTATTAATTAGGGCAAAAGTCTCAGAGTTTAAAACTTTTAAGAACTATGAGTATTAAACACACTAGTGAATTAAAAACAGAGAGCTACTGGATGGGTATTGTGAATCTTGTCATGCTTCTAGATGTTTGGTTATTTGACGTAGTTGAGATACTGACTTCGTTATAAAACTGTTAAATTAAACTGTTCGTTTACAAGAATGTGTTCCAGCTTGCAACTGTGAACAAATGTGACATTTAGCACAGTTGTGGTTTTTGACCAATGTACCAGTCTGAGCCAATGATATTAGTTCCTACATTCACGTACTAGACACACACAGGGTGTTACGGCTACCTAACAGTGGGGCTGGAGGGCAATAGCTGGTAGATCACCTTCACACCTAGTGTAAGAGCTGAAACTGTCTTACGACAGGATCAACTTCAGGAAGGAAGAAGTCTTACAGTAGTGAATTCTGACTTCCCATTTGGTTCATATATTGAATGGAACCTTAATCAGGATCTTGATTTACAATTGGTGTTCTGAATAGAGAAAGGAACAACTACCCACATATGAGATTTTATTGCTCCATTCCTAGTTTTATTGCTCTATGCCTGCGTAGGTTATTGCAGTGAGTTCCTGATTGCATGAGAATATGTCTGCTTGCAGTAATCTTGAATCCAAGAGAGGGCAGACCTGATGCTGAAACACTTGTAAAGACCAAAATGTTGTTGGATTCTGTTGTACTTGAATGTAAAGGCAGGAGCAAATGAGGAAAGAAGATTTTTTGTAGGTTGTTAGATAGAATGCCTAACCAGCTCTATGGACATCTATAGAAGTAGCTTGTATTAATTAATGAAGTTACGATTTGTTCATGATAGAAGTGGCCTGGACTGAAAGGTGAAGATTGCAGACATCCCACCCTGCAAAAACTCATTTCAGGGAGGTAGCACCATCAATTTGCGGGAGACTTCCGGGAGAGGTGGGACGTCTGCAGTAGAGTAGCTCCTTAGCAGCCAGCCAGCTAGTTTAAATAACATTAGCTATGCTAATGAATGAATGTCACCTGTTAAACTCACCTCAGCATGTCTTTTACATTTTAACCCACCATGGGCAATAGAAAAGTCACTGTTGCAAACAGTGCAGTGATAAACACTGTCATTATTTTTGATCCCTATTAGGCAGGGGTACACTTTAGTGTAGTCTGGGGTGACGTACATTTTATTTTTTTTTGGAACACTCTGCCACTCTGACTTTTTTTGGAACTCTCTCGCTCTCGCTCTCTCTCTATCGCGTGCTCTCTCTCTCGTGGGCACTCTCTCGCGCTTGCTTTCTCGCTCTCACTCTCTCTCGCGCTTGCTTTCTCGCTCCCTGTCTCTCGCTTTAACTTTCTCGCTCTCTTGCTCTCGCTTTCTTGCTCTCTCTCTCGTGGTCGCTCTCTCGCTTTCTCTGTCCTGGTCGGTCTCACTCTCTCTCGCGCTTGCTTTCTTGCTCTTGCGCTCGCTCTCTCGCTCTCTCTCGCGCGTTCTCTCACGCTCGCTCTCAAAAAAATCAATTTCCGGGACATTGTATATAATTTGCGGGCATCAGGGAGCCACTATTAATTTGCGGGAGACTCCCCGGAACTTCCGGGAGAGGTGGGATGTCTGAGATTGGACAGAGAAAGTAGTAACTCTGGGCAAGAAAGATTCTGCCAAATAATCAACTCCTAACTCTGAAAGAGGAGCTGATGACCAGCTCTCAATCAGGCCTGTGGGGACTTGAAGGCATGGTTATGGAGAGGAGGTATCCTTTTCTGGAAAAATCTTTAACGAGAGGTCACATTTTTTTTTGGAAAATTAAGATTGATAATTTAAGGCAGGGATGAGACAAAGTACCCTTGCTCAGAATCTTTGGAACCCACTTCCTCAAAGGGGGTGGCGATGGGAGCAAAAACTGTATATTTTTAAGGCAATATTAGATAGGCACTTGATAAATGAGTTGTGAGAAGGAGGACAGCAATGAGGTGCAGTGAGCTCAGCCCTAATCTTATTAAATAGTGGAGTAGATTTGAGGGACTGAGTAATTTGCTCCTCCTCCAAATTCATATGTTAATGATCTACTCCACTGAAACACGACAAGCAATCTTGTGTTTTCTTATGAACTTTTATATCATTTGCCTCATCTGACAGCTTTTCCCCTCTACACTTGACAATTCTCTCACTCCCATGCCCTTTAACTCCCCGTCTCCTGACACTCACCTACACTAAGGGTAATTCACAGTAACCAAATGAACTACCAGCATGTCATTGGCACGTGGGAGGAATCGGTAACACCCTGGGAATATCTGTGCCATCACTGGAAGAATGTGCAAACTCCTCTCGTTGCTGAAGCTGTGTGCCAGCAGCTCTAGCACAGTGGTGCACTCTGAGGTACTTCTGGCAACATTTGCATTGCCTTAACAGAAAGCTAACCCTCAGGCAGTGAAAAGGGAAGCCTGTTTTGCAAAGATTCAGAGCAGTGTCATATGAGAAATTCTCACCATTGGCACCATTAGCTCATCCTGTTGCCCCCTTATTCAGAAGAATATCCTACCTGTTATGTTTCACCCTTGGCATGAGTGATTTAAAAAGCAAATAGATTAATAAATTGAGAAGAAAATGTATATTTTTAATTATTGCCAAACGCGTCATAGTGCTTTACAGTACATGCGACCTGAGTCCTCTTCCTGCTGCTGCTTGTAAGGAGTTTGTATGTTCTCCCCGTGACAGCGTGGGTTTCCTCTGGGTGTTCTAGTTTCCTCCCACAGTCCAAAGACGTACTGGTTGGTAGGTTAGTTGGTTATTGTAAATTGCCCTGTTATTAGGCAAGGGTTAAATCGGGGAGCCGGGAGTTGATGGGCGATATGGCTCGAAGGACCGGAAGGGCCTATTCTCTGCTGTCTCTCAACAAATAAATAAATAGATAAAATAACCATTCCTCAGTATATTGGAAAGGTCTGATGGGCTCAGCATCAGCTAACAATTCATTATAAACAGACACTTTTCTGTCTGTAGTCTATATGAACTCTTACAGTAATTTTAGAATTTTCTTTCTACATATAATGTTTTAATTTGCTCACTTATTTAAATGATATTAAAATAACGTTTTTATTCTGCTTTCTTGTTTTCAAAATGGTACTGTTCATTGTACGCAAACAACAGGAATTCTGCAGATGCTGGAAATCCAAGCAACACACATCAAAGTTGCTGGTGAACGCAGCAGGCCAGGCAGCATCGGTAGGAAGAGTCCTATGAGTCCTGACGAAGGGTCTCGGCCTGAAACGTCGACTGCACCTCTTCCTACAGATGCTGCTTGGCCTGCTGCGTTCACCAGCAACTTTGATGTGTGTTACTGTTCATTGTACAGCTACTTTACAAATTATGGAAAGAATTGAAGATTTCACGGTCGTGTCATGCAAATCTAATCAGCCGTTACCTATTCTTGTCTCTGTTTTGACTATTTGAATAAAATATGAATATATAAAGTGCAGCAATACTCTCACTTATTCCTGCCAGTTTAACCGTGCAACTGATGTACTTTTCTTTCCCCGTACTAGAATAAGTTTTTGTTTTAACAGTTCAATTGTTCCAAATTTATTGCTGAAGTCGAACTCTATTGTGTAGTTGTGGGATGAATGGCGGCTCTACTTGGCACTGTTGGTCAGGCCATGTTATTTCGTTGCCTCGCACCAAACTCCCAAAATAGAAGTCAGATCCAACTGTTCCAATAGATATCTGTAGTCCAGTCCAATTTAATGGGAGGGAGACAAATAGTTTACCCATCAAGTCTGGAATCAGGCATTGTTGTCCATTTTCCCCTGTCCTGTTTGTATGTTGCATAGAACCCTTTGCCAAACTACCTGACAGGGTGAGAACATTTGAGGGGTGATATAGTCAGGCAGAGGAGCACACAAGTCAAAACGTCCCTATATAAGGACTACATCACTGTCTTCTGCTTTGATCAGTTTGCAAATTGAACAGCATTTGCAGTAAGTTTGAGTTGGTATTGGGGGCCAAAATCAATTGCAGAAAGAGGGGGACATACACTTCAGTAATTGGCCCAACTGGTCCAGTGCTCTTCCACTATCAGGCCTATAGGTGCTGGAAGTCTGGTTCAAAGGAATCGAGGTTTGTAACAAGAATTGACTGGGGTGAATTGGGAAGGTAAAACAAAAATTGTTTCTGTGGAACTGGTGTCCTCTGTTAATGACTGTTCATCAGGAGTGATAGGCTTTTTGCTGTAGTTAGTACAAATGCAGCCTTCTCCCTACTCAGAAATCACCTGGGGTGTCTTCCCGTTCATTTGGAGGTCCAAGATGGAGAGAGTCCTATGGGTCATGTTGCACTAGACATAGGACAAAAGTGTAGCCAGCTTGCTATATATGTGGCTTTCATCAGGCAGAGTTTGGACCAAAAGTACATGGGCACCAAGTAACTCCACAGTCAACTGGATATTGCCATGCCACTTGTCCTTTGTGGAAGAGTTCTTCCAAGTAAGCGCCTTTGATCACAACTTCATCAGCAGTGGTCAGTGTGGAACATTCTGCAGTTACTATGTGCAGGGAGAGTTTCCATTAGGAAGTAAGACAATTACGCACAATGTTCCTACGGAATGGCTACAAGATGAAGGAAATCAACTGGGCCCTTAAAAGAGCCAATGGAAAAACCAGGACACCTAACAACGAGGAGGAATCCATCACTATCACTCCACTTGTCTTCCCTGTATTTCCATGGTTTCTGGAAGGATCACCAGGATCCTGAAGAAATACCAGCTTTTATACCATCCACAAACCCGGAAGGGAGCTTAAATCCCAGTTTATGCAGGTCACAGATGACCTGGGACTCAGGATGGCTGCTATATAGAGGATTCCTCGTGAATGGTATGTCAGCATGGTGGAAACTTGCATCAAGAAGCACTGGAGGTGTATCCATTTGGGCTTCCTGAAGAAATCGGAGATCACAGATGTATGAGAGGTTTAGAAGATATACGATTCGAAAGGGCTTAACAGCATAGATGTTGAGATATTTTTATGACTGGGAAAGTCACAGACAATGAGACATAGTTTTAAAATATAGAGCCAGTAATTTAAAATTGATATGTGTAGAAAGTTCTACTCTCAGTGAGTCATGAATCCCTGGAATTCTTTACCTCCGATGGTGTCGAAGACAAGATCTTTAGAAATATTTAATGTGGAGATTGATAAATATTTGAAAGATCAAGGAATTTTGCCTTTTGGGAAATGACACATAAGAAGAGTTGAGACTGGCATAGATCCGACATGATCATATTGAGAGGCCTACTGCCCCTATTTTCTTGTATTCTTGGGGGGAAATTGCAACATTTCCTGTGACTCTTGGGAATTTCTGGCCCATGACTGCTCACAGTTGAGAAATCTTGCTATTAAAATCATTTTGAGCACCTTGAGTTCATGTATTATGAACACACCGAAGCGCTATGTAAAGGGTAATGTAAAGGGGCATGCCAATTCCAAATATCAAGTTAGGCACCACTTTTTCCAATTGTGGAAGAGTCTGTGGGTTCCCATTTGACCATATTAGTGAGAACTGCAAAATTGAAGGGAAGCAAGTCATCCTCAATAATAAGGGATAAAGAAACACACGAAGAAGAACATCACCCTTTTATTAATATAGATTAACTTCGGGTAGGGTAGGGTAAGAGGATGCATTATCCATTCAATTACAGCCATAGAGCACAGAAACAAGGCCTTGGTCCAAACCATTCATGCCAGCCAAGGTACACATCCATGTTAGTCCCAGTTGCCCAGTAAAATGAAAGAGCATTTATTTTCAATTTTGGGCAGCAATGAGAATCTAAAAAGGTTGAATAAAGTTCTGTTTGAAATGCTTATTCTTATTTAATTTTGAAAATAGAACGAGTTTTTCTCCCTCTGTGGAACTGGCACATCCAGCAACTGATTAGACCTGCAAATTATCAATAAAATGTTACAATTCTTGGCCATTTTTTAGCCAGTTTTTCTGTTCCTTTCCTCTGTCTGTCTGAGACTGCAGGCTCCGATTTTACTGCTCAGCCATCTCATTCTGCTGTTACATCTTGACCCCTGCACGACATTTTGTAATGAGCATTCAAATCAAAGTTTACTTTGGCCAGTGTTTTTCAAGATGAAGGCTGCAGATGTGAAGTCGGTGCTCTGAAAGCAAGTTGGCACTGAATTTGTAGTGGTTGGATAAACCAATGGGAGGAGGTTATGAAAACTAAAGCATGAGTTACTTATAATGTTCTCCAACCTTTAAAACTGAATTGGAAGTTTATTTCCCTTTTTGAAAATATATACAGTACATTTGTTTTGTGATCATGGTTCTGTTGGCTGGCGAGAGGAGCAGAGGAGTATTTATGGTCATAATCAATTTAAATATGAGTATTTCTAGGACCAGAAACAGCACTTTGAATGTTCCTATAATATTATTTTTGACAGATTTTGTAGATTTATGAATAGATTAATCTCCGAAGTACCTCTCTGAAGAATAAAGCACCCATGTGTGAAGCTTTTATCCATTAAAAATGAATAGATTACAAATTAATGTGAAATGCTATATTATGTCTTTAACCTGATGGCAAAAATAAAAATGTCTATGCAGAACATGTGACCACTGGTGGTGGTAATGCAGCATCACAGGATATGGGGAAATATTTGCAGTTGTTCTTGGTTAACTCCCAAAGCATTTAATATATTTGTGCAATGAAAGCATAATTGGATCATTTGTATTTTTAAATGCCTGTGCAGTCAGTTAATATATTAAGATTTAAATACATGGCTTCTCTGTTAAGGTGTAACTTTAAAAAACAAATCAGTCAAGGACCTTTTGAGGCAACATTGTCTGTTACATTTCAGCACAGAAAGCTAATTTAAAGTTGCCCTCTGGTCTGAAACTATATATTGGAAGCCTTATTCTGGCTATTGTCACTGAAATCTCTGTTGTCTAAAACAGTGAACAGTTAGTCAGAAAATGGTCTCATTTAAGTGGAACACTCCCCGTTAATTAAATGCTGTCTTACTGTTGTTGGAATGATGGTGTTACTATGCAAAGATACATGAAAAAATTGAACCACCTTCTTCTGGAAAGACAACTGCAGTGGGCAAGTGCTCTGCATGCAACATGTTAAAACATTTCATCTCCAAATTCTTTCATTGTCTTCTTGAGGATTATAAGCCAAACAAGATTACAGATCCCATTTCTGTTGGCATTATACATAGGTGACTATTCTTTATACCTGGAGGAGTTTTGTTGTTTGTTGAGCAGGAACTCATTCCAACCAAGTGTCCTCATGCCCATGTCTTGGCCTTTCAACAGCATCCATAGATTGTGATCAGGAACAGAAGTGGATTTCCTCTCCACCGACACTCTTCCCATCAACAGCTTGTAAAGGTTTGTATCAGTTTGTTCTATGCTGTTCTCATGGAGAGCTAACTATTCAGTCATAGACTCATACAGCACAGAAGCAGACCTTTTGGCCAACCATATCAATGCCAACTCTGGACCAGAAACATGAGGGAAAATCTTATTGAAACCTATGGGATACTAAAAGCCTTGATAGAGTGGACATGCAGAGGATATGTACGTAATAGGAATGCTTAGGTTCTGAGGCCATCCCTTTAGAACTGAGATCGGAGGAATTTTTCAGTGAGAGAGGTGAATATGTTGAATTTGTGGCCATAGAGGGCCGTAGAGACCAAGTTGTTGGATATAATTAAGGCAGAGATTGATAGGTTCCAGATTGGTATAGGGGGAGGGTAAGAGAATTCAGCCATGATTGAATAGTGGAGCTGATACAGTAGTCTGCATGCTCTAATTCTGTTCCTGTATGTTAAAGACTTATAAGGCTCCATTTGCAGTAAACTTACACATCCCATTTTATCGTCTGCACAAAACCATCAACTTCCCATAGATGTTACCACTACACTAACCTATACATGAGGGGAAAATTACAGTAGCCAATTAAGCAATCAAGCTTCACCTCTTTGTAATGTGGGAGGAAACCAGGGTACCCAGAGGAAACCCTTACATTTTGTGCCAAGTCCACACAGACAGCACTGGTTTGATCCCTGATCACTGGGGCTTTAGTTGGTCAACCACCGTGTTGCCTTTTGAGGAAAAAAAATGTTTTCTTGGATAACATCTAGCGTGATTATTTTCTTGAAGGAAAGATGTTCAAGTAACTATTACGCATGTTGCAGGGAAGTCAGTCATGGTGAAAAGAGAAGAAGAAAAGGAACTGGCTAATGTAAATAGAAAGGATTAAAGAAGTTAAGTTATGCATCCGCTTCTTTTTGGAATAATGGCAAGTTATTTAGAAGATGACTCCATCTGGTAGCTAGTGGTTGACATTTACTGGATGGCATTCAGCTGCCCTTTCCCTATACTCGGTTGTTTTGAGTGAATCCATTGAAGATAAATCATCAAAATTACCTCTTCATGGTCTGCGTGATAGTCTGCTTCTGCTATTTGAGTCATTGAATGATAGGCTGGTGATTTCTATAGCTGAACAATTCTGATTTGTTTCTTACATCTAAGTGTATGATGGAGGTTTTTTTTAATATTGGGTTTTATGGAGTTGACGTAAGTTTGTTGCCTCATCCGGTCTTGGCTGCATATCTGCATTGCTACCAACTGACTTTGAATGATTGTGACATCCCCATTTTATCTCTTTTGTCATCAGTACCTCATTCCCTTGTTCTTCTGTCTCAGTGAAAATGACATGCTTCCACACCATTTCTAAGGGTCATACATGACTGATGAGGTCGATATGGGACCCATGGATTATGCAACAGTTGGGTGGGGGTCTGGCTGAGCAGTATGGCAAGCGGAGTAATCTTCTTACCATTACTGCTGGGCTTCCGTGTGCTCCCAACAAAATCGATTTGATGCTTGAGGTGTTGGTCTGGATGCTCCTGCTTCATTATTTGAGTATCACTGTCCAGAGATTCCAATGAACATTATTTTTCCAAGGCACCTTTGAGATCATGCTTGAAATATTTCCTAGATCCCAGTAAACAGTTGTGATGATAGAGCTTGGGGTTCAGTTCCTGGTTCAGAAGTCTGTGGTCGGGCATGCAAACAATGCTGGTCAGAACCAGCTGTGTGTAATTCTGGAAGAGGATATAAACCCTAGTTCACTTTTACCATAGTAGATTCCTCAACCTTCCCAGATCAAGTATTGATAGTAGCTGTCCAGTCCTATCTCATAAGCACATAGCAAGAATCACTGCAACCTGGCAAATTAGCGTTTTTCGTCTCAGTTTTGAGGAGTTGATTTTTATTTGTACACTGGAGCTGATGGTGAATTTCATGATCTCTATCAACTGCTTAGATAAAGTTTTCAAATAATGGAACATCTTCTACGGTCTGTTTGTTCCCCTTTAACTGAGAGGAGGCATTTTACAGGGGCAGGTTATGTTAGGACCTTTTTTTGCAACTGTAAACAAACTGACGATGTCATGTAGATCGGTATCCATGTATGTATGCAAGCATTGTCCATGCACAGAGCTCTACAGCTCAGGTTGGACTGCCCTTGGTTCTGTGGTGACGGGAGGAAAAGGCTGATTTTATTTTGTAGTTGAGCTTCACTCCTGCAGGATGTTGTTGCTGCCTTAGCAGCAAGGAAGATTGAGGAAGCTCACACAAAATGCTGGAGGAACTCAGCAGGTCAGGCAGCATCTATGGAAAAGAGTAAACAGTCAATGTTTCAGGCCGAGACCCTTCATCAGGACACTTCAGATGGATTTTCTCGAGATTGAGGAAACTGCTGAAGTAATGACACAGACTTGATTGACCCCTGTCTACATAGCAATTGGCCATGTGTTAGGCTGTTGTCTTGCATGCCATCGTGTAGCTGACAGAGAATGGGGAACATGTTGAAAGGCAACCATATTTGAGAATTCTTCACAATCCTCATGGTTGGCAGAATTGAAGACTTTCACAAGTTAATTTGCCGTGTATAGAGCTACTCTCAGCATTTTTCTTGGAGTCGTTGTCTTAGAAAGATCCTGTCTATTGTGTCTTCAGATGGACAGAATCCACAATTCAGTTTGGGGAGCTTCTGGAAAATATTGGTTGAGGAGGATCCTAACAATTTCCCTGTAGAAAATTGTGTGAGCCCCTCAATGAGTGCCTGGAAAGCTCCATCAGGGGAGGTGGTGAAAGCAGATACAACAGCAACATTTAAGAGGCATTTGGACAGACACATGAGCAAGCAGGGAATAGATCAGCATAAACTATGTGCAGGTTAAATTGGTATCATGGTTGGCACAGACATTGTTGGCCGAAGGCCTGATCCTGTGCTCTACTGTTCTATGTTTTATATTTTCTGGTGGTCTGTTCATAGGTGTTATTTATTGTAGACTTCTGGTCAGTCAAGAAGATATGAACTCTCTATCTTTCCTGTTGCCTTTGATTCTCTGCATCTTTTAATGATAGCTGAGTGTTTTGTGCTACTTATCACTCTTCCTCAAACAGAGTGATACCTTCTTTTTCATCATTCTTGATATCCATATTCCTGCTGCTTTTAGCTTGCACAACATCCAGTCTTTAGGTAGTGTACTGGCTGAATCATTTACAAGTAATAATTTTAAAATGTGACAATGAAAATTCGGATTCTGTCACTTCATGAAAGCTGCCGTTTCGTCACACCTTTTGCAAAATCTAACCCTGGCCTTTGCCTGTGGTGATTTGTTCTCAGACAATGTAACCCCTACTCTTTCTTCTGCTCTATTGTGAAAGCTCTAAGCAATGCAGTTTTCACTCTTTAATAACTTCAGACACCCATTCCTCATTCTGAGTTTCAATCTGAAACATAAATAATTCCGTTCCACCACCCTCCCCCACCCCCACACAGATACTACCTCGACCCGCTGTTCCTCCTGTAGATTGTTTCACCCCATTCCAGAATCTGCAATCTCTTGTGTCTCTATGCGTTTCTTTTACTTTAGCTCCTATGTATTTTCCTCTCTTAATATCAAATTTAATGCTACATAAACATTAAACCACTTTGTTAATTTAAGGAACACACATCAAAGTTGCTGGTGAACGCAGCAGGCCAAGCAGCATCTATAGGAAGAGGCGCTGTCGACGTTTCAGGCTGAGACCCTTCGTCAAAGGAGTCTTCTGGCATTTATGAACCAGATTTGAGCTTGGTTTCCTCAATAGCAAAACATGCAAAGATTTATAATTTCTTTGAACAGTCACTGAAGTGAAGAAAACCCATGTTGGATTGCTCCCAAATGCAAGAGATTCTATAGATGCTCGATATCTAGAGCAACACACACAAGATTCAGAGCAGCACACATACAATTCTGAAGTAACTTAGCAGGTCAGGCAACATCCATGGAAATAGCTTGCTTACACTTGAAGATCAGAGAATTCTCCAGTAAGGTCCCTGTCAGTATGAAAATGTTGCACGGAAAGGTCACCATTTCATGAAGAGAATTTTAATATGGATTTTGAAGCTTTTTTTCCTTCTTTGAATACTGAAATATTAGCTAACTTTGAAAGCAATCGATCTTCCTGTAGATAAAAAATCTTCTATTTACAGAAGACCCTTCACAAAGTAAATTTTTTCCAGAAAGATTTGAATTAACATATTATCTTGACCAGGATTTCCCAGAAGGTTCAGAGCCAATGAAATACTTTTGACCCTAATGTGAAAGTTAGAAGTGGGACAGTGAAATTAGTGTTCAGTCAAATCCCACAAACAGTTTGCTTCTACCCTAAAAATGAGAAAGTCTATAGATGCTGGAAATGCAAAGCAGCACATGTACACAATGTTGGAATCACTCAGCAGGTCAGGCAGCATCTATGGAAATGAATAGACAATCAACATTTCAGACCAGATGCTGAAGGAGGGTCTCAGTCTGAAACATCAACTGTCTATTCCAGGGGTCCCCAACCTTTTTTGCACCGCGACTGGTTTACTATTGACAATATTCTTGCGGACCGGCCGACCGGTGGGGTTGTGGGGTGTTCAAGCAGGGTTAAACTCACCTCAACATGTCATTTACAGTTAGGATTGCTAACTTTCTCACTCCCAAATAAGGGACAAAAGTAGCAGTCAAATCCTGACGAAGGGTCCCGGCCTGAATGTCGACTGTACCTTTGCCTATAGATGCTGCCTGGCCTGCTGCGTTCACCAGCACTTTTTGTGTGTGTTGACGGGACACTTGTGTTTACCTCGAGAAAGACTACCATGACCATGAAGCCTTGCGTGGGCAACTGTGTGCGCATGTGTGACGTGCGTGTATGTGAGGTGCGCATCAGCATGCGTGCCGATTTTTTTCCCACAAATCAGTTTTGACTTAATCTTCCCGACTACACTGTACATACATTATTTCTACTTTATATAGGCTGTGTATTTATCATATCATTCCTGCTTTTACTATATGTTAGAGTTATTTTAGGTTTTATGTGTTATTTGGCATGATTTGGTAGGTTATTTTTTGGGTCTGGGAACGCTCAAAAATTTTTCCCATATAAGTTAATGATAATTGCTTCTTCGCTTACGCCATTTCACCACGAAAGGTTTCATAAGAACGTTCTACCTTAGCGGAGGAAATACGGGTCAAGGATAGTCCCATATGGGACAAACCAATTTAGCCCAATATACAGGACGTCCCGGCAAATACGGAACAGTTGGCAACCCTATGTTCAAGTTCAACTGTGCGTGACAGGGAATGAGGAAAGGTACAGCTGACTCATATCGTTTCCTCGCAGCCCCGTAGCACATGCTTTTTGCGGCCTGCTGGTTGGGGACCACTAGTCTATCCACTTCCATGGTTACTGCCTGATCTGCTGAGTTCCTTCAGCATTTTGTTTGTGTTGCTTGTGATCAAAAAATAAATACTGCAGTTGTTATAAAGTCAAAGTCATTGAGTCATAGAGATGGATAGAAATACTCCCTTGGCCTATCAAATCCACGCCAACCATCAACTATTTACATAGATTCCATATTTTTATCATCCCTATATTCTCATTAATCCCCCTCCCTCACCAGTTTCTACACCTCACTACACATTATGGGTAACTTGGGTAATTTACAGTGGCCATCCCACATTTCTTAAGAATATGGGAGGAAAGTGAATTACATGGAGGAAATCTAAATGGTTGCAAGAGTGGGAAAACTCTACACAGACAGCACCCGAGGTCAGAACTGCACCCACATCTCTGGCATTACAAGGCAATGGGTCTACTAGCTATGTGAGTGTAACATTCCATGTGTTGGTAATCGAAAATAAACTGATGGATATCCCAGTAGTCTTGCAGCATCTGTGGAGAGAGAAACTGGGTTTGTGATACAAGTTTTCTCCCATTATAGATGCTGCTTGACCAGAATACCTCTTGCATTATAGGGTTTGTATCTATCTTGGAGCTTTAACCCTGTTGATAAATTGTCAGTTCAGCCCCTGGTTTTGACACAGCAGAATTTTTGTTTGTTTGCTATTTATTATTTATTTCTATTGATTGAGATACAACGTGGAATAGGACCTTCTGGCCTTCCGAGCCGCAATGCCCAGCAACCCCCAAATTAACCATAGCCTAATCATGGGACAATTTACAAAGCCCCATTGACTTACCAAATGGTTCATTTTTGGACTGAGAGAGGAAACCAGAGCACCCAGAGGAAACCCACACGGTCATGGGGAGAACGTCAAACTCCTTGCAGGCAGCGGCGGGAATTGAACCCTGTTTGTTGAACAGGTGCTGTTGTTTGAAGAGTCGTGCTAACCTCTATTCGTTGCATTTAGCGGTAAACAAAGTGCACCAGAACTATTGGAGAACTGCTTATTTTTGTGTCAAGATTGCATCTCTTAATTTATCTGTGATTCAAGACTCAAGCCATTGAAGATAGATGCATGAGATGTTATTTCAGTGGGTTCACATGGCTTCTTTAAATGGCTTGCTATTGTTCATCAACTCAAAAGTATTGGACCTTAAGGTGAGTTTTGTTGGAACAGTAACACAAAGAATCACAATATGATATCAATTGTACATCCAATGTCTCTAAAGTAATAGTATGAGTCAGAGGAGTTCCCAATTTGTAGTGTTTCAAATTGAAGCCATAATGTATAATGTAGGTGAGGAGTATTAAATATCTTCCTTGTCATGAGAACACACAAAATGGCAGAGGACTGTTTATTTCTCTCCATAGATGCTGCTTGACCTGCTGATTTCCTCCAGCACTTTGTGTATGTTGCTCAATATTTCCAGCATCTGCCAAATCTCTTCTGTCTCCTCATGACACTTTGGCCTTTTGTTTCACAGCCAAAGAGAGATGAGACACAAAGAAAAGATGAAGAGCTTCTTTTAAGATTGTAACTGGGAGATTAGATAAGGAGGCATCAGTGGTGTATTTGGATTGTCAGAGGGCCTTTGATTAGAAAAGCACAAGAGTTATGCAGTGTACTTATTGCACATGGGATTGAGGATATTATATATTGGCCAGGAATGAAAATTGGTAGTTGACAGAAAGGGGTATATAGATAATTTCTGGTTTGGGAGCTTTGAGTTCTAGGGTGTTTCATGGATCAGTGCTGAGACCCCATTTGTTCACTTTCTACAACTATCATGAGGATAAGAGAACTGGGTGCAATGTACCCAAGATTTCTGATTCTTCAGAGCTGCTGTGGGGCCTCAGGGATATGGAGAGAGACAAAGTGAATGAACGAGGCCAAGGGAGATGAAGTGTAACAAGGTTGAGAAGGCTCAGTATCAATACACTGGCCATTGTTGAAGTGGGCTAGTGTTAGAGTGATCAGGCTTTGGCTCAACAGGCTTTGGTGACAATAGGCAGAGGCTAAGGGTGCTGAGTCATTTATTATTGTTTTTTTTATGTTGAACTTGGCCTGGAGAAGTTGGAGCCGAAGTTATAAACACAAAGGTTTCAGAGAGAAGGCACAGGTTGGAATTATGATGTGGCAATTACTGAAACTTGGTTGAATGAGGGGCAGGAATGGAAGCTTAATGTCCCAGGGTTTTGATGTTTTAGAAAAGATTGTGAGGGAGGTAAAAAGCAGTTATAAAAGATAGAGAAGTACAAACGTGGGGAGGGGGGAGTTGCACTTCTAATCTGGGACAGTATTGCAGCTGCACTCAGAGGTGACATAATGGAGGACTCATCTGCTGAGTCCATATGGGTAGAACTCAAAAATTGGAAGGGTGCAATCACTCCGATAGGATTTACTGCAGAGAAACAGATATGCAGGCAGATTAAGGAAAGATCTAACAACAATAGGGTTGTTGTCATCGGAGCATCAACTTCACTAATATAAACCGGGACCTTCTTAGTGCAAGAGATTTAGATGTGGCATAATTTGTACATCCAGGAGGATTTCTTAATCGATATGTAGATAGTCCAACAATAAGGGGAGCTGTGCTGGATCTGGTGTTGGGTAATGAGTAGGGCCAATTCCACCTACCTCTCAGAGGATGAGCATATAGGCAAGAGTAACCACAACTCCTTAAGTTTTAAGTTAGGTACAGATAAGGGTAAGTATGAACCTTGTGGGAGAGTATTAAACTGGAGCAGAAAAAACTATGAGAGCATTAGGCAGAAAGTAGGGAGAGTTAACTGGGCAACAGCTGCTTTTGGGCAAGTCCACATCCAACATGAGGAGGGTGTGCAGAGTTCAGGACAGGTACATTCCAGTCAGAAGGAAGGACAAAGATGGCAAGACAGGTGAACCTTAGATTTTGAGGGAGGTGATGAATTCAAGTGTGAAGGGACGGTATACTGTAAAGAACAAGATCCTTAACAGTGTTGAGCAGCTGAGGGATCTTGGGATCCAAGTTCATAGCTGTCTGGAAGTGGCTACACAGGCTGATAAGGTGGTTAAGAAGGCATTTGGCATGCGTGCCTTTGTTAGTCGAGGTATTGAGTTCAAAAGTCAGTAGTTATGTTGCAGCTTTCTAAAACTCTAGTTCCGCTGTATCTGGAGTATTGCACAGAGTTATGGTTGCCCCATTATAGGAAAGATGTCAAGGCTTTCGAGAGGTGCTGAACAGGTTTACCAGGGTGATACCATATTAGAAGGTGTGTGCTATAACGAGAGGTTGGCCAAACTTGCTTTGTTTTCCCTGGAGTGGCAGAGGCTGAGGGGAGATCTGATGGAGGTTTATAAGATTATCAGTGGCATAGATAGAGTAGACAGAGAGTATCTTTTTCCCAGGGATGAAATGTCTATAACTAGAGGGCATGTATTTAAGGTGAGAGGGGGAAATTTCAAAGGAGGTCTGAGGGGCAAGTTTCTTATACGGACAGTGTTGGGTGCCTGGAATGTGTTGCCTGGGGTGGTGGTAGAGGCAAGGGGATTAGGTTAGTTGGCTATTTGATTGCTAAGTTATTTGGTTTGGCACAAGATTGTGGGCTGTACAGCCTGTTCCTGTACTGTACCTATCCTTTTCCTATGTTCCATATTCTAACATATTCAGGACAGAGATCAACCGATTTTTGGATAATAAGGGAATAAATGGTTGTGCAGGAAAGATGTACTGAGCTAAAAGATGATCTTACTGAACGTTGAAACAGTCACGAGAGACCCATAAGGCCTAACCCTGCTCCTATAGTGTTCTCATGAAAATGAGGCAATAATTTACAACAAAGGGAAACAATGGCATTCATTAATCGATAAAACTTAAGTATTAACATTGAAGACGTGAACTGGGATAAGGCAACAGCAGGTCATTGACATGAGATACGCATTTTCCCATTGACATTCAGGTAGGTGTTGAATACATTCCTCCCAGGTGAGAAACACCTCACCTGCATATCTGCTGGGGTTGTCTATTGTGTACGGTACTCCCGATGCGGCCTCCTGTACATTGGTGAGACCCATCATAAATTGGGGCCCATTTTGTCAAGCACCTCTGCTCTAATCACCGCAAGCGGAACTTCCCGGTGGCCAGACAAATTAAATCCATTTCCCATTCCCATTCCGATATATCAGACCATGGACTCCTCTTGTGCCGAGATGAGGCCACCCTCAGGGTGGAGAAGCAACACCTTATATTGTGTCAGGGTCACCTCTATCCTGATGGTATGAATATCAGTTTCTCCTTCTGGTAAAATAAATTCTGCCCCCCCCCCCCACCCTCCTCTATTTCCCACTCTGACCTTTCACCTCTTATTACCTGCCTATCACTTCCCCCTGGGACCCCTCTTCCTTCCGTTTCTCTTGTGGTCTATCTATCTGGCCTCCATCCCTTCCCCCGCCCCCCATTTTCTTGTTCTGGCTTCTTTTTCCCTTCATTCTCGGTCCCGAAGAAGGATCTTGGCCCAAAATGTCGACTGTTTATTCACTTGCATTGATGCTTGACCTGTTGAGTTCCTCCAGCATTTTGTGTGTGTTGCATTGTGCATTCGTTTGATTTTTGTATTATAGACTGATCTAGTGGGAGCCCAATATTATCTGTCTAACCCCTAGGCTGATTTAAAAATAAAATACTGCAGATACTCATCATGCCAGGCAGCATTATGGATAAGAAAGCCATCAATATTTCAATTTTGTCACCTTCCAGCATGAACTATGAAAAGTTAGAATAGCAATGTGTGTTAAGTTGCAGAAACAGGGATGGGATTGAGAGCAAGAGGATCTGAGTGACATAGGTAGTGGTGGTGCATGCTAAGGCTTGTTATTTACTGTTAAACTGGAGTCTGATGTTCTATATAAAGATCTGAAAAGCAAAAATAATTAACCCTGATTGCCTTAACCTTGCTTGGTTTAGCATCACAAGTACAGAGCTCAGTACCACAAATTTCTGTACTGAGGAAACCTCAACCTACTGACTTGGAGGCAAAGTAATATTAACGAGGTTGATATTTCAAGTAAACTGTAGTTCAAGAGGTTTGGGGTTCTTCACTTATTCCTGTTCCTGAAGGATGTGTATTTGTGCCGATGGATGTGTCCATTTCTTCCCTTTTCACTGTCTAGATATTGAAATAACACTAACAGCAGAATAGGCCAGGTGAAGTCTGTTCAATTATCACTGTCCTGCACCTTGTGGCCTTATCCCAAAGTATTGCAAAAATTGTAATTCTGTCCCATAATTAATTTGCATCCTAGTATCTTCAGTTCAGTCTCAATTTTTCATCTACACACAAAATATTCTGCAGGTGGTGGGGTCAAAGCAACACTCACAACACGCTGGAGGAACTCAGCAGGTCGGGCAGCATCCGTGGAAACGTTGACGAAGGGTTCCGGCCCGAAACGTTGACTGATCATTTCCACGGATGCTGCCCGACCTGCTGAGTTCCTCCAGCATGTTGTGAGTGTCCATTTTTCATCTCTTTCCTCGTCACTACTTCTACATGTGGGAAGAGTTCACACACAAATGAAATAGCTGCTCCTCGATGCCACACTCAAAAGGCATGAAACTACTTCTCCAAATTTGTGGAGACCAATGAGAATGTAGTTGCAGGTCAGGCAGCATCTACGAAGGGGAAGAGTCAGTCAGCATTATGGATTGACAGTTGGAACATCAACTGTCTAATACCCTCTAGTGAAGCTACGTGACCTGCTAGTTCCTCCAGCATCCTTGTTTGTCATTTTCCCAAATTTGTGTTCTTCTTAGAAATTCTATTTATTCATAAAAATCTTGTGTGACACTAGAACTTGCATGTGCAAGAGCAAGAGAAACAGGACTAAAACAGGACTGTCTTTGGTGGCCAGGATCCTGGTTGAATTTAAGCCGGAGTTTGAAAGGTTCTTGATTACTGAGGGCATGAAAGGTTATGGGGAGAAGGAGGAGAATGGGGTTGAGAGGGAAATGGATCAATCATGATGAAATGGCAGAGCAGACATGTTGGGCCAAATGGCCTATTTCTGCCGCTATATCTAATGGTCGAATTCAAAGCCAAAATGGCTTCATAGCTAAACAGTCTACGGTCATATGTGACAAGTTGGGTCTGGTCCCATCATGGAGGCAACCTGAATGTAAAACTGCTAAAGGCAATGAAGAAAAAATGGTAATTGGTTTACTACTTCAATTTGAGTTTAATTGTCAATCAACCATACATAAATACTCATGTATACAGCCAAACAAGACAGTGTTACTCTGGGGTCAAAACGCATTACAAACAGTCACACACAGCACAAAGCACACACAATATAGCAAACATAAATGGTATCACAATCATGCAATAAAAGAATCCAAAACTCATGCAATCAACCTACGGTTGATCACAGTAGAGCTTGTCTTCCGCTGAACAAACATGGCAGGATAGGTGGGGTGCAGCACCAACTCCAGCCTGGACGTGTGCCTGATCACCCCGGTGGAGTGCACCGACTCCGATGCCTCTCTCAGGAGCCACTGCGGCTTGAGGCTTAGTCCTTGCATATACAAGTATGTACAGAATATCAGTGAAACACAGTCACACAAAAAATATATGTACTTAGTCCAGACCCTCCAGTCCATTGAAATCTTCAGCTGACCACAATAGAGCCAAGATGCCAAAACAATAAGAGTTAAAAATGCCAAGATACATTGAAAAGCTTTGGTTTTCATTCCATCCAGATAAATGGTTCCAAGCTTAGGCACATCAAGGTAGTACAATAGAGAAAACAATAATAGAATTCAGAATCAGTATTAAATGGTGTTCTAGTTATGATCTTGGTCTGTTAATCTAAATAATTTGAGCTCAAATCCCATTTGGGCAGTTTGAGAATTTGTATTCAGCTTCAAAAATAAAATGCTTCAGTACTATTGTACTATTACTTTGCACTATATTTTGCAACTTGTAGTAACTTTCATGTCTTGCACTAAACTGTTGCCTCAAACACCAAACTGCATGACACATGTCCGTGATAATAATTCAGATTCTGACTCTGAGGTGGCGCTGACACTGTCCAATTGACTTAAAACTCTAGCTGGTCTGTCTTTGAGAAAAAGAGGCCTGTTGCTTCAGATGTCCATCTGGTTTGGTATAAATATTGTTCCAATTACAAACCAATTTGTGTTTGAATTGACTCAGCAAATCAGTCACTAACAGGATAGCATCAGTTCAAGATGGATGCCCACCACTCTGTCCGTGGAGAAACTAGACTTGGGCAATAATGCCCTTGCTTGTGAGAGACAAGGTCATCCTGAGGGATCTCTGGAAAGGAGTTTTCTCTCTCCTTGTGCACATATATAAGCAGCTGAAAGTACACTGTTTTTCTTGGCATTCTTGTCAAAATTTCTTAATGATTAAATATCTTCGGTCACAATACAGATACAGTACATTTTTTAATAACTGGATTATATTTACAGCCTCAAATGCTTTACTTCCCCATTTTGAAATTGACAGCAAGACACAGATCAGGGGAAATAACATTTTTATGCAGCTTTTCATAACTACAATCAGAATTCTAAAGATCTTTACAGTCAAGGAAATAGTTTTGATGTATGATCACTATTGCAGTAAAAGAAAGGTGTCAATTAGTACATACACAAATTCCCTCACTAATGATAGAGTACTGGACTAGGAAAAAGCAGATTTTTACCATGGGAGATTGAAAAGCAATATTAGTGGAACACTCCTGTATTTGAAAGTGTGAGAAATGATCTTACCCTTGTATTTCAGTTGACTGAACTATTCATTTTTCCACATGTTTACTGCCTAACCCACTGAGTTCCTCAAGCATTTTGAGTGTGTTGATCCAGATTTACAGCATCTGCAGGGTCTTTTGTGGCTCCATACTGCATCACAGAATCTTCTGTGTCCGCGTCAGAAGAAGATAGAACCTTGTGGTGAGGAAGGCAAATGCAATGTAAGCATTCATTTCAAGAGTACTAGAGCATAAAAGCAAGGATGTAATGCTGAGACTTTATAAAGCCACTGGCTAGGCTGCACCTGGAGTAGTGTGAGCAGTTTTGGGCTCCTTATCTGAGAAAGGACGTGCTGGCATTGGAGAAGGTCAAGAGGAGGTTCACAAGAATGATTCCGAGAATGAAAGGGTTTATGCATGAGGAAGATTTGATGGCTCTAGCCAGTACTCACTGGAATTTGGAATAACTGAGAGAGATCTCATTTAGGCTTATTGAATAATGAAAGGCCTAGGTAGAGTGAAAGTGGAGAGGATGTTTCTGATAGTGGGGAAATCTAAGACCAGAGGGCACAGCCTCAGAATAGAAGGGAGTCCCTTTGGAACAGAGATGGGGAGGAATTTCTTAATCCCGAGGGTGTTGAATCTGTGGAATTCATTGCTACAGACAGCTATGGAGGCCAAGAAACTGGGTATACTTAAAGTGGAGGTTGACAGGTGCAGAGCTCTGTCAGTATTAGGGTAAAATGTCAGCTTGAAGAACCAGGAACACGTTCTGGAGAATCAAAACTAAGCATTTAAACAATGAATATAGATGATATCACTTGGCTCCAGAGTCTGTATCATTCTTTTTTAGAAAGGGAATCAATAAGTAGAAAGAATGAATGATTTATTAAAGGAGATTGCATTCCATTCCTATGGTGTATTGGATTTGATTATATGTGTTATTTGAACTGATCCTCAGGGAAATGTTTAAAAAGGGCAGCAAGGTCAAGCTAGGGAATTACCAGCCGATCAGTCTGACATCATAGTGTGGGTTATTGGAGGGAATTTTGAGGGACAAGATCTACCAGAATTTGGATAAGCAGAGTCTAGAAGCTGGCATCTATCTCATTTGCTTGGGTCGTAGCCCCAGGCTGAACCAGCAATCAAACAGCATGAGTGTTTCTGAATTCAAAAACTATTAATAATTAAGACAACATTTGAAATATTAAAAAGATAAAAAAAACAAAATATATGAATAATTTAAATTATTCAAATAAAAATGGCAGTTACCTTAAACCTAGCCTTCTCCCTTGTAGCACCAGAGTCCAGCGTGAGAATGAGAGTGCTGCTGTTTTACTAAATGACCTTCAGTTACTCACCCAGACTACCCCAACGCCAACTTGCAAACCCATGACCTCAACCACCAAGAAGGGTAAAGGCAGCAGGTGCAAGGCACAAGTTCCCCTCCAAATCACACAGCAACCTATTATGGAAATATATCACAGTCTAAATTATACCCAGCAGTATTGCAGAAGCTCCTTCTTGAGAAAGGCTGCAATATTTTAAGCAGTGGGCTCCCCACCATCTTCTCAAAGGCAATTGGGAATGGGCAGTAAATGCCAGTTCTCCCAATGATGCCAATCCTGAGAAATGAATTGAAAAGTTCTGAATTTCGACATGATTGCACATTTGTAAAAAGTCCCAAACATTACAGTCATGGAATTTCCAGGACATTAATGCACAGCTTGTTTCAAGGTAGAAGTTCAGTTCTGCTACAAGTATTACTATATATGAATGTTGAAATACTTTCTTTATTAGCTGTCTCTGTTACTGATAAAGGCTCTGTTTTAAAAAAAAATCCAGGAATGCAGTATGATTAGCAAAGTTTGGATGTTCCAAATTTCTGGATTTCTAATGAGCATTGATTAAAGGGGTGAACTGGCAAGAAATAGCAAGGCAATGTTAGGTTGTGCTTGGGTAAACTCAGTGGCTTGGGTTTTGGTATACAATTTGTAATCCATTTTAGCAATCATTTTACTAAAAATATGATTGATCAACATTAAATTATTGGTGACAATTGGTGGTGGACTGGAGCCAACACAGCACAGGCTTGGAGCACAAGACAGTTCTGTGATGAAGCAACTGTTTGCCAGCTACACTGAGCAAGCTGGGATAGGATAGAGTTAAATTTCAAATTCAGTTTTGATGAGAAGGCATTACCCAACTTTGTGAAAAACTAATAGATCATTGCCATTGTGAAATACATTTAATTAGATATGTTTGAAAGGTGAGATTATTATAGATCAATTGTTAATTTTCAATTATTCAGCAGAGAAACAGACATTCTCTTCATATATCAGTGATGTTTGAAAGACATACAATACTGTGCAAAGGCTTGGGCACATATATATGGCTAGAGGGCCTAAGGTTTTTGCACTGTGCTGTATTTGTCAACATGGGTGGAGCGGAGTGCGAGCTTGTAACTCTGATGGGAGCAAAGGGTGTTGGGAATGGCGAGGGTGGAGCGCTGAGGGAGGGATGTGGGACAGGTGGCAGAGAAGAAGGGCTAGGAGCAGGTGGTAGCATGGGTGCAGGCACACCCAGCTCTGAGACACTGGGCAAGCCATTAGATTCCAAACAATTGATCATTACAGAATGTCTTTCTGGTGCTTCTTGCTCCCCCCCCCCTCTCTTCACCCCCCCCTTTACCCCCCCCTTCACCCTCTCTCTCTTCACCCCCTCTCTCTTCACGCCCCCTCTCTTCCTCCCTCTCCCCCCTCTTCCCCACTCTCTTTTCCCCTCTTTTCCCCCCTCTCTTCTCCCCCTCCCCCTCTCCCCCCTCTCTTCACCCTCCCTCTCTTCACCCTCCCTCTCTTCACCCTCCCTCTCTTCACCCCCACTCTCTTCACCCCCACTCTCTTCACCCCCACTCTCTTCCCTCCCTCTCTTTTCCCTCTCTCTCTCTTCCCTCCTTCTCTCTTCACCCCCATTGTCCCTTACCCCCTGCTCCCTTCCCCTTTTTCCAACAGTGATTCCCCTCTTACTGCCTGTTTCCCACTCTCAGTCCACAATGAACATCCATTTCAGAATCAGGTTTATCATCACTCAAATATGCCATAGAATTTGTTTCTATTTTTGTGGCAGCAGTACTATGCAATACATTAAATTCATGATGTACTGTGCAAAAGTCTAATATACTCTATCTATTTATATGTGCCTAAGGCTTTTACACAGTACCGTAGGTCTTAAAATTATGAACAGGGATACTTGCTGGAGGGCTTAACTTTAAGATGTTAGTCTAAAGTTTCAGAACATGTATGAGGAGCTACTTTCCAAAGGGAAGGAAATGAGGAAAGGCTCATGAAATGAATTGATCAAAAGTTGGTATAGTATTTTCATCAGAATAGCCTCCATTGTATGCTAAAAGCATAAGAAATAGAAACAGACTAGCAGTCCATTGAGATCCTCCACCCAACAAAGTGATGGCTGAACTTTTAATCCATCATTTTCCTGCACTATCCCCATATTCCCTTACACGATTAATAGGTGTTGATTTCTGTTTTTGAATGCAAAGCTGATTGTGCTCCCATACCTCTGCAGTGTAGAGATGTCCAATAATTACCAGGAGCAGCATGAAGAATCTTCACTCATCTCATTCCTAAGTGGCCTTATTCTGACATTGTGACTCCTAGTCTAAGATACACAGCCACCGGAAGCATCCTTGCTAGATCTATCCTGTTGAGCTCTTTAAGAGTTGTGGCAAATATTAGATAAATAAGTCCAGAGGAAGGTAGTGTTATGGGTTGTGCTTTTGGGAATATTCAATTCAACAACTTTGTATATAATGTCATATAAAAAGGATATGCATTTTACTAACTTTATGGCCAAATAAGGATGAACATAGTTTGCATTGCTGAAGATATTATCTTGGAGTTTCTGATGTATATTGGAGTATATCCCTCACTCTTTCATTTCCAAGAGTGTTTGAATGGTCATTTCAAAGTTAACTGGGGTTCTCTCATCGCTGACGTTTTCTTTAAGATGCTGAATTTCCAACTTTCAGTCTTGATTTGTTGCTTTAATTTATACCACACAGTTGACTTTGCACATTTTACACTGCCCAGATCTTCCTTTCTCACCTCCATTCAGGGCCCCAAACAATCCTTCCAGATGAGGCAACACTTCACCTGCAAATATGTCTACTGTATCCGGTGCACCCAATTTGACCCCTCTGCATTGGTGAGACCTGGCCTAGACTGGGGGACCGCTCTGTCAAGCACGTCCGCTCAATCTGCAAAAAGCGGAATTTCCCAATGGCCAGCCATTTTAATTCCTATCCCCATGCCTGTTCCAACATATCAGAGTCTATGGCCTGCCATGATGAAGCCACTCGCAGGTTGGAGGAGCAACACCTAATATTCCGTTTAGGTATCTCCAAACTGATAGCATGAACATCGATTTCTCCAAGTTCCAGTATTCCCCCGCCCCTTCCCTCTTCTTCAAAGTCGCACTCTGGCCTATTCTTCCTTTTCTCCCATGATCCACTCTCCTCTCCTATCAGATTCCTTCTTCTCCAGCCTTTTGCCTTTTCCACCAATCACCTCCAAGCTTCTTACTTCATACCCACTCCCTGGACCCACCTGGCTTCACCTCTCACCATCTGGCTCGTCCTCCCTTCCCTCCCAGCCAGAATGCCTTATTCTGGCATCTTACCCCTTCCTTTCCAGTCCTGATGAAGACATTCAGCCCAATGTTAGCGGTTTTGAATTGTTTCTCATATGAGTGGTTCATTTCTATGACAAAGATTTGTAGTTATATTATGAGAATTGTGCTTGATTAGAAAACTGATTTCCATACCTGATTTTGTGGGAGTTTGGCTTCTTTCCATAATAAACTGTAGCAAGTTAAGACAATACTGATAATGTTCTACTTATGATGTACTACCCTCCTGTGTTAGAGTTAGGAATATGTCGATAGAAAGAGTAAAAGAGAGTCGGGAGTGGTTATAAGACCACTGGAAAATGATGCTGGAGAGGTAGTAATGGGTGGCAAAGAAATGGTGGGAGAACTGAATAAATATGTTTCATCAGTCTTGGCTGTGGAAGACACAAGCAGTATGCCAGAAATTCTAGAATGTGAGTGGGCAGAAATGAATGTAGTTGCTATTGCTGTGGAGAAGGTGCTTGGGAAGCTGAAAGGTATGAAAGTAAGTTATGAATGAAGTAGTTGAAGAGATTGTGGAGGCATTAGTAACAATCTTTCAAGAATCACTAGGGATGGAGAATTGCAAATGTCACTCCACCCTTTGACAATGGTGGGAAGCAGAAGATAGAATATTATAGGCTGGTTAGTCTGACTTCAGTGGTTGGGAGGATGTTGGAGTTCATTATTTGAGGATAAGGTTTAGGAGTATTTGGAGGCACATGATAAAATAGGCCCAAGCCAGCATGGTTTCCATGAGGGGAAATCTTGCCTGACAAATCTTTTGTAATTCTTTGAGGAAATAACAGGCAGAATAGACAAAGGAGAGTCAATGGATGTTATTTACTTGGATTTTCAGGAGACCATTAACAAGGTGCTGCACATGAGGCTGCTTAACAAGATGGGAGCCCATGGTATTACAGGAAAGATACTAACATGGGTAGAAGACTAGCTGACTGGCAGAAGACAAAGAGTGGGAATAATGAAGGCCTCTACTGGCTGGCTGCTGGTGTCTACTGGTGTTCCACAGGGGCTGGTGTTGGGGCCACTTCTTTTCAAGTTATATGTCAATGATTTGGATGATGGATTTGATGGCATTGTGGCTAAGTTTATGGATGATATTAGGATAAGTGGAGAGGCATATAGAGACAAGGATACAGAAGGATTTAAACAGATTGGGAGAATGGGCAAAGTAGTGGCAGATAGAATATAATGTACAGGTTATCCAGTTTGATAGAAGGAATAAAGGAGTAGACTATTTTCTAAGCAGGGAGAAAATTCATAAATCAAAGGTGCAAAGGGACTTGGAAGTCTTTGTGCAGGATTCCCCACAGGTTAACTTGCAGGTTTGAATTGGTGGGAAGGAAGGCAAAAGCAATTGATAAGGATTAATTTCAAGAGGACTAGAATATAAAAGCAAGGGTGTAATGGTGAAGCTTTATAGGACATTGGTCAGACTGCACTTGGAGCATTGTGAGTAGCTTTGAGCCCCCGTCTAAGAAAAGGTGTGCTAGCATTTGAGAACATCCGGGGGGGGTTTCACAAAATTGATTGCAGGAATGAAAGGGTTAATATTTGAAGCGTGTTTGATAGCTCTGGGCCTTTACTTGCTAGAGTTGAGAAGAATGAGTGAATTCGTAGAGGGTCTTTCCTATAGTGGGGGAGTCTAGGACCAGCGTGCACAACCTCAGAATATAGGGATGTCCATTTATAACAGAGATGAGAAGGGATTTCTATAGCCAGTAGGTTGTAAATCTATGGAATTCATTGCCACAGATGGCTGTGGAGGCCAAGTCATTGAGTACACTAAGTGAAGGTTGTTAGGTTCTTGATTTGTCAGGACATAAAAGGTTATGAGGAGAAGGGGCTTAAGAGGGATAATATGTCAGCCATGGTGGAATAGTGGAGCAAACGTAATGGGTCGAATGACCTAATTCTGTTTCTATGTCTTATGGTCTTATGTTCTTATGATAGATTGAAAGCCAGCTGGAGCTGAGTATCAACTTCACTAAAATTACCATTCACCAAACTGCTGGACTTTATTCCTTGGGAGTACAGTTACAGGGAACTCTGTGCTTGGTGCAATGAGAGGGTTCTCTCTGTGAGGAAAGAGAAGCACATCTGCAAAATGGTGTACATTATGTTGTATTGTGCGGCACTACCATCATGCTAATTGAGATGGACTCAAACCTGACATCTCAAAACTGGGCAACCCCGAGCTACTGTGAACCATCAGCACATGAAACTTCTGGCATGATGTTTCTCAAGTTCATGGCCTCTGAGTATCAGACCAAATGATACATGGTTGATACATCTACAGCAAGAGAGCTTATTGCTTCAGTGGCTTCCATATGTAATGAAAGAGAATTCAAAGTAAACTTATTATCAAAGTACGTATATGGCACCATATACTACCCTGTGACTCATTTTCTTATGGGCTATCACAATAAATACAAAGAAATGCAGTAGAATTAATGAAAAAATGCACATGGCAGAGATAGACAAACAATGTGCAATAGATAACAAACTATGCAAAAACAACAGAAAAACAATAATAATAAATAAATAAGCAATAAATATTGAGAACACAATTTGTAGAGTCCTTAAAAGTGAATTCATGGTTGTGAAATCAGTAAGTATTGGCGTGAGTGAAGTTATTCCCTCTGGTAGGTAAGGCAATAACATCAGTCAGGATTTAATCTGCGACACTGGATCTTAATGCATAATGACATGTAGCTGTGATCTATAATCCAATGTGGACCAAAAATTAACATGCTTGTGAAATGTGGCTGCTTTTGCATAATTCTTCAGGTGGTTAGTAAGACCAGTCCCAAATCAAGCCTCCATTGCAAATGGTGTTAGTAACACATCTTGGACTGTGCTGGGTTTGTTGCCAGTTGCATGTGATTTGTTTCAGATGGTTTTGTGGCCAAAATGAACAACCTGCATTTGAGAGGTTGCCATTGTGACTTTGCTTGAAAATCAGTGAGTTTTGAGAAGCACTCTTCTTTCCCCTTGGGATTTTACTGAGAATCTCAAGTCCATACTTCAGGAACACACTGAAGTCCAGGTAAGTAGTGAGAGGGGTGTATCATCTCACATCTACCCACATCCCACCTGTCCCATCAGATATCTCTTGCCCCATCTGCAAGGGACTGTTGATCTCACATTGGCCTCAATATTCTCCTTAGAACCCATAGAACCAAGGTGAAAGAAAGCCGTGCTTGATCCCAAAGAATATCACATGAAGAATCTGCTGCTGTTTGGGCAATAATAAGTTCGGAAAAGGTATGTCTCAGACACTTAAAGCTTAAAGGCATTATCAGAGTGAAATGACCAGCCTTTTTGTTATGCCTCTTCCAAGAAGGTTTAGCTACAAGGCCCTGTGACTGAAGGGTTTAAGTTAATATTGGAATATGATCCTATTGTGGCACCCATTCATCCCATCACTAGGCAACTAGGGATGGGCAATATATGTTGGCTTACCTGTGACGCCCACATCCCACAAGTGAATAAGTAAAAAAAAAAAATCGATGTACAGTACTTGAAGGAAAATTGCCATTATACGTTAGTCTCCAAGTCATGATGAAATGCAGATTGATTCCTGGCTGCTATAACTTTCCAAAGACTGAATTAAATATTTTACTGGGCAGCACAATTAAGGTAAACCACTCAAGATGATAGACTCTTCCTCAGTTTACAGCCTTCTGCTGTCGCCAGAGGAAAGTTTGAATGGGCTATGAGCAGAGAGTGGGGTGGCTGTTACAAAGTCCCACCATAAGCTCAATCAGCTGAATTAAATCCTCCTTTGCTGTTAAGATTCTGTGAAGCCTAGAACATGACTTTGTAATGGAGGGTGTTGGGCTGCTTATGGCTGTGCCCCTGGGTTATGCAACATCTGCCTAATGATTAAAGGAGCACTGAAGCTTGAGAAACTTTTAACACTCATTCAGCATGGAAACAAATAGCTGGTATTCCTTTACCTTATCACTTTTTTAGTTCATTACATATGCATTCATTGGCTCCCAAGAATCCACTATGATCTGAAATGATGCACAAAACTATATTGTGACTTCTGCCAAATCCTCCTGCAAATTTGAAACTATGAAATAGGCCTTAAACATTAGACAGGTGCCCAGCTTCAACATGAGGATGATATGAGCTTATCCAGTCTGTGCCACAGTGCAAGGGTTGATCTTCTAGCAGATAAACTTTCTTTAGATAATTAATCAAATGTTCACCTTTTGCCCTATTTCACTGCTGTCAATGTCTTCCAAGCCAGTTCTCCATCACCCTGACCATTGACACTGCTCTATGTTCCGTTGCCCTGAACGAAGTCTCATTGCTCCAGGCAAGATGTTCATCCCGCTGACACCCGCCCCACCCAAAACTTCAGTCTTCCTCAACTCCAGCCGCTTGTACACCAGCAATGAAATTCTGTAAACACTTCACACAGAACTGGCTTGGTCTCCCACTCAACCTTGCTTTCATGCACTTTTTGGGGCAAAATATTAAGAAATAGTTAATATCTATTTGCAGCAACATTTTTTTTTCATTTACTTTTTGTGCTTTTCCTAGCTCCCAAATTTTCTGCACACTTAATAAAACATAGTGGCAAGTAGGTATGAAGTATTTAACTTTTTGTGTGAAGGTATACCTGCCAATCATTTTACTGGAGCGAAGATTGGTGATTACTGAGCGTGTTGGAGAGGTATGTAACCAATATCGTGAGGTAATGAATTCATTTTCATTGAGAATCCAAATCAGTCAATCTTCAGTGTCGGGTTTTGGTCTTGGCTTTTACTACCGTCGGCCACTTGGCAAGACTGTAGCACAATGAAATACAATTAAGAAAATGCAGATTAAACCCTGACCTGTAAAACTGCATTTCAATAGTTTTCCAGAAGATCAGGATTGGCCTGTGGCTGTCTTGATGGAATTTAAATAGCTTCTTTTCTCTCATCTTTCCCTGAGACTCACATTTTAGTAGTTTGCTAAAGCATGCGCATTCATTTGTAGTCATAAAGTGTGCCTGGAATTTACTTTTACATTTATCTATTTGCCCCAGTTATCTTTCATCTTTTCAATAGGGCCAGGACCTGCATTGGATATTCTGAAACTGATTGGACTGATTTCAAATGTGTTTAATTTTTTTTCTTTTAATAAATATAGTATATGAGGCTATGTTTGTTCACTTCTGTTTCCAGTTTGAGCTTTAAATTGGTCAGGACAAACAGACAATGGTATTTATCCCTGTACATTGCTTTCTTGTCAAGTTTGAAAGACAACATTAGGAAAGTTCGTGTAGTGTCATGCTGCATTAATACAACTGTTCACCTTGCTTTCCTTCTGCCAAGGAAGAAAGAAAATGGAACAGTTTTCACCTTTGATAGTTGCACAGTAATCTTTGGCACTGTAAATATGTGACAAAACCTCCAACTTTGGTAGGTCAAAGCAACCAATATATTTATGTTTCTGAAAGATCTGCATGTAATTGGATAATTTAGAAATGTTGCCTTGCGGTTCAATAAAATGCCACATTCTAAAGATGAGATGAACTTTTCCATTATTGATCTGAATAAAAGATTTAAGATATGTGACAGGTTAACTTCTTAAAAAATAATAAGATTGAACAGAGTCAAGCTGGATTTATGAAAGGAAAATCTCACATTTGACCTAACTGCTGGAGTTTTTTTTCAAGCGTGAATTCTTAAGTAGATAAGGGAACTAGTGGGTGTGGTGTATTTGGATTTCTAGAAGGCAGTCGATAAATTCTCACAGATAAAGTTGATCAATAGCCAACAGAATTTAAGTGGTATTGTACTGATGTGGATAGAGAACTGACCTTTGGTTGGAAAGCAAAGACTAGGAATAAATGGATCTTCTCAGATTGGCAGGCTCTGAACAACAGGAATCAGCGGTCAGGCCTCAGCTTCTCATAATCATTATCAATGATCTTGCTGAGTGGATCAAATGTCATAATTCGAAGTTTGTTGGTCATCCAAAACTAAATGTGATTTTGAGTAGGGAAAAGGATGTAAAGAAGCTGCAAAAAGTATTGATGAGCTAAGCTACATAGAACTAAAGATGGTAGATACAAAGCCGATTTTCTGGAGAATCTATTTCTCCTCTCCCAACACTCAACACTAGTGATTAAACAATATAACAATAAATTATTAACTATACTTTCAATAGCTATAATTACCTACTTTTGTGTGCAGATAACTTTTGAAGAATTACGTATTGCCTTGAAAATCTAGTCAGCCCCTACAACTACTTTCACATTTTACTGTCTCACTTTCTAAATTTTAAATATATTGCAGTAGGGTTTTTTGAGCTAATTTACATTGTAAATCATATCAAATCAAAAGAAAGATTCCAAAGCCTGTCAACAATCTACTAAAAGTTAAAATCCAAAATTGTAAGGCTGAGAAATTATTCATCCTCTTTGTAATTACTATGCGAACTTCCCTCAGGTGCAGCACTATATATTACCTTACCAACTTTGGAGGATCATTTGAATAAATACCCCCTGTCTCTGTAAGGTCCAATATTATGGCTGATTTTCACCAAAACAAAGCAAAATGAAGACAAAAAAACATTCAAGGCAAGTCAAGGAAATGATAGTAGACAAGCACAAATTTAGGAAAGGATACAAGACCATCTCAAAGGCTCTGAATATACCTCAGGGCTCAGTGCAGTCCATCGCGAAAATATGAAACCACACCCATGCTGCCTAGGTCAGGCCACACCTCTAAACTTAGTCACCAGAGAAGAATGCCACTTGCAAGAGAGGCTACTGTGATGTCAACATTCACTCTGAGTGAGCTGCTGAAGTCAGTTACTGCAACAGGAGATGATGGCTACAGAAAGCCCTTGCGCATAAAAGGTATTTGTGGCAAGGAAGAACCCATGGATAAAAAAGAGCATATCCTTGCCCAAAAAGACTTTGCAAAGCATTACTTAGAAGATACTGCAAAGATGTCTTGTGGTCGGATGAGACTGATGTGGAACATTTTGGCTTCAACACTAAGTGGTACGTGTGGTGTAAGTCTAAAACTGCGCATTGCCATATAATACCATCCCTCCTGTAAAGTATGATCGAGGTTCACCGTGCTCTGCAGCTGCTTTTCGGCAACAGAGTCTGAAAATCTGGTGAGGATTGATGTGAAAATGAATGTTGCCAAATTCAGAGATATCCTAGATAAAAACATGCTAGCCTCTGCCAAGAAGCTTAAACTGAGTAGGAAGTTCTTCTTTCAGCAGGACAACAACCCAAAACACACTGCCACAGCAGCCATGGAGTGGCTTCAAATGAAGAAAATTGATGGCCTTGAGTAGGCCAGTCTGAGTCCTGACTTTAATGCAATTGAACACCTCTGGCAAGACCTCAGGATTGTTGTCCAACACCGCTCCCTGACTGGCTGTAATAGCTGTGAGAGGTGGTTCAACTAAGTACTGAGCAAAGGGGGATGAATATTTTTGAACTACTGACATTTCAGTTTTTGAATTTTTCCTTTTTCACGCTTTTCAATTTTCCCTGATATTTTTTGGGTTCTACTGTGAAAAAAGGAGCATGTGATTCACAAATAAAAATTCTCAGTTGAATTGATCAAGATCCCTGGTTGTAATACTCAATTATGTGAACAAAGGGCTGGGGGCAGAATACTTTTACAACGCACTTTATTTATAAAGGGAGTACCTAGCAACTGGCAGAACCCCTTAGTATATTCAAATACAATGGTTGCTCCAAGGGATTCTAAGCACAAAACACCAAACACTCATATATACAGTACATCTTTTGTACAATTTTGAGTGATGGCTCCCTGGAGATATAAACACCTGGAATATTCAGTGACAAATCAGAAACATTCTGAATAGTGTATTAAGTGGCATGGATATTCTGTATCCTTAATGGGATGTTAATACAGGAGAAGGCTATATAACGCATTTTCTGATCTTATCATGGGGATTTCAATGAGGATCAATTAACATGAGCACTTATTTACTGTCTTTCCCTGCGTCGTCATAAATCAGAATGCCATACACCTAATGGCTAGTTTTGGTGGCCTCAGAATCTCAATGGGTGTCACACTGTAAAGAGGTTTTGGATTTGACGGACACAAGCCGGATACAAAGTTTTCTTGATCCAATGGATGGACCGGACTGCTGCTTCAAAGGAGGCAAATGGTAGGGGTCTGTGCTCTTCATCATGCTCATATGTAGTGGTTCTGTTGCATTCTTGTTCTCCTGAACTGGAATGTCTAATGATTGAGTACTATCCATTCTGCTTACTTGAGAGAGTTCTCCTCTCTGATACTGTCTGCAGCTTACATATGTCCAAAGGCAGATGTTAAGTAAACACTTTATGTATTGAGTGCTGCGATCAGCAAACTTGGAACACCTACCCCAACGTCTTTCAAATCATTGCTGGAGATTTCAGTCAAAGTTGCTTGAAGAAATCTCTGTCCAGTTCATATCAACATAATATCTGCAGCACCAGGAGTCCTAATACACTCAACCACTGCTATACTACCATAAGGAATGCCAACATTCCATCTCTGGACCACTTTTTGGGAAATCTGATTATTTGGCTTTCCCCCTCCTACATTCAGGCAGATTTTAAAGAGCAAGACTCCAGAAGTAAGGACAATGAAGACGTGCTCACATGAGGCAGAGGAGCAGCTACTGAACTGCTTCAAGCCAGTGGACTGGGCCATCTGCAAAGACTCATCAGAGGATCTGAATGAATACCCCACAATTGTCAATGACTTTATGAAGTCACCGGTGGATGAGTATGTCCCGACAAAATCATTTCGAGTCTTCCCCAACCAGAAGTCCTTGATGAACCAAGAGGTCCACAATTTGCTGGGCTCGATCAGTGGCATTCGGGTCTGGCTAGCAAGTTAATAAAAAGAGCTCCAGGTACAACCTCTGTAAAGTCATGTCACATGTGAACTGGCAATTCCGGACCAAATCTGAATCACATAAAGATGCTCGACAGCTGTGTCAGGGCTTGAATGCCATCGCCTCCTACAAAGTAAAACTAAGTGACTTATGTGACAACAATAATTTAGTCCCAGATATGCTCAATACCTCTTATACACACTTTAACCAACAAAACACCTTTACAAACTCCTACAACTCCTGATGACGCTGTGGTTTCTCTCAGGCTGATGTGAGAGCATCCTTCACACAGCGTGAAGCCATGGAAAGCATTTGGTCCAGATAGAGTACTGAGTACTAAATACCTGTGCTGATCAACTGGCAGGAGTGTTCAGTGATATCATTAACTTCTCGCTTTGGCAGTCTGAGGTACCCATTTGCTTCAAGCAGGCTTCAATTACACCGATACCCAAGAAGAAGGTGGTAACTTGCCTCAGTGACTAACATCCAATAGCACTTACATCCACTGTGATGAAGTGCTTTGAGAAGTCAGTGATGAAACATGGATTCCTGCCTGAGGAGCAATTTAGATCCAATTTGGCACAATAGATCAACAACAGATGCCATTTCATTCGCTCTTCACTCAACCCTGGAATATCTGGAGAGTGAAAGTGAATACATCAGGATGCTCTTTACTAACTACAGAGCTGCATTCAAAATTATCCTCCCCTCAGAACTAATCAATAAACATCAAGGCATAGGCCTCAGTAACTCCTTTCAGATTTCCTCACTTGCAGACACTAGTTAGTTTGGATTGGCAACATCATCTCCTCCACAATCTCCATCAACACAGCTGTATGTTTGGCCCCAGCTCTACTTGCTTTATACTTATGACTGTGTGGCTAAGCACAGTTCCAATGCCATATTTAAGTTTTCTGGCAACACCACTGTCATTAGCTGAATCAAAGGTTGTGACGAATCAGCATACAGGAGGGAAGTAGAACATCTGGCTGAATTGTGCCACAGCAACATCCTCTTACTTAATGTCAGCAAAACCAATGAGCTGTTAATTGATTACAGGAAGAGGAAATTGGAGGTCTATGAGCCAGTCCACATTAGGAGATAGGGGTGGAGAGGGTCAGCAACTTCAAATCCCTTGACATTTTCGTTTCAGAGGATCTGTCCTGGATTCAGCATGAAGGTGCCATTATGAAGTACCCAGGACATCTTGAAGGAGCAGTGTCTCAGAAAGGAGCGTCCATTATTAAAGACCTCCAGCACCCAGGGCATGACCTTTTCTCACTGGTAGGAGGTACAGAAACCTGAAGGAAAACACTCAGTGATTCAGGAACAGCTTCTTCCCCTCTGCCATCCAATTCCTAAATGGACATTGAACCCGTGAACATTACCTCACTTTCTTAGTATATATTATTTCTGTTTTTGCACAATTTTTAATCTATTTAATATACATATACTGTAATTGATTTACTTATTTATTTTTTTCTTCTAAATTATGTATTGCATTAAAGTGCTGCTGCTAAGTTAACAAATTTCACGGCATGTGCCAGTGATAATAAACCTGATTCTGATTTTGATTCTGATTCTTCTTGTACTCAGCACCTCTACTTCTTGAGAAGTTTATGAAGATTCAGCAGGTCATCTGAAACTTTGACAAAATTTTTAAAGATGGTGGAGAGTATACCTGACTTGTTGCATCACAGCCTGGTATAAAAACACCAATTCCCTTGAATGAAAAAGCCTACAAAAAATAGTGGATAGAACCTAGTCCAACACGCGTAAAGCCTTCTCCATCATTGGGCACATCTCCAAGGAGCGCTGTTGCAGGAAATCAGCATCCATCATCAAGGACCCCCACCATCCAGGCCATGCTCTTTTCTCATTGCTGCCATCAGGATGGAGATAAAGGAACATCAGGACCCTCACCACCAGGTACAGGAGCAGTTATTACCCCTGAACCAGCATGGATAACTTCACTCACCCAACACTGAACTGTTCCCATAACCAATAGACTCATTTTCAAGGGCTCTTCATCTCATATTTTTGATATTTATTACTTACTAATTTTCTTCTGGTTTTTTAATCTTAGTATTTGTGCAGTTTGTTGACTTTTGCACTCTTATTTTTTGTCCATCTTGTTGTTTATGGTTTTTCATTGATTCTATTGTGCTTCCTTGTACTTACTGTGAATGCATGCAAGAAAATGAATCTTGTGGTAGTTTATGGTGACATATATGTACTTTGAAAATAAAAGCCGCTGAAAGTTGTAAATTCATCTACCTCCATCATGGGCACTAGCCTTCCTAGCAATGCTAGCATCAAGGATATCTTCAAAAGTCAATGCCTTAAAAAGGCAGCAGCCATCATTCAGAAACCCCATCACCCAGGATGTCCTGTCTTCTCATTGCTACCATCAAGGAGGAGGTGCAAGAACCTGAAGACATGCACTCAAAGTATTAGGAACAACGTCTTCCCATCTGCCATTAGATTTCTGAATGGACAATGAACCCATGTACACTGCCTTTCTATTTTTTTTTTGGCAACTCTTACTTAATTTAATTTCTAAATATATTTCTTATTGCAGTTTATAGGTTTTATTATGAATTGCAATGCACTGCTGCTGCAAAACAACCAATTACACAACATACAGTAAGCAGTGATACTAAACCAGATTTTGATTCTAATTCTGAAATTTACTTTGAGCATTAAACTTAGAACTTTGAGGTTTTATTTTGAAGACTGGATTCTGTTTTAATTAAGCAGCTTCACCCTCTATTCCAAAAATGTCCCATGCCTAATAATTCCCAATAAGCTGAGTGAGTAGGCAAGAATATTGCAAATGGAATAGTCCAGCGAAATTGGAGAGGTTAACCACTGTGATGCACATAACAGAAAAGAGGAGTATTTGTTGGAAAGTGAGGGCTTAGGAAGTGCTGATGATTAAAAGGATTTGAGGATGTTTTTACATGTCACAAAGACAAGAATGCAAGTGGAGCAAGTGGCTAAGTGAGAATAATGTGAAATAAAAAAAGAAAATGATAGAACTCAGCTAAGTAATTAAGCAGGATTTCTGGAAAGAGAAGCCAGTTACTGTTTGTATCAGGGACTCTTCCTTCGAACTGGAGTATTGATTACAGCTTAGCCCTCCTTATCTAAAAGAGGGAAAAAGAAGAAATGCAATGTAAAGTCATCAGACTGATTCCAGGAAAGGTAGGTTAGCAGTATGAGGAGAGATTAAGTATATAGCTTCTGTATTCTTTAGAGATTAGAACATTGAGAAGAAATTTATGAAAATATACAATCCTCTTAAAGGCCTTGATATGTTGGATGTAGGTAATATATGTTTCTTCTGGCTAAGGTTTAAGACCAGGGCCATGATTTGACAATAAGGGATGGACTATTTTGGACTGAGATGAGGAGAAATTTCTTCTTTCAAAGAATAAGGAATCATTGGAACTCTAACTCAGACTGCTGTCATTGTGTTCATTCAAAACAGCTCATTAGATTTCTGGATTTAAAAGGGATCAAGTGATATATGGATAGCGCTAGCAAATGGCTTTGAGATGGGTCAGTCCTAATCTTGATGAATGGAGGAGGAAGCTCAAAAGGTCGGTTGACCAACTCTTTTTCTTAGTTCAGACGTAATCCATTTTATTTGCCATTTAAGGCAAAAATTTAGGGAATCACTTTAGAAAACCTTTGGTTTTAGGAAACCATGGAAAAGCTGCTTTTGATATCTGAACAAACTCAACAGGTGTAATGAGTACCGTTATTTTATTTTCTGCCATTGTATCTTCTCGATCTCCTCGTTGATGGACCCCTTTTCAAGGTGTCGTGGTAACTTTCCACACACTGTGGTGCAATGTGACTGATATCCAGTGTTTGCCTTTGAGTCACAGCTCTTAAAAGTTTTTCCTGCAAACATGAACATAACAGACCAGTCATCAACTTGCCCTAGGCACTTTGCTATCCCGCATACAATATATGTACCCTAATCTATACCAGTATTTGCATCTCAAAAGTATAAATATACTGGGAATCTGGGCCCATTCTCAACAATTGAAATTGGAAGTTTTGTTACACAGCAAAGTCCTGAAGATTCCACTGGAAATGTTGAAGGTGAAAATTCTTCCATGTCCTTTCTTCCTTAATAGATTTTAATGCAATGTATATACTGCCCAAACTGTGGTTTTAAGTGATATGAAAATAATATGCAGAGATGAACGCCACATATTTTGTCTATGTGTGCTGTTGAGATGAAATATTGCCCAACCAAATACCTTGGACAAAGAGGTACTGTATACAGATTTAACATCATGTAAACTTAGCTTGCTTGGGTCTTCTTTGGGTTCTCTGAGTTAACGCTTTGTTAATTCACTCCAGAACATTAATCCAATATAGAGACGTTTCTGTGAATGTCTAAAACCATTATGATCTCTGAACCAGAATCAAATGTATTATGACTGATATATGACATGAAATTTGTTGTTTTACGGAAGCAGCATAATGCAAAGACATAAAAATCCACAAAATAGAAAGATAAATAAAAAGTTCAGAAATGAAGGAATAATGAGGGACTGTTCATGGAACATTCACAAATCTGATGGCAGTAGGAAGAACCTGTTCTGATATCATTGAATCTGGATCCTAAGTCATTGAGTATGGGTCTCCTCTCTGCTCACAGTAACAAGAAGGGAGCGTGTCCCAGATGACATCAGTCCTTAATGATAGATGCTGCCTTCTTGAGACCGCACTTTGTGAAGATGTTGTAAGTGGTGGGGAGGGCCGCACCGATGATGGAGCTGGCAGAGTCCAAAACTCTCTGCAGCCCTTTGCGGTCCTCTACATTGAGAGCTGTCATTACCAGTCTATGATGCAACCAGTCTGAATGCTGTCCGCTGTACATCTGTAGAAATTTGCGTGAGTCTTTGGTGAAATGCCAGATCTCCTCAAACTCTTAATGAAGTCTGGAATGAAGCCGGTGTGCCTTTTCCAAATAACTGATATAGCAAGTGGTGCTGATAGCAATGACTTCATGTGCACCTCTTACTTCTGTTAACCTAACATTGGCAGCAAGCCTTTCAGCTACATAAGCCCTAACCACTCATTTTCCCTCCCTTTGTTCCATTACACCCCCTCCTATAATATACTCTTTAGACACTACCACTTTAATCTTCAGTCTTCCATACTAATTCATCTTGTTTTGCAAAACAATTGGCAGATGATACTGTGGTTGTTACTATCATATTCGTCTGGGTTTGATGCTGTATTTTTTTATATGCTGCTATCCTCAAAATACGCGTGCTGCTAAGTAATGATTTCTCTGTATTGTACATCTTTGTTTAACATTACTGCTGTGATGTTACTATTATTCTTTCTCCTTATCTTCCTGAGTGCTGCTTAATAGCCCTGCATTAGGCATTTAATGCAGCTGGAAGCACTTTGAACCAATTCTGTGACAAATAGTTTACATTAACAGTGAATGAAATGGTTCTAAATGAGCAATTGAGTTAATGAGTTCTGACTCCTGTAAACCACTCACACTGCATATGAGACTCTGTCATTGAACCCCACTTGACTGCATTGCAGCTGATCGTCCAGTGTCATGCGATCTTCACCTTTAATGTATATTTAATAAAGCAAAAAGGTTGAAGAACCTGTCACAGAACACTGTACTCTTATTTATAAATGCATTAATGTAGTTGTTGCTGGAAATGCTGATACTTGTGAGTTTCACCCCAAAATAGGCGTAAACTGAGGTTTAACAACCAATGACATTGGTGGGCTTAACAACTTTAGTTCTGGTAGATGTGACAGATTTCCTTCCCTGAACCTGACAATTCTTGCCGAAAAACAGTAGCCCTATGGTTAACTGTCCCTGAGACTGACAATTAGTATATTTTATTTATCCAGATATAAATACTAGATATAATATGGTTCTCACTTCAGCAACTGTTATTTTGTGTTCCTTAATACATTTTCTTTTCCCTTCTGTGTTTTTGCAGCAAAATATTAATTTATGGTGCTGCCTCTGTAGTGACTGATGCTGCAGTTTACTTCATGCTTGGCTCTTAAGTACAACTAACTCTTGCATTTGGGAAGATTTTGCTCAGCCTTCTCTGTGCCTTGTGAAGCTCCTAAACAACTTTTTGCCTTGTGGTTCCAAAATCTTCCATCCTAAACTGTTTGTTTCCCTTTCAACTTTGTGTGTAAAGCACTTCAGAACATCTTTCTGTACCTCACAAGGGAATTTAAAGTGGAAGTTGTTCACTGACTTTAAAACAGAAAAGAGAGTAAATGTGGAATTAAATAATTGTGCATGGCTCACATAATATTTACAGGCTTTGTGTAGTGCTTGCTCTTGCTTATTTGTTTCTATTATGTGTCTTTTTCCTACACAACAATGGTACATGTCCAACTCTTGATCTGACTCTCTGGTGATCTATGCAGTGTAACAGGTGGAGGGCTCTAAGCTGAAACTTCCCTAATTTTGTGAATAGAAATGGATGTTTTATGTAACTGCATTCTTTCTTTGACCCAGTGTTCAGTGTTTTCTTTTGCCTTGCAACTGCTGTGTGGAGGCTGTGGACAAAGTCAAGGTCAGGCTATGACTTCTGCATAGCATTGGTCCGTAGATGATGGATTGTTTATCTGGAATGAACAAAAGACGTCAGCCTTGGCTCACAATCAGGAAGTTGCGGGTTCAAGCTTCATATAAAGCATGGGGGATGTAAGTCTGGGCCGATACTTGGGTTCTGCTGCAAGCTGTCAGCCTTTCTCTCTCTAAGCCATTATGTTCAACCTACTGGTGTGGCCAAGCTTTTTGCTTTTTGCTTCGAAATTCCCTTGCATGGTTTAGCATTGAGATTTGTTTTCTGATGCTCTTGGTAATGTCATGTGTGGTGTTGAGCGTATAATGCTTTTGGGAACACATTGCTGCTATTTCAGATAGGTTAAGCCTCTCTCATGAGTGAATATGAAATATTCAATCACATTTACGTTTGTATTTGAAGTGAGGAGATTCTCCCCAGCCATGACTAACCTCTTAACCGTTCCCACCCAAAACAGATATCTGTTCATTCATCAGCCATCAAGAGTTGAGTGCATATCCAGAGTGAGCTTGGTGTGCTGGGCTGACAGACTACTGCACTGTTAGAGATGTGATCTTTTGGATGACATTGACATTAAATAAAAGTGAAATGAATTATACAAGACAAGATTTTTTTACACAGAAAGTGGGGGTTGGAAGAAGTTCCAAAAAAGTGGTGGTGTAGGAAAATGTGGTAAAGGTGCTATAAGGCTCATAGGTCAACACATGACTGTGGAGAAAGGGGGGATTATTGATATTGTGTAGGCAGAAAGGAGTAGTTTAGTTAGGTAGTTCAAAGTTCAAAGTACATTTATTATCAAAGTATGTATACTTTAAACAACCTTGAGATTTGTCGCTTTACAGACAGGCACAAAACAAAGAAACTCCAAAAGAACCCAATGAAGAAAAGACTGTCAAACACCCAATGCCCAGAGAGAGAAAAAGAATAGTGCAAACAATAAAAAGTAAGCAAATAGCATTCAGAACGGAAGTTTTACAAAAGACAGAAAGATGGTCATCACTGCAGCTGGAGCAGGTCATAGGCACAGTTCAGCGCAGAGCTGAGTAAACGTGGCAGAGCAGCGAGCAGAACCGACCTGACCCTGCCTCCGGTCCCAACACCCCGATCTTTTCAATCTGGTCTGCTGCAGCAATCCAATTGCTAGTTAAATTAGTTCAGTACAACATTGTGGACTGAAGGGACTGTTCCGATGCTACCTTCTATGTGTTCTGTGAAGGACATAAATGCAATTTTTTTGTCATTCTTCTTGAGTAGTAAAACAAACATGATGGCTTGTATTAGTGTTAATTGGTGTATTATCATTAAGAATAGATATGACATTAAAAGTCTGGATGGGCAAAATATTTATTGTGTTTACTTACTGATACAGAACTGTTTCCTTGACACACAGCTTTACATATTTGAGGGTTTCAGCTGCCTGGTTCTCACAGCCTTCACAACTTTATTTACTCTCTTTCTGATTGTTCCTTTTTCCTTGTAAAAATATGATTAATTACTCTTCCACAGTGTGATAGATAATGAAACCAATTATAAAACAGAAAAAGACCAAGACAATTGCAGGCATTGTAGTTTTGCTTAGAGGTACAAACAACATGCTTAGTCTGTGGTGTTCCCTACAAGATTGGATGGGTATTTTTAATCCAGTGAATATCTTGTAAACAAGTAATTATGCTTAACACTCCTCCATTGTTTGAGTGAAGCGTACAGATTTCTTGGATGAAAGTTGTAAGTACACATGATATGAAAATGATACCAATTACAGTGGTAGCATGACAGTTTTGAAAGCGTTAGAAGTCGTGAGCTGTAGGTTTATCCTTTCAATAACTCCACAGCACATTGGTTCAAACTGTAATTTGTCTGAGGAGTTACAAGTCTCATCCCAAATTCATTTCTCCCTCCCACCAAAGGGATTAACAATATTAGGACCAGTGGCCCTGGTAGCAATACATAGGACATAGGTGAAATGACTTGAATTCGGAGTAACTCTAGATTCCTGAATTGTCTACAACAATCTGCTGGAAGAATTCAGTGGGTTGAGTAGTATCTGTGGGAGGGACACATGGAGTCAAACCACTGCAGGTTATTGACCCAAAATGTCGCCAATTCCTTTCCTCCCACAGATGCTGCTTGATCTACTGAGTTTATCTGAAAGGTTGGTTGTTGCTCCAAATTCTAGCATTTGGAGTTCTTCGTGTCTTCATGAATTATACGTTAAGTTTTGTTGGAAATATACAACATACATATTCAGTTTTAGAAAAAATACATAATGTTTCAGTTGAATGTGGTTGGTGTTCTCTGTCAGAGGTGTCAGATGGACGCGGCCTGAAAACAAGCCTTGTGTGTTCTCACAGATGGATGTAATCCTCTCCTGCAATACAAAGTTGTTCCTGGAGTTCAGGCCACTACTTAAATCCAACTCAGGATTATGAAGCTTGTGCAAGTTGATCATTTTCAGATTAATGTTTATGGCTTACAGTACTGTGCAAATGTCATAGGCACATACAGGTGCCTAAGACTTTTGCACTGTACTGTATTTGTCAATGTGGAGCAAAGAGTCGGTTTATAAATCTGGTGGGAGCAAAGGATGTTGGGAATGGTGAGTGTGGAGCACCTCAAGAGAGGTGTGGGACAGGTGGCAGAGAAGGAGTGCCAGTAGCTGGGAGTGGCGCGAGTGCAGACATACCAGCTCTGAGACACCAGACAAAGTCATATGATTCCAAACAACTGGTTTACTGATCATTACAGAATGTCTCTCTAGTGCTTCCATCTCCCTCATCTTTCCCTTCGCCTTTTCCCAACTATGATGCCCCTCTCCCTGCCTGCTTCCCACTCTCAGTCCACAATAGAGAACCATGTTAGAATCAGGTTTATCATCACTCACATACATCATGAAATTTGATTTATTTTTGTTAGCAGTGCAATACATAAAGTTACTACACTACCATGAAAAAGTCTTAGGCATGCTAGTAATATATATATATATGTGCCTAAGACTTTTGCACAGTACTGTATATATAGGGAAACCAACTGCAGGGTTTCGACATGAAGATAATGAAAGGCACTAAATCAGCTCTGAAGTGTCTTGCTCTGGGTAGGTAGAACCAGCTTAACCAGAATCATGTAACACACATCAAAGTTGCTGGTGAACGCAGCAGGCCAGGCAGAATCATGTTTTCATTCACCACACTCTTTTGGCCAACAGCAAATCAATCATTTTCGATTCTTCTTAACAGCAAACTTTCTGAGTAAGATAGAAACAGAAACAGCTGGAAATACTGAGCAGGTCAAGCGGTATTCAATAAGTCTTATGACCTCATTCTATCAGGGATATTTCCTTTGTTACACAAGTCATTCTCCCACCTTCTGTCCAGCAGAAAGTAAATGGATTTTCCTCTCTTTTCACTTCTGATGAGGGCGCTGGTCTGAAATTTTAACTCTTTCTCTGAATAATGATGGTATCCAAACTACTTAGTACTTCCATTACCCTTTGTTGCCTCAGATTACTTTCATTTTTGATCTTTCAGGTAGTATTTTAATAAGAGTTTTAATTATCTGGTATAATATCTTTTTACCCGCACTAATGTCAATTTTGTTTGATGTTCCTGTGATGTAGCTTGGGTTGTTTCATTACATTAAAGGTTATATGTAAATGCAGCTGAAGCTACCTTGGCACAAAATGTTAGAGTCTAAGATTATTTATATCTCAACCAATGTAGCTAACTCTGATGAACTGGGCATTCATTTCAGTAGTTCTGTGTGGTGCTTGTTGTGTAAATACTGCTTCACATTGCAACAGTCACTTAGATCATTCGATGGCCATTGGATATTGAGCTTTCAAAGTCATCTGCAGATCAAAGGTGCTTTATAATTGCAGGTACTTCAATTAGAAAATTCATTTTAAAATGACCTTACTTCTAAAACACTCCCTGGAGTAATGTTCCACAATTCTATCTCCTTTACCACAGCATTGAAGAAGGACAGGAAAAGACAAGTTAGGAAAGCTTTTACTTGGAGTAAGGGGAAATATGAAGCTATCAGACTGGAACTTGGAAGCATAAATTGGGAACAAATATTCTCAGGGAAATGTACGGTAGAAATCTGAGCATCTGGCAATGATCCTTGCATCATCAATTGGTACGGGAGATGTTCCGAAGGATTGGAGAGTTGCAGATGTTGTTCCCTTATTCAAGAAAGGGAGTAGAGATAACCCAGGAAATTATAGACCAGTGAGTCTCACTTCAGTGGTTGGTAAGATGATGGAAAAGATCCAGAGAGGCAGGATTTATGAACATTTGGAGATCCATAATATGATTAGGAATAGTCGGCATAGCTTTGCATTTTTTGAGGATGTGTCTAAACACATTGATGAAGGTAGAGCAGTAGATGCAGTGTATATGGATTTCAGCAGGGCATTTGATAAGGTACCCCATGCAAGGCTTATTGAGAAAGTAAGGAAGCATGGGATCCAGGGGGACCTTACTTTGTGGATCCAGAACTGGCTTGGCCACAGAAGGCAAAGAGTGGTTGTAGACAGATCATATTCCACATGGACGTAGGTGACCAGTGATGTGCTGCAGGGATATGTTCTGGGACCCCTCCTCTTCGTGATGTTTATAAATGACCTGGATGAGGAAGTGGAGGGATGGGTTAATAAATTTGCTGATGACACAAATGTTGTAGGTGTTGTAGATAGTGTGGAGGGTTGTCAGAGGTTACAACAGGACATTGATAGGATGCAAAACTGGGCTGAGAAGTGGCAGATGGAGTTCAGCCCAGATAAATGTGAAGTGGTTCATTTTGGTAGGTCAAATATGATGGCAGTATTTAGTATTAATGGTAAAACTCTTGGCAGTGCGGATGATCAGAGGGATCTTGGCGTCCGAGTCCATAGGACACTCAAAGCTGCTATGCAGGTTGACCCTTTGGTTAAGAAGGCATTCAGTGCATTGGCCTTCATCAACCATGGGATTGAGTTCAAGAGCCGAGAGGTAATGTTATAGCCGTACTGGACCCTGGTCAGACCCCACTTGGAGTACTGTGCTCAGTTCTGGTCACCTCACTACAGGGAAGAAGTGGAAATTATAGAAAGGGTGCAGAGGAGATTTACAAGGATGTTGCCTGGATTGGGGAGCATGCCTTATGAGAATAGGTTGAGTGAACTTGTCCTTTTCTCCTTGGAGCGACGGAGGATGAAAGATGACCTGATAGAGGTGTATAAGATGATGATAGGCATTGATTGTGTGGATAGTCAGAGGATTTTTCCCAGTGCTGAAATAGCTAGCACAAGAGGGCACAGTTTTAAGGTGCTTGGAAGTAGGTACAGAGTGGATGTCAGGGTTAACTTTTTTACGCAGAGAGTGGTGAGTGTGTGGAATGGGCTGCCGGTCACTGTGGTGGAGGTGGATACGATAGGGTCTTTTAAGAGACTCCTGGATAGGTACATGGAGCTTAGAAAAATAGAGGGCTGTGGGTAACCCTAGGTAATTTCTAAAGTAAGTACATGTTCGGCACAGTATTGTGGGCCGAAGGGCCTGTATTGTGCTGTAGGTTTTCTATGTTTCTATATACTCCAGTTGAGATATTTATGCAAACTCACAAATTGTTTATTATTTATCACAATCTATTATTTTCATTGAATATTTGATTCATTGGAAAGAAGCCCTTTTGGCGTCTTACAGATATTGTGATTAATGGGCAGTCTGCAAACAAAAGATTTTTTGAGCTGTGAATATGCTTGTATTTACTCATATTTAACATAGTGGTAGGTGGTTGTTTTCAATAATGACAGAGCAGTGTGGCAGTCAGGTTCACTGAGCTGTGGAATTTAACAATATTGATAATCTGCAAACAAAGCCTATTTCTGTATTTGAGGTCTTCATGGCAAGTTGCAGTGGCATTGACAATAAATTAGCCACTAGCCACGTGTGGCTAATTGAGAATCCAAATGCAGCTCATTATTCTTCAGAAGATTAAACAGCCATGGAGTAATGTTGAGCTCTTGTGTGTGATCATGGAAACAGCACAGTACTGTATTTGTCAACGTGCAGCAGAGACCGAATTTGTAAATCTGGTGGGAGCAAAGGGAATGGCGAGTGTAGAGCACCGCCGGATGGTTGTGGGATAGGTGGCAGAAGAGGAGTGCCAGGGGAGGGGGTTTGGTGCAAGTGCAGACACGCCCAGCCCTGAAACATCTGGCAAGGTCAATTGATTCCAAACAATTGGTTTATTGATCATCACAGAATGTCTCTCTGGTGCTTCCTGCTCCCTCCCCTCTCCCTTCCCCATTTCCCAACCATGATTCCCCTCTCCCTGCCCCCTTCCCGCTCTCAGTTCGCAATGGGGACTGATATCAATATGATGATGAGAGGTGCTCTGTGTTGGTAATATGCTTGAGTGTCAGTGGTAGGTGATTGGCTTTCTCTTGTTGGAGAATGGTCATTGGTGCTTCTGTGATGCATCTGTTAGTTACCGTTTATCAGCCCAGGTCTATGTCTCTCTGCATGCTTCCTGTATGAAAAAGACCAAATTGCTCTATTGACCCTCTGTCAGATCTCAAATCAAAAATATCAATCCCATTCCCCTATTCCCATGTATACTCATGCCCCATCACAGCCCATTTATGAGCCACCAGCACTGAGGATAGTATATAGTGGCCAGTTAACTCACCATCCAACACATGTTTCCGACGTAGAAGGTGACCAGGGTGGCCCAAGAACAATCTAGGCAGACTAAGAAAGAATGTACAAATCTACATGGGCAGCAGTAGAATTAAACCTGCATCTCAGGGACTGTGTGGCAACAGCACTTACTGTATGTTACAATTGAGGAAGAGAAAGCTTGCAACTCTATTCTGTTTTTACACTTCCTCAAAAGATCACAAAGTGCTTTGCAGCTAATAAATTAGTTCTAAAGTGTTGCTATTGTTCAAATAATTTACAGAATTATCTATCTCTATGCATTCAGTATAGACAAGGTATTATACTCAATTCGTTAGTTACAAAATTTGAACATTAAGCATGTTTTTCTTGTGGTGCTGAACTGGGACAGTAAGTAATGTTGCTAACAGTCACTGCATTCTTAAAATGAGTCCTTCAGATCAACATGAAACAACACAAATGTCCTTGTAGTTAAACATAGTTTAATGGTTTTGAATTGAATTGACTTTCTTACATCCTTCACATACGAAGAGTAAAAATCCTTACGTTATGTTTTCAGACTATCTACATAGAAACATACAAATTCAAAGCATGAATCAGCCATATGCCCCCCTCCCTCAAGCCTGCGCTGAGATAAGATTATGATTCACCTAAATGATACCTCAACTCTGCATTTTTGTCTATTTGCTATCTGTAACATATAAAAAAAATTCCAAGGCTGTGCTTTTTGCGGGAGAATTCCAAAGACCTGTGGCCCTTCACCTCATCTTTTTTTTAATCTCACCTTTGACATAAATGGCTAACTCCTTATTTTAAAGTAGTGAAAAATAAATCTATATTCTGCTGCAGAGGAAACATCTGCTCTACGTCCACGTGCCTCATTATCTTGCATGCAAAAAAAATCTCACTTCTCACTCTTTCAGTCTGAAATGTTTCTTATGCATTAACACATTGAACTCAAGTCATCTCTGGGAGTGTCTTTTACAATATCCAATGAAATATTTTAATATGCATTAGTTAGACAGGAGAAAGATGGAGCATCTGGCAAACTGCTGATTATAAATTAATTGCCCTGCCCTCCTACTCTCCAACAATATGTCAAGGTAAGATTTAATCCTGGCCAGTTCCTGATTTAAAAATAACTCTATCGCAGCGTTTTAAGACATGTTTTCTCAGCAGCTACGTCAGCTTCCAGTAAAGCCAACGGCTGGTTTACTACCGCTTTAAAAGCAATCAGTACCGATATACATGCCTAAAGGGGCTACAGTTCTGTTTTTGCCTGGCATCTGAGAGGGGGTGAATCTCCTTCTCACTTTGCATGTACACAAGGAATCTTACAACATGAATCTTTATTGTAGGCCCTCAAATTTGAAAATTGAAAGTAATGAATTGTCTATTTACAACAAGTTTCTTCAGTTTGTTGCAACCATGTTATGGTTCGCAAAGGAAACTGATTCGTTTGTGATCTTTCATAATGCACAATTTCTCTCCAGTCTACTTAGGAGAATGGCTCTTTTGGCAAGTATAAAACAAAACAGTGTCTCTAAAGTGCTTACACATGGTTGCTTCTTTCAAATTTTCTGATATTTTCCATAAACAATTTAACGAACCAGAGAGAATTTGGTGTGAAAGGTTTTGCCTACAAATTGGATCCATTTGTATGCATGTGTTTATCAATGATGTACAAATGAAAAGGCATTTTATGTGTGTGTTGAGTCATATTTTGGCCATCTTGCAACCTTTGGAAAATAACTGGGATACTTCGAGGTGTGCTTCATTTTTTTTTGGCATCTCGTGTGATGATATTGAGTTCAGTGCCTGCAAAGCTCTAAACTTAAAGGGAGATTTTAAGAGCTATCTGATATAGGTACTTACTGGTATCCTCACTATTGAGAGGTTATACTGTATCAACCTATTTTTCACTGCCCTGTCCAGTCTCTGTGATGAGGTCTAGCTGCCAGTACCCATTATTTGAATGGTGGGATCTCTCTTCCCAGCAAGCAGGAGATACTTCGGAGTTGTTTAAACATAGTTTATTTTATAGTCATAGTCATACTTTATTGATCCCGGGGGAAATTCGTTTTCGTTACAGTTGCACCATAAATAATAAATAGTAATAGAACCATAAATAGTTAAATAGTAATATGTAAATTATGCCAGTAAATTATGAAATAAGTCTACCAGCCTACTGGCTCAGGGTGTCCGACCCTCCAAGGGAGGAGTTGTAAAGTTTGATGGCCACAGGCAGGAATGACTTCCTATGACGCTCTGTGCTGCATCTCGGTGGAATGAGTCTCTGGCTGAATGTACTCCTGTGCCCACCCAGTACATTATGTAGTGGATGGGAGACATCGACCAAGATGGCATGCAACTTAGACAGCATCCTCTTTTCAGACACCACCATGAGAGAGTCCAGTTCCATCCCCACAACATCACTGGCCTTACGGATGAGTTTGTTGATTCTGTTGGTGTCTGCTACCCTCAGCCTGCTGCCCCAGCACACAACAGCAAACATGATCGCACTGGCCACCACAGACTCGTAGAACATCCTCAGCATCATCTGGCAGATGTTAAAGGACCTCAGTCTCGTCAGGAAATAGGATTTATTTTAATGATTCATGTTTAGATTTAGACAAACAGTTCTTGACACGCATTTAACACTCACGGAGGATTTCTAATTTGTAAATGATTTCTGAATTAGGAAAGATTTATAAACTATAAAGGATTTCCAAGTAAAGTTACAATGTCTACAAACTAAAAGACCATACCAATGAGTTACAGATGAATGAGTCATCCAATGCAAAAACCAAAGGCTGAGGAATGAATTCTAGTTCTTTCTTCTCTCACTCTGTCTTTCTGTCATTCTCCTTGTCATTCCTAACAATCCCCATTGCTTTCTAACATTTATACTGGTTTGCTACTAGTTGATGTTATCAACGTTTGATGTTTTTTCAGGTAACTTTGCTGTAAAAAAGTAATTCACACAGATAGTTTGAAAGCTTCTGGGGACAGAGGTCCCAGACACCCAAAATTAATGGTGTGAAGGCCGACTTTCTGAGTATACAAATATCTCAACTATTGATTGATCAACTATACCTGTGACCATCTTTGATGCGCTAGGTGACAAAATCAGTCTGGTCTGCAAGCTTCCTTGAACTCAGTCACAATGGAGCAAGTAACTTAGCCAGTATTGTCTGGTTTGAAGCAGACCAATTAATGTAGCCTTGATGTCTCATGCTCATGAAACAGGCCTACAAGAATTCATTATTTACTTGTTTACAACAAGAAGCTGAGTAAGGGATATTGCGGCCTCCGTCTCTGTGCCTTCTTTTTTGGGAAGGACTCTCCAACCTGCACTGATGACCCCTTCTCCTACCTTAAATCCTCGTCCTCTTCCTCTTCCTGAACACCCCGCTCTGGCCCTCTGCCTGCACTGGGTCTTTTCATTGCTAATTGGCGACGAGACATCAATCATCTCAACTTCGCCACTTCTCCCTCCATTTCCAACGTCTCTCCTTGCAAAAGCACTGCTCTCCACTCTGCACTGATTCTAACCTCACCATCAAACCCGCAGATGGGGGGAGGGGAGGTGCTGTCGTGGTCTGGCGTACTTACCCCTCGAACAAGACCCCACTAAGAAGAACCAGACCATTGTCTCCCACACCATCACCAATCTTATTAACTCTGGGGATCTCCCATCCACTGCCACCAACCACGTGGTTCCCTCACCCTGCACGTCCCATTTCTAACTCCCACCCAAGGTTCGCATACCCAATTGTCCGGGTAGACCCATTGTTTCGGTTTGTTCCTTCCCCACTGATCTTATATCTGCATTCCTCAACTCAGTTCAATCCCTTCCTCCCTACATCCGTGACACTTCACAAGCCCTTGATCTTTTCAATGATTTCAAGTTCCCTGGCCCCGATCGTCTTATTTTCACTATGGATGTCCGGTCCCTATACACCTCCATCCCCCACCAGGAAGGCCTCAAAGCTCTCTCTTTTTTTCTGGATACCAGACCCAACCTGTTCCCCTCCACCAACACTCTCCTCTGTCTTGCGGAACTTGTCCTCAATCTCAAAAATTTCTCCTTCCCCCACTTCCTTCAAACAAAAGGGGTAGCGAAGGGCACTCACATGGGCCACAGCAATGCCTGCCTTTTTGTTGGCTACTTGGAACAGTGTATGTTCAAAGTCTACACTGCTATCACTCTCCAATTTATCATACATTACACTGATGACTGCACTGGTGCTGCTTCCCGCACTCATGTGGAGCTCATGGATTTCATCAGATTTGCCTCCAACTTCCACCCTGCCCTCAAATTTACCTGGTCTATTTCTGACACCTTCCTCCCCTTTCTCAATCTCTCTTTCTCTATATCTGGTGACAGCTTATCTACTGATGTCTTTTATAAATCCACTGATTCTCACAGCTACCTGGACTATACCTCTTCCCACACTGTTACTTGTAAAAATGCCATCCCCTTCTCTCAGTTCCTCTGTCTCTATCACATCTGCTCTCAGGATGAGGCTTTTCATTCCAGAACAAAGGAGATGTCATCCTTCTTCAAAGAAAGGGGCTTCCCTTCCTCCACCATCAATGCTGCCCTCAACCACATCTCTTCCATTTTGTGCACGTCTGTCCTCACCCCATCCTCCCACCATCCCACCTGGGAAAGGGTTCTTCTTGTCCTCACTAACCACCCCACCAGCACATAATTCTCCAGAGCTTCCGCCATCTCCAACAGGATCCCACCACCAAGCACATCTTACCTTCCCTCTACTCTCTGCTTTCTGCAGGGATCGCTCCCTACATGACTCCCTTGTCCATTCATCTCTCTCCACTGATCTCCCTCCTGGCACTTATCCTTGTAAGCAGAACAAGTGCTACACCTGCCCCTACACCTCTTCCCTCACTACCATTCAGGGCCCCAAACAGTCCTTCCAGGAGAGGCGACACTTCACCTGTGAGTCCGTTGGGGTCATCTACTCTATCCGGTGCTCCCAATGCGCCCTCCTATATATATCGGTGAGATGCGATGTAGAATGGGAGACCGCTTTGCTGAGCACCTACAATCCATCTGCCAGAAAAAGCAGGATCTCCCAGTGGCCACCCATTTTAATTCCACTTCCCATTCCCATTCTGATATGTCAGTCCATGGCCTCTTCAACTGTCATGATAAGGCCACATGCAGGTTGGAGGAGCAACACCTTATATTCTGTCTTGGTAGCCTCCAACCAGATGGCATGAACATCAATTTCTTGAACTTCCAATAATTCCACCCCCCCCCCAACTCACCAAACCCTATTCCCTTTTCCATCTCTCACCTTATCTCTTTACCTGCCCATCACCTCCCTCTGGTGCTCCTCCCTCTTTTCTTTCTCCCATGGCCTTCTGTCCTCTCCTATCTATCAGTTTTCCCCTTCTCCAGCCCTGTATCTCTTTCACCAATCAACTTCCCAGTTCTTTACTTCACCCCTCAACTTTGTTACAAACAACTCTGACCCTTTGGAAAAGTCAGGCAGCTGTGCTAGAAAGCTGTGGTTAGCAATAAGTCTCTCAGAAAGTGAATATCCATCGCACTTGCAGGCTCCAATTCTACTAACGTTCTTTGCCACCTGGCTGGCATACATTGGAATAGGATGATGGAGTCCTCAACTTTCATTGACCGGCCACGGTTCAGCTAGTAGCTTTGTTCATGGTTCAGAGGAACACAGCTAACAATGGGAGACCTAACTAGGTTATTTCATGATTGTCTGTAGACTACTGAAACACTTTCTCAAGTGCTTGCATACTTTATAAAAGACAATGGACCATTTATCGGCAGAGATTCTCATGAAGTCAGTGCATGTTCATACCAGAGGCAACAACCCTCTACTGCAAGCAGTTTTGTGATAATGGCGGCTGTGCAAGAAGGCCAGACATTGCAATCTGTGAACAACATTAGAAAAAGTGTGTGCAGAGGCGTCACATCTTATCTGGACCATTCTGGAACGCTGCACTGGCAGGCTCAGGACTTCCAAGGTTGTCATGACTGGAGTATCTAAAATGATGCCAAAATGTATTCAACCACATACTCGCAGGTAAAAAAAGTCCGAGACAGAAAACAAATAAAACAAAACAAAATGCCAGAGATATTTAGCAGGTAAGCCAGAATCTGTGGAGGGAGAAACAGAGTTAATGGTTGAGGTCAGCGAATTACATGTGCTACCTGTCCAATTGACATGCTTCTGTTCCTCTAAGCTTATCAGCTCTTCCCTCATGGGTGCATTGGGTTGGCAGGTGCAGCAACGTAAATGAATCCTCATCCTCATTTCTCCTGTGCTCCAGCTCCCCCATCTGTCTTTGTCCCTTCCATATTCCCTAGATCAGCCTTCTCCTTCTCATGCCTGGGGAATGATGTGTCCTCTCAGGAGGTACAGCAAAGATAGAGAGAAGAGTTGCACTCGTAATCCGCAGAAGGTGGTCTTTATGTTCTTGAGGGTATAAGCAATTGATTAATTCAAAGGGGATGTGGTACTCAGGATGAATTTCTGCTCATTAGTATGTCTGGCAGACCATGAAGGTGCATGTTATCTGATCAGTTTGCAGTTTGGTGACTCCTCTGCTATCAGTTGGAATAACTGTCCTAGATGAGAGTGAGGTATCGCATCACTCCCGCTGTAGGGCTGGCCTCTCTCTCATTCTTCATTCTCTTGCAAAGATGGAGGAAATAAAAGATATTAAATCAGCTCTTGATTCTTGCCCCTTTGGAAGTTTGGCTTTTGTGTGGCAAGAGGAGTGGTTATAACGTCAGTGATAGGATGACGATGATGGGGGAGGTGTGTGGCTCTGCAAGCGTGAGTGTGTGTGAACATGTGTGTGTGTGCCTGCATGTTTGTGTGCGTGAATACAGTATGTGCATGTGTGCGTAAGGAACAACTATATTTCATGGTTTTACACCTCTCCTTCACATATTTTGCAGGATCATGATTTTTTTGCAATGAATTTTCTATGTGGGCAGAGTAATACTCACTTCCTGGCACCTTCCTTGTCTGATGGGAGCAAATCTTCCCCTGAGTTCCCATGACTTGGTGCCTGGCTCCTCACATCCATCAGCATCACTAACACCTCAGTGGTCGTCTGGGTGAATCTGGGAGCTCTCCTTCTACACCTGCCAGTCTGGGCTCAAGAACTCTAGGTAAAGGCCGCCCAGTTCTCAGTGTTGTTGGAATTCTCCCAATCTACCTTCTCGCTGATGTCCCACCCACCACCAGCAAAGGCTCTCACTCCTTGCCCCTGACTGATCTCCTGTTCTCTTTCCCTCTGATAAATCCAACCAGCAAGGACAAAGGAAGATGCCCTCCCACCTCCCACCAACCCACGTCAGCGGCTCTGCCATTGGAATTCTGTGGGGGTCGCAGACATTAGAGTTGGCGAAACTGATTTAGAGGAAGAGTGTTCAGAGTCCTATCATCAGTGAGTCTGGAGTTTAAGGCCTAGAGTTCAGTGTCCTCACTGGTGATTAGAAGTTGAGGCCCAAATACCAAAGCCATAAGCTTGTTAGTCCATGGGGAAGTGAAGGCCCAAGGTCTGCAGGCCCATGAGTATGCTGGATGCCTGAATACGGCCTGTCCTGGGGTTAGTGAGTGTGTGTGTGTGTGGGGTGGGTGGGAGGAAAATAAGGAGGTTGTTCTGTTGTTGTTGCTTGTGTGCTGTGAGAACATGGTGGGCATGCTATGTAGGCGTAGGAATGTGTCGCACCACTTATGGACTGCCTCATGCACAGATTGTGTTGGCTGTTAATGCAAACAATGGATTTCAATGTTTCGATGTACATCTAATAATTAACTTAATCTGAATCTGAAATTCTTGATACTATTGATGGTCAGCATGGGACTGCTGTGCCAAAGGGCTTTTTTTCTGCTGTATGAGTCCATGACCTTGGTCACATCTAACCAGCCGTGATTTGCTTCTGAGCACAAAATGTCCCCAACACCTCTCTCCACCCCTCCAACTCTTTTGTAAGCCAGGCTCAGGGTGGATGTGATGGTCAGGTTGCTTTGGGTGTCGGGAGTATTAGAAACTGAGTGGTAGGTATAATTGAGAGAGTTCATGAGGCATCATGGTGATGTTGGGTTGCTAGGAGATTAGGGATTTAGGCTTGGGATTAGAGGGGCAGGGAAGACAACAGGGTGTGTGTGTGTTGTGGGGGGGTGGTATTATCTGGTACATCAGTGAATTACAGGATGTGTATCTCAGTCCAACACTCACAACACACTGGAGGAACTCAGCAGGTCGGGCAGCGTCCGTGGAAACGATCAGTCAACGTTTTGGGCCGGAACCCTTCCTCAGGACTGAAGAGGGAAGGTGCAGAGGCCCTGTAAAGAAGGTGGGGAGAGGGTGGGAACCAGGGCCTCTGCTTCTTATACTCTGCCTCTGCATCTGCAGAGTATTTTGTGTATCTCAGTCCAGAGCTAGACTCAGACCAGACTGTCTCTGGTGTTAACGGACTCCTGGAAAGTATTGTAAAACAAATCCCAAGTTCCTCATACAGAGAATGATGTTACCTAGTTACTCTTGATAGGGAGATGGTCTTGAAGGAAGCAAGGATATCATACATCTGGAACTAACTATGCAGCTGAATTTTGGAAGGGATCAAAAATTATTCAAGTCTTATAAATGCAGACAATAAATCACAATTCAGTTCCAGTTAAGGCTGTTGCCTCACATTTCCTGCAACCCAGGTTCAAGCTTGACCACAAGTGCAGCGTCAGTGCAGCTCCTCTGCACTTCCTCTTCCTTCCTCTATCCCTAACCACCTCCTCTTTCCACAGCACACTGCCGCCCCACCCACTGCCACTTCTGTAACTTGTAGTGGAACTGGCTTGGCCCGAAGATTCTGCGGTTTCAGATCAAGGCAGTCGTTCTGGGGAGACAAACATCACTGTCTATTGCATACTTCATTTCAACAAAGACTATGGGTAGCACAACGTAATTGGTTTGTTATTGGTCATATGAGGTCATTGTCATATTGGTCAGTGAAGACTTCTTCGCATGCAAACCATCCATTTCAAAACATTAGTACGTAGAGGAATTACAAAGGGAAAAGCAATACCAGGGCCCAGAATATATTGTTTAGTTAGAGAAAAAGTACAGTGAAGGCAGACAATAGGGTCAAGGGCAACAACAAGGTACACAGTGAGATCTAGAAATTATCTTTTAACACAGCTAGTGCCGCAGCTAGTAGATATTAAGACTTTGCACCCTACAGTGGCCCTGGTTCAATTTGACCTGCAGTGCTCTCTGAGTGGAGTTTGCATGTTCTCCCTGTGACATCATGGGTTTCCTCCAGTTGCTCTGGCTTCCTTTCTCTCTGAAAGATGCTCAGGTTGGTGGGTTAATTGGAAACAGTTAAATTATACCTAGTGTGGGTGGGTGGCCAAAGAGTCAGAGGAGATTTGATGGGCAAGTAGAGGGAATGGATAAGAGCAGTGTGATGTAATTAAACGTCTCTGTATTTGAGTGCAAATATGCAAACCCTTTTCTGTTCTCCACAAGCTTTTGGGCCTCATGTTTGAGAATTTTACTTCAAGGCTAGCCTTGAACATAATAAGCACGATACTCCACCTCCTCCATGGCCCAATTAACGAGGCCTTTTAGGGTCGGCGTACTCTTTCATTTCAGGGTCTTAAAACGTAGAACAGTACAGCACAGGAAAAGCCCATTAGGCCCATGGTGTTGTTCAAGGCTAATTAAACTAACGACACCGAATCTCTTCTCTCTGCACATGGTCCATTTTTCTCCATTCTCTGCATATTTATGCGTCTGTTGTAGAGCCTTCTGAATGCCTCTATTAAATCTGCTTCCACCACCAACCCTACCAGTGCATTCCAGACACTCACCACTGTCTATGTGGGGTAGGGGGGAAGCCTGCCCTGACGATCTCCTTTGAACTTCTCCCCACCACCCAGCTTGAATGCATGCTCTCTAGTATTAGATTACCTTCTGAATTTTCATCGCCTATGTCGTTCACATTAATTTCAGGACTGAAACTTTAATTTCAGTGTACTGTGGAATAGTCCTGGTTGGTTAGCTGGAGTACCACTTTATAAAACTGTTAACCGCTCATCTGAGCGGCTCAGGGTCCCTGAGTGAAAATATTACTGCCAGCCCAGCACTGCGTTTGTAATGAGGAACAAACTAATCATTGTGGAAGGCTTAGAAAATTCAAAGAGCATTGTTGAGAAAAGTTTGCAAGTAGCTTCCCCTTTAAAACAAACATTTCTCTGTGACAATTGATTCTTCTCAGAGGTGTGAAATGAATATTTTTATTTCCATGACAGTATCGGCAAGTACTTAAAAGCAATCCTTGCTGTGTGAGTATAAAACTATCTCAAACTAGAACTGGAAGAGTTGAACAGTATTTGTCTCTTTATGTTCACAGAATATGGACAGCTAGGAAAAGAATCTAAACACTTCAACCATATTAGGAACAATATATTGCAGCTAGACCAGGGAAGTGGGAGTCCTTTCACTTAGAACTTTGAAGGTTAAGAGAAGATGAGTCAAGATAGCCTATTTTTAATAAAGATTTATCACAGGAAAGAGTTGATAATTAATAAGCAGAAGCAGTTTGCACTGACAAGAAGGTTTATAATCATGTAAAGTGGATTGAAAATGATTATAAATAAAATACAGTAATCAAGTGAAAGACTTGAATTTAGTTAATTCCTACAGTCTGCAATTCACTAGCTGACAGGGCTGTAGTAGTAAATTTGTTTGGAACTCTCAGGGGAATGTTGTATGCCCTGTCGCCTGGACTTGATCATTTTAATGAGAGATCCCAATGATCTACCATAAGGAAGCACATCCCTTAGGAAAACTGTTTGGTATAAATGGAAAAAAAATCCATAATGCAGTGTAGTGCTGTGATATTTGTGCTCACTGAAAAATAGAGGAGGTACGTGTCTACAGGTATTTGAACCTACTGATGCAGACACAGACAAATGGATGCATCCATATTTATGTCATTAAATGACACTTCTAAGTTAAAGCACTGTACACAGATGGTTAATTTAAAGTTAGCTGAAATTGTTTGTTGTTCGTTTATGTTATTATTTTAAAGTTCGTGCCACTCCGGTGTCTCTGCTGTATGGGACTTCATGCTGAATGCCGGAGGATCTATGAGCTGTTGGATCAGGTGCTCACCTGCTTGGGTTTGCCTAGACCATTGGGCTGCTTCAGCTTCTCATCTTCACCTGTGAAACAAAAGCCTATTGTTTATTTGTGCTCCGCAAAGCCTTTTACATATCTCTGTCCAGGACTCTTCCATTGCTTCTACTCAGCAGTCTCTTTCCCTCCAGGAATTCTTGACCTATTGCCCACTGCTCTGTCTCCTACCCCTACCCTCTCCCAAGCTTTTCATTGCAAACATTCAAAGGGCCATATTTCCACAGAAGGAGTTCTTTTGGCCTTTTAGGTCAATGCTGCTTCCCAAGGTCCTACTTGCCTAATTTATGTTCAGTGATTGGGTGGGTGAATTTGAGTGAAATTATCCCCTCTGATTCAAGAGCCTGATGGCTTAGGGGTAATAACTGCTTGTGAATCTGATGGTGTGGGACCTGAGGTTCCTGTACTTACTTCCTGATGGCAGCAGTGAGGAGAAAGCATGGCCCGGGTGGTGGGGGTCTTTAATGATGAATGCTGCCTTTCTGCGTCAGTGCTCCGTGATGATGTGCTCAGTGGTCGGGAGGGCTTTACCCATGGTGGACTGGGCTGTATTCACTAATTTTTGTAGGATTTTCCATTCCAGGGCATTGGTATTTTTATACTGGGCCATGATGCAACCAGTCAATAAACTCTCCTTCATACATTCATAAAAGTTTGTCAAAGTTTTAGATGTCATGCCGAATCTTCGCAAACTTCTAAGGAATTAGAGGCAATGCCTTGCTTTCCTTGTAATTGCACTTACATACTAGACCCTGGACAGTTCTGCTGAATTGATAACACCGAGTAATTTAAAGTTGCTGACCCTTTCCATCTCTGATCCCCCGATGAGGACTTGCTCAAGGACCTCTGGTTTCCACCTCCTAAAGCCAATAATCAACTCTTTAGTGTCCCTGACATTGAGTGAGAGTTTGTCGTAGTGGCACCACTCAGCCATATTTTCAATCCCACTCTTATATCCTGACTCGTCACTATGTTTGATTCACCCAGTGAGAGTGGTATTGTATCTCCTGCCAATTTTGCTGTGCCCTCATGTGCTCCCAATGAGGAGAAGCCTTCCTTCTGCATTTTGATTGGTCACATGCTAGTGATTCCAAGAAGTTAAGGAATGTTAGATCTTTTTTTAAAGAGGATTTTGAGAACATCTTGTTCTCAAAGTTGAAGCCTTTTCTCCACCAGATGCCCAGCCATTCTGGTGACGAGCACCCACTGTTGGCATGATACTGCAGCTTTGATGACTGAGGTTAGAGTGGCCTTGGCTCTGGAGTGAAGGTGAATGGTTTTCTATTCACCCTGTGGATTAACACTACATTAGCGGGAAGCTTGTTGGAGAGGTGAGCTGCAATATTGCAGTGAGAAAGATTGGGGGTATGATTTGACTGATGCCATTGCCTTGTTTGGTCCCAGTCTGCACAGAATAACTTGTGTCTGCAGTACAGCATTTTGCTGGAATATATTATTTTTAGTATATATTATTCAATGCTGATACCTATGCATACAGTCACTCCGTACTTGTGAACTCTGTAACTGGTAAGAACAGCCAGTTCAACACTACAGCACGAAGGAACCTGATCTAACCCTGAATTGTTCACACACAGCATCCTTCAGCAAGAGTCACTGAGTGTTGCTGAACATTTGCGACCAACCTTGATAGCTTTCTCTTCTCTTCCCACATCTGTCAGCTGAAGTTGGCCCATGTTGTTGAATTGCTGATTTGGTAAACAACGTGGTCATTAAAGGCTGGGAATTAACCTTGGACTTGTTGACCTCTATAGGTGAATGGTCTGGCATCTCTTTGTTGGATTCTGTTTTAGTTCTGCTTTCCAAAGAAGAAACCAACGTGTTTTTTCCCCCCAAATTTTAAATAGATTGTGATGTATATCAGCCAGTCTTTGGCTCTGACAGTTATATGTGAAACCCCTTTTTACTGGGCATCATTGGAAATGCAACTCGTTAGCCCCTTGCTAACAGCCACTGGACTCTACGGCATGAAATGGTCTTTTACAGGCTCCGTACACCTCAGGTGTATACAACTTTGGTTCCGCCAAACCCATGAGGTTGGGATGTTTTGCCAACCCAAACCCCGGTTTGTGTGAATGTTGTGTGATTTACTGCTCCCCCGCACCCCCCCCCGCGTGATCGCCTGTTGGCAAGAAGTAACAGACTGTACACTGAATACAATTATAAAATAACTTTATTTATGAACTTTAACTTAACCAAAGAGTTATTAAAGAAAATAAAGAAGCATACAAAAAGAGCCCAATCTAATCAAACAGTCAAATGTGCCCGTAAGTTGGAGCTCATTTTGAAGTTGTCTGTAACTGACATGCTGGACCCTCAGATAGTACACAACATCTTCCGAATGTTGGTCAAAATCCATCTCAATCAAACAGGCCCTCCCACGGGAGTACTTGTCCATTCTCCTTGAAGCCATTCATCTGCACAAAGCACCTTATGCAACAGAAATGGCACCCTCAGTCATCTTCCCTGCTGTCTTCTCCCAGATCCCACCAAAAACGATCTGGACCCACACCGGTGTCCTTCACAAAACCTCTCCATCCACCGTTCTATAGAACCTTCTCCCAATTCCACCATCCTGATTGGCTGACATCACATTCTGAAGTTGAACATCAAAGCGTCTCATCTCAGCTCAAACCCAGACAGGCTGAAAGCAGAACAGACTGCTCTTACAGAACTGCTAAGATGAAAAAGCTGCAGCATAGCAGTAAAGTTCTTAACCAGGGCGTTACATATACTTCAAGAATTAATTTACTAGCTATGCAATTAACATAGGCTTGGGTGTTCTGCTTAGTTTGAAGTGATGGTCAACTCCACCACAAAGGACTGTCTGTTTCTTTGACCCTATTGTCAAGATATTCATGGTTCTTCTCTGTGATTTGGGATCTTTGCCAGTTTGAGAGTTGAATCTTGTAAGAAGCACGCTTCAGGCTGTATCTGCTAAAGAGGCAAAAGGGCTGGCTGGGATATAACCAGCCACCCCTACTTTACCCATATATGGGCTACCTTCACCAGGCTACACCAGTACACCAGTACTGCTTGGTGTACACTTTAAAGTTAAAGCCTGGATCCTACATGAAAAGACGGCTCGATGAAAATATATTGCTTAAAGTACTTCACTCTGCTCCTGTCCTCAGTAATCCCTCTGGACCAACAGCATTCTCTGTTTTTGTTCTGGATTTCCAACATCCGATGATTTATACTCGGTGAAAAAATAGCTTCGTTGACATGTGAGACTAATTGACTTTCAGAGGAAAGCAGGGTTTTTCTCTGTAACCTGACCCACAAATGTATCCTGTCTTCATTGAGAATGGAGCCAATACTTAAAGGAACAGTGCATTAGACACTGGTAGATTGACACATTGAGCAATTGATGAAATGAGTGCAACTGTCATCACCAGACAGCCCAAGAACTTTTTAAACAGTTGCTGACTGTAAAACAAAAATAACAAGATGTTGCAGACAGTTTTGGATTTATTCTGTCACTTTATACATGAAAGACAATATATTACCATAGAACCATAGAAACTACAGCACAGAAACAGGCCCTTTGGCCCTTCTTGACTGTGCCGAACCATTTTCTGCCTAGTCCCACTGACCTGCACACGGACCATATCCCTCCATACACCTCCCATCCATGTATCTGTCCAATTTATTCTTAAATGTTAAAAAAGAACCCGCATTTACCACCTCGTCTGGCAGCTCATTCCATACTCCCACCACTCTCTGTGTGAAGAAGCCCCCCCCCTAATGTTCCCTTTAAACTTTTCCCCCCTCACCTTTAACCCATGTCCTCTGGTTTTTTTTCTCCACTTGCCTCAGTGGAGAAAAGTTTTCTTTTCTCAAGCTTAAATAAAATGCAACTTAAATCAGCTTCATATTTCAAATTATACCACAAAACCTATTTGCCACTTTGGCCATGGTCTCCTATTCTATAGTGGTGGAGTCATTATAAATTTAAATCAGTCTCATTTATCCCTTTACAATCACTATTCAAGAATTCCCTATGTGGTTCATTATGTTTAGTCTCTGAACTGCATTGATCCAGAAAGCTCCCAATAGTTTATTGAGCTGCTTATGATTCAATATCATAGCACAAGCAAGTGTCACTTCAGCAAGCTAGTGGAGGACAGGATAGTATTTGACAAATCACAACCAATATAGCAGTCAGTGTCATCGTGGAGACGCGGCAAGCAAACCTCCTTGTGCAGTCCTTTTTCTGGTTGGGTGAGAGATCTTGGTGAAAACATCTGTAATGTTTTTCTTCATGGTTCTTAACAGGTCTCAAGATCTGGTCTACTGATGCTCCAAACCTCTTGACTTTCCTTGAACTGATTTACATGGAAATTTGATGCAAAGAGCAATTAGCTGTGAACACTAAGAATATTCCCATCTGTAACTCATACAACTTTAGAAGAACAGCAAGCAATTGCAGATGCTACAAGTATGAAATAAAGGAAAGAAATACTGGGAATATCGATAGTTCAGGCAGTATCCTGGAGAGAGCGAGAGAAACAGAATGAACATGACTTATTCAAATCATTTATCAAAGTCTGCAGTATTGTCTCTCTTTCAATACATAAAACTCATTTTGTCTCAGGAAAGAAAATGTGTTTTTTTTGTCACCTCTGAGCCTCCTCAACCATTCTTCAGTGGAAGGGATGATCAGCAATTTTTATCCCTGGGAGTTTTGGGAGAGTCATATTACCATTGTGGGTTATCTTGTCGACTAGTTCACTTACTTCTTCACACTAGACTGGGACCTTTTGTTAACCTGTCCGCTCATAAACTGGAAGTAAATCAGAAACTTGACGAAATTAGTTGAAAAGCAGAAATGAGTCCCTACATTACCTGTATCTAGTTTTACATTTTCATAAAGCAGATAACTAATAATGTCTAGGCTAAGAATTCATAACAGAGGGAGTGCCTATTGAGCTGCATGTAAGGACACTGAAAAGTCTACCGGGATGTTCAAATCAGAGCGGTAAATAACTTAAATTTTACATTGTAAGTAAGAGATTAGGTACATAAATGTATTTTCATTGCGTTGAATCTTTCCCTTTGCACTTCAGAATGCTTCTATTGAATTGTGGGATTCTGATATTTTTTGATCCAAGGTTCTTTCATAAATCAAGAATGAGACATAAAAATTATTGCTTCACAATTGTTTTATTAAGGGCTAAGAGAACAAAGAGATAGAAAAGGAGAATAGGAAAAGTGTAGGTGTCAATGGCGAAGGAAAACAAAGAAGAGAAGAAAGATGGCAAGCCGTTCCGTTCAATTTTGAAGATAAGAGTTAACCAATCAGATAGCTCCTATTCAAATAATTCAATACCAAAGAAGCTTCCAGAATAATATAAAGAACAGTAGTCACTTGGAAACACACTGAACGGCTGCGTATACTGTTCATAGGTAATTATATAAAATACAAGCAGGCACAAGAAAGTTAAACTGCAAATAACAATTATACAGTCTAATCCCACATTCAACCCTTTGATTCTAAATCACATATTGAGAAATATTTGATCTGAAAATTCAGGGGCAGGAAAATTTGTGGTATCTACATTAAGTACAAAATAGTTTAAAAAAACTACTTAAGGATTGGAAGTATCAAAGGGTATTTATAGGATTATGTCATTGTTAGGTAAATTGTCTTTGTAAATAGATGCATTTCCATACATTTGAACCACTCTACTAATGTTCACCCTTATATACACAAGTAAAAAAATATAGGTTATGATATAATGACAAATATTATGACTCATAATAGAGTAATCCCAACTTCCTAGACTTAAATGAATCCAATTAAAGAAATCACATACGTAAGATTTTAGATGCTTCTTTATGAATATGATCAGACAAATCAGTTATGCCTTCAGACTTCAAAGTTGCTGGTGTACGCAGCAGGCCAGGCAGCATCTCTAGGAAGAGGTACAGTTGACATTTCGGGCCGAGACCCTTCGTCCTGATGAAGGGTTTCGGCCGGAAATGTCGACTGTGCCTCTTCCTAGAGATGCCGCCTGGCCTGCTGCGTTCACCAGCAACTTTGATGTGTGTTGCTTGAATTTCCAGCATCTGCAGAATTTCTCGTGTATACCTTCAGACTTGTCAGGTATCTAAGTACAACATTCCTTGCCTATAACATAGGCACTGAGTCAAAATAACCACAGTGCTTTTGTCCTCACAGGTATCACTTCATCTCACTTGCAATGGCTGGTGTGTATCCACTCACTTTTACTTTCTACTTTCATTGCCAAGTTAGTAATTAACAGCACTTAATAAGGACCTTCCCATTGAGTCCCCTGTTGTTCTTTATGTGATCTCTTGATCAGGACCCACTCACCAGGAATTGGGGTATGTCCTTCTTCTGGTGGACCACTCCAAGTGGTTGAGAAGTAGACTTGGGTTAACAGCTTGGGCTAATTTCATACAATAGTTAACCAAACTGTCTGCCAAAATGTGTATATCAGCTTCTCTAAGAATCAATGGCTGGGAGGTCCCTCAAAGCCATGTGATAAACAGTGGGACTATTACGTAGCCCTTGTGATAGCCTCGTCCACTGGTATTGTTGACCATCAACTGTGAAAGCTAACCATGGTTGACATTCAGATGTCAGTGCTATAGACCAGAATCAATTGGCCATATTAATAACTGAAAAGCACTTGTGTGATGACCTCAGAGGATTGAAAATAGTTGATGGATCTGCCACTGGAGGGGTTAGCCTGTCAACACATTGATTAGCAATCCAGTAATCCACTGTCAGTCTCCATTTGTAGGTTCCATCTTCCGTCCTGTGTATCTTCACTCCCTTGGTCTTCATTGGAGCAAGCCATGATGTAGCTGCAATCCTATTGTTTCATCATTTTCATCCTCACTTCTTTACTTGCTTCATTAACTTTACCCACTCATCACACATTCGATCACACTGACCACGTGATCATATCTTTACCATGTGTTCCATTTCTTTCCTTTTCCTCAGGCATTCTCTGGATCTTATCACTTGACTTCTTAATACAGTTAACATTGGTGGTATTCCTCATCCTGATATTTTCATTAATCTTATCAAACTCAGATGTTTTATTCAGGTAAAAGTTTAAACTTGCAGTCATTTGTTCACACATAACTGGAGATTTTGCAGACATTGCCCCCTAGTAATCATATCTGGGATTATTTATTCCTTTTCTCACTTATTGTTGTTAGAAGAACAGTGAAATGAGGAGCATATCTACCGAGATGTTCCACTAGTACTCTTGAAATTTTGTCTTGGGACAAACAGAATATAAATTAAATTAAGAGAAACGCACACAAAGTAGTGGAGGAAATCAGAAAGTCAGGCAGCATCTGTGTAGGGGAATAAAGACCATAAGCTGTCGGAGCAGAATTTATTCCCCATTTCCCCATTTATTCTTTCCTCTTCTCTCTTTCTTTCTGTAATTTAAAACTTACTTTATTACCTACTGTCCTGGTTCAGATGGAAGGCCATCAACTTGGAACAAGATCTGTTTCTCTTGCCACAAATGCTGCTTGTCCTGCTGAATATATTCAAGATTTTTAGCTTTGATCACCATAGTTGGATATGTTTGAATTTAAGAAATTAATTATTGAGCCATAGAGCATTACAGCATAGATGTAGGCCCTTCAGCCCATCTGGTCTGTACTGAACTGTTATTCTGCCTAGTCCCATCTACCCGCACCTGAGCCATAGCCCTCCATACCTCTGCCATCCCTGTACTTATCCAAACTTATCTTAAGTTGTATTTATAACTACCTGGTGTAGAGAACATTCAACTTATTTTGCATATTTCAGTGAGGTTAAATACTGAAATAAAAACAGATGATGAGGCCTCCGTCAGTCAGGATCAACCACAGTTATGGTGTCCTAGCTAGCTAGATTTGCAAGCCAGGGCAGTACATTGTGGAGAGCAAGCTGTTGCCCATGTAGCAAGCTCCCCCTCTCAGTGTATCTGATGAACCCAAACGAATGGCAGAGACTGATGCAGTTTGGCACTAGCAGAGTCGCAGGAGCAGCCGGTCAGCGTTGAACTCAACGTAGGAGTGCCTTCGGGACTTCAGCTCCAGATTTTTCCCTTGGGGTTTACTCCTGAAGGCTTTCCCACGAGTGGGTATAGCTACAAGGCAGTTTGATGAACCTCATCTACCCAAAGCGACTGGTTTTAAGGTGCCAGTAGCCCACCTTTGCCCCTTTTCCTGTCTATAAAAGTGGTTCCACTGGATTTGGTAGTCAGAGTCTATTTGAGACCCACGCCATTAGGAGCATTTAATAGGAACTTGTCCCCCACTCCCACAACCTTAAGGAACCAATAAAAACAGAAAATGTTGGAAATACTCAGTAGGTCAGTCAGCATCCATAAAAAAGAAACCATTAACATTTCAGATCTGGGGCACATCACCAGAACTGTGAAAGTGAGAAACTTAAGCAAAGGTAAATACTTGCTTAGTATTATCGGAAACTGTATCTGATTTAATGATGTAATCATTGACCTTCTAGGTTTCTGAGACTTCTCATTGTATAAATTTGTTGTCAATTTTCCCACATTAGAACAGCAACTATATTGCAAAGTACCTTACTTGCCGTAAAGTATTTTGGGAGTCTCTGCTATTGAACAGCATTATTTCATCATTTTTTTTTCTTTCTCTTTGCAGGGTCTTGAGATTATTTCAAGGATGCTAATAAAAATACAAATACTTTTTTCATTACTGAACAATATTGTAAAGGCAGCAAAGCTCATTAATGTCCACCATTACATTACTGAGTTTTTCTTTTTACTGTGCAGTTGGCTTTTCTCTTTCTCAATTCTGACAAAGGTTCCCAAACTTTAAATGTTATCCGTTTCTCTTCCCACAAATTCTGCCTAAGGCGCTGAGTTTTTTTTTAACCTTGCATTTTCTCTTTTAATTCAGATTTGCTGCAGTTTTTTCCCTTTATTTTCATTTAGTTTAAATTCTGGATTTTTTTTTGCCTGGGTGTGGATTGAATCGCAGTGTTCTATACGCAGACATCAATGAAAATCTGTTAAATAAAAGACAATTTTTTATGTCGAATTTGGTTGGAACATTTGCACATGAATAATAGCCACTTGAGAGAAATGCCACAGGGCTTGTTATTTTGGGAACCATTCCTCAGCTTGACACAACTGTGGTGGAAAAGGAGAGCTTGAAATATTAATGATAAGAACATTACAGAAATCTTTGACGACAATTGAAAAGAAGAATGTAATTCGTTTTTCTTTTTTATTGTAAATTCTTCTTTTACAATATTGCTCAGTCTATAAGAAAGTAGTTACATTTTCATGTCACATATCCTTGACAGTTTCAAGACACTTTACACAGAGGAAAAGCTTGCATTTGTGTTGTACTTTTCTAAAGTGCCGACTCCCAAACTGCTTTACTGCGAGATACTTTGTGAGGCTGCTGCCATTGTAATGTAGAGAGTTCAGTAGCACAAATTTATGCAAAGTGAAGTCCCAGAAACTAGCAGAATAATCCTTAGATTAAATGGGAATTTAATGTTATACACGGCTTCATCCGGAAAGCTTCCTCGTGTTTCTCTCAAGAAGCCCCGCATAATCTTTGGATCCACCTGACAGGCTAAGTGGCCAAGACTAGTCCAATGAGCTACAGTTTGGACAGTGCATGCTTCTTCATTTCAGTTGGGATTTTGTGTTTAGACTTATTGGATTTAGCCATCTCAATTGGAGAAGAGAGTGCGAGAAACCCTGGCAAGGCTGCCACCTCACAGCATTTTAAACCATTCATTTTTTTTCAATCATAGTTATTTTTCTAATGTAGGGAAATGTCAATTTATGTACAGCAAGATCCCGCAAATATGACAAAGATGAATGCTAGGGCTGGCTAATGGTATTAAATAACAGATAAAAGTAGTCTTGGCACTGGTGAACATCCCATCTCCACTTAGAAGTATGTTGTGGGCCAATTTACATCTAGCCTTAATTGAGCCTCATTCTTAATGTCTCATTTAAAAGATGACAGCTCCATCAGTGGTCTTCATGTTTTCTTTACTCTGAGCTGACAAAATAATATTACTGAAGCTAAGCTAACAAGTTCCGGTTCTAGGTTTCTGAAACTAGCTTGAAGATAGTTACCATCATGTGTCTTTATCAGCCTAGTATTTCCAGTACCTAGCTGAATTCTCTCAAGCCCAAGCACCCAATTTAAAATGTGTGTTCTGGACAAGTTCTTTGTTAAGCTTTTATAAATGTTTATCTATATGGACAGCAACTTGGTTTATAAAGAACAGTATTGCTATATTATATACTGATATAATTCTTGTACTTCAATAGCTCATGAAGTAGAAAGCTCTCTGTCAGTGGTATTTTTGTTCTGTCTGAATCATCTCACAACAGAATTAAGGTTATAATGATCAGACGTCATAAAGAATGGAAAGAGGCCTTTCAGCTCATTTCTCCTGTACTGACCAACTACCACCATTACCTGACCATTACCCTAATCCTACATTGATCCTATTATACATTCTTATCAGCTCCTTAACTGAACCTACATTCACTCCCAAACATATTGTACTGATCACTTGCACAGCAGTGATAATTTACTGTGGCCAATCAACCCATCAATCCACATCTCTTTGTGATGTGGGAGGAAGCTGGAGCAAGCCCACATGGTCACAGGGAAAAGGTACAAATCTCATACGTGCAGTACTCAAGGTCCAAACTGAACCCAGGTCTCTGATGCTGGGAGGCAAAAACTCTACCAGTTGTAGCATTAATTAAGTGGTGTTTGATTACAGATTTTAGGTTTCTTTCAATATGTGCACTGCCATTTAACGCCACAGACTACACCCATCCAGGAACCAAATGTGTCTTCAACACCGGTACAAAACAAAGATATCGATGGATTGATGCCATATTGTGGCCTTACTGGCTCATTGCAAAGTGATTGTGGACAAAGAAAGGAAAGTGATTTTTGTCTGCACATGTTGAAATTAATTATTCTTATTAAATGCCTCAACATTTAAAAAAATCTTTTCTCACTGTAAATGTTCAAATGTACATTGACAGGAGTATCCAAAGAGTTTCAAAGAATTTTCTTCCATCTATTTTTGGCATATAAAGTAATAGAATTTAGTTGGAATTTTAATTTAGCACAGAAGCTAACCATTTATCCCAATAAACCTAAGTCTCTGGTCAGGCTCCACACAAGCTTCGCTTTTCAATGTGTACTGCTAAAGACCACACGTCCCCAATGACCTTTGCCTCAAGGAGATACCTATTTGATCTGCTGCAACCACACCCCCAAAGTTTCGTATTTCATATTTTTGTCATTCTCTTGAGTAAGGTGACAGATGAATTAGTTTATTGAACTTATTAGTGACTATCCTCAATAATTAGCCTCTATATAAATGTTGCACTGTTAGTAATACATGGATCACAATGCATATAATGAAGGCAGGCTGCCTCTGAATACAAGTATATGTATAAACCTATACCACATAAGAAATGGAATTCGATTGTAAACAAGGTGGGACAGAGGAAACCTGATTGGTTGAGGATTAATTGATCAGGAGGGACGGATGATGGGGGTATATTTACTGCCGGACTAGTTGTGCCGATCATCATCCCTGACGAAGATGGCAGAGTTAGTCATCAAAACATCGGTTAAAATCAATTCACGTACCCAGTTGGAAGCCTGAGAAGAGTTTTCTTGTATATCGATGTTATAACAGAAATTCTTGGTGCCTATATGAAGCACGTGTTGGAATAATAGTGTTGTTTTAGTTATTGGCCTGTTGAAGTGTCTGGAAGTTTTCTACTTTATATTGTGTTGCAAGCATTTATGTTACACTGATTTGCAGGTAGGTATTCACAAGTCTCCATTGATTTACGTTGTTGAACTGAACCCATGAAGGTTTATTGTGACCTGATCAGAATGGCAATGCTTTATTTAATTATGTAGATGCATACAGTGTTTCCTAAATGTTGTAATGTGATGCAAGTCTGACTAGTTTTAACAGAGTTGAAAGGAGATTCAAAACAAACTGGACTATTTGAATTTGCTCTTTTGTGTGAGGTAGCAGATATGGAGAATACCTCTTGCACTGGTCTGTGCTGCCCTTGAACAAAAGAGAAAAGACCAAAGTAAAGTAGTTGCTTAATTAGAACAAATGTCTCCAAGCCTCCATAATCGTGTGGTAATCGTGATTGATTTCCCAGGCATTGTGATGGATTTCCTCATTTAACTGCTTACCTGAGGAAGATGCCAGGAACAGAGAAAGTTCACTTCCAGTGTTACTGTTACATGTATTCTATTTTACAATGCTCTTTTTAAGCAACAAAATAAATTGTGATTGGTAAACCACAGTGATTATTATTAATGGCCGTGTCTTGTTGTCCTTTATAAGATGAATTGGAAATGTAATACAAATTTAAAGGCTCCTTTTTGCCTTTAATTCTGATTAAGCTCTTTTTGCCACCATATTGAAAGCAATGATTGGATAACCTTTGTCAATCTTGTAAAATCCAATAAAGTTTTACTGAATATTGAGTTCCCTATTCAGAACAAATTGATCAATATTTCAACTATGAATATCTAAATAGTAATTGGCATTATTTGCATATACAGCTGATTACAGGCAAAGTGTATGAAATTTTCCTTGTGGAAAATCTCTCTGCTGATCTGCAGACATCTGACCCTTCAGAGTATTTAAAATAATAAAGGGTGTAGAGAATACAGATACAGAAAGACTGTTCTTGTTGGCAGGTCAAGGCTTCCACAAAAACCTTTCTGTAAATTAATACACCAGCATAATAGTAGTTTGGTACTATGCCAATGTGGGCATCATGATGATGTTATAGAAAAGTCCAGAGTCCAGGCATTATTTATTATTTATTCAGAGTGATTTTGCATTTACAGATATAGCAGTGTCCACCACTTTATAATGGGTCCTTTAATATGTGGATGGAGTTCAACAAATACTCCTATTTACTTTAGACTTTCCCACCATTGAACAGCCTGAGTGAATTGTCTTCACTAAAACATGCTACAGTCCAGGGTGTCAGAGTAGAAGTGACAAGTTTGGTGTCTTTGAGACTGTTCTTTCTGTTACCCCACAGAAGTAATCAAATTGTTCAAAAGGAGAAAAACAAAGCTGATGGTGAAATCACAAGGAACTGCCTCTCACAGGTAGCTTTTATACTTTATTGTCGCCAAACAATTGGTACTGGAACGTACAATCATCACAGCGATATTTGATTCTGCGCTTTGCGCTCCCCGGATTACAAATCAATAGTAAATATTAAAACTTAAATTATAAATCATAAATAGAAAATAGAAAAATGGAAAGTAAGGTAGTGCAAAAAAAAACCCAAGAGGCAGGTCCAGATATTTGGAGGGTACGGCCCAGATCCGGGTCAGGATCCGTTCAGCAGTCTTATCACAGTTGGAAAGATGCTGTTCCCAAATCTGGCTGTACAAGTCTTCAAGCTCCTGAGTCTTCTCCCGGAGGGAAGAGGGATGAAAAGTGTGTTGGCTGGGTGGGTCGTGTCCTTGATTATCCTGGCAGCACTGCTCCGACAGCGTGCGGTGTAAAGTGAGTCCAAGGACAGAAGATTGGTTTGTGTGATGTGCTGCGCTGTGTTCACGATCTTCTGCAGCTTCTTCCGGTCTTGGACAGGACAACTTCCATACCAGGTTGTGATGCACCCTAGAAGAATGCTTTATACGGTGCATCTATAAAAATTAGTGAGGGTTTTAGGGGACAGGCCAAATTTCTTTAGTTTTCTCAGGAAGTAAAGGCAATGGTGGACCTTCTTGGCAGTGGACTCTGCTGAGCTAAATTGTAGAGGTGAATTGATTGTGAAGGAAGCTAAGTTGTGTTCTTGTTTTCAGGGCCAATAATCAGAGGGCAAGCAGCACAATGGGAGTACGAGGGGGAAGGTGGAGATCATAAGCCATAGGAGCAGAACTAAGCCTTTTGGCCAAGAGTCTGTTCTACCATTCGATCATGGCTGATTTATTAGCCCTTCAACCCCATTCTCCATAACCTTTGATGCCCCTACTAATCAAGAACCTAGCGAACTCTGCTTTAAATATACCCAATGACATGGTCTGCTCAGCCATCTGTGGCAGTGAATTCCATAGATTCACCACCCTCAGGCTAACTAAAGAAATTCCTCCTCATCTTTCTAAATTAATTGCCTTGAATTCTGAGAATGTGCATTCAGGTTTAAGACCCCCCCCCCCCAAAGAAATATCCTCTCCATGTCCATTGTATCTCGGCCTTTCAATATTCGGTAGGTTTCAATGAGGTCATCCCCACACCATTCTTCTAAAGTCCAGCAAGTACAGGCCCAGAGCCATCAAACGCTTCTCATACATTAACCTTTTCATTCCTGAACATTCCTATGGACCACCTCCAATGCCAGCACGTAATGCATAAATGAAAATTGACAAGAAACTTTATTCATTAACTCTAGAAATGCTGCATTGTGCGACCCCTGCGTCAGTTTACAAGGTGCTGCAGTGGCCCTTGGCTGCTTCAAAAACCAGCTGGGCTGTTTTTCTCTGGCTGTGCTGGAAAGCAGTGCATCTGTTGACTTTATCATTGCTTTAGGGACAGTGATTGCCATCTGCTCTAGCCAGCAGGAGGCTGAGCAGGTGAAAACAGCGCAGTTTCTGAGCTTTGTATGTACTTTCCCACCAAGTGCAGAGAGTTCACTTTGTTCCTTGACTGGTGGACAGTATTACAGGTCTACTCTGACAGAGGGCCCTTGACCTAAAATGTTAACCCTTATTTCACTTACTGGAAATGCTGACTAACCTCGTGTTATCTGTATTTTCAGTAATCAGTTTCCTGAAATATATTGATTTTTCTCCTAGGTGCAACTTACTCTTCTGTTTGTGTTAAAAGCTTTTGTATATACCTGGTTTAACATTGTGCACTATCCACACCTGAGTAAAGGAACACACATTACCTGCCCTCTTTTTCCTGTGAGTCATGCTGTCAAACCTGAATTTCAGCCTTGACTATATTTCCACCAGTCTGGGTGTAGCATTGTTAACCTGTGAGTTCATTCTTTATTCTTTTTTAACCTGCACCCGCCTCATTTGTATTTTTAATGACAGTTTCTCCAGCACCTCCTCCTTTTGCAGTGTTTTCAGATGTTTGCATTTGGCATTTTCCCCCGGAGTTCTGTCAGTTGTCTCTGGCCTCCTCGTTCACCTCCCTTTCTTTAGACCTCTAATCTTGTCTTTCCCAAATTTTTTTCAAGTTCCCTGCATGAGTTGGTAGAAAATATTTTAATGAACACCACACTTTTTAATGTCAGGTATGAGGATAAATGAACAATCTCTGAAGTCAACACACAAAGTTTGATGTCAACTTTTGAAGTCGCTTGGAGCTAATTAATCCTTATGATGCTGCCACTGTTGAGGTCTATACTGCCGTTAGTAACCTTGTGCTTTTCAGAAAGCTCACCTGCAGTAGTTTCAGATCAATGTCCAAGTACAGTAGCTGCCAAGGCTTACCCATTGAAAATGAGTAATTTTTGGTCTGAAAGCAATAGTTGTTGGGTAAGGAAAGTGTAAAAACCTCCTGATCATCGTTACAGCATTACCAGCATTAGAAACAGTAGCTGTAAAAGGTTCTAGAAGTAATGAAAAGGGAGAATGGTGAAAGGGAAAAGCACCACAGTTTAAAATAATGTTTTAGTTTTACAGAATGGTCTAACCATACAATTACTGCATTGAAACTTTGTGATCAAAATTTTCGTATCCAGACCTGCTTGACCAGGTCACACAAAATTCCAAAGAAGGATGATCTTTAATGACTACACAGTAGCACCTGGCCAGGAGGTAAAAGCATCATTTCGGATACAAACAGGGCGATCAGATAAAACTGTACGTCCTCACTGTGGAATCTGTGGGTTTTATCCAGGTGCTCCGCTTTCCTCCCACAGTCCAAAGACATACCAGTTGGTAGGTTAATTGCACACTGTAAGTTATTCTGTGATTAGGTCAGGGTTAAATTGTGGATTGTTGGGGGCTGTGGCTCGAAGGGCCTATTCTGCACTGTATTTCTAATCAATAAATAAAATAAATTTAAAACCAAGAAGCTTGTGGGGTTTGGGAAATGCATTAATAACGTTCAGAGTGCTCAATGCCACAGATTTTTATGTTAAACCTAATTGTAGCATATGGAATTTTCACTCCTCATTCACCTAGGCTAGGAGGTACACCCTGTAGTAAAACTTAATTACTGATTTTTTGCACTCAAACTTGAGGTTGAAAATGTGTATTTAGAAGTTCTCAATGTGGACGTTGAACACCAATGGTTACAGGTCAGAAGCTGATGGCAAAGGTGAAAGCAATTTGAGTTGATAAAACTTTTTAGTGTTGTTCACAAAGTCAATTCTCCTTATCCTACGGACAGTGAGATGCAGTCCTAGTTGACAATGGATCTCTTTGGTACTTCTCCATTCAATTTCTATTGTAGACCACACAGCAACCACTCACATTTGGTGCACAGCTTATCAGTTGCAGGGTGTACAATGTAAAGTGAGGTTTGCATGTAAATACACAGCAAATGTGGTTAATGATTGAAGTGGATTTGGCAAATCTATCTTCGGTCAATTAGCCATTGATCAGTTCTGCAACTCTTTTTGGACTGTGGAATATTTATGCACACTGTTCATTAGAAAGGGCTTCACTGAGAAATGCTTGGTAGCAGTATGTTGCAATCAAAAATCAGCTATACATGCCTATCTGATTCAAACTTCAGCAGATAACTGCATGTGCAAAATCGTCACTGCCTTCCCGCCTGTCTAACCACTTCCGTCCCTTCAGCCTCCAACATTTGAGCTGTCATTTCTGGTGTCTTGTGCACCTGATCCTTATTGGCTACCATGTTCTTGGTTCATTGGGCCTCAAACTTGGGAATTTCCTCTCATCTCCTATGCCCTTCCTTGCCTTTTAAATATTAAATGGTTCCTCCATGACTAACCCTAATTTTGCATGGCTTAATGTGAAAGTTTGCTTGCTAATGCTCCTTTGAGTTGTATTGGTAAATTCTACTTTACTAAAAGCACTGTATATGTGCAATTATACAGTGGATGTTGCTGCTTTTGTCAATTGCACATTTAGACCGAGACATAACATAAAAATATTTTACTCTTCATGTATATGAAGGGTGTAAGAAATAAAGTTAATTCAATTTAATTATTTTAGCTTTTTCCAACTGGTACATTCCTCCTTGAACTTCTCAGATCTCTTCATTATCTCCATGCTCACATCCAAAATGTGAGTGGCTGCACCTTAAGTATAATTACGTAGAATTAGATTGAATCTGCAGCAAAGGTTCATACAGGTTATATAGGTCCATGCTATTATGTAAGGTCCATATAAGATTTCATCCAAATTTTCTCTAATCCATCAGCAGCACCTTCTATTCCTTTTTCTCCACTTGCATACTCAGTTTTTAAAGGCATCTGAGCTATTTACCACACCAATTACTTGTGTTTGTGTGCTCCACATTTTACTCATCCTCTAAAGAAACACATTTCCCCTGAAAATTTGTCATTATTCATTGTCCATGATTACATTTAGACCCAATGACCGGTTCATTGATTGCAATATAGTACCAGGACAGGCAGCATCCTAAGCTGACAGAACTCTGATATTCACGGCAGCTTAATGGATGGGAATGTTCATCAATATTTTTTTGATTCCCCTCTCCTTCGTAACTGGGAGTCAAGAGGTAAATACAGAACTCTTACAAGCTAAGAACATTAAACTCAACAAAGACTAGGAACTAAGCAGGGGTTTTGTTCTTTCTCTTTGTTGATTTATCTGCCTGATAAATGACTTGTTGCCTGAGGTGAAATGATTCGTACTTCAGCAGCCTTCTATTGCCAATTATATCCCATCAACTTTCTGCCGAGAGTTTGGATTAAAATAACACGACTCTAGCATGTATTTTTAAAACAATCTTTTATGAAAGCCCTGGCTACTCAATGGGCCAAATGGCTCAATTCTGCTATTATGTCTTATAGTCTTCTGGTTATTGTGCAGTAGGCATTTTCAGTGCTGTTAATTTATTGGTTATGAACTCAAATTGCCACTCATTTTTCACTATTTGACTTTGAGAACCATACAGTCAGATGAATACTTTCAACCTCTAATCTGTGGTAAATCTGTGGAATTTGTTGCCATGAGTGAGTGCAGAGGTGAAGTCATTGGGTGTATTTAAGGCAGAGCTAGATAGGTTCTTGATTAGCCAGGGCATCGAAGGGTGTGGGGAGAAGGCAGGAAAGTGGGGATGACTGGAAGAATTGGATCAGCCCATGACTGAATGGCAGAGCAGACTCGATGGGCTGATGGACCCTCGCTATTTTTAATCTTACCATCATTTCTTGTGGACCAAGGATATAGCAGTCAGAAGTGATACCATCAGAACAATTTGATTCAATAATTGAAAGCAAAGATTAAATATAATTGAAGAAACAATATACTTCACAGTATTAATGTTGTGATGGCAGTCACAACTCCAACCATTGAGCAAGAGTCTGTAAGTGTAGAAGGCCTTTTAGAATTTTGGTGTGCTTGAAATGGTTTCCCAGTCAGTGGCATGCTTTCAGTGAGTCATTAATCTAATGTGTGCAACAAGTGATGGCCTGGAAACCTTGAAGGGCAGTATAGTGGTGCAGCTACTTTAAAGATCTAGTCGCCCAGGTTTAATTCTGACCTGCAATGCCATCTGCACGGAGTTTTTGCATATTTTCCTTGAGTCCTTTTCAGGTTTTATCTGGGTGTTCAGGTTTCCTGAAAAGTCCCAAGGGTAAAGATGTTGGAAGGTTAGTTGGCGACAGCAAGTTACCCCTAATTAGTAGGTGAGCGGTAGAACCTTGGGTCTTAAGGTTTACCTACTTTTCCTTTTTCTTCTTCACTAAATTCACCTTCCTTAACAGTTCTACCTTACCATCTTGTCCTTCCTTCTAAATGGAGCATCCTCTGTACAGTTGGTCTTCAAACATGCTCCACATTTAGGATATGAATGCCCAAAAACAGCTGTTTCCAATTAACTCAGTAGTTAATTAGATTATTAGATTATGAGGACACGCAGTCCTCTTTTATTGTCATTTAGTAATGCATACATTAAGAAATGATACAATGTTCCTCCAGAATAATATCACAGAAACACAAGACAAACCAAGACTAGAAAAGCTGACAAAAATCACATAATTATAACATATAGTTACAACAGTGCAAAGCAATACCGTAATTTGATAAAGAACAGACCTGGCCACAGTAAAAAAAAACTCAAAGTCTCTCGAAAGTCCCATCATCTCACGCAGATGGTAGAAGGAAGAGAAACTCTCTTCCTGCCGTGAACCTCCAGCGCTGCAAACTTGCCGATGCAGCACCCAACCACAGCCGACTCTTGAGTCCGTCTGAAAACTTCGAGCCTCCGACTAGCCCTCCGACACTGAGCATCGAGCACCATCTCTGCCGAGCGCTTCAACCCCTGCCCCAGTAACAGGCAATAGGCAAAGCCAAGGATTTGGGGCCTTCCCCTCCAGAGATTCTCAATCGCACAGTAGCAACGGCAGCGAAGCAGGCATTTCAGAAGTTTCTCCAGCTGTTCCTCCATGATTCTCATGTCTGTCTCCATCAAATCAGGACTGTGCACGGTACCTACTTAACAAATACCAATATCATTTTGGAAAAGCCGCGTGCGCTGCGTCACGCCGTCATCTTTTCCTCCCCACTGAGACATAAGCTTTTTTTCCCTCTGCAATTACACTCTGACCTTTTGAACATTTTAAGCATTTTCTGTTTTGAATATTTCAGGCAAAAATTATTGTCACAGAGTAGTACAGCACAGAAACAGGCCCTTCAGCCCATCTAGTCCATGCAGAACCATTTAAACTGCCCACTCCCATTGACTTGTCATAAAGATTCCTTTAAGTTATAGAATGGAAACAAAATATTTTTAAAGGTATGTTTTAGATGCTTGTAAATAATTTTTATTACATGTATAAAATTGCAGGACCCTGTTGAGTTATAGATGATGTTTATTGCTGGTAAATGAATTCCTTCTTTGAATTCTAAAATTATGTTCAAAAAACAAGAGAGAGTTGATTCAAGTGTTTTGAGATCACCAAAACCAAAACATAAGTAGCTTTAAAGTAAACACACATTTTTTTTTTGTCTCTGTTTTTGGAACAGGGTGAAAACAAAAATAATGCTTTCACTCTGACAAGCTTTTAGACATTTCTGTCAGAGTGTAATGCTAACTACTAGTCAGGTAGCAAGGGAAGCTTGCTGACATTAGGTAACTGTTTTCATGCTAAGGTGGCAGAAGTTTTACTCTTTTAGTCACAAGGTTGTGTAAAAGAAGTCATGGCTTTGGTTTCTGTTGATGGTGGCAGGGAAACTGGTTAGGTACCTTTCTCATTGAAAAGGAAAATAAAAATAAAGTGTCATGATGTCATTTCTAACCTGCTGACCTCTCACAAAAGGGACACTTTACTCATTTTCTATCTTTCACTGTCTTAAATATTAAAATGTGCTCATCTTAAGTGGAACTATGGTCAAAAAATTGTTTGTAAGCTGGTATTTTTCAGAATAGTTGCTGCTGCACTTCTTGATTGAGGGTCAACAGACCCTCACTCTTCACCCGTGCCTTCTCTCCCCGCCAGGCCCCTCTCTCCCCGCCAGGCCCCTCTCTCCCCCACAGGCCGCTCTGTCCTCACCAGCTTCCTCTCGCCCAACCAGCCCTCTCTCTCTCCCAGCCAGGCTTCTCTCTCTCCCCACATCAGGCCCCTATCTCTCCATGCAAGTCTCCCCGCTCCACGCCAGGCCCTTTCTCCCTGCCAGGCACCCTGTCTCCATACTAGAACCCCTCTTTCCATGTCAGCACCCTCTCTCCTCTCTCTCCCCACCAGGCCCCTCTCCTCTTTCCCCCACCCACCTCCTGCCAGTCCCTATCTCTCTCCATCAGGCCAAAGTGACAGGGCAGGGTTTGGTAACATTAAGTCTCCAGTAATGAGATCGACAAACACAAGAGGGATGATTTTCCCACTGCCCACATAATGACCTCTGAATCATAACTTGGAGGAGAAAGTTTTTGCCTGGCCTGCTTAGAGAGTGATTGAACTGGGGCACTATGTTGCCATATATCTACTTGCAGGATGGGGAGGGGATTGGGGATTGAATTGGGGATCTGTGGTGGCATATGTATAGGGCTGTACGTGGGGTTAAAGAGGACATACTATCCCTGCCTTGTATCGTCTTCAGTGGACTATTTTGAAACTGAATGCATGGGCGAGTCCCCAGTCGGTGTTAAATTCACAGGAAATGTATCACCCTATTCTCATTGCTCTAATTTGATAGATTCAATAACTATCTTACAGGCCTAGTTATTAGGCTCAGTTTAGATCATTTGAAGATTAGGTCAAGAATTTGTAAAGCCTAGAATTCTACATCCTTTTTTTTAACCACCTTCACAATTTGCCTCACCACCATCAAGGAACTACTCCCAGATCTCTTTTGTTCAACTACTTATTTTGCTTTTAACTTTTGATAGAAAGATTGAGAATACTTCACACTTCTCAGCATGAAATTTCATCTGTTTTTTTTCTCTGTCCATTCCACCAACCTGTTTGTCTGTATCTCCTTGAAGTCCATTACCATCCTCCATACATTTTGCTCTGTCTGCACATCTTGTATGCCAGTTTTAAAACCAAATCTTGTATGAAGAAAATACAAATCACTAATATGTTTTATAAAAATCACCAATCCTTGTAAGATCAACCGCTGGGGCATTCCACTCTACTTTTCCCTCCAGTAGGAAAAACAACACTTTGTTTCTGATACTGAGACAACGGGATATCCAGTTTTGGATTTGGTACAAACGACAATGGATGAGACTTAGCAAGGTGATTTAACTCTCCTGACTTGTCAGCAAGTTTGAATAACTCCAAGTAGGAACACAAGATGTGAAAGAGATGCCTTACTGAGGCTGGTTTTGAGAACAATGTACTCACAACTTAGTTCTTGCAGGAGCATTTTATATTCACCATGATGTGTTTTTAGAATAGACAGTGGGAATAATTGGGAAGCAAGATGATCAATAATAGACTTGAGAGCAATCCATTCAACTTGCAATTCCTTTTAAATGTTCTAAATGATATAAACCTATCCAAAATAGGCCCAATTGATTCCAGTCAAATTGAGCCATTTTGAATAATTTATTGGAACAAAGGACTGCTTTGTCAAAGTTACTATGAATGATTTTGATAATAAACTCTTTCAGGACTAATTATTGGCCCAGCACAATAAAAGTTTAACATTACTGGGTGTTGTAAATATGCATTTTTTTCTGATGTTATTTTGAAATACAGTAGGTTGTTAGTCCTGAATTAACTGGAAATATTATCTTATTTGAATGTGCTTAAAGGGAAGTAAGGATGAAGAAGGCTGTGTGGAGAGCATGCCTTGATGAGGAACTTAGTTTATCTCTCAGAATGATGGAGGAACTCAATGGGTCAGGCAGCACCTAGGGAGGGAAATGAACAGTCAGCATTTCAGTTCAAGACCCTTCATTAGGGTTGGAAACACAAATATAAATAAAGATGGCTTGTGTTGAGACCCTTCATCACTCACAAATTTCTACAGATGTACCACAGAGAGCATTCTAACTGACTGCATCACCATCCGGTTTGGTTGTGGGGGTGGAGGGGGAGGATCAAAATAAGCTACAGAAACTTGTAAACTTAGTCAGCTCCATCAAGGGTGCTAGTCTCCATAGTATCTAGGGCTTCCTCAACGAGCATTGCCTCAAAAAGGTGGTGTCCATCACTGAGGACCCCGATCATCCAGGATATGCCCTGTTCTCATTGCTACCGACAGGAGGTAGGTACAGGAGCCTGAAGGCACACACTCAACGATTCAGGAACAGATTCCTTCCCTCTGCCATCTGACTTCCGAATGGACATTAAACCCATGAGCACTACTCACTGCTTTTTAAAAAATTTTAATATTGTACTACTTATTTAACTATTTGATATATATATAACATTTTTCTCACCCCTTATGGGTGTGGCGTATGTGTATTTTTCCCTCAATCTCAGGGGCTCTACCAGAGGACTGGGAGGTTGAGGGTTTGGCACAGCGTACTCGTGCGTTTTTCTGGACCGAGATCTCAAATATTGTTCCTGGAATTTGTTGGAGCCACTCTCCCAGTCCAAGTATCTCAGCCCCAAGTGCTCCTATCACCACCAGGATTACTCTGGCTTTAGCCTTCCACATCCTTTCTATCTGCTTTTTCAAGCCCTGATATTTCTCAAGCTTCTCATATTCTTTCTTCCTGATGTGACTGTCATTCGAGATTGCCACATCTATTACTACTGCTCTCTCTTGTTCCTTGAACAATGTCACTATGTATGGTAGTTTGGCCAGGACCTGCTTTTCAGTTGGTATTTGGAAGTTCCAAAGGGTCTCAGCTCTGTCATTTTCCACTACCTTCTCAGGTGTTTCCCATCTGGACTTGGGAGAGTCCAATCCATACTCAGCGCTGATATTTCTGTACACAATTCCTGCAACGTGGTTGTGCTGTTCAGTATATGCTGTCCCTGCCTGCATCTTGCACCCTGCTACTATGTACTGGATGGTTTCAGCAGATTCCTAGCACAGTCTGCATCCTGGGTCTTGTCCGGTGTGATAGACCCATATGTGAGACATAAGAAAATATATATATACTTCAATTCATAACTTTTTTCTCTATTATTATATATTGCATTGTACTGCTGCCACAGAGACAAGTTTCACAACATATGCTGGTGATATTAAATCTGATTTTGATTCTGATTCTGATCAGGACTGGAAAGAAAGAGGGATGAAGCCAGAACAAATAGGTGGGTGTGGGCGTGGTGTTGAGGAATGCAGGAGGAACATAGGTTGGCAGGTAGTAGGCGAGTACAAGTGAGAAGGGAAAGGTAGGTGGGTGTGGAGGGGGTGGAAAGGGAATGGAAAAAGCTGGGGGTAGGGATGGAGCTAGAGCAGGCAGGTAGGCGATAGGTGGATCCAGGTGAGAAAGTGTGAGGGAGGTGAGGGTGGAAGGGTGGGTTAGTAAATTTGCTGATGACACAAAGGTTGGGAGTGTTGCGGATAGTGTGGAGGGCTGTCAGAGGTTACTACGGAACATTGATAGGATGCAAGACTGGGCTAAGAAGTGGCAGATGGAGTTCAACACAGATAAGTGTGAGGTGGTTCATTTTGGTAGGTCAAATATGATGGCAGAATATGGCATTAATGGTAAGACTCTTGGCAGTGTGGAGGATCAGAGGGATCTTGGGGTCCGAGTCCATAGGACACTCAAAGCTGCTACGCAGGTTGACTCTGGTTAAGAAGGCATACAGTGCATTGGCCTTCATCAACCGTGGGATTGATGTTAAGAGCCGAGAGGTAATGTTGCAGCTGTATAGGACACTGATCAGACCCCACTTGGAGGACTGTGCTCACCTTACTACAGGAAGGACGTGGAAACCATAGAAAGGGTGCAGAGGAGATTTACAAGGATGTTGCCTGGATTGGAGAGCATGCCTTATAGGTTGAATGAACTTGGCCTTTTCTCCTTGGAGCAATGGAGGATGAGAGGTAACCTGACAGAGGTGTACAAGGTAATGAGAGGCATTGATTGTGTGGATAGTCAGAGGCTTTTTCCCAGGGCTGAAATGGCTTGCACAAGAGAGCATAGTTTTAAGGTGCTTGGAAGGAGGTATAGAGGAGATGTCAGGGTTAAGTTTTTTACACAGAGAGTGGTGAATGCGTGGAATGGGCTGCCTGTGGCGGTGGTGGAGGTGGAAATGATAGGGTCTTCTAAGAGACTCCTGGATAGGTAAATGGAGCTTAGAAAAATAGAGGGCTATGGGTAAACCTAGGTAGTTCTAAGGTTAGGACATGTTCAACACAGCTTTGTGGGCTGAAGGGCCTGTAGTGTGCTGTGAGTTTTCTATATTTCTCTGTTTCTATGAATGTTTAAGAAACTGGCAGGTGATAGGCTAAAGTGATAGAAAGGCTGAAGAAGATGGAATCTGAAAAGAGAGGACATTGGACCATAGAATAAAGGAAGGAGGTGAGGAGGGGAACTGGAGGAAGGAATGTCTGGTTAATGGTCAGATAGAGAGGTAAGGGACGGTTATGGGGGCCAGAGGGATTAGGAAAATAAAGAAGAAAAGACAGTGGTTAGCAGAATTAGCTTGGTGAGGGTCAGGAGTCCAGCCAAGGACTTTAAAATGTTATTCGTGCTTCTTCATTATTTCAGTGATGAGGGGGACACAAAGACAGTCGTTTTGTAAACTGTAAAGTCATTGTTGTCTGTATGTATTGCATCAAAGTATAAACGCTGTATCTAATTAGAGTTCAATGTAGCTGTGTGCCCATCAAAAACTTCAAAATAGGCCACAGTATAATCTAGACATTTAGAACTCACTGATTGACTGCATTTCCCACGATGAATCATAATTAAGATCAGATACTATTTTGCAACGCAGTAGTAATTGCAGAACATCTCAGTGTTCGTATTTCTTTGAGCTGACTCTCTGGTACATTTGTCAAATGCTCTGGTTTATTGCTGCCAGATTCATTCCTTTCTCATTGCAAAGTATTGACTGCATGATGGCTCATGACTTCACACCCACTGGTTGATCCATCAGAGGCCTTGTTTGTCGAGTAAACCTTTGTGCTCAAGCCCTGGGTGCCTCAGCAGCCTGGGGTTTGAGCCTGACCTTGGGTGCTGTCTGTGTGGTGTTTGCATCATTTTCCTGTGACCCCACAGATCTCCTCCATGTGCTCCCACAGCCCAAAATGACGATGTGAGTTAGAATCTAGGGAGAATAAAACAGTTCAGGGTAGAGTTGGTGTTAAATGGGTGGTACATGGTCAGCATGGCCTGGTGGGTTGATGGGTCAGTTTTGATGCAGCACGTGTCTCTCTCTGACTCACTGAATATTGATGAACCAGTCAATCACAGGAGGGCATTACTGTTGATCAAATTCTGTCCCTTTCCCTGCACTTTGCTTTAGAACAAAAGCTCAGCTTAGCAGCTGCACTTGAATGGGGGGGCTTTCGGCCATATTTTAGCAGAATGTGTTGTTGGGCTGTGGTTAGGGAATTTACTCTATCATCTTAGTTTTACCTTACAGCTCTGTCCAGGTAATGGAACCTAAACATAGGCAGCCCTTCTTGTGACCTCGGACCATCCCAGAGCTTTCTCTCGTCATTGTATTCACTCTTGTGATGAAGGAAGTATTGCCACCAGTCAGAGCAGAGCAAGGTCCCTCAAGCAGCAATGTGATTATAATTGATGATCTATTGAAAACATTGCCACTGCTACAAGAAGAGCTCAGTTGCCCTTCTTCAGAACTATGGCCTGGGATACTTTAAGTCCTTTGAAGGGTGCAGAGTCTCTGATTAACTTATCATCTGAAAATTGGTCTCACCAGACATTGCAACAATCAAGCATCTTGCCACAACACATCTGCTGGGATTGTGGGCTCAAGCCACTGAAATGGGCTTTCTGACTCAGAGATGAGACATAAGAAAAATTGATAGAGGCAGCATATTTTAAATCCTAGTTAATCCATATTTGAGGTACAATATTGCTTTACTTTGAGGGTTAGAATTTTAAAGCTGATGTCACTGTAAATAAAACTCCATAAAATAACTGTATCACATAATAGACTGTTCTAAAGCTCACATAATATCTGAAGAAGAATCCAAGTATGGGTCTGCTGAAGTTCAAGTTCAGCTTGTACCATTTCATACACTTGATCTGAAATGGTGGGCTTGATTACAATTTCCTGGCTATTAAAGCATTCGGTGCTGCATGCGTCTGATTACAAGAACCAGCAAGAAGAGACAAAAACCTTAACAACATCAGTGTGTGGATTAATGTCGAAAAATGTGACAGCAACAGAGAAATCTGTCTGGATAATGTTGGAATTAATTAGAACTGTATAATAGTACTTGCATTGTCATTACAACACAGAAATGCACTTGGTATGGCAACAGCACCAGTGAGAGTCTGCTATGTTTCAGGAGCAGGAAAACACAGCAGACTATTACTGGCATCATTTATACAAGTCATTTCCTGTGGGTTTTCTGTGATGATAATGATGATGATGATCCATCTTCAGAAGGTAAAAGAAGTAAACAGCCAGTTTTATAATCACTCTTCCTGCCAGGCAAGAACAGTTGTGGGATTTGTGCAAAGGTACAGTATAATTGTCCTCAGAGACTTAACACTTGGATCACCAATCAAAGCTGCCAAAGTTGTTTTGTATTGCTGTTGTTCATACCTTTTGCATGTTAGATGTGGAATTCTTTTTATTTTGATAAGAATCAGAACTATCCAATTAAAAACCTGTTTCGATACCTTTTGCAAACTAAACTGTAGTTTGCATTTAAGATTAAGCAGAAAGTGTACAGTAACAGTACAGTAAGAGAAAACAGTAACTCCAACATTCAGCAATCGTATTTAAGGACTTTCCTCAACAGGGAGTTTACCAACCTTGGGACCATTAGGTTAAACCACCATCCAGTGCATGGTTGAAAAACTTAAAATACTCATTTTATTTTCTTCAGGTTTCTTGTTATTGCTTCCAAATTTTTGCAGTTCATGTACACACACATAATCTGATCTTAAAGCATTTCCCATATTCAAAGCACAGCAAATTACAGGTATTTCACAATTCACAATATTTTCTTGTCTGTTTCGGCTACAAATATCAACTTTCTTCCATATGGCTGTATATTGCACACATCAAAAATAGTGAATCAGATTTTTTGTGTTCTTTAAGAGAACTTTTTGTATCTTCGAACCCTTTAGTACCGAGCTTAAGTAGCGCAGGATTGAGAGGTAAAACAACCTTCTCAAAAATCCATTAGAAATTGATTTTCTTTTTTGTGACAGTGGGGTTAGAAAGAATTTTTCTTCCAACATTTTTGTCTTTATCAACTGTTTACTAAGACCTATAAAGATTTCAAGAAGGCGTTTGACAGAATCTGGCATGATGCCTTATGGGCCATCATGAAGAAATTCAACATAGGGCAGAAGCTGATTCATACAATCCAGCAGCTTTACGTCATGGCAACCAGTGCAGTACTCACTCAGGGCACCATCAGGGAGTGGTTCCATACCTCTGTAGGAGTCCATCAGGGCTGCCTCCTCTCCCCCACTCTCTTCAATGTCTTCCTGGAACAAATCATGAGTGTTGCCCTTGAAGATCATGTGGGCACAGTCAGCATCGGAGGGAGGAACATCACAAACCTAAGACTTGCTGACGACATTGCTGGACTTGCAGGAAAAGAGGACAAACTGGCCAACCTGGTCAGCCATCTTGACAGAGCCTCCACAAAGCTTGGAATGGAAATAAGTGCCGAGAAAATCAAGTTCATGGCAAATTCCAACGGTGCCATCACAACTGATATCTCAGTCCATGGTCAGAAATTTGAGACAGTGCAGCAGTTCAAATACCTGGGGGCAATCATCAGTGATGAAAGTTCAGGACCAGAAGTGCTGGCACGAACCGCACAGACAATGACTGCACTATCCAAACTCAAGACAATATGGAGGGACAGCAACATCACCATGAAGTACAAGATCAGACTCCTGCCTTCATTGGTATTCTTCATCTTCCTGTATGCATGTGAGACATAGACCCTCACAGTAGAGCTACAGAGGAAGATACAGGCTCTGGAAATGAGATGTTATCACAACATCTTGGGCATCTCATACTTGGACCATATCACAAACGAGCAGTTCCGCAAGACCATCTAACACCACATTGGCCCCTACGAAGACCTTCTCACAATGGTGAAGAAAAGAAAGCTGAGATCGTACGGCCACGTAACAAGATCCAGTGGCCATGCAAAGACTGTTCTACAAGGAACTGTGAAGGGCAAAAGACGGAGAGGTAGACAGAGGAAAAGATGGACGGACAACATTAACGCATGGACAAGGAGAACATTTGCAGTGACCCAGGCTCTGGCACACAACCGTGACAGATGGAGCAGACTGGTGCAAAGCTTGTCATGACAGCACCCCGACGACTCCACCAGGAGTTAAGGGTGCAAGGAAAGAAGGAAGGAGGATAATGATTCCAAGGGGAACTGAAGACCTCATTCGTAACTGCTTATCTGGATAGTTAGAAAGTAAATTTGTACAGTGACTAGATGTAACCAGTTTTATTACCTAAAATCATTTCAGATTAAATATGAAGTTTTGGCTGGATACATTAATTGGACCAGTTATTTGAGTGTTCAGCAACAAAAGAGTTCTGCACTGTGCCTCTTTTTACATGTTGTCTATGTTGTTAAACAATTTAGTTTGGCACAACTTCCTTGACTAAAACTACAAATTACTATTGTAAGAATTTTACCATAAATTAGACCATTAATGGTGTTTAAACCCACCTCTTGAGAGAGATCTCTATTTCTCCCCAGCAGTTATAGGCATTAAATGTTGTTCAATCTAATAACAAACTTTTCATCTGTTAAGGATCAAGAAATAAAATTTAAAAACTTTTAAATAAGCTTCAAATCTTTAGGCAGTTTTCTTTGTCAGTTCGAGTAGGACTGTAAATGTTTTATTTGCTTCCAGATTCAAAAGATGTACTGTCAGCCCTCTTATAATGAATGCCTGGCTTTAATCCCTACCCTGCTTGTTTATTTGTCTTAAACTGAAATGCCCCCTAGTGTACTTCATGTAAATTGATAAGTCTTATCCATAATATAGTAATTGCACAGTCTAAGATTTTTGGGAAATGTTAGCAAAATCTCTCCTGTTTTATTAACTAAATGATTAAAGTATGATTAATAGAAAAGCCTTATGTTCAAGCTCAGCAAAAAGGTGTATTGGTGTTTACATGATGTAGATTCTAAAAAAGAAAATACAATAGATTGACCTGTTCAATTACATCATGTTTAGTCATAGTCATAGTCATACTTTATTAATCCTGGGGGAAATTGGTTTTCGTTACAGTTGCTCCATAAATAATAAATAGTAATAGAACCATAAATAGTTAAATAGTAATATGTAAATTATGCCAGGAAATAAGTCCAGGACCAGCCTATTAGCTCAGGGTGTCTGACCCTCCAAGGGAGGAGTTGTAAAGTTTGATGGCCACAGGCAGGAATGACTTCCTATGACGCTCTGTGCTGCATCTTGGAGGAATGAGTCTCTGGCTGAATGTACTCCTGTGCCCAACCAGTACATTATGTAGTGGATGGGAAACGTTGACCAAGATGGCATGCAACTTAGACAGCATCCTCTTTTCAGACACCACCGTCAGAGAGTCCAGTTCCATTCCCACCACATCACTGGCCTTACGAATGAGTTTGTTGATTCTGTTGGTGTCTGCTACCCTCAGCCTGTTGCCCCAGCACACAACAGCAAACATGATAGCACCGGCCACCTCAGACTCGTAGAACATCCTCAGCATCATCTGGCAGATGTTAAAGGACCTCACTCTCCTCAGGAAGTAGAGACGGCTCTGACCCTTCTTGTAGACAACCTCAGTGTTCTTTGACCAGTCCAGTTTATTGTCAGTTCGTATCTCCAGGTATTTGTAATCCTCCACCATGTCCACACTGACCCCCTGGATGGAAACAGGGGTCACTGATACCTTAGCTCTCCTCAGGTCTACCACCAGCTCTTTGTAATATTTACTTTGTAACATGGTGCTCTTTGTAATATTTACTCTATTCTTCCTCACTTTTTGCACATTTTACGGAAGGAAATTGTGGGTGACTGCATTCTGTATGTTACAGAATCAGAATATCATCGACTCCTTATCTTCCTTGAGAAAATATTATCCCTCTGCCTGGCACCCCTTCCTCATGAGATGGTAAGGCTGGCATTTCTCAACCACTGGCACAAGTTCACGTTTTGTCTCTCCCTGTCACACTCTGCAGTACTTCTGAAGCAACACAGAACTAATCTAAATGATCCTTTTTTTACAGAAATAAATTGGTAGTTCGGCATTTTTCTTTAACAAATTACTGTTTAATTTCGTGTGAAAATTGCAGAGTTGTTTCATGTCATAGAAAACACCTGTTTAAGGAGATGGTGCAGGAGAGAAGGATTCAGATTTTTGGATTATTGTGCTCGCTTCCAGGGAAGGTGGGAACTGTAGCAAGAACGGTTTGCATCTGAACTGGAGAGGGAGTAATATCCCAGCGTGAAGGTTTGCCAGGGTTGTGGGGGGTGGGGGGGAGTTAAATAAGCTGTGGGGGATAGGAACCAGAGTGCTAGAACAGACAGTGGAGTGATTGTGATGAAAGATGTTGTTAAGACGATAAACAAAGTCAGGAATCAAAAGGTTGAGCATGTAGCAACTATGTTCTGAGCTGCATATATTTCAATGAAAGGATTAATGTAAGAAAGATGAATGAGCTTAGGGCATAGATCAGCATGTGAAATTATAACATTATAGTCATTAGTTGCAGAAGGGGCAAGACTGGCAACTCAGTGTTCCAGGGCTGTGTTGTTTTAGATGTGATACAGCAGGAGGGAATAAAGGTGGAGGGGTGTCATTACTTGTCAGGGAAAATGTCATAATGTCATGTCCTCTGGTAGGTCAGACTGGATAGCTTGTCCAGTGAGGATTTATGGGTAGAACTGAAGGATAAGAAAGGCACCGTCACATTAATGGAATGATATTATAGACCACCCAACAGTCTGTGGGATTTAGAAGAGCAAAAATGTAGAGAAGTCGCAGACTTTTTCAAGAAACGTAAGGTTGTGATAGTAGGTGATTTTAACTTTCCTCATAATGCCTGGGATCCCCAAATGGTAAAAGGGCTGGATGGGGTAGCGTTTGTCAAATGTGTTCTGGAGTGTTTCCTTAATCAACGCATAGAAGTCCCACCTGAAGAGAATGTGAGACTAGATCTTCCATTAAGGAATGAGACAGGGCAGGTGACAGATAGAGTATATTAAGAGCAAAAGGATAGCAAGGGATAAAATTGGTTCTCTGGAAGATCAGAGTGGTCGTCTATGCATGGAACCAAAAGAGAAGGGGCAGATCTTAAATAGATTGCTTTGCATCTGTATTTACTCAGGATATGGACGCAGAGGTCTATAGACGTGAGTCAAAGCAGCAGCGAGGTCATGGACCCTACACAGGTTATAGAGGAGGAGATGTTTGCTGTCTTAAGGCATATTAGGGTGGGTAAATCACCAGGGCATGACAACGTGTTTCCTCAAACTCACTGGGAGGCTGGAGCAGAAATTGCAGGGGCCCTAGCAGAGCTATTTAAAATATCCTTAGGCATGAGTAAGGTGCCACCGGATTGGAGGATAGCTAATGTTGTTCGGTGTTTAAGAACAACTCTAAGAATAAGCCAGGAAATTATAGGCCAGTGATCCTGACAACATTAGTGGGAAAGTTATTGGAAGGTATTCTACGGAATCAGATATATGAGTATTTGGATAGTCAGTGACTGATTAAGGATAGCCAATTTGGCTTTGTACATGGTAGGTCATGTCTATCCAATTTTATAGCATTTTTTAAGGAAGTTAACAGGAGAGTTGATGAAGGCAGGACAGTGGATGCTGTCTACATGGACTTTAGCAAGGCATGGAGGTTGGTCAAGAATGTTCAGTTGCTTGGCATTCAAGATGAGTTAGTAAATTGGATTAGACATTGTCTTTACAAGAGAAGCCAGTAAGTGGTAGTAGATGATTTCTTCTCCGACTGAAGGCCTGTGAGTGGTGGTGTACACCAGGGATTGGTGCAGGGTCCAATGGAATTTAATGCAGACAAGTGCGAGATGTTGTAATTTGTGAGGACCAACCCGGGTAAGTCTTACATGGTGAATGGTAGCTCACTGAGGAGTGCTTTCGAGTAGAGGGATCTAGGAAAACAGATCCATACTTTCTTGAAAGTGGTGTCACAGACAGATACAGTAGGCTCATAAAGAAAGCTTTTGGTGGCATGTTGGCCTTTATAAATCAATGTATTCAGACCAGGAGCTGGGATGTTATGTTGAAATTGTATAAGACATTGTTGAAGCCTAATTTGGAGTACTGTGTGCAGTTTTGTTCATCTACCTGCAGGAAAGATGTCAATAAGATTAAAAGAGTGTAGAGAAAATTTATAAGGATTTTGCAAGTACTAGATGACCTGAGTTATAGAGGAAGATTAAGAGCATAAGACCATAAGATACAGGAGCAGAAGTGGGCCATTTGGCCCATTGAGTCTGCTCTGCCATTCAATCATAGGCTGATCCAATCCTTCCAGTCATCCCCACTCCCCTGCCTTCACTTCATACCCTTTGATGTGCTGGCTAATCAAGAACCTATCTATCTCTCCCTAAAATACACCCAATGACTTGGGCTCCACAGATGGTCATGGCAACAAATTCCACAGATTTACCACCCTCTGACTAAAGTAATTTCTCCGCATCTCAGTTCTGAAAGGACTTCCTTCAATCCTGAAGTCATGCCCTCTTGTCCTAGAATCCCCTACCATGGGAAATAACTTTGCCATATCTAATCCGCTCAGGCCTTTTCACATTCAGAATCTTTCTATGAGATCCCCCCTCATTCTCCTGAACTCCAGAGAATACAGCCCAAGAGCAGCCAGATGTTCCTCATACTGTAACCATTTCATTCCTGGAAACATTCTTGTGAATCTTCTCTGAACCCTCTCCAATGTTAGTATACCCTTTCTAAAATTAGGAGCCCAAAACTGTGCACAATACTCCAAGTGTGGTCTCACGAATGCCTTATAGAGCCTCAATATCGTGGCCCTGCTCTTATATTCTATACCTATAGAAATGAATGCCAACATTGCAGTCGCCTTCTTCACAAGTGACTCAATCTGGAGGCTAACCCTTTAGGGTATCTTGCACAAGGACTCCCAAGTCCCTTTGCATCTCTGCATTTTGAATTCTCTCCCCATCTAAATAATAGTCTGCCCGTTTATTTCTTCCACCAAAGTGCATGGCCTTACACTTACCAACACTGTATTTCATTTGCCACTTCTTTGCCTCATGTGTGGCATCTTGTCATAGGTCTTCTGAAAATCCAAGCATACCACATCTACTGCATCTCCTTTGTCTATGCTCAAAATTTCCTCAAAGAATTGCAGTAGGTTTGTGAGGCTGAATTTTTCCTTCAGGAAACCATGCTGGCTTTGGCCTATCTTGTCACGTGCCTCCAGGTACTCCATGATATCATCCCTAAAAATCGATTCCAACAACTTCCCAACCACTGATGTCAGGCTAACAGGTCTATAGTTTCCTATCTGCTGCCTCCCACCCTTCTTAAATAACGGAATAACAATTGCAATTTTCCCGTCATCCGGTACAATCCCAGAATCTATCGATTCTTGAACAATCATCGTTAATGCCTCTGCAATCTCTCCAGCTGCTTCCTTCAGAACCCGAGGGTGCATTCCATCAGGTCCAGGAGATTTATCCACCCTCAGACCATTAAGTTTCCTGAGCACCTTCTCATTCGTAATGTTCACTGCACAAACTTCATTTCCCTGACACTCTTGAATGTCCAGTATACTGCAGATGTCTTCCACTGTGAAGACTGTTGCAAAATACACATTCAGTTCCTCTTCTATCTCTGCACCTCTCATTATAATATCTCCAGCGTCATTTTGTATTGGTCCTATATCTACCCTCGACTCTCCTTTACCCTTACATGCTCAAAAAAGCTTTTAGTATCTTCTTTGATATTAGTCACCAGCGTCCTTTCATAATTCATCTTTTCCTTCCGGCTGACCTTCCTAGTTTCCTTCTGAAAGTTTCTAAAAGCTCCCCAATCCTGTATCTTCCCACTAGCTCTGGCTTCCTTGTATGCCCTGTCTTTTACTTTTACTTTGGCTTTGACTTCACTTGTCAGCCACGGTAGTGTTCTTCTTCCATTCGAAAATTTCCTCTTATTTGGAATATATCTGTCTTGCACATCCCTCATTTTTGCAGAAACTCCAGCCATTGCTGCTCTGCTGTCTTTCCTGCAAATATCCATTTCAGTCTACTTCGGTCAGTTCCCCTCGCATGCCATTGTAATTTCCTTTATTCCACTGAAATACTGACAGATTGGATTTTATTTATTCCCTATCAAATATCAATATGAACTCAAGCATATTGTGATCACCGTTCCCTAAGGGTCCCTTAACACTAAGCTCTTTTATCACCTCCAGATCATTGCACAACCCCCAATCCAGCACATAGATTAAACAGGTTAAGACTTTATTCCCTAAAATATAGAAGATTGAGGGGAGATTTGTTAGAGGTATACAAAATTATAAGGGGTATAGAGAGGGTAAAATGCAAACTGGCTTTTTCCACTGAGGTTAGGTGAGACTGCAACCAAAGGCCATGGATTTAGGGTGAAAGATGAAGTGTTGAAGTGGAAAATAGGGGGAACTTCTTGACTTGGAGGAAGGTGAGTGTGTGGAATTAGCTGTGGCTTTGATTTCAACATGTGAGAGAAACTTGGATAGGTACATGAATGGGAGGGGTGTAGATGGTTGTGATCTGGGTGCAGGTCAATGGAACTTGGCAGGTCAATTGTTTAGCGTGGACTAGATGGGCTGAAGGGCTTGTTTCTGTGCTGTAGTGTTCTGCAGGTCTATGACTCTACAACTATTAATCAGCAAACTTTGATTTCATTCTGATCTTTGGATTGCATCATTTTATTGGTTATATGTATAGTTTTAGCTGGCCAGTGGTGTAGTGACCTCTGCACCGGACTTTGAGACGAGTGATCCTGGGTTCTAATCTGGCTGGCTACTTGCACGCTTTCAATCCGTGCTGGGTTGAGCGTTGAGCTAGCAATTCAACCTGTAAAACAAACTCTAAAGAAATAGCAAGATTTCTGCCTGATACGGCAGTTAGGCACCGAAGTATGTTATGAATATTATCTAATGTTGAGAAGAGTCACTAGCTGCAATGTATACAATATGTCATGACTCATATGAACCATAAGACTCCTGACCTATAGTCTGATCATCATTAGCTCTCAAGTTAAATTTAATGTCAGTCTTTGTTTTAGTCATTTCATGACCATTCCTTCTCAGATAAATTGAATCTTTGTTTGCTTTGCTTTTCAGGTCCATTGCATAATGTTCCTGGAATATTTCTCTTCCACAAGATTATAATTTCACCTTCGTGACAGAAGAAGTTTCCCCGAGTGGCACACATGCAACTTTGATTCAAAGTTACTCATCCTGACACATCTTCCTTTCAGCAAGCTCATTAAGGCTGACAAGACTGATATATTTCTTCGTGCTAACTACCTCCTGAAGCACTGAACTGCCATCACTTCTTTGAATTCATTGGGAGTGTCTTTTACCTGGTTCTGGAGATATCTTGGAACCCTTTCTCAGTGAATTATGGCTGCTGCAGTCCAACACACCGAGCTTGTGTTTGAATTTGCGAGCAATGGAATGGACGATGTGCAGCAGGTACGTCTCACGAGCTTGAAGTATAACTTACACCTGATAATAATGAAATCACTCAACTAATAGAATACAAGAACAATGGGGCCTCCAAGTTCCCCATCTAGTTGTACATCATTGTGACTCAGAGACTTAGTGCCATTTCTTTACCATCACTAGACCTTCCTAGCTAACTGCAATGCAAAGAATATCCTCCTCATACAGGAGGTAATGCATTGTTTCAGATTTAAGTAGAGATCGGCAATATATGCTAATCTTACCGGTAACATCTGTACATTTCCAAAAATGACTGGAAAACTATAGGTTTCCCTATGAATTTAGGCTCTGACTGCACCACAAAGGGGTTAAAGTGATGCATATTTTGTTGCTAGTTATCTGCTTGGTCCCTTGGTGATTGCTATCAAGGTCAATTCATGTTACTAACATTTTCTAAATTTTCTTTCCTCAAATAGGCAACCCCCAACACCCATTCTCGCTTCCATTCTGAGCTCCAATAAAGAATTAGCTGGCAGCTAGATTATGCAAACTCAGTCATAGCATTCCTACTTATTTAACAATTGTTATTCACTAGATTTCAAATAAATTTTCGCTTCCTCTAGCACTCAGAATTAAGCATCATGGTGATAAGTTTCTCCTCCTTTATTTTAAAAGGCTGTGAGCGAGCAGACTCATTTCAAATCTTCCAGCATTTGCCAATGATGTTGCAATTCTATGAACTCTATTTACAAATGAGCAATAAATGCTATCAGGGGAAGAATGCAGAGTGAGCAACTGCGCCCAGATGCGCCAAAGCTGTTATCATGGTAGTATTATGAGATTGAGTTTATCCCTCATTCCATATTAAATGCTGATTACTTTATTGCTGTACAATCCTAGCCTATTTCTTAAGCGTTCAATCGAACATTATGGCACACTTCATTTTAGAGATTATTATTTTCCTTTACTTCCCTTTGGAGATATTGGTCGCACCCAGTTCTTTCCATCCTTAAACGTTCATCGGTGATGTTAAGTTCACTGTGTAACACATCTCAGTGCAGCAAACATTTGAATATGATAGCTAAATATTATCACATTTCCATTCTCACCACCCCTAGTTTTGCCACGATACTGGACTGATGCAAATAGTAATCTAAATAGCTACTTGCATCAACAAAATAGATGCTCATTTTCCAAAGCCCATGGGTATGACATCAAATCAAATCTCCTGTGCTGCACACAGCTCACCGCATGTCTGTGCACCTGTGTTAGTTGGAAGTGTCACAGCACCACAGTAAAGGTAATGCAGATGGATTCGTCTGACCAATCAAGCACTGGAACAGCTGCTTAAGGGAAGGCAGTTCTGCCACTCTAGTCAGGAAGAAGAGACATTGCAAAGTGAAGCTAAATACCACTCAAATAGAGTGGGAAACTTCACAGGATTCTGTACTAACAGTTAATATCAATTTGACTATGAAATTGGTGCTTGAGGGATGGAAGTTTTAACGTTTGCCTATGCTTTGCTGATGAGGCTTAGCTCAACTGCATTATAGAGTTTCTTAGGTGCATAATAGTTTGCCAACCTTTTGACTCTGTCTGCTGTGCAAGTATTTCCCTATCTAACATTTAGTTGGACTTGAACTTGAACCCTGATTCATCATCCTCATTATTGAGCTGAGTGAGTCACTGTGCTTCTTTTTGTCCTTCTTCTGACTTGCCTTTCTCTACCTGACAATTTCAAATGGACTAGATAAAATTGATAAGGTCACCAGATAATCTTGCTCCTTGCTCAATTCGACAGACTCTTCTCCATGCTCCCTTTGCAGCAGCTTAGCAATGGAGAAGGACATGTCATCATGATATATAAAATTTTAAACAGAATTTTTCTCACCTTTTGGTTGTATTGACCAGGATGAAAAAGAAAGACAGCAACTCAGATGAATTAACATTTTGACAGAAGGTACTGATAGTTAAGAGGTGAACATTGGTGGGGATATGTGCTCTCCTTGCGGTAGTATCAATGCATCTGTCTAAATCAGTGCTGTCTAATTGCTGAGTACCCATAGGTGATGTACTGTCATCACCATTTTAGCAACACATCAGCCTTCCACATACCTTTACAAGCCATATTCCAATGAACAAACATTACCTGTCTTAAAAATGGGAAATTTGGACAATCAAAAGCTACATATTTCCATTTAAAATGCCATCAATAGCCTCAGATTTTGCGCACATAGGACTATTGAAGCAAACTGAGAGACAGAGTTATTCAGCATGGAAACAGGTCCTTTGCCCAACTAGTCCATGATGACCAAGATGTCTGCCTGAGCTTATCCCATTTCTCTGTGCTATGCTTGTATTCCTTTAAACCTTTCCTATTCTTGTACCTGAAGGGTGGAATGGCTTCTTTCTATGTCATAAGAAAATATAAAATATGGAAATTGTGATGGTTGTTTAGAACTGTTGACATTGAGATTGAAGTAACTCTTGTACTTTTGCTTTGAGAATGGTGTTGGGTGTAGGGGGTATTCTGTCTACCACTAAGCTGTACCGTCATACATACCGTAGAGTTCTATAGCGGGTTAGAGCTTTGTTGGGACTCTCCCAAGCATGTCTTCTCACTGCTTCTCATATCCTGCACCAGTCAACCCTTGCATGAGATCTAAGACTTCTGATTTTGTTGGGAGTTCTAGGGGATTGTAAATTAGGAGGAGAAAATGAAGGTAATGCAGCCAAAAAAAAGCAGCAATACTGGAAATCTGAAAGAAAAAAGATTTGTCCGAAGCACATTGCAAAGCAGGTAGCATTGGCAGAAAGAAAGCCAGACAACATTGCTGGTCGAAGACACTTTGTCAGAACTGGATAAGAGTTATAACAAATTTTAAGTTGCAGAGAAAATGGGGATGAATGAAAGGAATATCTGAGATAGGTCAAAATGGGGACCTGCATGATATCCACAAGCACCCACTGAAATGTTGCTTCCAGGCAGCAGCTGAATACTGCTACTGGTGAAGTACATTTTACTGATAGTGCACACACTTGCCATTCTTTTCTGGGAGAATGAGGAGTGAATGTCTGGTTCAGTTATGAGGTGCCTGTCAAGTTGGCTGTTTTGTATACTCAGAACCTGCGTAATGCTAAGGATAGATTCCTGGGAGGTGGAGCGCCATGTAAATCAGCGCTCTGCGGGATAATTATAACATTACGTAAATGAACGTATGTACCTGATAAAAAAATCAAAGCCAAGATATATGATATTATTTTATGTATACACAGTAATTCATGGAGTAACAAACATGTAAATAGGCCTAACCTGTACATCAGTGGAGCAGCAATACATCGCAGCAGCAGTGGAGGGAAGCAAGTGTTGGTTACATCTGAGGGACCAGACTGTGGGTCCTCCTCTAATTTTGGCTTCTTCTTCAAGTAGGCATCAAGATTTTACTGCCTTTCTTAAGTTTCCTCTCATGAAACAGTTCTTGGTAGTAGGAAATCATATCTAGAACACCTCTCTTTGGCTTACTGCTTCGCTCCCAGTCAGGGTCATTATCGATGAACTGGACCATGATTTGGTGATGCTGGTGCTGAGGAAATTTGAGGTGAGGTTTCTTGCTGGTGTCTCCTCTTCTCCATCCGTGTCCTCAGATTCACCCAGGATGTGTCGCTCTGCCAATTCTCGAAGTTCTTCGTTATTAAGACTCTCACTATGAAAATACAGCAACTTTTCAACATTGCCATCATTAACGTCATCTAATCCTTCTACGTTGGACAGTTCAACTGTGGTGATATCATCTGTCATGCGACAGAGTTCGGAGCATGCGCAGAACCAACAGAATGACCGAGAATCTTGTATGTTAGACTTGGTTGCGGTTTGCTGTTAAATAAAAGTTCTAGTTATGTTCTTCCAGAATACGTGTCTTTATGAGTAACCCAGGGTACGTAGAAAGAACACAACATGGTGTCAGAAGTCAGTCCGGAAGAATAATTCATTTCGCTAACATGGGAGAAGTGAAGATAATCAGAAAAAAAAAGAGTGCAAACTTTCTCGTTGTTTGCTAACAGCTTTAAGAATGGAAGTTTTGTAACCTCCATCGATGCTTCAGCTGACTGGAAATGTAGCTGAAAACTGGAAAAGATTTAAACAGCGTTTTGAAATTTATTTATCGGTGATCAGAGCAGATAATAAAATGGAGAAAACGAAAGCTGCAATTCTACTCGACATGATTGGGGATGACGCAATTGAGGTATATAACCATTTTACTTTTAAAGATGGAGATAGCTTGAATCTAAAAGCGATAATCGACAAGTTTGAGTCATTTTGCGTACCGAAGTGCAATGTGACGTATGAATGGTATAAATTCTTTACATGCAAGCAGAAAGCTGGTCAAACAATTGATCAATTTGTTACAGAGTTGAGAAACTACAGTAAAACATGTGAGTTTGCAGAGCTGACGGACTCTCTTGTTAAAGACAGAATTGTTTGCGGCATTCTAGATAATGCTCTGAGAGAAAGACTCTTAAGAGAACCAGAAGTAAATTTGGAAAAAGCTTTGATTCTCTGCAAAGCTTCGGAAACCGTTAAGTCGCAGGCTAAAGAGCTCTTTATTGAGAACTGCAGTGTACATGCTGTGAATAACCGCGAATATGTTAGAAAAAATAATGAAGTGACTACGAAACCGACGGCGAGCAAGACGTCATTTGAAAGAAAAAAACATTGTGATCGCTGTGGGTGGCAACACCGACCTAAAGTGTGTCCAGCGTATCGGAAACTGTGCAACAACTGTGGTAAGATAGATCATTTTTCATGCTGTTGCAGAAGTAGAAAGGAAATAAAACACGTAAATGCAGTGCTTGAAAATGAACATGAGGAGTTTTAGATAGATGTGCTTTGTGAAAACAAACAAAGTAAGTAAGAATGACTGGGCTATGCCATTACAAGTGAACCAAAACATTATTCTGTTTAAATTGGATATTGGAGCACAAGTAAATGTTCTTGCAGAATCTGAGTTTAATACATTAAAGCCAAGGCCAAAGTTACATCAGACAAATATGAAAGTGGCTGGGTATTCAGGTGCAGACATTCCAGTTAAAGGAACATGTGTGGCAAAAGTATCACACAAAGATATGATGCACACTCCTGCACTTGTGGTCGTGCCTAAGAATGTACAGTCAATACATGGTTTATCTGCCTGTGAGAGACTGAATTTGGTGAAAAGAGTATTAGTCCTGGATAGTGACACAGAGTCAGAATACAGTGACTTGATGAAAGAGTATGAGGACTTGTTCAAAGGGCTTGGTTGTCTTCCAGGAGAGCACACGACTAAAATTGACAACACAGTGCCACCTGTAGTACATCCATGTAGAAAAGTACCTTTTTCATTATGTGATCAACTGAAAACAGAGCTTGACAGAATGGAACTGTTAGAGGTCATACAAAAAATTGATGAACCGAATGAATGGGTCAATTTGCTTGTTATTGTTGATAAGAAAAATAGAAAACTGAAGATTTTCTTCGACCCAAGAGCCTTGAATCGAGCTATTAAAAGAGAGCATTTCAAATTGCCTACTCGTGAAGAAATTATGTCACAGTTTGCTAATATAAAGTACTTTAAATAAATTAGATGCATCCTCTGGATTCTGGCAACTTAAACTAGATGAACTGAGTTCAAAGTTGTGTACCTTTAACATTCCTCTTGCCAGATACCATTTTCTTATGCTTCCATTTGGAATTGTATCAGCTCCTGAAGTGTACCATTGAACTATTCACATGCTATATGAGCACATTGAGGGCGTAGATACTTCCATGGACGATATTATTGTTTGGGGATCATCTAAACAAGAGCATAACGCCAGAATTAGACAAGTCTTAGAGGCAACACGCAAGGGAAACCTGGAGTTGAATAAAGACAAATGTTAGGTAGGAATGCCTGAACCTACATTTGTGGGTGATATCATCAGCAAAGAGGGTGTGCGTTCTGATCCATTGAAGGTCTCTGCTATTGAGAACGTGCCAGGACCGCAATGTAAAAAGGATGTTCAAAGGTTTATGGGAATGGTCAACTACATGGGAAAATTCACACCCAATTTTTTGGAACAACTTGCTTCATTGAGGCAGCTAACAGAAAAGAAAAACGAATGGAGCTAGAGGTTGCATGGATGAACTACAACAATTGTTCACCCCAGTTTGGCAAAAGAATAAATCAAGGAAGGTAGTGCACCCGTGGCTGACAAGAGAAATTAGGGATAGTATCAATTCCAAAGAAGAAGCATACAAATTAGCCAGAGAAAGTGGCTCACCTGAGGACTGGGAGAAATTCAGAGTTCAGCAGAGGAGGACAAAGGGCTTAATTAGGAAGGGGAAAAAAGATTATGAGAGAAAACTGGCAGGGAACATAAAAACTGACTGTAAAAGCTTTTATAGATATGTAAAAAGGAAAAGACTGGTAAAGACAAATGTAGGTCCCCTACAGACAGAAACAGGTGAATTGATTATGGGGAGCAAGGACATGGCAGACCAATTGAATAATTACTTTGGTTCTGTCTTCACTAAGGAGGACATAAATAATCTTCCAGAAATAGTAGGGGACAGAGGGTCCAGTGAGATGGAGGAACTGAGCGAAATACATGTTAGTAGGGAAGTGGTGTTAGGTAAATTGAAGGGATTGAAGGCAGATAAATCCCCAGGGCCAGATGGTCTGCATCCTAGAGTGCTTAAGGAAGTAGCCCAAGAAATAGTGGATGCATTAGTGATAATTTTTCAAAACTCGTTAGATTCTGGACTAGTTCCTGAGGATTGGAGGGTGGCTAATGTAACCCCACTTTTTAAAAAAAGGAGGGAGAGAGAAACTGGGGAATTATAGACCGGTTAGCCCAACGTCGGTGGTGGGGAAACTGCTGGAGTCAGTTATCAAAGATGTGGTAACAGCACATTTGGAAAGCGGTGAAATCATCGGACAAAGTCAGCATGGATTTGTGAAAGGAAAATCATGTCTGATGAATCTCATAGAATTTTTTGAGGATTTAACTAGTAGAGTGGATAGGGGAGAACCAGTGGATGTGGTATATTTGGATTTTCAAAAGGTTTTTGACAAGGTCCCACACAGGAGATTAGTGTACAAACTTAAAGCACACGGTATTGGGGGTAAGGTATTGATGTGGATGGAGAATTGGTTAGCAGACAGGAAGCAAAGAGTGGGAATAAACGGGACCTTTTCAGAATGGCAGGCGGTGACCAGTGGGGTACCGCAAGGCTCAGTGCTGGGACCCCAGTTGTTTACAATATATGTTAATGACTTGGATGAGGGAATTAAATGCAGCATCTCCAAGTTTGCGGATGACACGAAGCTGGGTGGCAGTGTTAGCTGTGAGGAGAATGCTAAGAGGATGCAGAGTGACTTGGATAGGTTGGGTGAGTGGGCAAATTCATGGCAGATGCAATTTAATGTGGATAAATGTGAAGTTATCCACTTTGGTGGCAAAAATAGGAAAACAGATTATTATCTGAATGGTGGCCGATTAGGAAAAGGGGAGGTGCAACGAGACCTGGGTGTCATTATACACCAGTCATTGAAAGTGGGCATGCAGGTACAGCAGACGGTGAAAAAGGCGAATGGTATGCTGGCATTTATAGCAAGAGGACTCGAGTACAGGAGCAGGGAGGTACTACTGCAGTTGTACAAGGCCTTGGTGAGACCATACCTGGAGTATTGTGTGCAGTTTTGGTCCCCTAATCTGAGGAAAGACATCCTTGCCATAGAGGGAGTACAAAGAAGGTTCACCAGATTGATTCCTGGGATGGCAGGACTTTCATATGAAGAAAGACTGGATGAACTGGGCTTGTACTCGTTGGAATTTAGAAGATTGAGGGGGGATCTGATTGAAACGTATAAAATCCTAAAGGGATTGGACAGGCTGGATGCAGGAAGATTGTTCCCGATGTTGGGGAAGTCCAGAACGAGGGGTCACAGTTTGAGGATAAAGGGGAAGCCTTTTAGGACTGAGATTAGGAAAAACTTCTTCACACAGAGAGTGGTGAATCTGTGGAATTCTCTGCCACAGGAAACAGTTGAGGCCAGTTCATTGGCTATATTTAAGAGGGAGTTAGATATGGCCCTTGTGGCTACGGGGGTCGGGGGTATGGAGAGAAGGCTGGGTCGGGGTTCTGAGTTGGAGGATCAGCCATGATCATAATAAATGGCGGTGCAGGCTCGAAGGGCCTAATGGCCTTCTCCTGCACCTATTTTCTATGTTTCTATGAATCATGAACAGGAGAGGGCATGGCAAAATCTCAAGAAAGTGCTCACCAAAGAACCTGCGTTGAAATTCGATGATACTGACAGACCCATCAAAATCTCATGTGATGTATCTCAAGCAGGCTTAGGGGCAGTATTACTCCAGAAACATGATCGGGAATGACTACCAGTGGCGTATGCATCTTGTTCATTATCTGATCCAGAAACAAGGTACGCCCAAATTGAAAAAGAGTTGCTCAGCATTATGTTTGCTTGTGAGAGATTTCATCAGTTTGTGTCAGGGCAATCTATTGATGTTGAAACCGATCATAAGCCTCTGATTGCATTGTTTAACAAACCTTTAAGCAACTGTCCTTTGCGAATTCAGTGAATGATGATCAAATTGCAAAGATATGCACTGAATGTGTCATACACACCTGGAAAATTCATGTACACGGCTGACACACTTTCCAGAGCTGTGGATCCAACAACAAAAGACACTCACAGGAACTTTATTTATGTTTAGGTATTTATTGATACGGTCATAGAAACTGTACCTGTTGCTCCCAAAAAGTTGGAACTGCTGCGTCTTGAGACAGAGAAGGACAAAATTCTCAGTCAGGTAATACAAGTGGTGATGGATGGATGGCCAGATAATAGGCATGACTGTACCTCAGAAGTACAAGAATATTGGAACCACAGATCAGAACTTTCTGTTGTGGATGGGATATTGTACAAAGGTAGCAGAATTATAATTCCTAAAAGTCTCCGAAAACAAATGCTTGGAAAAATTCATGAAGGCCACCTAGGCATTGAAAAGTGTAAGAGAAGGGTGTGGGAAGTGATATTTTGGCCCAGGATGTATCAACAAATTGCAGAATTGGTGTCTTCTTGTTGAATATGCTTTATTTACCAACCTAGCAAAGCTAATGAGCCACTGCATCCACATTCTAGTCCTTAGAGATCTTATCAGAAGGTAGGGGTTGATCTGTTTGTAACTGACAACAAAGATTATCTATTAGTAACAGATTACTAGCCTTGTATTCTGAGGTGTGTGGATTGGGCAGAATAACAGCAGAGAATGTAATTACATGCATGAAATCAGTTTTTTTCCAGACCTGGTGTACCTGATGAAGTTTTCACAGACAATGGTCCACAATTCAAAGGTGAATGCATGAAACATTTTGCTCAGGAATGGAGCTTTGCTCATACAACATCTAGTCCAGTTTTCCTCAGTCCAATGGATTAGTTGAGAAGTCAGTAGGAATTATTAAGAAACTGATGCAAAAAACAAAAGATAGTGGAGGTGATTTTTATAAAGCTTTGTTAGCCTATCGTAGTACTCCACTTGAATGTGGATTTTCACCTGCTCAGCTCTTGATGGAACGCTGTTTGAGATCCAATCTGCCAATAGATGAGAGACTCCGGAGAACAGAGGAAAATGAACAAGTGAAAAGATGGAAAGATGAACACAAAGCAAAGCAGAAAACATACTTTAACAGATGTTTTCATCCATTACCTGAACTGCACCAAAGAGATGAAATGAGGATACAAGACAAAATGAACACATGGTCACAGAAAGCTACAGTGCTTGAAGAAGTACAACCCAGATCATACATGGTCCAAACAGAAGAAGGAGCAGTGCTAAGAAGAAGTCGCAAGACCTCAAGAAAGGGCCAACTTCGGAGTTTCAGTTAACTGATGCAGACCAGACAAAACATGAAAATAACAATGAAACACAAGAACTGTGTGAACCACTTAGAATGTCTACTTGTGTTCATAAACCCCGGAGAGACTGATAGAGACGTGTTAAATTATACATTTGTTTTGATTAATGTTGCTAATTGTTTTTCTTTTTAAGGAAAGGAAGATGTGGTGATATCATGTGTCACATGACAGAGTTCGGAGCATGCGCAGAACTGACAGAATGATCGAGAAGCTTGTATGTTAGACGTGGTTGCTGTTTTCTGTTAAAAAAAAGCTCTAGTTATATTCTTCCAGAATATGTGTCTTTATGAGTAACCCAGGGTACGTATAAAGAACACTAATTCTGCTTGAAATCCTAGGATGTCATTGCACGCTTTTGGCCATAGCTTCTTCCACACTCCAGTCATGCAGTTTAAAGTCACGTCATCCAAGGCTGCTCTGATATTGGCTACAGCTTTCATGACATTGTAGTTTTTCCAAAATTGCCTGATGGATTGTTCGTCTTGATTTTTTGTTTCCTCTATAGGTTGTTTGAAAGTGTTACAAAGGTAATAGGCTTCAAGTTCGATATTACTCTTTGATCCATTGTTTGAACTAATGTGGTGGTGTTAGGTAAACTGCTTCTACAGGAGTACAGGTTGAAAGCGTGTCAAGATTCTTAGGGTGGCCTGGGACATTATCAAGCAACAACAATGCTTTAGATTTAAGGTCATGCTCCTCACAATACCGCTTCATTACTGGACAAAAGCAAACCAATTTTAGAAAACATTATTCATCACTTAGGCTTTCTTGTTTGATTTCCAAATCACTGGTAGACTTGACTTTAAAATGTCTTTTATCGCTTGTGGTGTTTCAGAGTGATGCACAGTCAAAGGCTTTAACTTAAAGTCACCTTTAGCATTGCCTCCTAGCAAACAAGTTAACTGGTCCTTTGCAGCCTTGAACTCAGATGCACGTTTCTCTTCTCAGGAGATGAAAGTACGAGAATGCATTCTTTTCCAAAATAGGCCTTTTTCATCCATATTGAAGACAAGCTCGGGAGGCTAATCATCCTTTTTAATTATGGCCTTCAGTGTTACAGGAAAATCGTGAGCTGCATTGCTGTCTGCACTGGCTGCTTCACCGGAGATACATATGCTATCGAGGTTACTGTGCTGTTTAAATCTATCAAACCAGCCTCTGCTGGCTGTGAATATACCAACGTATGTTCTTCTTCTTGAATATGATTGAAGATGCTCCTTACCTTTCCATTATTATCTGCTGGCTTAGGGACACGTTTCATTCTGTTTGGTCATCCACACATATATTTAGTTCCATTTTCCATTTTTTCAAGCAAATGGCTCCTTGAACAAGTCATCTTCATTGATAATAACTTTGAGGGCATCATTGCAGAAGCTTTTATCTTATCTGCATTATCTATAATTGTTCTGATCGTCAATGTGGCCAATTTCAAAGAGGCACTAACATCAATTATCGCTCACCAGCTTCCACACGCCCTATCACTTGCAGTTTCACATCCATGCTAGTGCTTTTCCTAGATATCTTAGATGCACTACCCTCACTGGAAGTCGTAGGCCATTTTGCAGACATTATGTGGGGAAAAACGGAATAAATTGGTGAGAAAGCTCGAATGCTTACATATGTGGGGGAGGCAGAGAGTGAACTAATACATGATTGGCTGTGAGTGGCACAGACCATATGTAAACCACTCTCATTGGCTGACTGGCTGTAATGGCGGCCACTCTTGAGAATTTTTAAGTGTTGTTTAAAATGAAATTTGTCCTTTTAAAAAATTTCACTAAAGAATTGAATAACCGCATTGTAACAAATCAGTGCTATGCAGTGTAGCGTTGTACGGGGTTTGAGTGTGGCTGATGTTAGCATTGTTGTAGCTGCATTGATCCAGGCAGTGGAATGTATTTCATCATGTTTTTTTAATGTATTGTGTAGGCTGAGGATGCTCTGGAAAGTTCGGCTGCATGACTCAGCACATGACCTGCTTTTGTGGCCATATTCGTTCTGTGGCTAGTCCAACTAAGACTCTGGTTGATGGTGGAAGGTTTTAATAATGTTGTTGAATGTCTAGGGGGGTGATTAGGCTGTCTTTTGTCGGCAATGTCATTGCCTGCTGAATATTATTTGCCACGTTTCACGTTCCCTGTTGAACAGAGAAGTGGAATGCATGGGTGGTAATTGCCCGGTTTAATGATATAGCATCTGAGCTGCTATCTGCTAATGATTTTCTCTGTGGATGTGGTTAGCTGCTCTATATTTTAAAATTACACACTGCAAAAGCAGTATGAACATGATGCTGAGTAAGATTCCCCTCACTACTGTTGATTTATCTATTATTCAAAAGAAAGGTTTAAAACTAAAGCAACACACACAAAACACTGGAGGATCTCCGCAGGTTAGGAAGCAACTACAGAAAAGAATAAACTGTCAGCGTTTCGGGCTGAGATACGTTCTCAGGACTTTAAAACTAAAGTGCATTTTTCATTTTGGTCCATTTATAGGGTTCCAACGTACCCCAAATACTTTTATATTGTAGTTCATTGAATCAGTAAATTCAATGGCATACGAGAAGGTCATTTGGCCCACCTTGCTCAGACTGGTGCTTTAAAAATGGCAGAAACTTTTAGATGCTGTAATCTGAAACAAAGGACATACATCTGGAGGAATCAGTGGATCACCCGGCACTCTTGAGGCAGAGAGATGGTTGATGTTTCAGGTTGAGATCCTGAATTAGGGTGTCAACCTGAAAGGTTGATTATTCTTTTGCCTCCATATTTGGTGAGTTCCTCCAGTAGTTTGTCTTTTATTTAAAATATCATATCCACTTAACCCTGCAGCCCAACTCTTCCCTATTTTCACGAGTTGCCCGCTGCCCTTCAGAGAGCAATGACTTGATCTGCTCACTCCACTCCCCCACACCGTGCTACCCAGCTACAACTATTGCATCTGAGATCACCTCTGTTCAAAACTACTCACCAAGTACCATTCAATCGACAGCACTCAGTCCCACTAATTTCTTAATTTTTCTTTAAACTAATGTTAACTTCTTTCAGTTTCCCTGGTCTTTCTGTAAAGACCCACAAAATATATCTCTGCATTTCCTTATCCTGCTGAATACTTTTCTCTCTCAGGCTATAAAAATCCATATTAATTTGTGCTAATCTTTCTTTTTCCTATATCTACAGAATTTTGTGTTTCTTGTAATTTATTTGTCTATTTTTTAACAAATTATTGGTCTGAAATCGTTTGTAATCTTGAGTCTCAGTGCTCTTTTGGCAGCTTTATAAGTTGCTTCCTCAGATTTAAAACTTCCTTTAAATGATTAGCCATGGATATATCAGCTTTCTCAGGTGGGTTATTAACAAATGAGGCAAGATGGTCCAGAGCAAAATGCTGGAGGAACTCAGCAGGTCAGGCAGCATCTATGGAAATGAGTAGGTAGTCTACGTTTTGGGACAAGAATCCTCCTTCAGCACTGAGATGAAAGGGAAAAGATGCTAGTATAAAAAGTTGGGTGGAGGGGATGGAGGCTAGCTGGAAGGTAATAGGTGAAGTCAGGTGGGTGGGAAAGGTCAAAGGCTGGAGAAGAAAGAATCTGATAGGAGAGAGGAGTGGAACACAGGAGAAAGGGAAGGAGGAAGGGGCCCGCAGGGAAGTAACAGGCAGGTGAGAAGATGGTCCAAATGTCCCTTTGGCCTTGAAGACTCATATGCTACATATTAATACTTTAACTGTTAACCAATATTTGTTATACTTTTTTCCCTAACCAACCACAGCCAACTCACGCTTCACTGAATCTTAGATTTATAGAATGGTAACAGAGCAGAAAGAATCATTTTGTCAGTTCCTCCAGCATTTTGTGTGTGTTGCTTTTGTCACTGAATCCATATTGTTTTTTGGTATTTCCATATTCCCCAATATACTTCCCCATGTCTTCTACATTTTTAAAATTTAATTGAACTGGTTTTTGTCCCTCTTGCCTTAGTCCTTTACGTAGATCTGCAGGCAGACAGTGGTTCTGGCATGTTTGCAACCTTCTGGCCAATCCTTCATACTTTTTGAAACATTAATGCTTGGACTAAATAGATCTTTTTTTAATGACCTCTTGTGTTGTTGATGTTTGCCAGATAAATCCTTCTACTCTGATCCTTCTCTTGGCAACCACTAAAACGACAATGAAGCTAATTACTTTTAAATTTGTCTTCAACTTGACAAATGAAATCCTTTGGCCTGGTTGAGCCAGAGAGAGGCACTGTGGCACTGTAGGAGAGTACTGAACAGCTGCTGTTCAATATATAGCACACAGGTCGATGGGATAACATCTCACCATTTGTCTGTCATTATTTGACCCACTGACTGCACTGGCTACAAAAGCTTCAACGAATTCTGCTCAGAGTTTTAGGTCCTGAAATTTAGTATACAGTATTAAAACAATTTCTCTTTCTTCTTTTGTGCATATGAAGCCAGACATCAATTCCGCAGGCTTCTGTGCATTAATGGTTATTTTTCACAGTAAGCCTCTGATGACTTGAAACATGATGTCAAGGCAGGCAGCTCAGCTTTGAGTATTCCAAAGTAATCAAACAAAAAAGATGTAAGACAACTAATAATATTAGGCATAAAACTTAGAACAGTACAATACAGGAACAGACATTTGGGCCCAAGATGTCAGCGCTGAACACAAAGCCAAATTAGACTCAATCTCTACTGCCTGCACGTAATCTATTTCCCTCCATTCCTTCCACATTCAGATGTCTATCTAAACACTTCTAAAACAGAACTATTGCATCTGCTTCCATTATTACCCAGCAGCCTGTTCTGAGGATCTGCTGTTCTGTACATAAAAGACAGACATCCCACCTCTCCCGGAAGTTACGGGAATCTCCTGCATATAAATAGTGGCTTCCTGATGCCCGCAAATTATATACAATATCACGGAAATCAATTTTTTTGAGAGTGACCACGAGAGAGAGAGAGCGCGAGTGAGAGAGAGAGAGAGCGCGAGAGAGTGACCACGAGAGAGAGAGCACGTGAGAGCGACCACAAGACAGAGAGAGAGAGCGTGAGAGAGTGGCCACGAGAGAGAGAGAGCACGCGCGAGAGAGAGAGACTGATAGAGAGCGCGTGCACGCCATGGCAGAGTGTTCCAAAAATAGAAAATATAAAACGTACATCACCCCAGGCTACACTAAAGTCTACCCCTGCCTAATAGGGGTCAAAATAATGACTATGTTCCTCGCTGCACTGTTTGCAACAGTGACTTTTCTATTGCCCATGGTGGGTTAAGACCGTAAAAGACACATTGAGGTGAATTTAACAGGTGTCATTCATTCATCAGCATAGCTAATGTTATTTAAACTAGCTGGCTAGCTGCTAAGGAGCTATTCTATTGCAGACATCCCACCTCTCCACCTGTCCCAGAAATTTATGGTGCTACCTCCCTGAAATGAGTTTTTGCAGGGTGGGATGTCTGAAAAGATTAAGTTGCCCCGCACATCTCCTTTCACCTTAAATGCACATCCTCAAGTATTTGACTTTTCTGCCCTGAAAGAAAAATTCAGAATGCATAACATATAAGACTATAAGACCGTAAGATACAGGAGCAGAATTATTAGGCCATTTGGCCTGTCATGTCTGCTCCACCATTTCATCATGGCTGATCCTATTTTCCTCTCAGCCCCTATCTTCTTCCTTCTCCCTATCCCTTCATGCCCTGACCAATCAAGAATCTATCAGCTTCTGCATTAACTGTACATAAAGACTTGGCCTCCACTGCTGCCTGTGGCAAAGAATTCCACAGATCTATGCCTCACATAATTTGATCAACTAAAATCAGGTTTCCCCACACATGGGGAGTCTTAGACATTGGTTAATCAGATAATATACTCTGAGAAAGGAATTCTGGTTTTCTTTAGAGGGTATATTAAATAAGTAGGTGTACACTTGCTCTTGTTTTAATGTTTAACCTTGAGGTATGCTATCGGTAATCCAGAAAGTTAAGATAAAGAGAGATTGCTAGAATTACAATGTTATCACAATTTAGAGATCTGTAAATACACAGCAATGGTGAAGATGTGCTTCTGTCACCTCTGCTTCTGCCCTTCATTGCTTAATTAGTGGGAACAAAAACTACTCTGAAGTGATTCTACATTGGAAAGACCCACTTTCCAGGAATCTGTAGCTCCTGCACAGTTTCTCTTCTCTTCACATGTTGCTTGCTGGTGTTTGTCAGTTGTTTATGTGTAGTTTTTCATAAAAAATCTATTACACAGTATTTCTTTTTTTCCTGTAAATGCCTGCAAGAAAACTTATCTCAGGGTCACTTTATTAGATATACTTGTACACCTGCTCGGTAATGCAAATATATAATAAGCCAATCACGTGGCAGCAACTCAATGCATAAAAGCATGCAGACATGGTCAAGGGGTTCATTTGTTCAGACCAAACATCGGAATGAGGAAGAAATGTGATCTAAATGACATTGACTGTGGAATGAATGTTGGTGCCAGATGGGGTGGTTTGAGAACCCCAGAAACTGCTGATCTCTTGGGATTTTCACGGATAACAGTCTCCAGAGTTTACAGAGAATGGTATATAAAAAAAACTTTTAAAAAATCCAATGAGTAGCAGTTCTGTTGGGGGAAAAAGGTGGCTTTTTAATGAGAGAGATCAGAAGAGAATGGCTAGACTGATTCAAGCTGACAGGAAGGCGAAGAAACTCAAATAACCACACATTATAACAGTGGTGTGCAGAAGAGCATCCCTGATCACACAACACATCAAACTTTAAGTGGTTAGGCTGCAGCAGCAGAAGACCAAAAGTATACACTCTGCACACCTCTTGTACCTAATAAAGTGGCCACTGAGTGTGTGGTAATGTATATGTACATTGATAATAATTTTACATAGAACTTTGAACTTTGAAAATGATCTGCTTTGAAATGGCACCGCACAAAAAAATAATAGTTTTTAATAATGATGAGCACTTTGCAACAACAAGGAGATGTACAGGCAGGTTTTTCACCCAGAGGTTGGTTGGTACTTAGAACGGGCTACCAGAAGTGGTGCTGGAAGCAGATATGATAGATGTGTAAAAAGGCTCTTAGATGGACACATGAATATGCAGAGACTGGAGGAGTGTGATCATGTGCAGGCAGAAGAACTTAGTTTAATTTGGCATTGTGATCAGTACAGACATGATGGGCCCGGAGGGCCTGTTCTTAAGGAGTAGAGTCCAGTATCACTGTCTTTTCAAATTGAGTTCCTTCGGATAAATGCTGAGATCTTCATTTTGCTTTAAGACTAAAGTGCTGATATTTCCAGTACATTGGTGATGTTGGAACACGCTAAATTTTCCAGTAGCAACAATTATTTCTGGTTACTGTCTCTTTCAATTTATCTACATTGAATGTCTCTTTTTTTTTTAATCCTAGCTTGAAGATCCTCTCTCGTTTCCTGCAGTAATAGTAGAACAGGTACCAAACACGGACTTGTTCTATTCCAGTCTGGATTGTGATGATGTTTCTTCTAGAATGATGGACAATACCTCTCTAGATGTTGTAGAAGAACAAATAATAGAGGATAACATTGGCCTTTCAGGTTAGTACTTGTCAGGATGAATTAATAATAGTAGTTTGCTTTTTTTCTTCAAAAAATAACTTGAATTGATGAAGCAATTTCCTGATCTAGGGCTTCCAAGCACTTTATTGCTAACAAGTGTATTCAATGTTGTACTACAGGAAAGGCAGCAGCCAATCTGCTCAGAGCACGTTGTCACAAACAGTTGTGTAACAGTGACCAGACAATTAGTTTTTATAATACTTTTTGAGGGACGGACATTGGCACTGGGAATAACTTCCCTCCTCCTTTTCATGATGATGCTAAGGTATCTTTTACATCAACTTGACAGAGCAGGTACCATTTTAATTTAATGTCATGAAAGAGCTTTGTGATTGTAGAAATCTCTCAATACTACAGAGTTGAAAGTTAGTCACACATTTTGTGCTTGGGTCTGTGGTGGAGACTTGGTCCAAAGCTTCTGCCCAAGAGATGAGAAAGCGCCACACACTGAGCCCAATTTAACATCTTGAATTGTATATAGGTTACAGTGTTGCATTTGGAAGTTACAACTGTAGTCATATCTGGATATGGAAAGAACAACTTAACTTTGAGCTGTTTGTTGGGTTTTAACCAGCTCAGTGATAACGTTTTACCTTTGGATAAATGACTTGTAATTTCAGGTATACAGATTTCACAGAGCTCAGATTGGGATTCTAGAGTTGGGATTTACTAGTGCTGCACCAGGAGTAATTCCAACTCTTAGATCAGAATTTAAATTTAGATTTAATCATCTCTCAGGCAATGCAGAGGATGTCATGGCTGTAACTTGAAGATGACTATGACTGTTCCTCCAAGTGATCTTGATGATATCCATCATTACTGGTCCATTGATTATTGTAATTGCTAACATTATTGATATGGGATCTTGCTCTGTGCAAATCTTCTGCTGTATCTTCTACATTGCAACAGTAACTACATCACAAATGTACTTCATTAATCATCAACATGTGAATGAAAAGATGTTTAAAATTAGGAAGCGCATTCTTCTTATTATATTTTGATAAAAGCTTGAGGAAAAATAAGGAACAATGTTTGTACTCTCGACAAACATAAACCGATTTTACATCATTTTCAAAATGTTCCAATCTGTCATTTCATTTTCTGGTTTTAAGAACTATTCTCACACTTGTACACTTGAATATTCCAGGTCTTCTGCAAATCAAGCTGCCCACACATCCAGGCCAGAAAGTTGTGCCATATTAATCTAGCCTATCCAGCCATGTATGATACTTCCACAACTTTCTAAAATGCAGGGGGACAAGACTGTATTGTTCATTGACTGATCGCTATGAAAGTCTTTCAATACAAGTTTTATTAACAAAGTATTTATAAAGCAATTTAATGTTGAAGTTAACCCAAGTTTTATTTGATTAATTTGCAATAGAGGTTTAGGTCATGAGAAAAATTGCATCGTCTAACTTACAAGGGGCTGCAGTATAACAGGGTAACTAAATTTTAGGTTGAATTACTTCCTGCAGTATTATACAATGTCTCAGTCTACAGGAAGTTGCTCAACTGCAATGTGCCAAGAAATTGAAACTGCATCATAAATGTGTCCACTTGACTTGAGGGAAATAATTCAAATTTTTGGAGAGGAACCTCTAGGCTGACATCTAGTGTCATTGATTTGATGAACAGTCCTCACCCTTGCATTGCTGTGCTTATCACGGTAGCTGTCTATATGGTTGAAATAATGCTGACTGCTCTTTGAATTTGATTACAAGTTACATGAAATGTGGTGGCTTTTTTGGGTAGAACGTGGTTTCCTTTTCTAGAAGGTCACTTTCTTATAGTTAGCTCTATCTGTACTCTCCTCAAGTAATTTTTATGGTCTGGAAATCAGGAGAGGATTTGCAGCCAGAGGTCTGTAATATAAACTGGGTATAATTAAATAATCAAGGATCTGCCTCTAGCTTTCTACTGCTTGTCTGCTGCCAACAGTTGACTGGTGAAGCTGTTGCCTTATAGTGCCAGAGACAACAGTTTGATCCTGGCCTCCGGCAGTATACTGTATGTGTAGAGTTTGCACATTTCTCACACATGCCAATAACCGCAGATTGGTATTTTAAATGGCTATGGTAAATTACTACCAGTGTTTGGTTTAGCAGTAGAATATGGAGGAAATTGATGGGATTGTGGGGAGAATGAACAAAATGAGATTAAAGTAGGATATGTGTAAATGAATGGTTGGTCATCAGAAAGACTTAATGGCTGTTTCTGTGCTCTATTTCAACATTGCCTAATATGAGCACACGCACTGTGAGTGTTTCGAGATGCCTCATACTTTGTATTTAAACCTTCATAATAAATATGAATATTTAATAATGCATAGAATAAAATCACAACTTCTGTTTCAAGAAAGATTTAGGATGGTGTATAGAGGAAAGAATAGATGTTGCCAACATTTGGAATGGATTTGTAGATTGGGTAGGAAAAGCCTTTAGGTCATTGTAAGACAGATATATGTTGTGATGACTTTATTCAATGAATGATCTTATGGGACCTTCCTTGTACTTGTGATTGTGATGAAAAAATTTGTTTCTAGTAGTGCAACATACAAATTACACTTTTTAACTAATTCTTGTATCACAATCAACAATTTGTTCCTGTGTTATATATCATATAACCAGCTCAGTGCTGGAGGTGTATGCTGATGTTATTCTGGGAGTTATTTAATTGGCAAGCATCGGGGGATATGTAGCTTCTGTGCATTATAAACACAAGAGATTGTGCAGATGCTGGAAATCCAGAACAACACACAAAAAATGCTGGAGGAACTCAATATTAATGGAAATGAATAAACATTCGGCACTTCAGGCCAAGATATTCATCAGGACTGGAAAGGAAGGGGGAAGATGCTGGAATCAGAGGATGGGAAGGAGAACAAGTTCGAAGGTGATAGTTGAAGCTCAATGGGTAGGGGAGGGGGGATGAAGCAAGTAACTGGGAGGTGTTAGATAGAAAACGTAAAAGACTGGAGAAGAAGGAATCTGATAGAAGAGGAGAGTGGACCATGGGAGAAATGGAATAAGGAATGGCTACATGGGGAAGGTAATAGGCAGGTGAGGAGAAGTAGTAAGGGGTCAGAGTGGGGAATTGAAGAAGACACAAGGGGGGGGGTGGAGGAAATTACCAGAAGTTGGAGAAATTAACATCTCTCTCTCCTTTCTCAATTTCTCTGTTTCCATCTCTAGATACCAATGTCTTTTATAAGATTTGTCTACTAATATCTTTTAAAAACTACAGATTCCCACGACTATCTTGACTATATTTCTTCCCACCCTGTTTCCTTTTATCAGTTTCTTCTCCTCTGCTGCATCTGTTTCCAGGATTAGGCTTTCCTTTCCAGGACATCAGAGATGTCCTCCTTCTTCAGTGAATAGGGTTTCCCTTCCTCCACCATTGATGCTGCCCTTACCAGTATCTCCTCCATTTTCTGGACAACCACACTCACCCTGACTTAACAGGGATAAGAGTTCTTCTTGTCCTCACCTACCACCCCATGAGCTCGACATCCAACCCATCATTTTTCCCAGCTTCTGCCATCTTCAATGGGGCCCTACTCCAATCACATATTTACCTTCGCTCACATTCTCTGCTTTCCACAGGGATTGCTCCCCCAGTGATTCCCTTGCCCATTTGTTTTTCCTCACTAATCTCCATCCTTGCACTTAACCCTACAAGTGGCAGAAGTGCTACAACTGCCTGTTCACCTCCTTCCTCACCTCCATTCAGGGCTTTAAACAGCCCTTTCAAGTGAGGCAACACTTCACCTGTGAATCTGTTGGGGTCATGTACCATATCTGGTGCTCCCAGTGCATCCTCCTCTGTGTTGGTAAGACCCGATTTAGTTTGGGATCTATCTTTGTTGAACACCTCCACTCCATATCCAATCCCCATTTTCGTTCTGATGTGTCTATCCATGGCCTTCTCTTTGAACATGATGAGGCCACTCTCAGGTTGCAGGAGCAACACTGCTTATTCTGTCTAGGTAGCTTCCCACCTGATGACATGAACATTGATTTTTCCAACTGCTGATAATTTTTTCCCTCCCCCTTCTCTCTTCTTCAATTTCTCACGCTGCCCTTTTACCTCGTCTCCTCAGCTGTCTATCACCACTCCCTGGTGCCCTTCCTCCTTCCATTTCTCCCATGGTCCACTCTCCTCTTCTATCACAGTCCTCCTTCTCAAGCCCGTTACCTTTTCTACCTATCACCTCCCAGCTTTCTACTTCATCCCCACTCCCCCAACCACCAAACTTTGCCTATCGCCTTTCAGCTGGTCCTCCTTCCCTCCCTTCACCTTCTTATTCTGGAATCTTCCCACTCCCTTTCCAGTCCTGATGAAGGGTTTCCTCCTGAAATGTCAACTGTTTATTCATTTGCACAGATGCTGCCTGACCTGCTGAGTTCTTCCAGCATTTTCTGTGCATAATGGTGATGCCAAAAGGACCCACTTGAGTTAATTTATCTTGCCAAGTGATCCTAATTTTTCTACCCATGGCCAGTATCCTGAATGACTATTTTAACTAGAATTTAACTTGATGTTATAATATGATTTGAATCTTTGATACTTTGGGTTTCAATTTGGAGGATTCAGAATGCGATCTGTATAAGAGTGGGAGGAATTGAAGAGCAAATCTCCTTGCGTGCGAGTTTCTTGGCCCTATAAAGAGAAGTTAGGTTTAAGCAGAGCAGTCATTGTGGAATCAGCTGTTGTTGCAGTGGACAGGGGGTAACTGAGGTGTTGACTCAAGAGGCTTCGGCAAGAAGTGGTGGCGGCTCAGGTAAGTGTCTCTTTCTTCCTTCATTATTGTACGGGTAGAGCAGTGAGGAACTGAGGACAGTGGTATGCTCTTCTTGCATGATGCAGTAATTCAGGGTGGCTCCGGTATCCTTGATCACGACACCTCATTTTCAACCTTGACATGTTCCAGCACATAAGCCTATCCTATACTGACCTCTCTTGTCAAGGTCCCTCTCATTCAGTAAAGTATTCATTAAGGATCTCTATTAACTCATCCAACTACAAGCACATGTTTCTTCTTTTATCCCTGATCAGTCCTACTCTCACTCTAATCATCTTTCTGTTCTTCATGGATGTATGGAATTCCTTGGGGTTTCCTTAATCCTACTCCTGTCCTCTTCAGCTCTCTCAAGTCCCTTCTTAAACTCCTTCTTGGCTACCTTATAACTCTCAAAAGTCCTGTCTGATCTATGCTTCTGAATTTTAAGAGTACTTCCTTTTCCTGTTGATTAAAATATTCCACATTTCTTGTCAACTATGGTTCCTTCACTCTACCATTGCCTATCTCATTGGGACAAACCTAGCCAAAACCACATGTAAGTGCTCTCTAAACAACTTCCACATTTCCATTGTACATTTCCTTGAGAATCTGTTCCCAATTTACACTTCCAAGTTCACGTCTTATTTATTTATTTGTTTGTTTGTTTGTTTGTTTATGTATGTATGTGTGTGTGTTTATTTATTTATTAATTATTCTATACTTTGTATTGCATTGAACTGCTGCTGCTAAGTTAACAAATTTCATGACACATGCTGGTAATAATAAACCTGATTCTGATTGTGATTTATAGCATCATAATTATAAGGTAACAATGAGGGAGCTTAAGAAGGGACTTCGAAGAAACTGGAGGGGGCTATGATAAATGCCTTGGTGAGCATGATTAAGGAAAACCCAAAGACATTTGAAACATACATGAAGAACAGGAGGATGACTAGAGTGGGGCCAGGACCAATCAGGGATGAAAGAGAAACATCTCTGTAGTCTGAGAAGGTAGGGAGGTCTTTAATGAATACTTTGCTTCAGTATTTGTCGGTGAGAGGGACCTAGATGCATGTGAGGTCAGTGCAGGTGTTACTCTTTTGCTCAAGAAAGGGAATAGGGATAATCTTGAGAATTGTATATCAGTGAGTCTTTCATCAGTGATGAGGAACCTATTGGAGAGGATTCTTCGAGACAGGATTTATGAGCGTTTGGAGAAGCATTATCTGATTGGGTATAGTCTGCATGGCTTTCTGAGGGACAGATCATACCTCACAACCCTGACTGATTTTTTTGAGGATGTGACAAAACAAATTGATGAAGGAAGGCAGAGCAGTGGATGAGGATGTATGGCTTTTAGTGAGGTGTTTGACAAGGTTCATTAGGAACATCAGGTGGCACGGGATCCAGGGAAACTTGGCTGCTTGGATTCAGAATTGGGTTGCCCACAGTAGAGGACAGTAGTAGATGGTGTGTATTCTGTCTGGATGTTTGTGACTAATAATGTTCGGCAGAGATTTGTTTATTTATTTATTTTATTTAGTGATGCAGTGTGATGGGCTTTTCTGGCCCTTTGAGCCACGCCTCCCCAGCAACCCCTGACAAATCCAGTTAACCCTAACCTAATCATGGGACAATTTACAATGATTAATCAACCCAATACATATTTGGACTGTGAGAGGAACCCGGAGCACCTGGGGAAAACCCATGCATTCCATGGGGATGCTACAAACCCCTTACAGCATAGTGCCAGAATTGAACTCCAAACTCTAGAATGTCCCAAATTGTAATAGCATTGCGATAACCACTATGGTGTGGTGGTGCCCTGTCTGGGACCCCTGCCCTTTGTGATTTTTATAAATAATTTAGATGAAAAGTGGAAGAGTGAGTTAGTAAGTTTGCAGATGACACAAAAGTTGATGGTCGTGTGGATAGTGTAAAAAGTTGTCGTAGGTTATAAAAGAACATCAATAGGATGCAGAGTTGGACTAAGACATTACAGATGGCATTCAATCCAATGAAGTGATGCACTTTGGAAGGTTGAACGTAATGGCCGAGTACAAAGTTAGTTCCAGGATTCTTAGCAGTACGGAGGAACTGAGGGACCTTCAGTTCCACATTGATAGATACCCCACCTCAAAGTTGCCTTGTGAATTGATAGGAGAGTTAAGAATGCTTATGATGTGTTGACCTTTGTTAGTTGGGTGATTGAGTTCAAGAGCCATGAGGTAATGTTTTAGCTCTATAGAACTCTCGTTAGACCACACTTGGAACATAGTGTTCAGTTCTGCTTACCTGATTATACAAAGGATGGGGAGTGCAGAGAAGATTTACCAGGATTCTGCCTGGGTTAGAGAACATGTCTCATGAGGGAAGATTGCACAAGTATGAGCTTCTCTCTTTGGAATGAAGGAGAATGAGAGGAGACTTGATGGAGGTTTATAAGATGGTAACAGGAATAAATAAAGTGTACAGCCAGCAGTTTTTCCTCCAGGATGGCAATGGCTAAAATGAGAGGACATGTTTTTAAGGTGATTAGAGGAAAGAATGGAGGGGATGTCAGAGGTAGGTTTATTTACGTAGTAAGTGCAGTGAATGCATTGTGGATGGTGATGTTAGAGTCGGATACATTAGATAGATGAAAGAAAAATTAAGGACTATGTGGAATGGAAGGGTTACATTAATCTTGTAGTAGGTTAACAGGTTGGCCAAAGAGCCTGTACAGTGTTGTGCTGTTATATGCTATATACGGTTAGAATTTTAATTCAGTAAGCCGGGCCTAGGATGCAATAACAACATCAGGCTAACCAATTAAATAATTCCCAGTATAACTTTAAACTTAGTCACAAGATACTGATTCTAAGATGGTTATGCAATGAGTAATCATTAAAAAAAATTGAATGTTTATGAGTATACCCGATGCACTGCTGTTGTTAGATGCTGGTCTCCGTCATTCATGATCACATACACGGTTCATTCTTTGCTGATTCTTCTGATGCAGTGGACAGAATAAGTTGGTTTAAAAACATAAACACGAGAAATTCTGCTGATCCTGGAAATTCAAGCAACACACATCAAAGTTGCTGGTGAACGCAGGGTCTCGGCCCGAAACGTCGACTGTACCTCTTTCTAGAGATGCTGCCTGGTCTGCTGCGTTCACCAGCAACTTTGATGTGTGTTGCTACAAACGGTAGAATAAGTTGGTTTTCTAGATGGATGCTGACCACCAATCAATCATAGTATAGTAGATTATGACATAAAGCTAATTTATTGCCTTTAACGCTAACTTAGTGATATAATAACTCACTTGTACAGCATTCTGAGTCAATTCCATGAGTCAAATGTTACATTGGAAATTTAGACATCTGGAATAGAACAATGATAGAAAGTCTCTGCTAGATCTTTTTCCATGTAAGTTTTCCTCCTTTAATTAGTTATCCAATCTCCTGTTACTGTAGGCAGTGCATCCAAATTTTAACAGTTCATTATGTTTGGATGAAAAAAAAAATTCTTGCCATTATTTTGCTAATCAAAGATCTATGCCTTCTGGTGGTCAACCCTTGGAAATACCTTCTTTTTATTACTTAACCTAATCCTTTCATGATTCCAAACATTTATAACAAATTTGTTCTCAGTTGCATCTACTATAAGGAGCATAATTCTAGCCTCTGTAATCTCTTCTTGACGGAAACTTTCTGGTAAATCATCTTGTGCTTTTTCCAAACCCTTCTTATCTTTCCTAAAGTGGGATACCTAGAGTTGGGCAAAATACATTAGCTGGGGCTGAGCTCACGCTTTATGCAGGATTAATAACACTTCAGAGCCACTTCTCAGCAGATTACCTCTCATTTGGGATAGCTGTGGAGTCAGGATGGCTGGGAACCATTTTCCAAGAAAAGAAGGTTAAACTTCAGGAAGCTGCTGCAGTCTGCCCTGGGGAAACATCAAAGGCGGCATTATAAATTAAATATTTTAGTTTGAATATATAAGAAATCACTGACATAGGTGTCTTAATTGGGAGAATAGAACTGATGGGAATGCTCTGAGAACAAGCATGGACTTGATGGGCTGAATAGAAATATAAGACTATGACTGTTTTGGTGATGAAGAGTCTGTTAATTTTTGGATTAGCATGGGAAAGTGACAGGTATGTGATTAATAGCAGGTAAATGGGGGCATTGGAAGTGGGCGTATTATGACCTGCAGTACATCCAATCAGCAATGGTAGACCATCTGCTACAAAAAAACTCTTTTATTGGTTTCTACATTCTCTTGTCATACAGCTTCTCAGCCTTATTGTAAAAATGCTAAAATACCATCTTTGAGGATTCATATGGAACAATTGAGGATTCATATGAAGACAATTGAAGAAAATTAGAAAAATAGGGGAAGACCTAACATAGACCTCCTATTATTATACTGTTCTAAATGTCTAATATCTGAAGTATCCGTGTTTACATTTTGCTGTTAAGTAACTACTGGGCGTACTGTATGGGACTACTACTGAAGAGACCTCGCCATTGCCTGTGAGAAGGTACTTTGAGGCTTGTGTCTCACACACGTCAGGTGATCGAGAGTTGATATGCATTATTTTTTCAATTTCACTATGCAGTTATGTAGGTGCCATTTTATGTTGAAGCAGAAGTGTCAGTATAAAGTGGCATTACACATGATTTCAGAGTAGAATCTAACACAGGAAATGAAGTCTGTGCATCTATTTTCAGGATAAACGTTCTGAACCTTATTGCTTTCAAATTTATTAGAAGTCCATGTACATGAATTTAAAAGTTAGCTTTGAAGGAAAGAATCCAACGACTGGATGTGATTTAACCAGAAATCCGATCCAAAGTATTGCTTAAGAGGTTAGAATTTATTTCCTTGCCTCCTGTTTGAAAATAATAAAAAAAATCTTCATGCATTGGAATAGCATGGTGTAAATCAGAGTAATTCTGGATTCTTGGATCAGTTGCTATTGTGGGCTTTTGGAAAAGAGAGGGATATTACCACAAAAAAATCTCCTCAATTTGTATTTGTGAGCCTTCCCCAGCTGAAGAGACTGGGTTCCTGATGAAATGCTAAGTTGTACTAAAGTTCTAATAATTATTTTTATTTTAAAAGGTTAAATAACAATATCACTCCCTGAGAAATACTTTTTGAATTGAAGGTAGAATGCAATATCCTTAAAAAAAGTTAAATCAAATAAAGTGTTTGGAAAGAAATGAAATTGCTTTACCAAGAGAGAGGAAAAAAAGAGCCCAGCTTTCGCCAGATAAACAAATCTCATGGCTTCAGAGTGCAGACCTTCCTTCAATGATTTGTACATTTCCTGCTTGCTGAAAACAATGTCTTCTATGTTTCCATGAAAGCCGGAATTAATCCTTTTGAACTGCTAAGAGAGTTTAAGGAATTAGCTTCTTCTGACGTGAGGCTTGTATCATGGTGCTGAACAAAGAATTGCACTTTGTGCAGGTCATTTAATAAGTCAACTGAATTACTTGACAGATTGTTAAAAAATGGGGGAAATAAGTACTTCCTTTAAGTTGCATCTCTCAGAAATGCAGGGCATCTCAAAGTGCTTTTATGTTGATGAAGCACCTAAAGCGTTCTTGCCCTGATGTAGGAAGCACAGCAGTTTATTTTCAAACTGCAATACCCTCCAAGCAGTAGTGAGGTCAGTAACCAGCTACCTTGATTTTCTAGTGCTATTAACTAAGTGATAAAAATGGTCTAGGATCCCGAAGGGAGAGCTCTTTGGGTAGTTCCTTGGACCTTTTACATCTGTCTGAGCAGCAGAATCTCATTGAAAAGAATTACACTGGACTGTGCAGCTCTTGGTCAATGCTTCATTTGTCCACCCTACTTTTATTCTCATAATTGCTTTAATATCCTGGATGCAGCAACTTTTTTGTATGGGGTATGGGGGGCGATCTACTGCACAGGATCGAAGTAAGCTGCAGAGAGTTGTAAACTTAGTCAGCTCCATCATGGGCACTAGCCTCCGTAATATCCAGGACATCTTCAACGAGCGATACCTCAAAAAGGTGGCATCTATCATTAAGGACCCCAATCACCCCAGGTCATGTCTTATTCTCATTGCTACCATCCGGAAAGAGGTGCCAGAACCTGCAGGCAATCACTCAATGATTCAGGAACAGCTTCTTCCCCTCTACCATTCAATTTCTGAATGAACATTGAACTCATGAACACTACTTCACTACTTTTTAAATTTATAGTTTTGCACTATTTATTTATTTTAACTATTATATACATTTACTGTAATTCATGTTTTTCCCCTATTGTGCATTGTTTTATACTGCTGTCAGAAAGAAAATAAATTTCATGACATACTGTATGCCGGTAATATTAAATCTGATTCTGATTCTTATTCTAATTACATGAGTGAGAAATTCTAAACTAAGTCGTGCACTTTACAAAATAGATTTGGTCAATTTCAGAATATTTTTGATGTGCTACCAGGTATTATCTACCTGTGATGTGATTTGAAATTGTTCAATGTGTTTAGCAAGTACAGTGCTGCAATGAATGTTGACATAAAGTTGTGATTATAATATTGTTCATAATTTTTGGAATTAGAATTTATATTGTGAATAGAACATAAAACACATTGTAGAAGAGTGCAACACATTACCGATCCTTCGGTCCGTGATGTTGTTTCGACCTGCTCCACAATCAGTCATCCTTCCCTTCTGTACAACCCATAACACTCCATTTTTCTTACACCTATACACCTATTAAAGAGTCACTTAAATGTCTCTGTTGTATCAATCCCTACTACCACCTCCATCACTCTCTGTGTTTAAAAGAAGCCCTGATAAACCTAGGCTTCTCCCTAAATTTGCTTCCACTCACCTTAAATGGATGTCCTCTTCATTTTGGCCTTTGCCACCCTGAAATAAAAAGGTGCTGGCTGTTCCTTCTGTCTATACCATCATAACCTTATATACCTCTATCAAGTCAATTCTCATTCTCCTTCACTCCACAGAGAAAAACCCCAGCTGACTCACCCTTTCCTCATAACGCATGTTCTCTCATCTAGGTAGCATCCTGTAAATCTTCTCTGCACTCTCTGAATCTTCCTCATCAGTCCTATAGTAAGGTGACCAGAAACTAGCCAGTTTTCTACTGTAGTGATAATCAAATTATTTCAAAGTATCCAGCCATTGATAGCTGAGGAGGAGCTGCATTATAAAAATTGAGTTAATATTGAGAAAATCTAAATGGCTCTTTTGAAGGTTCCAATACTATTTAGAGCTCTGGAAGTAGTTTTTTTCATGCATCCCCTAAGATTTTTATTCCTGGAATGTGAGTGTTGCTGGAAAGGCAGGCATGCATCACCAACCCCTCAGTTATTTTTGAAAAAGTGGCACCGCGTAGCAGCTTCATTCTTCTCCTGTTCCTGCTGCTACGATGCTCCCACAAACCTGTTAAAAACACACAATTAATAAAATTACAGAGAGCTGCACTGAATTCAGTTGGTAGGTAAACCAAGTAAAAACAGACCTCAGATTTAAAATTGAAAGAGCCTTGTCTCAAGGCTGCTCCTGTGAAAAAAATTAGTCATAAAAGTAAATCATTTTGTTGTTGTGCATTGATTAGGTCACTAGTTTTATCTCTGCAACTGTCCCATTACTCATCTGTACTTGATAATCCCAAAAAGAGAGGACAAATAAATCTGGACTTTGTGACTTGAATTTGGTTGCTCATTCAACAAATTCTTGGCTTTGATTAGACATCAGGTGGGACTTAATTGGAGATCTGGAGCTTTCCACAGGAGAAAAGAAAGACTGGAGGTATTGCATCATGACCTTTGATGCTGATGGCATAGTAAACTCTTAACACTGTTTTTGACGAAGTATTTTTGTGTGTGTCTGTATGTGCAATTGGTGGGATAGTTGAAACTTGAGCTGAACAAAGCAACAAAATTACGGTGCTCTGTGTAGTACTTTCAATTCCACAATTGATTCAGATCATACAAAGATCAGCTTTAGTATTCTGTCATATAATCAATCAGGACAAATATTTTGGCTGCTGTTGTTTTACCACACCAGACTGTACAGGTTGAAGAAAACAAAGTGCGATAATTTATTGAGAGAATCCATAGTTTCAAGAACCAGTGAAGAATGATTGTAAAGTGTTAACACTAACAAGCTATTCAGTTTTGTTGTATAAATGCTGGAATTATTGACAATAAAAAGTAGCTTTGCTGACTGTGTAACTTCCTTTCTTCCTATCCACACCTTGCACTTTTCTCTCCCATTGTTATCGTTTCATGAGAAACTGGCGAACTTTCTTTGCCTCAGAAAGCAGAGTTTATGTAAATAAAGACATTTTTTAAAACTTACAGAGAACTATCAATCTGGTTTAATCCTCTCAGTCTCTCCATCAACAAAGGTTTCCACCTTCGAAGAGAAAACAAAAATAAAGTTATTTAAATGTAGTCTGCAGCAGAATTTGACAGTGCAAATCAGTCCAGGCTCTATACTTGACCTCCTACCAAGGCAGAATTAACTGAATTTAAACAGGTCATAGGTCTGTAACATAGGTTAGTAAGGAAGTGTTAGGTGGTGGGGTGGAGATATGTCTTACCAAAGGGGGTGTAAGGTGCTATTTCCCTCTGCTATTCTGCAGGTCACCCTTCGACAAGGTGTAACACCTGCTTAGGCCCCCCAATCAGGGTCATGTGAAGCCATGGATGGTGGACGGCCCTATGAGCAGCTGGTGCATATCGCAATTCCTGGTTATGTGACCACTGACACCAGGCTGAGAATCTTTGAAGAACGTTGATAAATGCTGGGGTCTCCCATCGTGTAATGACACTGCATAGATGAAGGCAATGGCAAACCACTTCTGTGGAAAAATTTGCCAAGAAGAATCCTGGTCAAAGACCATGATCGTCCACATTGTACGGCACGGCACATAATGATGATGATGTTAGTGATGATAAAGGAAGGCTTCTATAATCAGACATGTTATCTTATAATGTGTATAGCTCTCAGGTGAATGTAAAATATCCTCTTACAGTGTTCCAAGAAAACAAGGCCCAAAGGGTGATCAGTAACATTCTATGAAGTTTAATAATCACCCTTCATTCAGCACCATTGACATAAATGATTGAGTAACATCTTATTATTAATTGTGGATACTTACTGTGCACAAACTTTATGATGAGCTTCCGCACCTCACAAGAATAACTGCACTTCAAGAATACTTCACTTCATGTATTTGTGACATTCTGAGTTCACAAAGGTCCTGTATAAATAATAATATTAATAGCTTCTTTATGGAGCACATGTCATACAGACGATGTATTTCAAAGTGCTTTGCAATGGGTAAAATGCAAACATGAAAATAAAATAACAAATAAATTTCAAAATAACATGAAAAGAAAATAAAAATAGATGTTATTTAAAAGCAAGGGTAAATAAACAGGTTTTGAGCTGGTGTTTAAAAGGGTCAACTGAGTTTTATGTATTGAATTCCTCAGTTTAAAGCGTAGTTCAAAAAAGCTGACCTGCATATTATCTTTTGAGGGAAATTGTCTAAATTTAAGAAACTGGCAGAATAAGACCTGAGAGCTTGTGCAGGATATTAAAATGAAAATGATTTTGTGATGTACTCCGTGAACCAACTCTGTAGTAATCTTGGAAAAATAGGCTTTTCTTGCAGAGCATGTATCAGTGTTAAAGGAAGCAAATTTTTCCTTGAAAATATTATGGAGAACTTCTATCCCAGTTTTCCTCCATTTTCTCTCAGCTAAGAGGTTAATTTATTATTAAAGTATGTACACGATATACAAATCTGAGGTTTGCCTTCTCCAGATAGCCACGAAGCAAAGAGAAAACATAGCAGTCATTCAGAGAGAAACTCAAACCCACCGGCCCCACACAAAAAAGAATGGCAACATGATTATCAATTCCCTAAACTTCCTCCCCCCACTCAAAGTGCAGCAAGAACATCGACCTCCAAACCCCCTCCCCACACAAAAGATCTATCAAAATTGAATGTAACATCGACCCCTCCCTTTTCGCAAGAAAAACTAACAACACTCAACAAGAATATCTGCTCCCAATACCCCTCCCACACACAAAAAACAATGAGAAGTAACAGGTGAAAATACAGAATATAAAAATCATAAGACTAAAAAGTCCAGTCCATAATACAATAGTCCAATCCATAAACACAGAACCTCAGTAACATCCTCTGACATCATCGAAAGAGAAAGACAGCACTCGAATTCAGAGGCCTATCCTCCGGGCACAGCGAGCACCAGACAGCGATCGGCTGCACACAACCTCCTTCCCTGGCAACAGAGGAATCCCATCAGCGATCAAAAGGCAGGCAGTCGGCATTGAACCCTCACTCTCCTTCCTCATTCACCTCAATGTTTCAATCTACCTTGATGCTTTAATCAAAAAAAAAATGGAGTCAAACATCGACTCGTGCTCCATCTCTAAGTTTCTTTTCCTTGAAGGCGTTTGAGCTCATGCTCACTTCCTGGAATCTTCCCTGAGATAACAAAGACCTTGATCACTCAATCAATCTCCAAGCCGTAAATCACAGGTTCCAACAGTTCCAGAAACACACTTAAGGTGAAAAACAGACAAAAAAGAAGTGTGATTAGCAGTTTTGTGGACTATCTGGAAGATGTCGACCAAGGGAGCATTATACGCTGACCTCTCTGCAAGATCTCTTGAGTTCACGGATGGAAGGGTTTAACACACTGTGTTTAATATATTTGTCAAATTATTGTTGAAAGAATCAACCATTTTATTTACTAAGCAGTTTAAGTCACATAGGGCAGTTAAACTAGCCAGCTCACAGGACTTAATTTACTTTGCAGCATCAAGAAACCATTTTTTTTACTGTAATTTCTTTCGTGGTCTTAGTTACAGGCAGGAGGGCATCACAAAGTACACAAAAATGGTCAGAGACCGTGATATCAAACAGAAAGACATTAATAGTATTTAACCCTTTTGTCATTACCAAGTCAAGTGCATTTCCAAGTTGATGGGTGGGCTGAGTGACATGCTGTGTAAGATTGAGACGGTTTAGTAAGCTCATGAATTCAGCTGCCACAGAGTTCATGTTTGAGAGATTATTAATATGAATATTAAAATCACCAGCAATGGCAAACCGGTTGTAGTTTCATATAATAGAGGATAAGAATTCCAAATATTTCAAAAGAAAGCAGGCATTGGATTTTTTGGAGGGTGATAAATGATAGTGCAGATATTGAGATCTGAAGTGCATATTTTAAATATATGTAAGTCAAAGCTTGAAAAATAGTTGACAGACAGAAGATTGCTTCTAAAATGTACCTTATTTGCCCTCTTGGGACTTCTTAAATTTGTGCAGGTTATGTATGTTGGAAAATAAGTCAGGCAGGTGCTTTCTAAACCTAATTTTCTTCTGAAGAGGATTTTTTTTACAGTTAAGGTTGTCTAAGTTGAATACACTTTAGACTAAGAGGAAGTGTTGAATGACAAGTATCTTATTCTCCATTGTAGTCTCCCTCCATCAGTATAACTGACAACTGGGACGTAATGTGCTTCCAATCCCTCTGCTAGGTACAAGCCTGGGCTTCAGAATCGATGGATATATTTCGGTGTGCAGTGAGTCACGATTCCTTTACTGTAGAAAGTTTTGAGGAAGATTTTCTGGAAAAGTACCTTTTCTAGAATTTTGTATCTGCCCAGGTACTCTAATTAATATGGTAGTATAAATAAGAGTATTCGGGCAGGTATAAATACCCCTCAGAAGAAATTAAAACCTATGAAATGTTGAAAGGCCCCAATTGAGTGGATGTGGGGAGGATGTTCCCTATTGGGGAGGGAGTCTAAGAACAGAGGACACAGCCTCAGAATAGAGTGGTGTCCTTTTAGAATAAAGATGAAGAGGAATTTCTTTATCCTGAGAATGGTGAAACTATTGAATTTATTGCCACAGGTGGCTGTCAAGCCCAAATCTTTAGGTATATTTAAGGCAGAGGCTGATAGATTCCTGATTAGTCAGTATGTGAAGGGATATGGTGAGAATCCAGGACATTGGGGCTGAGAGGGAAAATGAGTCAGCCATAATTAAATGGCGGAACAGACTTGATGGGCCAAATGGCCTAATTCTGCTCATATATCTTCTGGATCTTATGGTAACATGAGAAGGTAGAAGGCAGGAACAAACCTTTGTAAGTCAGCTAACAGTCTACTGTACAAGCAATTTCGAATTTCAATGTGAATTTATTGCCAAAGTACAAATATGTCACCATATACCATCCCAAGATTCATTTACTTGCAGGCATTCACTGTAAGTAGAAAGAAGCACAATAGAATAAATGAAAGACTGTGTACAACATGACAAACAAGCATTGGCAGTGTACTTTGTATATTCACCTCCCTCTGTGTAATTATATGCAAATACACAGTCACTGTACATTCTTCTTTTCAGACTATTATGCCAACGTAAGACCAATTATGCCAATATAATGGCCCTGCATCCATATCAAGAATGTGTAATTATATTTTTTATCATGCAGCGTGATATAAATTCAGATGGCTGACTAAAACCTATTTTCCCTTTGATTGAGTTGGCAGGGTTTTGGCCTGAAACTTCAATTGTACTAGTTTTCTAGATGCAGCCTGGTCTGCTGAGTTCCTCCAGCATTTTGTGTGTGTTGCTCAGATTTCCAGCATCTTGCATTTGCTGCTCGGATTTTCAGCATCTGCAGATTTTCTCTTGTTCCCTCTGGCTTTGATTTTTTTCTGGAACTCTTGTCTATACACAAGGATATCTGGAAAGTAATTTTGTGAACTAACAGAGAAATACCATTTGGTTTTTGAGTGAAACTGACTGCATATTTATTGTTGGGAACATTTACAAGACATTTGAACAGTAGGGGTGCCATGCGGTTAGCATAATGTAATCACAGATCAGGGCATTCCAGAGTTCAGAGTTCAATTCTTACAGATCTGGAAGGAGTTTGTACGTTTTCCCTGCGAACTGCTTGGGTTTCCTCTAGGTGCTCTGGTTTCCTCCCACAGTCCAAAGACATACTGGTTAGTAGGTTAATTGGTCAATAGACAATAGACAATAGGTGCAGGAGTAGGCTATTCGGCCCTTCGAGCCAGCACCGCCATTCACTGTGATCATGGCTGATCATCCACAATCAATATTCAGTTCCTGCCTTATCCCCATAACCTTTGATTCCGCTATCTTTAAGAGCTATATCCACCTCTTTCTTGAAAACATCCAGAGGCTTGGCCTCCACAGCCTTCTGGGGCAGAGCATTCCACATATCCACCACTCTCTGGGTGAAAAGGTTTTTCCTCAACTCCGTTCTAAATGGCCTACTCCTAATTCTTAAACTGTAGCCTCTGGTTCTGGACTCACCCATCAGCGGGAACATGCTTCCTGCCTCCAGCGTGTCCAATCCCTTAATAATCTTATATGTTTCAATCAGATCCTCTCTCAGCCTTCTAAATGCCTTCTGGTCATTACAGGCTCAGCTGTTCCTTTGTAATGACAGTTACGTGCTGGACTCGGGACCAATCCTCTGAAATGATAGTGCCGAAGAATTTAAAGTTGCTGACTCTCTCTTTCTCTAGTCCCCTAATGAGGACCGACTCATGGACCTCCAATTTTCTCCCTCTGTAATCAATAATCAGCTCTGGTTTTTCTGACTTGCAGAGGGAGGCTATTGTTGTGGCACCATTCAGCCAAATTTTCAATCTCCCTCCTATATGGTGATTTGTCACCATCTTGGATTTGGTCAACATCAGTGGTGTCATCAGCAAACCTAAACATAGCATTGGAGCTGTGTTTAGCCTTACAGTCATAATTATAAAGTGAATAGGACAGAGGGATAAGCACATAGCCTTGTGGTGTGTCTCTGCTGATGGAGATTATGGAGGAGATATGATTGACAAACTGAACTGACTGAGGACTGCAAGTGAGGAAATCAAGGATCCAGTTGCACAAGGAGAGATTGTGGCCTGACTCTTGGACCTTATTGATTAGATTTAAGGGGATGATAGTTTTGAATGCAAAGCTGTAGTCAATGAAGATTGTCCTGACGTACGCATTTCTTGGGAGCAAAAATTACTCTTTCGATCTTGGTCCTTTTCCTCCTGGGGTGAGCAGTCCCATGATCCCATTTTAAAATGCTGATTGAGTTAAATGCAGAATGTTGGGAGGTAGCATGAAAGTCTGTAGATGCTGGAATCTAGAGCAATACAGAAAAAGCTGGAGGAGATTCGTGCGTCAGGCAGTATATATAGAAGAAAATTTACAGTCGACATTTCAGGTAGAGACTGTCATCTGGGCAGCTTTTACTCTGATGACTCTGTGTTCAATGCAACCCCACTAAAGTCTGCATCAGGACGTGAGATCCTAGTGCAACATTTCCACAACTTATTTCCCCCCTCAGATGAAGCTCCACCCACTGAGCTCCTCCAACAGTCTGTTTCATTGTTCCAAATTCCAGCACCAACAGACCACCAAAGTTGGGTGTCTGTTGGACCGTAACTGCAACAGCATCTGCTGGCTGCAGTCTCATTCTGGTCACGTTGCCTGAGCAGCAACAGAGGGGAATGCCTTTGCAATGCAGCAGAAAAAGGACCTGACGAGACTCCCCTGCCCCACCATACTTAAATGAATGATGACCAATGGAGGCGTGCACCCTGCTTGGCTCCTATCCCGGAAACAGTCTGGGAGAAAGTTCGATGTGGACCTGGTTTGACCAGGCGCTTCCGCTTTGGGGGAAGGGACTTGTGGCTGGTTAGGGGTCGGGTTGTCCTCACGGCATTGACGTGCTGGCTCCTGAGCACATCCTCCTGCCCACAACAGCACCACAATATTTCAATGGAAGCGTCTCCCAAGCTTATGGAAACCCGAAGAGGCAGTGGCCGGAACTTTCCATGGCTTCTCCCGCTCCCGAAGCGATGAGGACCCCACTGGACTCGTTGATTATGACGGGTGAACCGAGCTGGGCCACTCGTTTCCAAAGAAGTTGCGTGCCCAAGCTGGGGGGGGAGGGTCTGATGCCTAGAGAGGGGTGAGGAGGTGGGAACTGGCCCCTCACTCCATCTTGGGCAACTCTTGTCCAGGATTCGTGGGCAGAAAGGCTCTGATCAGTAACACCAGTATTGATAGTACACCAACTATTTACTTTATTGGTTTATTACTCAAAGTTCAAAGTAAATTTATTATCAAAGCACGTATATGTCACCATATACCCCCCTGAGATTCTTACTTTTACGGGCATACTCAATAAATTATTATTGTTACATGTACCGAGATACAACAATTTTGCATGCTGTCTATACAGATTATTTAAAAGCTTTGCGCTAGCGTAAGGGAAAAACAATAACAAAATGATTGTAGAAGGTAGTGCTGCAGTTATAAAGAAAACACAGTGCAAATAGATAATGTGCAAATGCCATGGTGAGGTAGATTTCGAGATCAAGAGTTCCTCATTACTGTGTAAGAAGTGGGTCAAGAGCCTAATAACACAGGGCATCACCGACAGGCAAGACATCTGACCGCAGGTCCCTAAAAAGGATTGTGAGGACTGCTGAGAAGATCACTGAGGTCTCTATTCCACCCATTAGAGATATTTATCAGGAGCACTGCATACACAGGGCCCTTAGCATTGTCTATGATCCCGCCCATCCATCCAACAGTGTCTTTGAACCCTCCCCCTCTCATCAGGCAGGAGGTACTGTAGTATTAGGGGAAGAACTGTTAGGATGGGAAACTACTTCTTCCCCTAGATTACTGTTCTTCCTGCCACCACTCAGTTCTCATCACGTAAGAAGCACCAGTAGGGGTTATACTGTTTACTTTTTAACTTGTATATGCACCTTATTATTTGTTACTTTACTTGTGTTAATATTACTTTCTGTGTTATGTGTGTGAGGTATATGTACTGTGTTGTGCACCTTGGTCCAGAGGAACGTTGTCTCACTTGGTGGTATACATGTGTATGGCTGTTTGACAATAAACTTGAAACTGAACTTGAGATGCTGTCCTTGGAGGTGGGTGTTTACAAGTTTTTACATCTTATGTCCGATGAATGGGGGGGGTGTTGTTCAGGGAGAAGAGGGTGTGACTGGGGTGAGGGGTGTCTTGAATTATGTTAGCTGATTTTCCTTGGCAGTGGGAAGTGTAGACAGAGTCCATGGAGAGGAGTCTGGTTTATGTAAAGGACTGAGCTTGACCAGGTGGATATGATCTCCTTGTCCAGTTTGAAATATTCACAGTAGGAGAATGCAGCACATCAAACAGCAGCAATCTAATTGCAGTAGGTAACGATTATTTTAAAGCTTCTTCAATCCCAGCTGTAAACAGATGAAAATTGACAATGTGTGATGTCACAGGTTTATTGGTAGTATGGATCTTTCCACCCCCAATAATTGATTATTTTCAATACCTTTCTGAGGACAATTTGCCTGACGATTATTATTACCATAGCAATAAAATGGATTTCTCTAAGGCTAAGCCAGCGCTTAATCTGTTTAAGAACTAGAAGTAGAAGATGCTTGGTAGATTAGTGCAGGTGGAATCATGGATACAGTGTAGCTGGAAGCTGTGGGTTTGGGGGGGTTTGGCTGGACCGGGTCCATACATAGGCTGGGAACGTGGTTGGGATCAGGGTCCAGTGTGCAGATATTGATATGGTTTGAAATCTGAAGCTTGCATGGAAGTCCTTGGCATGACGCTGTCCATAGCTTTTGTGCTATTTGTATTATTTGTTACTAGTGGCAAATCTGTGCCCCGATTCTTGTGAATAACAAGGACTTAGTATGCTGCCATCGTGCCAAGGCATGTATGCATTGGTCAGTCATCTGTGCCTCCTACTACTGCCCATATTAAACTGAGCTATTATGGGGAAGATGAAGTTTGAGGACTCGGAGGTTGTAATAGCTAGACAGCATTTTTATCCAGTCATCTCGTGTGTGAAATTAATCAGTTTGTAAATATTAATTATATGAGAAACGATTGCCTCTTCCTTCATAGGTTGATAATCCGAAGGAAGTAAGACCATTGAAATTCTAACAGCAACCCTTTCTCAGTACCATTGAACAGAACTGAACAATACAGACTACAGTTTGGCTTCCATGATTCTTCAGTATAGTGGAAGAGCAGATAGCTATAAACGTGACATGATTTGAAGAATCCTTTTATCAAAACGCACCAAGGGCCATGTATGCAGCTGATGGTGTTGGATAATCTCTGAAAGGCAGCTTGCCTCATTTGTCAGACTTGCTGACTGGGCAATGCTGCAGGATTCCACTTGACAGTACTGTAACAGGATTTTCATTCCACCAGCTGTGGTTTACTTGACTAATGCTGGTAATAGTACAGCACAGGATGGAAACTCAAAACTGGTCCCCAGCATTTAGAATTAATTATTTGTAGAATAATAATGTCCTTGACTGAAAGGAAAGAGGATAGGAAACTGCAGTTAGAGAATGAGCTGTTGACATAGTTTAATATATTGCTGGTGTTTACATTGAGACTTAGCAATTTTAATTCTCCAATTACCTTCCAGGTTAAGTTAGGCAACATAAGTATGAAGATACAAAGACAAAAGTTAGTAATCTGCCCTCTGTTCACCCCAGCTTAATTACCACATACCCTCCCTTATAGACAAGGTGCAATTGGCCTTAAATTTGGAGAAATATGACAGGATTCCTACTTCTGATTAGTACCTGCTGTCTTGAAGGTGCTGCAGGAGGTGCTTATGTTGGGACAGGGTTAAGCTGGTAGCTCTGGGTTTTGAAATGTCCTGTTAAAGGTCATCAAGCTCTCGTGAAGAATTGGCATTTAGACAAGGTACCAGAAGGAAATTACCATCTGTGGTGTCATTTCTCAATAGGAGCTGCCCTTTCCAAAAATTATGGAGAAAATACAAGTGCAAATACATTGCAGGTTTTCATTATTCAACTGTGACATTCTTTCGTTGGAGGGTTTTGAATATGTGAGAATAATTACAAGTCAGGAATTCAGCAGATCAGATAGCAAATTGAAAGTCTAATGTTCGAGTAACTTTATTGCTGTTATACAGACCCTCAGTTGTAACAACCAAAGTACAAATGATAGTGGGCAATATTAGTTCTGTTTGTTACAAATAACATATCGCTGTCAAAGTGCCCCTCATTCCTTGCTCTTGTGTGACGATTAAAGGAAGAATGAATGATGATGGCAGTCACAATTCGAAACGGGTTTAATATCACTGACATATGTCATAACATGTGTTGTTTTGTCGCAGTTGTGGCGTGCAATACACAAAAATTACTATAAGTTACAGTAAGAAATATCAATAAATAAATAAGTCGTGCAAAAATAAAAGCGAAGTAGTAAGGTAGTGTTCATGGACCATTCAGAAACCTGATACGAAGGAGAAGTTCCTAAAATGTTAAGTGTGTGTCTTCAATGTTCTGTATCTCCTCACTAATGGTAGTGATAAGAACAGGGCATTTCCTGGATGGTGATGGTCCTTAGTGATGAAACCCACCTTCTTGAGGCTTTACCTTTTGAAGACGTACTTGATAGTGGGGTGTCTAGTGCCCATAATAGAGCTGACTAAGGTGGCAACCCTTATAGCCTTTTCTGATGCTCTGAATTGCTGCCACCATACTAGATGGTGATGTGACCAGTCAGAATGGTCTCCCTGGTACATCTGTAGAAATTTGCTGGAGACTTTAGTGACATACCAAATCTCCTCAGATTCCTAATGAAATATAGCCACTGCCATGCCTTTTTCATAATTACATCAATATGTTTAGCCCAGGGTAAATCTTCCGAGTTGAGGCTATCCTTGCTTACCTGAAGTTATCATTGAAAATGATAGAGGTGTGCAAGATGATAAGAGTCATAGATTGAATGGATGGCCAGAGATATTTTTCCCCAGGTTGGAAGTGGCTAATAGGAGGAGGCATAATTTTAAAGTGATTGAATAAAAGTACAGGGGGAATGTTAGAGGTAGCTTTTCTTAAACACAGAGAGTGGCAGGGAGTGTTAGAGGCAGATACGTTAGAAGCATTTAAGAAACTCTTAGACAAGGACATGGATGATAGAAAAATGGAGGCCTACGTAGGAGGGAAGGATCAGAATGATCTCAGAGAAGGTTAAAAGGTCAGCACAACATCGTGGCCCAAAGGGCCTGCACTGTGATGTATGTTCCATGTTCTAAAATACACAGGGATTGGAGGCTTTCTTGTTCTGTAATATGAATAAAATAGTTTGGATTAAGTGGTGATTTGAACAATCATAAATTCCCACTGTTCGAAGAAGACATTGGTGATTGACACTGTCAATATCATTCTGGTAGGCCTTCATCACCTTTCAAGCAGGCTCATCTCGCCTCCATTAGTATATGTGACATTTTCTTAAAGACGTTTCCTACGTAGTAAATATTATTTTTCAAACTATTTCCAAGAAAACATTAAATTAGGATATTTGTTTTAATTTGTTCTTTGTTGCACTTGCTTCAGTGCAGACTGAATAATGTATTGCTTTTAACTTTTCCTGATTCTAAGCCTTCACTAAAATATATCAGCAACATCAGTCAAATCAGAGCTGTGATAATATCTAGTATTCTTATAAATTTGATTCACTAAACTAAGATTGTATATTTGAGATAAATTTTTGAGATAAGTGCGAGTTTTGTAACATAATAGAGAAAAAATGGTAATTACAGAACTTCTATTGGTGGAAGGAATAATTTGAGACAATGATTTAAGAGCATTAGAGATAAATTGTATTAGTCTGACCTTAAAGGCTTTTGGCTCGTACAAATTCTCCTATGTGATATTGATGCTTGTGGTTAAAAATAAGCCCGGCAATAATACTGTGAGCTGCTATTTTGTCAGTAGCACGATTTGTACTCTGACAGACATAGATTTATGAAGCTTTTATCAGAATATTGGATGGTTTGTTTTGAGCTATTATCATGCATTAAATGCCAACAGTGACAAGTTATGAAATTAAATTCAACAGATTTGTTAATGCATGAAATTTAAAATTTCATGCTGATTTTCAAATCTTTCTGTGGCCTTGTCTCACTATCTATAAAACCTTCCTCAGCTGTGGAACCTAACCAAGTGTCTGAGCGTCTCTTGCCTCTCTTTCCACCCTGTAATTCTGAAATTTGCAGACGTTCCTTTAGCTGCCTAGGGCATAACTGTTTAAATTTCTTCCCTAACCTTATCCATTTCTCAGTACTTTTTAAAGATCCTTCTCAAATTCTATTACATTTTTCCCTGTTTACAGTCACCTTTCGTAATGTCTGCCCCTTTGGAATGAAGCAATTTACATCTGATTAATTGCTTTAATCAGTTACTTGCTATCTAAACAACACACATCAAAGTTGCTGGTGAACGCAGCAGGCCAGACAGCATCTCTAGGAAGAGGTACAGTCGACTGTACCTCTTCCTAGAGATGCTGTCTGGCCTGCTGCGTTCACCAGCAACTTTGATGTGTGTTGCTTGAATTTCCAGCATCTGCAGAATTCCTGTTACTTGCTATCTAAATGTTTGTTGTGGTTTTGGATATCTGGAAAAAGATATACAATACGGTACTCTGCAGAAGTCCTAGGCAGATATAAAAAATTTTGTAAAGTGAAGGTGCTTTCAAAAATAATGAAATGAAAAGTTTCTAAATATCAAAGAAAACTACTATAAAGAGCAGTAAACAGTCAAAAAAACGAAATTGGATCAATATTTGGTGCGATCACCCTTAAAATTGCAACACATCTCTTAGGTATGCTGTTGTACAGTTTTATCAGAAAATCTCTGTTTGGTTGTTCCAAATATCTTGGAGAACTTGCCACAGTTCTTCTGCAAACTTTGGCTGCCTTGCTTTTATTTGTGTTTTTAGGCAATTCCAGACAGCCCCGATGATGTTGCGATCACGGCTCTGGGGAGGCTATACCATCTGTTGCAGAAATTCTGGTTCTGCTTTTCACTGAAGATAGTTCTTTATGACCTTGGCCGTGTTTTGGGGGTCATTGTCCTGCAGCAGAATGAAGTTGGAGCTGAACAGATGCTTCCCTGATGGTATTGTGTGATGGATGAGAATCTATTTGTACATATCAGCATTGAGGATTTTATTAATTCTGACCAGATCACCAACTCCATTTGCAGAAATGCAGACCCAAACCTGCAGGGAACCTCCACCGTGCTTTACTGTTAACAGCAGACACTCAGCCATTGTCAGTCCAGAGCACTTACTATCATGGTTCAGCACCCCAGTCCTTGTGTTTTTGTGTTTTGGTGAGTCTCTTGGTTTTGTTTCCACTTCAGAGGAATGCTTTTTGGCAGCAACTCTTTCATGAAGACCACTTCTGACAAGACTTCACTGCAATGTAGAGCAGTGTACTGGTGTTCCAGTGGTTTCTGTGAGTTCAGAGTGCTGGATGTCTTCTGATTTAGAAGGGACGCCAGTTTAATGTGTCTCTTGACTGCTGCACTCAGTGTCTGTGGCCGACCACTGTGTTTCTAGTCATCAACCTTTCCCGTTTCTTTGTGCTTCTTCAGAAGAGCTTGGACAGCACATCTTGAAGCTCCTGTCTGCCATGAAATTTCTGCTTGGGAGAGACCTTGCTGATGCGGGTTGACCACCTTGTGTCTTGTTGCTATGCTCACTCTTGCCATGGTGTAAGAATTGATGATTTGAAGGTTAAACTGTCACATTGACCACACCCTACCTATTAGTTTGGTTGTCCTTTGCCTAGTTTGATTCCTTCTACACCTGTTTCTGATTGAGTTGATCAGTTTAGTTCATTCAACTCATTAAGTCATTGATCATTAGCACCTTCTTGTTACCTTTGTTTAATCACGCCATGGTCTTTATGCCTACAAAATAATCACGTTTTTGTTTGAAAATTGATGTATTACCTGCTAAGTTACTTCCTTTAATGAAATACAAAAAATTCTCTGTAACATTTAACTTTTTGGAAAATGAATTTCTGGACATCAATAATTACTGTGCAAAAATCTTCGGTACATTTATATAGCTATGGCGCCTAAGACTTTGCGTAGTACTGTAGTAATTTTATGTCTTCCACTGTACCGCAGCTGCAAATTTCATGATGAATGTGAGTGATGATAAACCTGATTCTGATATAGGTATCTATTGTGGACAGAGAGTAGGAAGGGGGCAGCGAGATGGGAATCATGGTTTTAAAAAGGGGAAGGGAGAGGGGAGGGATCAGGAAGCACCAGAGAGACATTCTGTAATGATCAATAAAACAATTGTTTGGAATCAAATGACCTTGCCTTGTGTCTCAGGGCTGGATATGTCTGCACTCTCCTCCCGTGGCGCTCCACGCTCACCATTTCCAACATCCTTTGCTCCCGCCAAGTTTACAAACTTGCTCTCCACCCACGTTGACGACACTGTGCAGCAGTCTTAGGCACTTTCGCTATATATGTACTGTAAATTTTGCTCTTTTCTATTGACACACTAATGCAGAAGACAAAAAATAAATATCCAAAGCTAAATTTATATCAAAAATATAGTGTGCTTAAGACTCTTGCACAGTACTGTATATAAATACACACGTTAGCCTATCCCATTTTAGAAATGAGGGGAATGATCTCCTGGTAGAATGCTTAATCTTGCAGCTTTGACTATACAAAAGCTTCTTCTTGCAGGCTCTGTCTAGTACTGCAACAACCTGACGTTGAGCATGTGAATAAGTGTGCATAATTGTGTAGTGAGGATAAATCAAGTGCCTGATGCATTTACATGTCAATGACATTTGTTTTAAACTTTCTTCTTGAGATCAACTTATCTTGGGGAATGTGGGTGAAGTGAGCTGATTTGACACTGGCCTTCAATGGTGTAAACATTTACTTACAAAATCATTCATCTATTCAGAGCAGATGGGACTGCCAATTACTTTTGGATATTCACCAAATGAGTGTGGCGTAAACTGATCATAGAAGCTTTTGTGGCACGATAAGGAGACCATTTAGTCAATCGTGTCAATGCTGGCCAAACAGTTATTTAGGTAGGCCCACGTCCAGCTTGAATTCTATTATCTGAAAGGTTATAACTCTTCAACAGCTCCTCCTGCTCCTTTTTCAGCTTCCATTATCCTTTTAGGTAGATACTTCGTTTACTATAATCTGTTTTAGGTGAAAGCAAAGTCCGCAACTTGCATTTAATCCAACGGTTGCTTTCATCAGAGCTCACTAATTATTAGCCACTGTGCCAGCCAAATATGTTGTTCCTGTTCAGCTGGCATAAATCACTTAGTTTTGTATGCTTTGGTCAACTCTCCCCTCCCCTACTTTTATTCCAAGTAAAAGAAAACACAAAACCATCCATGTTTAAAGTTTTCCTTGTTCTCAAGTCTGAGCTTTGATCTGAACTACCAAATCTTCTTTTCTCTCCAGTCCTTTTTCCTTTTATTTCACATCCCCAGCACCTGCACATTTTTAATTTTAACATTCTTTAACTCTGGCAGCATCTTTTAAACCTGTAAATAAATCTATAGTTTGATCATTCTTCCAATGGATTAACCTGAACAGTACATTAGAGTCTTTGACCAAACTAGTGTTTTGTACAATTCTAGCATAATATCCCTACTTTATATTCTATGCCTCAACAGATAAAGTCAGAATAAGGTTTAATATTATTGACATACATTGTGAAATTTGTTAACCTTTTGGCAGCAGCACAATGCAATGCATGATAATATAGAAAAAATGTCAACTATAGGAAGTATATATATGTATATCAAATAGTTAAATTAACTAAGTAGCATAAGGACAGAAATAAAAACATAGTGAAGTAGTGTTCAGGGTTTCAATGTCCATTCAGAAATCAGATGGCTAAGGGAAAGAAGCTGTTCCTGAATTGGTGAGTTTGTCTTTAGGCTTCTCTACCTCCTTCCTGATGGTAACTATGAGAGTCAAGTGGCTACTTGTAATTATCAGCATATTATTTTGCTGAGCTTATATCTATGAGGATCTGTAGACATGCAGGCCAGGATCTCTCTATCATCTACACCCCTTAATATCCTTCCAAACTATCCTTAACCTGAAGAGACTGACTAAGAGGACAATTATTCTACCCTTGTTCAATGTGTTTTCCATCATCAGATGCATCACTTTGCACTTTCTGAATTTAACTTTATTTGCAGTTTTTGACCATGTAACCAGTTTTTTTTTTAAAGAGCTGACAACTTTTTTTTGTCATGATTAATCACGTGGTTAATCTTTGTGTCATCTGCAAACTTCTTAATCCTGACTCAAGTCAGGGATATATACCAGAAAAGTACAGAGGGTAATACCTGGAACAAGAATTAATTTGAATTTTGTTATGTGTTCTTTCCTTATTCAGTTCAGGGTATTTGCATATGTATCCACAAACAAAGGAGACACTTCACACATTGCCAACCACAAGAAAACACTTTATTAGAACTAGCACAAATGCAATACAGGGAGAAAAAAACAGATATTTACAGTGGTAACAGTACAGAAATCAAAATAATAATTATCATCACCTAAATAAGCCTATCTCTGCAATTTTGGAGGGGGCCACAGAGCCAACAATTTCACATGTAGCCTGTTCTTTTTCCTCTCCCTCTCTTTCACTCTAACCCTGACTCAACATGACTCAACACCAGCTGTGATCCAACCTAAGACAAAGCTCTCTTCCTCACTGCACAAAGAAAGTGCCCCTTTTTATGTCACTTCCCACTAGTCCTTTTCCATCTTGGTCGTATCAGCTGCACCCTCACTATCTCTTACAACCATCAGCCAGACACACATATTTTTCAGCACTTTCCACTCTCATAGCTGCAGACTTGTACTTCCTTGACTTTCTCAAAACACAGTTGTGGACTGGTTCTCTTGTACTTTCTGAAAACAATCCCACTCCAAGCTAACATCATTTTGTCTTGGACTTCCATTTTATTTTAGCATTTGCCAAGGAGAAATCACATTTAATACTTTCCTTACAATACTGAGAACTGATGAACATCTCAGATATTGCTCTTCCCATTACCAAAACCACTGTCCACCATTACGCTTAGCTTTCTATCATTGTGCACATTTTGGATGCAGATTGGTATTTTTAACTTTATCTCATGTAATTTGTTTTTGGACTAGTTTTGGATGGAGCTTGGTCAAATGCTATGCTGTAATCCATAGGGACTCCATCAAATATGTTATATCATTCAATCTCCCCTCCTTAGAGATCTTAATTGTAGTCAAACATTTTGCTTAGTAACTACATATTGACTGCCTTTGATACCCACCCAGCCAACACTGTTTTCGTCCCTCTTCCCTCCGGGAGAAGGCTCAGGAGCTTGAAGACTCATACGAACAGATTTGGGAACAGCTTCCTTCCAACTGTGATAAGACTGCTGAACGGATCCTGACCCGGATCTGGGCCGTACCCTCCAAATACCCGGACCTGCCTCTCGGTTTTTTTGCACTACCTTACTTTCCATTTTTCTATTTTCTGTTTATGATTTATAATTTAAGTTTTAATATTTACTATTTTTAATATTTTAAATATTTAATATTTGTAATCCAGGGAGCAGGAAGCGCAGAATCAAATATCGCTGTGATGATTGTATGTTCTATTATCAATTGTTTGGCGACAATAAAGTATGAAGTATGAAGTTTTGCAAAAGTGAATTTACACTGTTCCTCAGTACATTTTCCCAAAGTTTTTCCAAGGTAAGGCATTCTTTCATTTTAAGCTATGATGCCTAATTCATTATTCTTCAGTCCTTCTGCACCCTAGGCACTTTGCTGCAGTTTGCCTAGCAAGACTGCAAAGTGTTTTCACAACTTCTTTCCCTCCTCTTATTTTATTCTAGCATTTACCAAGGAGGAACTCGTTCCTTACAATACCAAGAACCACAGAGCTGGTTCTGAAAAAATAATAAAGAACTGTGTAAACTTTGTGTGATAGAGGATTTCCTGATTTAGATAATTGTCAGGGAGAATCAGGTTTGTTATCACTGACATATGTTGTGAAATATATTGTTTTGTGCAATGTTACAATGCAATCTAATAATAATTCTATAAGTTGCAGTAAGAAATATAAAACAAAATAAATCAATGTGCAAAAGAGAGTAAAATAGTGAAGTAGAGTTCATGAGTTTATGGTCCATTTGGAAATCTGATGGCAGTGGGAATGAAGCTATTCTTAAAATGTTGAGTGTGTGTCTTCAGGCTCCTGGACTTCCTCCCTGATGATAGTAATGAGAAGAGGACATGTCCTAGATGGTAATGGTCTTTTATGATGGATGCCGCCTTCTTGAGGCTTTGCCTTTTGATGATGCCCTTGGTGGTGGATGGCTAGTGACCATGATGGAGATAGCTGAGTTTGCATCCCTCTGTAGATCTTTCCAATGCTCTGCATTGGCACCTCCACATCAGATGGTGATGCAACCAGCCAGAATGGTTACCACGGTACATCTGCAGAGATTTGCTAGAGACTTTGATGACATACCAAATCTCCTCAAACTCCTAATGGAATATAGCTGCTGACATAACTTCTTCATAATTACATCATTCGGTTGGGCCAAGGAGAGATCTTCTAAGATAAGGCTATTTCTGCTCACCTGAAGTTATCATCCAAAATAATATTTGTGTACAAGATGATAAGATTGAGTGGATAGCTCAAGACTTTTTTCCCAAGGCAGAAATAACTAATATGAGGAGCATAATTTTAGGGAGTTTGGAGGAACGTATAAGGAGAATGTCAAGCGTTAAGTTCTTAACACAGAGAGAGGTGAATGATGGTAGAAGCAGATATATTAAGGTAATTTAAGAAACTTAGATAGTTATAGGGATGATAGAAAAATAGAGGGCTATGTAGGAGGGATTGGTTAGATTGATCTTAGAGTAGGTATAAAGGCCCTCTACTCATGCTGTCTTCTCAATACTACCATCAGGGAGGAGGCAAGTGGGTTTCAAATGGTGAAAGTCCTTAATGATGGATATCACCCTTTTGAGTCACTGCCTCTCGAAGACATCCTTTTTGGTGGAGAGGTTTTTGCCCATGATAGAGCTGTCTGAGTCTATGACCCTCTGCAGCATTTTTTTTTATCCTGTGCATTGGGGCCTCCACACCAGGTGGTGGTGCAACAGGTCAGAATGGTCCCTGCGGTACATCTTTAGAACTTAGATAATCTTTGTTGACATACTAATTCTCCTCAAACTCCTAATGAAGTATAGCCAATAGTGTGCCTTTTTCATGGTTGCTTCAGTATTTTGAGCTCAAGAGAGATCCTCTGAGATGCTGACACACAGGAACCCGAAGCTGCTGACTTCTGACCCCTGCCTGAAGACTGGTGTGTGTTCTCCCATCTTCACCTTCCCTGGTTGAATGCAAGGTTGTTGCAATACCACTTGACCAATTTATCTCACTTCTGTATGCCCCCTCATTGCCATCTGAGATTCTGCCAGCAATAGTTGTGTTATTGCTGAATTTAAATGTAGATGGGATTTGAGCTGTACCTTGCCACACAGTAGAGAGAGTAGCGCAGTGGGCTAAGCATGCATCCTTGAAATGTGCCTGCATTGATTGAGATTGAGGAGATGTTATTTCTGCCGTGCACAGACTGTGGTCTCCTGATGAGGAAGTCAAGGATCCATCTGCAGAGAGAGGTGCAGAGGCCAAGATTTTGAAGCTTATTGATTAGTACAGAGAGGGTGATAATTTTGAATGCTGACATGTAATCAGTAAACAGTAGCCTGGCATAGGTATTGCAGTTGTCTAGGTGGTCCAAGGTCAGGTGGAGTGCCAGTGAGATTCTGTCCACTGTACACCTGTTGTGGAGATAGGCAAATTACTGGGTCCTGATCCCTGCTCAGGCAGGAGTTAATTCTAGACATGACCAACCTCTCAAAGCATTTCACACAGTAGATGTGAGTACAACCAGGCAGTGGTCGTTGGGGCAGGTCACCTCTGCTCTTCTTGGGCACCATTAAGATTAATGCCCTTTTGAACCAGATGCAAAGCTCTGAATACAGCAGTGAGAGGCTGAAGATGTCCTTGAATATTCCAGCCAGTTGGTTGACACGTGTTTTCAGTGCCCTGCCAGGTACTCATTAGAGCACGTTAGGCATTCTTAATCGTGATATAATGGTGGTCAAATGAGTTGTCTCCCCTGGTTCTACGGGTGACGTACTGATGATAGTTTATCAGATAATTCCTCAAGCTGGCCTGGGTGAAGTCCCCCACAATGATCAGGAAGGCACCGTGGTGCAAGTCTCTTAACTATTGATCATGGTGCTCAGCAGCTCCAGTGCCCCTGACATTAGCACAGTGTAACCAGGATGACGGTGGGTAATTTCCTTGCGAGACAGAACAGATGACACTTGACTGCCAGATATTCCAGGTGGGGGGAGGGAGCAGGACTGAAAGAGAACTGCCACGCCCGTGCAGCAGGATGAGTAAATCATGAAGCAAGCTCTGCAGTCATGTCCATGTGGCGGAAGCTGAAGACTCTGGGCTGGAATGCTGTGTCTGGGATGCTGTGGGTGAGCTATGTCTGTGAAGGAGAGTACACTACAGTCTCTGATGTCCCTCTGATACTGTTATCTTGCTCTGAAGTCTTCAGTTTTATTTTCCAGAGACTGTACGTTAGCCAGGAGGACAATAAGGAGTGGGGGCCTCAAGGCCCTGCGCTTCAGTTTTACCTGCAGCCCAGCCCGATGGCCGTGCTTCCTTAAACAATGGGAACTGCTCTTGCTACCTGGATAGTTTGCAGTCTGGAGTCTGAAAACTTTAAAGACTCATAGATTTTTTTAAACATCTTGAAACAATGTTGCTTACTGAAGTAGCTATGCCTGTGAATGTCGATTTCAGCTGTAGTAGTTCTAAGCAGGAGATACCATGATTCCTTTTGCAGCTGAGCATGAAGTGTTATCACTCTGACACCATCTTGATCAGAAGCTGAAAGACTTTTAATAGCTATTGACTGTGGGACTGAGATTGATTCTGTGTTGGAAAAAAGGACAAAAGCTGATCAAGGGTGGTATCTAAGCACATCCTCTACCCTCCAATTGTCTAAATTTCTTACAATTTTTCAATAGAAGCCTGGACTACACATAGTTAATACTGTTTCATGCCAGTTTGATAGCAAAATCATATCTGTAACACAGAATTTTTATTAGATCTGCGATGATGACAGGATGTTGTGCATCCTGAGTCATTTTTAACCTTCATTTTCTTCAGGATAGAATTGTATTCCACCAAAGTCATTTTTTAACATTAATGTAATATTTAACCTTTTTCACTGAAATGCTACTATTCAGTTTCTTGTAATGTAACTGCTTGGTAAAGGCAGTGTTAAAAGGCAGTAACCAGGCTACTGCAATGGAGAAGAGGAATTTGCATGCAGTACAGGCCAGATTGAGATCTCTTATCAACTTTAGTATCCAAGCTACCAGAAGCAATTATTCTACATTTTTTTTCAATATCTTTATAAATTTGATTTACTTGGTGCTCCCTAAAGCTGTATGACATTTAAATATGATTGTTTTCAAGAATGAATTGAAGAAATTAGATCAATATATGGTTATATGAAATATTTATTTCTAATTATTTGTTGAACTTTGTGTTTGTGGTGTCCATTTTACTGAAAACTTAAAAATAAAAAATACTGGAAGTACTCATGTAGCGTAGGCTACATCCAAGGGAAGAGAAATAGAATTAACATTTCAGCTTAAAGACATAGATACTAGAAATTCAGGAATTGCATTTTATTTTCACTTACTGAAAATTCACCAATCCTGATCTTATTGGTAAAGGGTACTGCTTCTGAATTATGTTAATGCAAGTGAATTTGTCCTTTCTTGTAGTGTATTCAATATTTCAGTAATATTTGACTAATATTGTAAATATATTGTTTGATTATGCATTCTTTATTAGTTTACATAATTCATTACAGGTTATATGTAAAAAGTACGGGAATGGCATACATCACTATGTCTTCACGCTATCACTGAAAAAAGGGGGGAAAAACAAAGTAGATTAGTTTCCCAGCTCCTGAAATTTACTTTTCATTAGCTTCTGGAGTTGCAAAGCATAACAGTGGTTATGAGAAAGTTTTAAAATGAACCCAAGAAGATAACGTTGAAGCCAGCATGTTTGTCTTTGGAAGGGGAGAGAGACGTTCAAGCTTCAAACAAAGCAGAAAATGGATTAAATGAACAAGCAACAGTTACGGCCTCAGTTCCTAAAAATAAATAGACTGCACAAAGATGAGAAACAGACAAAGTGAAATTGCAGTTTCAAAACACCACTAATTTGCAGTTGATGAAAAATCTGAGAGTGACACAGGACTGAGTTGCCTTGAGATTTATGATGTGAAAACTTACAAGAGACAAGCAATATGACTTACACCAGAAGTGAACAGCAAATTCATTAAAATAGAATTTGGCTGTTTCAAAGCATTCCACAAAATGAGTTTGAATAGCATTTCAAAGCCTGGAAATATCCAACTAAATACTTATACTGGAGAAAAGTTAATCCCTGTGGGAATGACATAGGTAACAGTGAAATACAACGACCAACAAGCCACATTGTACTTGTTTGTAGTTAGAACAGGAGAGCTAACGTTGTAGGGTCATAATTGGCTGAGCCAACTACAACTCGATTGGAGATCCATCCACTATTCACATACGCATTCCTTGCAATAATCAATTGAAAGTGATTTTTTTTAAAGTACTGGATGATGCCACAGCAATGCTGAAGGATGGCATTGGAAAATCCGAACATGTCAAGGGTAGAATAGTGTTAAATGAAAATACCACACCCACGTTTTATAAAGCCCGTCTGTTTCTTTATATCATGCATGATAAAGTGAGTTGAATCTCAAAGGAATTCTTTCAAAATTTAAGTGGAGCCCATGGGCAATGCCAATGGTCCCAGTAGCCAAGAAGGATGGGTCTGTCAGGAACTGTGGTGATTTTAAGATCACCATCAACCCAGTACTGAAAGTACATCAATCCCCTCTCCCCAGGATAGAGGATAACTTGAATCTATGAAGGATGCTTGACAGTTGTGGCTATTGCCTTGAATACAATCACCTTTCATGAAATTAAAAATCAAGTGACATAGGCTTTGCTTCCTGATTAACTCAATGCCTTCTATGTTCGCTTTGGCTGTCAAATTATGGAGGAACCATCATGAACTCCCACGTTCCTGATGAACACATGATTTTAGTCTCTGAGGCCGATGTGAGAGCAGCCTTTAGGAGGGTGAGCCCACATAAAGCATCTGGTCCGGATGGGCTACCAAGACCTGTGCTGATCAACTGGCTGGAGATCCTTAACCTCTTGATTTGGCAGTTTGAGGTGATCCAAAAGGAAACTAGTAATGACCCCACCACTGTCTCAGGTCTACATGGCAACCGAAAATGGCTGGATTGTGCAGCAGAAATTCCAGTTTCCCCATTTTTACCGGTGCCAAGGTGAATTTGCTCTTGGAGGAGGTTGCTTTATGTGGGGATCAGATTTGTTGTGCTATCCAAGATGAGAGCTAAAGTGTTAGATAAACTACATACCCGGCAATTAGGCATGGTCAAAATGAAAGCTTTGGCTTGAAGCTTTGCCTGGTGGCCTGAGATAGATCAGCAGATTGAGCAGCTTGCCATACACTGTTCAGGATGCCAGCATGTCCAGAAGATGCCAAGAGCAGCTGCTCCCCATTTTTGGGAATGGCAGAATTACCCTGGCAGAGGATTCATGTGGATTTTGCATGATGATGCATGGGCACATTTCTTGGTAGAAGTGTATGCAGCTAAAAAACTGGCCAGAAGTGTTTCCAGTAGCCTCTAATACAGCCTCGCACACTGTGATGTTTTGAGGAGCTTCTTCTCAAGGACTGGTGCTCCAGAACAGCTTAGTCAGTGACAATGTACCACAGTTCATTGTGGCACAGTTTCAGTCATTCCTGAAAATGAATGGAATAAGACATATTACATCTGCACCGTACCACCCAGCTACAAATGGCTTTGTGGAAATGTTTGTCCGGAGTCTAAAGAACACACTGTGAGCAATGTCAGCAGAACACACTACACTAAATGAAAAGCTTGCCAAGTTTCTTTTCGCATATCACAATGCAGCACACTCTATGACCAACAACTCACCAGCTACACTGTTCCTGAGTCATCCCTTGCGCTCATGCTTGGATCTCCTCAAACCCAATCTCAGAAGGAGAACGCAGGACCGTTGAGGGCTCCTCAAACAAGGAGATTTGATGTTTGAATCGTGGATGAGCAGTACTGGCGAGGAATTACAGAGATGATCAAAAGTGGGTACTTGGAAAGGTTAAGTACAGAACTCAACCACTCTCCTACACAGTAAATATTGTGTCTGATGTCATCTGGAGATGACATATGGATTGTTTGAGGGGAGCAGAGTAATGGTCAGAGAAGAAAGGTTTTCAGAGCAATCCCAGAGTCAACTCCTACAACCACCACTGAGGAGGACCTAGAACCTGAGGTTATTTCCCAGCCACAAATCTTACCTGCCAAACAGAGTGACAACCAACCCCCCCCCGCCCCCCTGCCCCCGGATCAGGAAAGACATTATCCCATAAGTGCAGGAAATGCAACACAGTGATTAAATCTTTGGGCCTGAATATATATTATATACCTATAATATATGGCTTTAAATATATAATTTCTAGAGAGCACTAAGTTACATATTTGAGTTGAGATGACTTCTATATGAAATTGGAGTTTATAACTAACTAGAGCGTAGTGTCATACATTCAATATACCAGTAATATTTGAATAATATTGTCAATATACTGTTTGATTAAGCATTCTTTGTTTGTTTACATAATTTATTATGGGTTATACTTAGAAATACGTGAATGGCATTAATCATTATGCCACCTGTTCATGTATGAGTTCATTACTTAAAAAAAAAGAAAAGAAAAGCTAAGTAGACCAGTCTTGTGGCTCCTGTGTGTTTCTTTCAATTAGTTTCTGGAGTTACAAAACATAACATTTCTGAACCAGTAAGTCTTGGATTTGGATATGCAGGGTCTGAGATCTCTTTGATTTTAATAGGGTTTGAAATCCTATTGAAACTGCTAATCTGAAGCAAAAGCAAGGCAAGGTTTTTAAAAATATTCTTTAGGCTTGCTTTATTATTTTTAAAATAACTAGGTGTTTTAACTATATTTTATTTTGTTTTAGTTTTTATAGTTTTAATTACTTACCGGTTTTTGGCAGGTTTTTAAAAGTCTCTGTATCTGAGAGGCAGGGTTCCTGTGCAGGGCTTGCTGTGTACAAAGCTGAGGGCTGGCCTTTGGCTTCTCTGCAAGCATAAGGGGCCACATCAGGGCGTTCCTTCGACTGAGCACAAAAGTTGCTGCTCAAACTGTGTCCCTGCCGCGCTATGCACTTTACACCGGGAAGATATGCCCTCCACATCTGAGCAAGATAGATATGGACTTGTGGAACCTCTGGAGATCAGTCCATGCCACTAAGACGTGTTCTGTTGTTAGTAATCACCCTACCAACGCTTCAGCTTTGCAATATTAGAGTGATGGAATCATACGGCATGGAAATAGAACCTTTATCTCACCCTCTACAAGACATGTTTTCTGATTTACTGCATTGTGGGGAGCTGGAGGAACAATGGCAGCTCCTTAATTTAATCCCTCTGCCTTTATTCTATCTAAGATGCTGTGTTTTAACTTAGTCCCTCCCTGAAATGTTGTACTACCTGTATCTCCATGAACCCAATCCTCAGTTCTCATGCCTTGCTCTGGTGTCTTCACCTCCTAAACCCTTTCCTAATCAGAGCCTTGCATGCCAAAGAAAATGCCCCATGGAGGCAGCATATGCCATGATCTTTTAACCCGGTGGCTAGATAAGGAATAATGGAACTTGATCTAATTCCTCCCTCACATAAATATTGCTGAGGTGTAAACTTAGATAATTAACTATATATTTCACAATATCAAAGACCTTGACATTTTAATTCTTGGAAAGGCTTTAACTTTAAGATGGGGGTGAGGGGTCTCTCCCTCCAACAAGCAGTCAAGTCCTTGTCAAATGCAGCAGAAAAAAGCAGCAATTGGATTTGGATTAAAAGGAAAGACAACAACTGGGCTGCAAGATGAAGACAGGAGGGTATGGAACTGAGGGGAGTGTATCTGAGATGCCAGGTAGCACCGTTGAGCCCTCTGGAGACATTGTGGGCTTATCAACGAAACGTCAAAGAAGGAGGGTGCCCACCTGATGACCCCGATGACGTACCTACCCTCCCTCCTTGTCACCACTCCCAGCCCACTGCCAACATCAAGAGTGCCGACTTACCATAGGGCTTGAAACATCAAGTCCTAGTAGCTCTACTAAGCTATACATACAATACCAGAGAAACGCAGCAGGCTAGGCAACAACTATGGAAAAGAGTAAACAGCCGACGTTTCAGGCCAAGACCATTCATCAGGCCTGAAGCGTTGACTGTTTTCTCTTTTCCACAGATGCTGCCCGGCCTGCTGAGTTCCTCCAGCATTTTGTGTGTGATGCTTGGATCTCCAGCATCTGCAGATTTTCTCCTGTTTGTGATTTAACTTTAAGCTTTTGGGAGAAATGGCCTTTAATATCTTGACTGAGAACAGTGATTGAACTGAATTTTGATTGCACAGTATAACTATTTCTGAGGGTGTCTGAGTAATTTATTTATCTACACTGCTGGGTAAAGGTCTTTAAAAATTCACACCTACGGGCCTGAAGTCTTTGGGGACGAATTGTGAAGACTTACTCGTATATTGACTGTCATTTTGTTTTAAAGGAGGCTATTTATGAATAAGTAAAGAAATAACAAGTGTTTTCATGACACATTTAAATACACTAAAATGTGGAAGAACATGAGTCTTTATTTAATGTGGCTACAATTTTCAGATAGTTGAAGCTTGAAGCCCGGTAATTATTTCTGCCTGTTTTGTTGATGGAAAAGGTCAAAAACGTATTAAAGCAGTACATCAGCACTCTAGACATATCACTGACTTTTTTTGGGGGATCTCTTCATTGTGCTAAATGCTGTAGTCAGAATGTATGTGCTTTTTTATGACATTCCCACAGACATGCCTAAGATCCTGATTGGCAGGCTGTCCTGTAAACATCCTCGGCAATGGTTTGGAAAATGTGAAACATTTGCAGGTTTTATCCTTTAAAGGAATATGTACAAACAATTTAACAACATGTCATGTTTAATTTTTAATCCTTCTAAGATGCCTGATTCTATGACTTGCCAAAGAGATCTAGCTCCTGCGATGTAATTTTATCTTTTGCATGTCTGTCAGTTAGCAATTAGACTCTAAAAAGGATGCAGTCAGTCTTCCTCTTAAATCTCTTGACCTCCAGTAAAAAGGATACAATGTTTAAACCATTCTGAAAAACAGAAATTTATTCTGATTGACCTTTGGATTTACAGCAGCATCTCTGTGTGTTAAGCTCACAAAATGCATTGTCAGTGCAAAATCATCGGAATTGCCGTTAAAACAAGGTGGGGTCCGGTATTTTGGGGTTGCTTGAGCTCTTGTATTTTGCCTTACATGTAGTTTCACCAGTGATGGCACTAACACCTTACTACTGACCAACCCACCAGTGCTGTCACATTCCCTCACTCTTCCGCTCGGTACAGTGGTGGATGTAGTTTTGGTTTAACTTCCCTTCAGTTCCACCTTGGTGACACATAGCAGAGGGCATAGCTACAGAAGCAGCTCACAGCTGGGATTTGTGGCAAACCAGACAAATAAAAATCAATCAAAATTCCTACTCCTTGGAAGGCTTTGGCTGTGATACAGAATCACATCAGATTCTGACTGAGAAATGTTTATATTTGGCAACTTAATGCAAACTATTTCTGGTCAACCTGAGGCTATTGGGGCGAGCTGTCTTGCTCTTCAGCTGGCTTGTCTGTTGCAGTACAGACAGGAGTCTGTTGGCAATACTTGAGTAATCTCAGCAAACTGCTTGAATCATTATTTTTGTTTGTCTGCTTCTTTGCAGCTTTTGCAGATTGTCACCAGGGCTCTATCTCGAGCTGAGAAGTCAGTGTTGCTGCCAAAAATACAAAAAAGTAGTGTGATTAGTTAGCATCCCCTTTAAGTCCTGAGGGCCCTATGATTTAATAGCTTGATTGCCCTTGTAGGTTGTTCAGACTAAGCACTGGGTTATGCATTGCAGCTAGGGTGTGGGATGATTTTTATTTTAACCTGCCAATTATATTGCTATTTGTTTCATTGTAAAAAAAAAATCACCTGTGGCCAATCATCAATCCTAATTCATTGCTGCAATTGTACGGCTTGATTTGGAATGTGACTGACGTCATTTTTTATTATGGTACTTGCTAACTACTTGTGCAGCATTTCAATCGATGCAGGATCAAAGATGCATCCAAGGAAGGGTCTTCAACCTACATATATCTCTTTCCACAAATGTTCTGCAGCATTTTCTGCTTTGCTTTTCAGACTTCCAGCATCTGCATAATTTTTAGATTTCTAAGGGTCTCTGGCTGAGGAAATTCTCAGCAAGGAGAACAGAGCGGTCTGTATTTTCACTGATGAAGTGGACTGAGGAACGAGAATGATGAAATGGACTGAGGAATGAGAACCTGTAGGCAAATTTCAGGTACCAAGGAAAATTAAAAGCCAGACCTCAAATTCATTGATCTCCGGATCAGTCTCGGATGCCTTAAGCATATGAATGCAGTAAAGGAGCACTCGGAGGTCGACGCTGTAAACGGGCACTTAGCTTCCTGGGCATTAAGAGTGGTTCTAGAGATGGTGGGATTTGCCCACATCAACAGTTCTGTTGGAAAGGATTTAAATCAGCTTGGGATAAAACAGCATTTAATAAGTGTGAGGTGGTTAAAAGAGCGTTATTGGAGTTCAGGGATAGCAGAATCAGGATGATGGGAAAAGAAGAGAAAATTAAGATGACGAAGCTTATTAATGATTTAATTGGAAACAAAAGAATATGACAGGTATAGGAAACTATAACCACGCATGTAGCTTGAGGAATATAGAGGGTATAGGAGAGTACTTAAGAAAGATTAAGAAGTATCATAAGTCATTCCATCAGTAGGAGCAGGAGGATAGAGGGCTTCCATTTGAGGAATTTATATATGGAGCTAGGGAATGTGGGTGAGGTCTGAAATGAATATATTTTATCTGTATTCACTAAGAAGAAAGATATAATGAGTTCAGAGAGGAGTTCTTTGATTGTCTGGAGCATGTCAGTATTGAGAAGGCGCAGTTGTAGGTTGACTTCGAAAGCTTGAGTAGATAAGTCCCCGAGGCCAGATGAAATCTGCTCCTCAATGCTACGGAAAACAAGGGAGAAAACACTGAGGCCCAGATGGTGATTTCTTTGCATCATTTAGCCACAGCTGCGGTACCAGAAGACTAGAGGATACTATTGCTGTTCCTCTTTTTAAGAAGGACAGCAGGGATAATCCAGGTAACTGTAGGCTAAAGAACAGTGGTAGGGAAATTATTGGGAAAAAAATCTAAGGGATAGGAGTGGTGTACATTTGGTAAGGTAGGGAGTATCAAGCATTGTCAGTATGGCTTTTGGTGCAGGGTGTCCTGTTGTACTGATTTGATAGCGTTTTGCAGATGTAGCAAAGTAGATTGAGTAAGGCAGGAAGTAAATGTTGTCCAGACTTGAGTAAAGTAGCTGACAAGCATGGTAGGCTGACTTGGAAGGTCAAGGCACATAAGTTCCAAGGTGAATTGGCTAATTCAATTCAAACTGGCTTTGTTATAGGGTCGTGGTGGAAAGATATATTTCTGAATACAGATCTGTGATTAGTGGTGTACTACAGAGTTTAGTGGTACACAGAATCTGGGTCCCTTGACCTTTGATTGCTGTGATATAAATTACTTGAGTATGAATGTAGAGGATGGTTAAGAATAATTTTGGATGACATGAAAATCAGTGGGGTTATGGATATCGCAGAAGGCTGTCTAAAGCTACGCACATTAAATGCTGGATGAACTAGGCAGGTCAGACAGCAGCTGTGGAGGGAAATAACAATTGATGTTTCAGGTTGAGACCCTTTATCAACACTGGAAAGGAAGGGGGCAGAGGCCAGAATAAGAGAGTGGGGAGACTAAGTGAGGTTGCCCTCTCACACCTTCTCTTCTCCCCTGCTCTCATGATATGCCATCCATTTCCTTTGGCTCCCCAGCTAATCCTCTTTATTCCTTGACCCACTGTCCTTTTTTATTAGATTCTTTCTTCCTCACTAGGTTGCTCCTTCTTTTGCATTATTTATTTATTTTATATATATTTCTTATTAAAACATTTTAATGTATTGCACTATACTGCTGTGACAAAAGAACAAACTTCACAACATATGGCAGAAGTAGTAAACACCATTCAACCTATCATCAGCTAGCTTTGTATATCATAGCCCCTCCCCCAAACCCCCTCCTTCCCCCTTACCAGCCACCTTGTACTTTTCCCCATCGCCTCTGCCTTCTTATTCTGGCTTCTGCCCCTTGTCTTCCAGTCCTGATGAAGGGTCTCGGCCCTAAACATCAATTGCTTATTTCCCTCCGGTGGTGCTGGTCTGACCTGCTGAGCTCCCCCAGCGCTTTTATGTGTGCTGCTCCAGATTTCCAGCCTTTGCAGAATCGCCTGCTGTCTGAGGCTACAGCAGGAATATGAGCAGATGAAAATTTGGGCATGTGCAGGCAGATGGAGGTGCAATCTGCTACATTTTGAAAATTGTATAAGGATAGTGTATGTACAGTAAAAAGGCCAGTGGTGTAGTGGCATCAGCACTGGACTTCAAGATGAATGGATCCAAGATAGAATCCCGCCAGCTCCTTGCACACTTTATATCCGTGCTGGGCTGAGCATCGAGCTAACAACTCAGCCTCACAAAAAATCAGTCAAATGCTACAAACACAGCAAAAATGCCTCCCGATGCGCTACAAGGTGTGAAAAGGAACAACAAAAATATACAGTAAATGCAAGAACACTAAGGAATATTGATAAACAGAGGAATCTAGGAGTCCAAGTCCATCGTTCCCTGAATTAAGGCCAGACAGTAAGCAGTGTGGTGAAGAAAGCCTTTGGCGTGTTTGTCTTCATAGTGCAGGGCATGGGATATAACAGTTGAAACGCTATGTGTGCAACTTTACAAACCACTGAGTAGGCCACCTTGGAGTATTGTGAGTATTTCTGGTCATCTCGCTGTAAGGACGATGGGATTGCACTGGAGAGAATCACCAGATGTTGCTTGGATTGGAGTTCAGTTGAGCAGAGAGAGTGGATGAACTGGGCTTGTTTTCCCTGGGGAGAACTATATACAATTGTGGGATACATAGATAGTGGAGATAATCATAACCTATTTTTTCCATGGTCGAGATGTCGAAAATGAGAGCACATGGGTTTAAGGTGAGAAGGAAGTTTTAAAGAGGATCTGAGAGGTAATATTTTTTTCACAGTGAGTGGTTTATAGCTGGATCATGCTGCCAAAGGAGCTGGTGGAACCAGGTATAAATAATGCATTCGAGATACTTTGAAGCAGACACTTACAGTAAAGAGGCAAGGCATAGAAGGATGTAGCTCTAATGCAGGCAAATGGGTTTAATGTTGATCAGTAAAACACCTGGTATGGGCACAGTGGGCAAAGGCACCATGTAGGGATTCATTTGGCAGAATTCACCCGGACCGATAAGGGTTAAGTTTGCCATGTATGTTACGTGTTACATTGTATGCTATTACATTTTGGGGATTTTTTTTTCTCTGACATCTATGTGACATTGCCATTTCTTTGTGGAGGGAATCAAGTGTATGTTAGAAGTAATTACACTCGTGTCGAGTTTTGTCAACACGCCTACAACCCCATGATTAGACAACAATTTACCACGGGGGAAAAGGCCTATTAGAAAGCAAAGAGGTAGACGTGACAAACATATTGCCCTTGACTTCACAAAAGATTGGGAGGAAGACAGAAATATTGGATAATTAATTGTAGTTGAGAGCAGAGGAGGAGAAAGTAATTTTAGTATCATTAACAGTAGGTAAGAAACACTGCAGACTCTGAATATCTTTTTCTAAAAGTCTCTAAAATAGGTGTCAGGTGCAGGAAAGGGACAAAATGGAATGCAAAATAATCATTGAGCAGTCAGCCGAATTTTGGTCATGGGCAAATTATTGAGGCAATATTGTCATTCAGAAAGTCATTAAACAAGAGTAGTCAGCATGTATATGTTGAGGGGTGGTTGTGCTTAACAAAAGCTTGACATATTAGGTTGATGCAGGCTCTGTGAATTTTAAGCTCTTGAGAAGATTATATAAATTAAAACCTGTGGGATCCATGGATCAATGGCAAACTTAATCCAAAATGAGCTACAAAGGATAATAGTAAATGTAAGTGTGTGACTGGAATGTTGAGTGCATGGGGCTCAAAATTAGGCCCCTTGTTTTTTGCTTGTTGAAAGTCAGAATGGGTTGCACAAAATGCTGGGAGCAAAATCTGGAAGTCTGCATTTCATTAAAAACTAGCTTGACCATGAGGGAAAAGGTTCCCAGCAACAACAAAATATTTGTGGAAATATCTCTAGCAAATTGGATTCAATCTGGAGAAGCCTGAGATGGCCAAATACAGTGATTCAATGTCCCATCGGAGCAAGAGGACTGCACACATCCACTCGAGAGCAGTCGGAAAGTTAGACAATGGGTGATGGAGCACACTGAAGTTCCCTTTAGTGGTTGGGCTGTAGAGTGTAAAAGCAACTATATAAAACATTGCAACACACATCAAAGTTGCTGGTGAATGCAGCAGGCCAGGCAGCATCTCTAGGAAGAGGTACAGTCGATGTTTCGAGCCGAGACCCTTCGTCAGGACTAACTGAAGGAACAGTTAGTAAGAGATTTGAAAGTGGGAGGGGGAGGGGGAGATCCAAAATGATAGGAGAAGACAGGAGGGGGAGGGATGGAGCCAAGAGCTGGACAGGTGATTGGCAAAAGGGATACGAGAGGATCATGGGACAGGAGGTCCAGGGAGAAGGAAAAGGGGGAGGGGGGGAACCCAGAGGATGGGCAAGGAGTATAGTGAGAGGGGCAGAGGGAGAAAAAGGAGAGAGAGAGAAAGAATGTGTGTATATAAATAAATAACGGATGGGGTACGAGGGGGAGGTGGGGCATTAGCGGAAGTTTGAGGTCAATATTCATGCCATCAGGTTGGAGGCTTCCCAGACGGAATATAAGGTGTTGTTCCTCCCTTGGCGAGACCCGACGCAGACTGGGAGATTGTTTTGCTGAACACCTACGGTCTGTCCACCAGAGAAAGCAGGATCTCCCAGTGGCCACACATTTTAATTCCACATTCCATTCTCATTCTGATATGTCTATCCATGGCCTCCTCTACTTTAAAGATGAAGTCACACTCAGGTTGGAGGAACAACACCTTATATTCCATCTGGGTAGCCTCCAACCTGATGGCATGAAGATTGACTTCTCAAACTTCTGCTAATGCCCCACCTCCCCCTCATACCCCATCCGTTATTTATTTATATACACACATTCTTTCTCTCTCTCTCCTTTTGCTCCCTCTGTCCCTCCGACTATACCCCTTGCCCATCCTCTGGGTTTTTCCCCCCTCCCCCTTTTCCTTCTCCATGGGCCTCCTGTCCCATGATCCTCTCATATCCCTTTTGCCAATCACCTGTCCAGCTCTTGGCTCCATCCCTCCCCCTCCTGTCTTCTCCTATCATTTTGGATCTCCCCCTCCCCCTCCCCTTTTCAAATCTCTTACTAGCTCTTCTTTCAGTTAGTCCTGACGAAGGGTCTCGGCCCGAAAAGTCAACTGTACCTCTTCCTAGGGATGCTGCCTGGCCTGCTGCATTCACCAGCAACTTTGATGTGTGTTGCTTGAATTTCCAGCACCTGCAGAATTCCTTGTGTTTGCATATATAAAACATCAGTGTTTTCACAGTTAGCGCATTGCATACCATTCTAGTCACCAGTTTACAGAAGGAATTCAGTTGTGGTTGTTTCAGATTTGTAAGGCTATTGTCAGGGCAGGAAAAGTAAATTGACCAGCCTATAATTTCCTAGCCTGAGACTCCCATTCTATTTATGAGGCTGTGAGCTACATGAAGGAACTATGTCCTTATAACATAGTCTTAATGTGTGGATTAGGAGAGAGTTGTGAATCTTCCTCCCTGATGATGAGTGATTTTGGGGATAGTGTGGCACCAGTCAGAGTGACAGAATGTTTATTCACACTTGAGAACCTGAAAATACATTTGAAGTACCATGACTTATCAGTAAAGAAAGGATCTTCATAGATTACCTACTTTCTTTGCATTTCTTCTTGTGATTGTGGGAATTCTTTACTCTTTGCTAACTTGTTTTAATAATTCTTTGACCTACAGTGGAAGCTTCCTGCGAGAATGGAGACGAGACGATGGAGACAATCGAGGCCGCTGAAGCACTTCTTAACATGGAATCCCCAAATGCTATCTTGGATGAAAAGAGAATGTGTAAGTTTTAGTTTCTTTGGGTTTCCCCTTTGGCTCTGTATTCTGCTTGAAGTAGTATGTTCCTATCATAATACTAACTGTACAGAATAAGGGTGAGTCTCTGGCTTAAGCCTCAATATCTTTAAATAAATGGGAAGTCCTGTGGATCTTATGAAGGAAACTTGCTGCTGTACTTATTAGATTGTACAAAAAGTAAAACTAACATATGGTAAAGCGTTTAGGTATTGCAATGGAGAACAATAGGCACACTGCACAAAAATTTTACTGTACTGGTACATTTGTGGCATGTTTTACTTATAAATGCTCAAACCAATATCTGTCAAAACCGTAATTTTATCCCCTCTTCCACTTTTCTCTTTCTTCCTCTTAAAATGCCGTTTAGTTCATGGATTTACACACCCTCTGGATGGAGAAATCACAGACTCTGCTTTGCAAGTCACTACCACATTAGATAAAATCCCTGATGTAATAAAAAGATCTTCAACTCCAATGGCAGCTGATGAAGATGATTCTACAAGTGATTCTCCAAGAAAAAATGCACTTAAACAAAGGAAAAAGAAAGGTAAGCTCAAGGTTGAGGATAGTATTTATGGGAAAAGAGAAACAACCAGAGGTGCTGAAGTGGAGCAACTTTGTAAACAATTTTGCAGTGTTATTTATTTCACTTGTAACTTCTAGTTATATAATTGCACACTTAATAAAACTATACTGTTGCTTCACAAGAACATAGAAACTAGGAGCAAGAGTAGGCCATTTGGCCCTTCAAGTCTTCTTTATCATTCAATATGATCACAACTAATTCTCATCTCAGTTATTCTCAATTCTCTCCTATAATCCTTCATGCCTTTTAATAGATAGAAATTGTTCTTCACCTTTTGTAAATGTATTCAGTGGTTTGGCCTCCACAGCCTCTTGTGGTGGGAATTCCATGGGTTCACCATCCATTGAAGAGATTTCTCCCCACCTCTGTCCTAAACTCAGTCCTGAGATGGTGAAGACATTCCTGGTTCTAGACCCCCGGTCAGTGGGAAACATCCTCACCTCATCTGTCTTTCTGGCCATATTCAAACTGTGTATATTCCTCAGCCTTCTAAACACCAGTCCTTATGCGACTCAATCTCTCCTCAAATGAAAGTTCCGCTATTCCAGCGATACATCTGCTGAAACTTTCCCTACATACATATGTGAGAAGTATGTTATTCCTTGGGGGAGGAGATTAAAACTGCTCCAGGATGCTTGCTCTCATCTATTAATATACCAGGAAATCCATGCATATCAACATTTTCCAATCCTTCATCATAGAAATAATAGTCTTTCTGTTTTACCTACGAATGTGGATAACTTAAAATTTAGCTACATTATACTGCACCTGCCTTGTATTTGTCTATTCGCTGAACATGCACCATGGCCTTAAAACATCCTCGCAACTCAAAATCCCACCCAGTTTTGTGCCATTGCCAAATGATTACTGAAAAGTACATCTGAGCTTTGTTCGATGCCAACTTCAAGAAATTGTTTTTTACCCCCCACTCTGGAACAATACACATATTTTTAAGTCAATGGGGCACCTTATCCTTAGCTGAACAGTGTTAACATGACTCACTCCGGACCCTCCCTTGTCAGGATCAAAAACAGTATAATTATATTACGTGGTCAACACACAATTGTATTTTCATAAGGTAGTGTAACTGACGTTTCTGTGTTTTCCCTTATGGCTTTAAAACCAAATTTGTATTGCAGACTTCATTCAGTCAGTAAGATGGTGTTCCTCATCCTTGGGCCATTAATGTATTTGATGGTTATTGTATTAGTTTTGCATTAACACTCAAATGCATCTACAACATTGAAGTTTAACTGCAAACTTATTAAAACATTTTACTTTAACACACTGAGTCAAGTCACTTTACATTTAGTCAAAACAAAAGTGTTTTAGTCCTGAAATTAAAGTTCCCAGTTAATTAGTGCCTCTTTAAATTGTCAGTAGTCTTTAGGTACCAGTGGTGGATGTCCATTCATGTAGAATTTTCTCCAGATTGCGTTTGTAATTATTAGTGATGTGTGGTTGCCACATGTTGGAGCATGCTGTAGTGTAGATGGTGATGTTAATCAGAGGATGATGTGTGTTTGCATAGAGTGATGTGATTTGATTTTCCAGGTCGGAAGATGAAATCCTCTCGCCCATCTTCGCCTGTCACAGCTCCGCACCTTCCAATTAAAAAGAAAAATAAGGATGGGAAAGGTAAAGCATCATTAGCATGATAGCTCAACAGTTGCACAAACATTGTGATTTATCTTTCAGTGTCTTTTTGTATCATCAGCAACATGATATTGTGTTAACCCTGAGTGATGGATCTGCTGACAAAGCAAAAGCTGTTTATCTTTTGTAATTTTTTGCTGTTCTATCACTTGTTCACCCCCTTCCCTCCCCCTTCTCTCTCTCCAGAGTTCAGCGTTATCGGTCTTAAACTTTGAGAGCTCAAACAACTTGCACTTACCACAGAGCTAGAAGGAAAAGCTGAACGGTCAAGCATTCTAATGCTTAGCAGAGGTTTCTGTTACACCTAAGAGTAGCTTAAATTTCTTCCTAGTATGGCCATAGTTAGAGCTGCAGTGACACTTCAGTGGAGTCAATGGAGATCACACATTCTCTCTCTGGGCTTTCTCTGATTTCTTTTTTTTAAATTAATTTTTTTATGCATTTCTACAAGAAACTACAAAGAAAAAACCCAACAACAAAATGGAGATTTATACAGTGCAAAACAAACAAATCCAATATGTAATTCATAACAATAAGAAAAAAAAGCACCCAAAAGAGAATTACGTAAAATTAGTATCCACCCCAACCTCCCACTGAAAAAGAAAAGCCTAGGCCAACCATTTTCCATATAAAAGAAAAATAATCAATCGGCGCATTCAACCCCAGAAAACTGTAAATATATATAGGAAAAAAGGAAGTATAACGCCGACTACCAAAACTATAATGTAATTCACAACAAAAAACCGTATAACTTACAAAAAAAAGCTGAAAATAAGGGATTGTAGCATACAAAAAAGGATAAACTTACCCTGAAGAAGAATTATGAAAATATTCAAGTAAAAGGTCCCCATACCTTATGAAACTTTACGTCAGAATTGAGAAGTGAATAATTAATCTTTTCGAGGTCTAAACAGGCCATAATATCATTAAGCCATTGAGCGTGAGTGGGTGGGGCAGCATCTTTCCACCTAAGAGGAATCAATCGTCTAGCCAAGAGAAAGGCAAAAGATAATGTTTGATATTTAGTCGGACTCAAGTGCAAATTTACATCACCCAAGGTGCCAAAAAGAGCAACCAGAGGGTTAGGTTCTAAATGGTAATTAAGAATATGAGATAGGGTTGAAAAAACTTCTCTCCAGAATTTCTCTAGACTAGAACAGGTCTGATTTGCTAAAGACATTTGGTGGTTAATTGGCTACTGTAAATTATACTTTGCGTAAGTAGGTACTAGAAGATTCAAAGTGGAGGGGCATGTGAAGGAGAATGAGTTATAAGAAAATAAGAGGGGAATGTTATTGTTCCAAAAGTGGGCATAGACTTGCTGGGCCAAATGGCCACTTCCCATATTGTGAACTATGAAATGAAATATAAAGTTGGCAGTTTAACCCATTCTGTGCTGATGGTATTAACCTGCATCAATATACTGTACCCACCAGAACCATTTTGCTTTCATCTCTGGGATGGCATACTTTTCACATCAAGGACATAAAACTTCCCTCTTCCTGTGCTGTGTAATCTGTAGTAAGAAGTATCAATAAAGAATTCAGCTACATAATTTATTGTGGTCTTGCATCCTCTTGCATGTCGATGTGCTAGCTACTCAAAGTAGAGCAAGGTTTCATTTTAATTTTTGTCACTTAATTGAAGTCATAGAAAATCAGTAATTTTAAAATTAAGTGCAATTTCATGTGTTACATCAATTCATGGTAAATGGGAAAGCCTTGAATTTTTTTTGTAAACATTGTCACACACCAAAGCTTACGTTCAAACACAACATAAGATTTTCCTTGTATTCACTGAAAAATTTCCAAAAGTACTAACATTTTTATTCAAGTTCCTTCATAAATGCCCTATGTGGTCAGTCTTATTTGTTTATTGGATATCCCGTCTGTGGTGTGATATAGTGAGTTCATTGGTGGTAAACTTTAATGTGTTGCAATCATCTTCACCTGCCACCTTGTAGTCCTTCCCCTACCCCACCTCCTTATTCAGGCCAGTTCCCTCTTCCTTTCCAGTCTTGATGAAGGGTCTCAGCCCAAAACCAAATGTTTATTCCTCTCCATAGATGCTGCCTGACCTATTGAATTCCCCCATTATTTTGTATGTGCTGCTCGAGGCTCGTATTTACTTGCATTGTCATGTAGTTGAGGTGCTCGACTGGTGAATCCCTGTTTCTGATCAACACCAATAAAAATGCTATTGTTTATTACTATATTGCAGACAGCAAGGTTCCACACACAGAAGCCAGGCTTCTATTTTTACATAAAATATTCAGTATCTTTCCTTGCCAAAACCAATAAACCCTGTGAAGTCTAGATAGGTAGTTAGTGTTAATCAAAGCAATGGCAAACTATTTACTTAATATTTCATTCAAGGAGCCAAGAAATTATTGCATTGTAAAGTGATTTCAAGGTAAGAGATTTTTGTAAATTTTCCAAAAAAAACCAATGGATATTTTATTGCATTTGTAATAATTTTGTTTCTCTGAAGTCTAGGAATCTTGAAAGTGGTAGTTAGTTGGCTTCAGCAAATGTGAACGGGCAGATCAAACCTGAAAATAGCATTGGGAAGCTGCTAAACGTGGAGCATTTTTGCTAAGTCCTTATCAAAAAAACTGTTCTGCTCTTAAAATTATTCTGCTTTTCCATGTCTTTTTATTGAACTTCTTTATTATATATGGTAGCAGAATGGATAGTTAATGCATTTTCCTCACCTTTGTTTTTGTTTTCTAGGGAACACTATTTACCTTTGGGAATTCCTGCTGGCTCTCCTGCAAGATAAGAACACTTGCCCGAAGTACATTAAGTGGACGCAGAGAGAAAAGGGTATTTTTAAGCTGGTGGACTCGAAAGCAGTGTCAAAGCTATGGGGCAAACACAAAAATAAACCAGATATGAACTATGAAACAATGGGCAGAGCCTTGAGGTGAGTAAAGCTGTGTTTTGCATGAAGGCAGTGTCAAATTGCTCTGCTGGATTGCTGCATTGTCTAACTTGAGATATTTAGAAAATATAGTTCAGGCCAGTTCCTCATTAGCCTGCCAGGCCTGTTTTCTTTATTGCACTGAATTCAATTCTGAATAACCAGTTGTTCCTTTTAGGTATTACTACCAGAGGGGAATCTTGGCTAAAGTAGAAGGTCAGCGGCTGGTGTACCAATTCAAGGACATGCCCAAGGACCTGGTGGTCATTGATGATGATTCAGCTAAGCATGCTGCACCTAATCTGGACCCCTCATCAGATACTTCGTCACCAACAAAGAGGAAAAATATCACCCGTGGAGTCTCACAGTTGCAGAACATAGGCAAGCTAGAAGCAGTGCCACAGTCAGTTTTGATGCACCACATCAAGCAGGAGCAGACATCATCGCTGATTCAGCCTCCTCAAAACACAGGAGGGCCACAGAGTCCCATTTTATCAACCATGCAGGCGATGCAAAACAATCAAGTCCTTCAGCAGGGACTGCCAGATGTATCCAGGGTTGCTGGAACTATGTCTTCAGCTGTACAGACAATCAGGTACTAATAAATGTTACTGTAATTGCAATGACTTATAACTCAGGAATGGTTTTATGAGGAAGTTTCTTTCATTTTGCATTGATGCTAAATGTAATGTTACACCATTCTCAATTTCTTCCAAAATCAATATGAGAACTGAACTTTAGATGGGCATCCTATTTCATTTTATCTGGTCTTCAAACACATTTTCAGTAAGCTGACTGAATTTGTCTCCAGTTCATAATTTAGCAAGCAAAATCTGGGTACTTATCTGAAATCTGAATTCCCCTGACCAATATTCCACCTACAGTCAAGTCAAATTAGCAGTAATGTGGTGAAAAGGGAATTCATGGATGTAAAAATTTTTTTCAGTATAAAGCATTTTAAGGAACCATTTGCTTTAGATCTAATATTATGCAATGAAAATGAGTTAATAATGCTCTTGTAAAGAGGATTTTGGTGAAGTAGACCGCAGTAGATTTTACATTAGGTTTGAAGAGAATGTAGTTCAATCTCAAACTTGGGTCTTAAATCTAAACAAAGCAGACTATGAAGGACTAGGCTGCTGCGGTTGCTTAGGAAACTGACATAAATTATTTAAGTAAACAGGCAGTGATTAGCACCTAAAGAGATAACAGAGGATTTGCAAATCAAAATTACCTTTAAGGTACAGATATACAACATGAAAATTAGTACATCCTTGTCTAAGAGGAGAACTTTGCAAAGGAGGGCAGAGAAATTGATTAATCAGTGAGAATATGAGGGTAAAGTGGTGAGAAACATAAAATATACAAGAAGGCTAGATGTAAATTAGAAATCATAGTAAAAGCAGGAAGACCAGTGAGCGATCCCTTATAGACATGGAGGGGAACTTTTCATTAGCTTCTAACTGTTCTATTATTCCATTAGCTTTTGAATTATTTTCTGCTTTCTTCCTCAATTTGTACTGATCTTTGCTTTAGCACCTTCAGTTCTTCAGCCTTCTGTGGCTTCTAAACTTGCACATTTAGAAACTTCTTTCCCTTCCTCCTTTTGTTCATATCAAGGTGTAACAGTTGTCCCCAGCTAAATCGTTCACAAATACATTGTCCTGAACTTTGTTTTCCTGCTGACTGGTTGTATTAGAGAGAACAAGTTAATTAATGAATGCCTCTTTTCTCTTGATTCTAATAGGACAATAAGCGTCCCAAGCCAGGTTCCAATGGTGGTGACTTCTGGTACACATGCTGTCGGTACTCTAATGCTGCAGACGATACCCCTCACAACTGTGCTGACTGGAACAGACCGCTGTCCTTCCAAAGTCATTTTACGTGCCATTCCATGTTCAGAGGGATCTAAGGAAACTGTCACAATACAGGCCACTTTGTCTCCCCCAGTGACAAATGGCATTGGCTTAACTGAGGCCCAGCAGACCCAGGTGATTGCCACCAGTCTTTCATTATCTAATGCTGCATTTCAGCCAGTCATAAGTAATTGCGTACAACCTTCTCTTGATGGCATCACACAACTGGTGACCCTCAACAGCAATGGTCAGCCTGTGGTTGCTCACCGTCCAGGCAGTGTAATCGCCACAGTGCTTAAGCCCCCCGAGCCCATTCTGGACACTTCCGAATTTCAGACTGTGGTCACAAGTTCAAATGCCACCATTCCCGGAGTCAGGATGGTAGAAGAACCTGGTCCTCCTGCGGATGATGAGCCCAACTATCAGCATCTCAATACTGTATTGCTGAGCAATCCCAATGGTATTGCGACATCTGTGATAAAGATCGAAGGGATGGACAGACATTTTGAAAATACTGCACAGAGCTCTGAGAACCTCAACAGTGCATTGTCACACAGCCTGAATTGTGCTCTCACTCCTGTAGTGAAACTGGAAGCCAACGAAGAGTGCTCAGTATCAACTCTGCACACAGACCACCAATGTGATCAAGACAACACTCTCATGGATACGGAGCTACGCGATACCATGCCATTCCTGAAACTGGAAAACTCCCAGACTTTTCCACATGCAGTGAGCTTGCTTAACTATCCCAGTAATGTGACTCCCAATCCAAGTGCCATATCTGCTCCATCTATAGCAAAGCCGATAGATCTGTAAATAGTGTAGAAAGCAAAACCTTCTGTATCTTTTACATGTTGGACTGGAATTTGTCCTGTCTCATCATGTGAAGGATTGTAAATAAGCAGTTATTGATTCAGAATATTTAATAATGTGTCCAGGCCATCATTGTCAGTTACAATCTGAAAGAACGTTATTTTAAATCTAGGCATCAATATCAGTAAAGTAATCAAGGGACCTAAATGGTGTAATGATTTTCTAGTTGTAAGTTTTGGTGCAGCATCAAAACTCCACACAGATTTTTCCTCTGTCTCAGTCCAGCTTTATTCTTCTTTGCCTCTTTTAACAAGAAGTTCCTTGAACTGAAGTGCTAAGGCCCTTCTTCATTATTACCATATAGGTAAGGGGTAAGTGTATGTTTCAAGTGGGATTTTAGATTAAATTTCTCTCTGGAAGCAACTAAGCATGGGAGTGCCACCTTTAAACCTGAGCATTGATGTTGCTGACCAGTTGTCTAAGTTCTGTACTGTTAGGCCACTGGTTGGGTTAATGCTTTCAGGCTTCCAGAATCAACCTGAATGAGAGTTATATTAAAAGCAAAATGCTGCAGGTGTTGGACATCGGAATTAAGAATAGGGCTGAAATAATCAATGAATCAGATAACATCTATGAACAGCGAGAAATTGTTATTGTTTCAGGTTAATTATTCATCATTAATGTGAATCATTAGCTTGGTTTCTCCCTCAATTGATGCTGACAGAATGAGAACTAATTAAACTGATGTTTAAGAACTCTGTGTTAAGAGGTGTAAATCCAATTCAGGTCCGTCTGCCTGTTTTCAATCATGTGATGTGCCTAGAACTGAATAATTCACTGAGTTCCATCAAATTTTCTGCAGTTATGTCATTGAAATCACTGCATTAACATAAAGTGCTTAATGGTGCTTTTTTTACATCATCCTCTTGCCCCTACACATTTGCAAAAAAACAATGAAGTGTCCATTTTAAGTAAACAAACAACTTAATTTGGATCAGCCTTCATACAATTAAGTCTTCTTTTCCCCTAATATGACCTATTTATGTTTTGTAAACATTGTATCAGAGCTCTGTTTCTTGCCAGAAATTTTAACATTTAGGAAATATTATTGAATGTAATTTTAGCTCACCATGATGATGGTGATGATAAACCACAAGATGAATATTTTATCTAAATTGTTAATTCCTTGTAGATTAATTACAGAATGTTATATTTTCATATGTGATATGAAGAGAAATCTTCAAGATAAAAATGTGAACTTGGGATATTTTGTAAGAGGTTTTTTTTCCAAAAGCATATTGTAAATATTTATCTTTGATAATACAAATTCTATATGTTTCCTGATGCTACAACATTTCCTCTTGGGCTCCTGTTTTGATGAATTTCCTATCAGTTTGTTAGTGGTTTATAGCATTGTTCTATTGAATGCTTTATTCAGAGGTCTAATTTGATATTGTAGCCTCTCAAGAAAAAAGTCATGTGGAAGAGAGAGAGGATTACATGAAAAAAAATAAAATTTGTTTTGTTTTACAAATTAGACCATTATCTATTTTTTTGTTTTAAAAACATGCTTGGAACTTGCAGCTTTCACTCGGTAGACCATGGTAATTGGGGTTGCTGCTGGCTTTAAGAACATAACGCATCTTTTCAAGAGAGTAATACTAGCAAAGGACTTGAAGAGACCTAAAGAGGTGATGAAGATAATTTAAATGGTAAACCCACCATTATTTTAAAAAAAGTAAAAATGATGTTATGTCACAGTAATTTTATGGTGTCCTGCTTATCATGTCCTGCTTGGCAATTCGCAACCAGGTGTAGGTCACAGCTACATCAGTGAGTAGGCGCTTCAAAGTCACATGACATCCTCTGAGCAAGATGCCATGACTCTGATTTTACTGTTAAGAGTAAATTGTGCCAACTGTTCTTTACATCTGGTCATGCTCGCCGATACTCCCACAGATCTATTGTGTCAAACTTCTCAAAATGAGAAGTACAATTTTTTGGCAGGAACTTGGATCACATGAGCAAACCAATTCTCTGTCCGCCTCCGTAACCAACCAGTTTGATGGATCTTGAGGCTTGTAGTTTATAAATCAGAAAACATGAATTGTAATATTTAATTCAATGTCAAACTACATGCAGGAACTAAAACAGGAAAAGATTGCAGTGAAAGAAAAATGAAACTGACAAGAGGTGAAAATGAGTTAAATCTCACCAACATTAATTAAAATATGAAGGAATGAGTTCATGCGTAGATTTTCAACATCAGTTTGTTTTGCAGTAATTAAGATATGTTATAGCATTAAATGTAACTTCCACTTGAATGGACAGGCATTAATTTTTAGTGGGTTTCACATAAATATCTCACACAGTTTTGCTTTGTCTTAATAGACGGATTGCATTCAGAAGAAGTGAGTATCTTAGCGACTGTATCAACTTCCTGCTTGCCGTTTTTAATTGATCATACGAGATATGGTCATAGCAATTCGATGCACAATTAACACTTCTATTAAAATTGAGGGTTTATGTAGCTTTACACCTTTCACTAAAAAGTCTGGACCATCTTCTTCCATAATTCTGCACATTGTACATTTTGATGCTGTCAGCAAGATGCTTTTTCATTGATACCGGTGTACCGTGTGATTGTTCCATATTAGCCAGCTTTTTCTCTAGTCTTCCTAGCCATAGTCTAGGAATAGTATTTCTAGCAGTGGCTCCTCTTCTCACATTCTTATGGTTGTCTTTGGAGCTGGGATGTCTATCCGTGGCTGCTGCCGTTGTGTATCCATGTTCTATTTCTTGTTACTACCAATCTTTCATTCAAACAACACCAAGGCAACTCAGAACATCTTTCATTATGTTTCAATTAAATTCTCTTTTAAAGTTCCTAGAATCCAGTCATTTGACAAAGATGTTGACTACCCTCATGTTTTGCACATTTATGTTTCTCTTACTTCGGTAAAGGACATTGGGAATTCCCCGAATTAAGTTGTTGACCATCAATGAACTTGCATCACCTGCACCTCTTCCAGTCTACTCTGCTGAACTTGGTGCCAGTGACGTTGTTTTCTCAACAGTGGTGACGGTTTTGCAACGCACCCAAGCTTCGTCTGCAATGGACATCTTAAACTGTCAGTTGCATGTCATTTTAACTCTTCTTTGCACTCCCATGCCAACCGCTCCATCCTTGATCTTCAGTGCTACGGAGAGGCCAAGCACAAAATGGAAGACCAATTTTTGCTCCACTTGGATAGCTTATAATACATGAACATTAAATTTTATAATTTCAGTCAGGTTCTCTCCTCCCACACAGACTCATTGCTTAGTTTTTTCTTCTTTTGTTCATTGTTCCTATCCACTCACTCCCCTAGCTCCAGTTGCCCATCATCCAATATAGCCCCATGTATCACCAAGCAGCCCTGTCCAAACCATATCTTCCTTAATCTGGTTCCATTTGCCCAGCATCCCCTCCCCATCTGGTTTCCCTCTATCCCAGCCCCCTGCTACTGCTGTATACTGGCAATCTTTCCTATTGTTGTTCTCTTTCAGTCCTGATTGCAGAGTCTCACCACAAAGTGTCAACTTACATTCTTTGTCTCCAGAGATGCTGATGACTCCCGTGAGTTTTTTTCCAGCATTATGTTTTCCTATCTTGGCTCTGTGTTAAATTTGATGATTTCTATTGTCGTCCAGTAGGAAAGGGAATCTAAATATCAGCTATGGGTCAATTGGAGTGTTATTATTTCTGTGAGTGATCCGACAGCAGATTTTATAGAATCTACACTATGAGATCAATGCACTTCTCTACACATATAATCGGCACCATTGCATCATCAGATATTTAAGTATTCAGAATGTTGTGCCTTCTGTTGTCAGCTTTCCAGGAGAATGTGAGCCAATGCAGTGCATGTAGAAATAACAGCTAATAGTAATTCAGAGTAAATGATTTTGTTGCAATCTTCTAAGGTATGTCACAAATAGAGTCGTAGAGAAGCACAGCACAGAAACAGGCCATTCGACCCATCTAGTCCATGCCGAAATCATTTAAGCTGTCTACTCCCATCAGCCTGCACCAGGACCATAGCCCTCCATACCCCTACAATCCATGTACCTATCCAAACTTCTCTTAAACTTTGGCATCGAGCTAGCATGCAACTCTTGTGCTGGCAGCTCATTCCATACTCTCACGACCCTCCGAGTGAAGAGGTTTCTCCTCATGTTCCCCTTAAACTTTTCAACTTTCTCCCTTAACCCATGACCTCTATTTGTAGACCCAGCCAATCTCAGTGAAAAAAAAGCCTGCTTGCATTTACCCTATTAATACCCCTCAAAATTTAGTCTCTCTCTATCAAATCTCCTCCCAATCTTTTAGTTTCTAAGGAATACAGTCCTAACCTATTCAATCTTTCCTTATAACTATAAATAATAAGTGGTTGGTAAATTTAGAGTGACTAACGTGGAGGTGTTGTTAATGATCTGTCGTTCCTGACCTGCAACTTGTCTTTGTGGAGATTATGAATGCACTCGGTTATTAGGGCCTTAGCCACTGTTCAAATTTTCATGCAGCTTTATGCATCAGGCAGTTGTGCTCATTGGAAGTCAATCATGCCAGCCTCAGATATCATTGTGAAAGTTCTATAGGACATTCTTGTATACCCACTATCATTAGCTGCTTCATCAGAAGTGTGGGTGTTTGCTGATGATTGCAGAGTGTTTGGCTTCTTTTGCAGCCTGTCAGTAAATGAACCAATTCATATCTGCATGCACCAGGACCTAGATTGTACAGTGGCATAGAAATATAGGTGCCAACAAATGTCTGCACTGTAAAGTAGCAGGCTTGACCACTTCCAAGAGACGGAAGTCTGGCCGCCTATTCCTGACACACAACAGCACAATCATCAGATTCCCATCTTCAACATCCTAGAGTCACAAATGATCAGAAATAAACTTAACCAGCCCATAAATATTGTGGTTACAAGAACAGGTTAGCGGATGGGTATCCTGAAAAGAGACTCACCTACTGACAGCCTAAAGCCTTTCCACAATCTTCATTCATTTTTCAGGGCATTGAGTTTAAAGGTTGGGAGGTGATGGTGTGGTTGTACAGGACATAGTTAATTCTGTACTTGGGAGTCTTGTATTCAGTTTTGGTTGCCCTGCTACAAGAAAGATGTTATTAGTCTGGAAAAATTATAGGAAAGATTTCCAAGAATTTTGCCAAGACTTGCAAGATACAGGGAAAGAAAGGTTTGACATTATTCCTTAGACCATAGGAGACTGAAAGGAGATTTCATAGAGGTGTATTAAATAATGAGGGGCATAGAAAAGGTGAAAATACTCAGTCTTTTTTCCAGAGTTCAGGAACCAAGAACTGGAGAGCATGGGTCTAAGCTGAGAGGGGAAAGATTTGTAGGAATTTGAGCGATAACATCTTACACAAAGGTGGTCAGGTTGTAAGGGTATCTATGTAGGATAAGTTACCAGAGGAGATGGATGAAGCAGGTGTAATAATCATTTTAAAAAGACATTTGGAGAGATACATAGATTGCAAAGGTTTAGAAGGTTATGGTCAACTGCTGGAAAATGGAGCTGGCTCACACGGGGCATCTTGTTCAGTGTGAACTAATTGGGCCACAGGACTGTTCCATGCTGTATGACTCCAAGACAACACATTTCAAATTTGTGTACAGACCAATTAGTTTGAAGATTTAATCCCGACTCTCTGCTAAATTGACTGATTTCAACTCTCCAGACAATATGCCGTAGTAGGTGTGTATGTTAATTTCCACCCACTGCTGGTCAATACATGATGGAGCTCAAGCAGTGGTAAATGTATTACATCAAGTAACTCTGTTGATTCAGAGTCAGGAGGCTGTTTTTTCAAGTCCCTCTTCAGAGCTCTGAGCACCAAATCTATGTTGCTCCTATGCTCTGTAATATAGATCTGTAGCACTATCAAACGTAATGGATTTCTAGTGAAGTAATAATCAGGTTGTTGTAGATAACCTATGTCATTATTTGAATGAGAACAATGGCGTTCTCCCTGATATTCTAGGATTAGTATTAACCATTTTCCCTATTCAACACCTAAACCAAATGGTCAGTTCATTTAGTTCACTGCTTATTACTAATTATGCAAATAAAATATCAATAAATTATGTAGTATATTCTTTACTTGACACCAGAAGCTACAGATTATTGGTTGACACAAGAGATTCTTCAGATGCTGTAAATCATGAGCAACAAAATGATTGTGGAACTCAGCAGGCCAGTAAGTTTCTACAGAGGAAAATGGACAGTAGACTTGTTGGGCCGAGTCCCTTGATCAAGGCCACAAAGGAAGAGGGCAGAAGCTAGAATAACAAGATGGCAGAGGGGAGGGTGTGGAGTGAGGAACAGGAGTTTGCAGGTGATGGTTCAGTACAGGTGAGGAGATGGTAGGTGTGCATGGGATGCGATGAAAGAAAATGATGTGAAAAGCTGAGGAGAGATAGGTAGAAAAGGGCTGAAGAAGAAACAACCTGAGAGAGGACAGTAGACCGTGGAAGAAAGGGAAAGGAGGAGTTACGGTCAGGTTGTGAGGGTGGGAAAGGGGAAGAGAATAAGGGTGGGTCACAGGAATTAGGGTAAACAAGGGGGCGGAGAGAAAAAGGAAAAGAGAGGAAAGGGGTTTGGAAATTAGAAATCAATGTTATTGCTGTGAAGTTGGAGGCTACCAAGATGGAATATAAAATGTGGCTCCTCCAACCTGTGTCTGGCATTACAGGAGGCTATGGACAGACATGTCGGTGTGGGAACTGGAAAGGGAATTAAATTAGCTGGCCAATGGGTGATCCTTACAGTTGTAACAAACAGAGCGATGGATCTTGATGAAAAGGTCCTCTAATCTGTATTGGTCTCACTGATGTAGAGGAGGAAGCACTGGGAGCACAAAATGACACTGATAGACTTGCAGGTGAAGTGCTGTCTCACCTGAAAAGACTGTTCAGAGAGATCAGTGAGAAGGGATGACTAGACAAGAGAGTCACGGAGAGAGTGATCCAGAAGGGAAAGGTGTGCCTTGTGCTAGGAATCCTTTGAAAAAGCCAGGAATTCCGAAGTTGATGCATTGGATGCGGAGGCTCATAGGATGGTAGGTGAGGACAAAGGGAACCTTATCCCTGTTATGACAGTGGAAGATGAGTGAAGGCAGACATATGGGAAACGGAGGAGATGCGAGTGAGAACAGCGCTGATAGTGGTGGAAGAGAAACCCCATTTTTTGTAAAAAGAGGACATCTCAGTTGCTATAGAATAGAAAGACGTATCCTGAGAACAAATGCTGCAGGTCAAAGGAACTGAAAAAAACAGAATACTGTTCTAACAACTGACACTGGTTGAAATGCTCTGGGATTAGAGATGAAAGGTATCATATAACGGCATATTCTTTCTCTATCAATGTTGGACCTAACATTTTTTTTACAAAAGAGCTACTGACACTTCTCTTGCAGGCCTGCAAGTGAATAATGGTCATTTGAACTTAAGATAGGAAGGGGATACTCGCATATATTTACTGGTTTTCAATATGTTAGCAAACAGTATAATTAAAATACATATGCTGGAAATACACAACGTGTCGGTCAGTAAATTCCAAGTGAGAAAGAAATGTCTTTTATCCACTTGGTTTACCCATTCTGATGTCAGATCATCAACCTGAAAGATAAGCCTCTCCTCTCTCCATGAGGGGATTAATAAATTAATATTGATTCATATTAATATAAATTAATATATATGAACATATTTTTGTGTCACTGTATTTTACCCTGTCTTATATGTGCTATGTGTGCCTTGTATTATTTATGACTGTTGGTACTATGGTTTGCATCTTGACCCTGGAGTAACACAGTTCCATTTGGCTGTATTCATGGGCATTCATGGGTGGTTGAATGACAATTAAACTTGAACTTGATGCCATCGTTCCTGGACAGTATTGAGAAATGGAAAATAGGAGAGAGTGGAAAAGCTGAACTTTGATTATCACGCTACTCTTAGCTTTCAGAAATAGCATTAGACTCAAAATGAAGAGCAAATGACAGTCAGAAGGAGAGATTGTGCCTAAACTGACCTTGATATATACACAAACACCGGAAAATCTGCAGATGCTGGAAATTCAAGCAATACACACAAAACCTGGTGGAACACAGCAGACCAGGCAGCATCGATGGGAAGAAGTACAGTCGACGTTTCGGGTCGAGACCCTTCGTCAGGACTAACGGGAAAAAGAGATAGTAAGTAATTTGAAAGTGGAAGGGGGAAGGGGAGACCCGAAATGATAGGAGAAGGCAGGAGGGGGAGGGATGAAACCAAGAGCTGGGAAGTTGATTGGCAAAAGGGATACAAGCCTGGAGAAGGGGGAGTATCATAGGACAGAAGGCCTTGGAAGAAAGAAAGGGGGAGGGGAGCACCAAAGGAACATAGAGAACAGGCAAGGAGTTATAGCAAAAGGGATTTCTCTACCTTCCATTAATGCCCCTCCCCCTTTCTTTCTTCCAAGGCCTTCCGTCCCATGATACTCCCCCTTCTCCAGTCTTGTATCCCTTTTGCCAATCAACTTCCCAGCTCTTGGCTTCATCCCTCCCCCTCCTGTCTTCTCCTATCATTTCGGGTCTCCCCTTCCCCCTCCCACTTTCAAATCTCTAACTATCTCTTTTTTTCCATTAGTCCTGACGAAAGGTCTCGACCCGAAAAGTTGACTGTATTTCTTCCTATAGATGCTGCCTGGCCTGCTGTGTTTCACCAGAATTTTGTGTGTGTTGTTTGATATATACACTAGTTTTTATTACAGTTGTGATTTACAATATATAAATGAAAGAGAAACTACAAATGATGGAAACCTAAAGTACAAAGAAAACACAGGAAATACTCAGCAGATCAGGCTGCATCTGTGGGAGATGGGTCCAGACTTGATTAGTATTTCCAGCACTATTTACTCTATTGCAAAACATGAATGTTTGCCATTAATGGTTGAAGACCAATTTTCTCTGAAGCTTTATGTATTTCCATGATTTGGTACCAGCCTCCTCTATAAATACATAGTACTACAGAATAAAGAGTAATCTTTCCATTATATTTTCATAACAAAAGTAGTCTATCAATTCGTACAGGGTGTATATGATCAGAGAAAGAAATGGGGAAGGAGGGAGCTGTTAATAACATAAGAACATAAGAAATAGGAGCAGGTTTGGCTATCTGGCCCGTCGAGCCTGCTCCATCATTCAATAAGATTATGGCTGATCTGGCCATAAACTCATCTCCACCTACCTGCCTTTTCCCCATAACCCTTAAATCCTCTACTATGCAAAAATCTATCCAACCCTGTCTTAAATACATTTACTGAGGTAGTCTCCACTGCTTCAGTGGGCAGACAATTCCACGGATTCACCAATCTCTGGGAAAAGTAGTCTCTCCTCATCTCCGTCCTAAATCTACTTCTCCGAATCTTGAGGCTATGTCCCCTGTTTCAATGGGAAGGGCTCCATCTAACCCATAATGGGATCAGGGTCCTGGCAAATTACATACAATAACTAGGGGCTGTGGATAGGGCTTTAAACTAAATAATGGGGGGTGGGTTCAGTAGCTTGGAAAAGTAAGGATAAATTGAAAAGGAATGAGAGTTCAGGACATGTAACAAAAATCTCCAGAATTAAAAAAAGCCAATAAGTTTAGAAAGGGATCAGAATTATCTTCCACTAACATGGAGAGAAAATTGAAAAGGGTGATGAGTACTGGACTGTAGGTGTTATTCTTGAATGCACACAGTATACAGAATAAGGTAGATGATCTTGTAGTGCAGTTGGAAATTGGCAGGTATGACATTATGGGCATCACTGAGCTGTGGTTGAAAGAACATCACAGTTGGGAGCTTAACATCCAAGGGTACACATCGTATCAAAAGGACAGGCAGGTAGGCAAAGGTGGGGGGGGGGGTGTTGGGACGGCTCTGTTGGTAAACAATAAATCAAATCCTTAGTGAGAAGTGACCTAGGATCTGATGATATTGAATCCTTCTGGGTTGAGTTAAGAAACTAAAAAGGTAAAAAGAACCCGATGGGAGTAGAATAAAGGCCTCCAAGCAATAGACAGAATGGGGAGTACAAATTGCAGCAAGCGATAGAAAAGGCATGTAAAAAGGGCAATGTTGCATTAGTCATGGGGAAATTTCAATATGCACATAGATTGGGAAAATCTGGATTCCAAGAAAAGGAATATATAGAATGCCTGTAAGATGGCTTTTTAGAGCAGCTTGTGCTTGAGCCCAGTAGGGGATTAGGTATTCAGGATTGAGTGTTGTGTAATGAATCAGTTTGGACTAGGGTAAAGAATTCCTGAGGAGGCATTGATCATAATATGATAGAATTCACACTACAATTTGAGAGGGAGAAGATAAAATCAGTTATATCAATATTATAGGAGAGTAAGGCCAATTACAGAGGCATGACAGAGGAGCTGGCTACAGTTGATTGGAAGAGGACACTAGCAGGGATGATGGCAGATCAACAATGGCTTGAGTTTCTGGGAGTAATTCAAAATGCTCAAGATTGGTTCCTCTCAAAGAAGTAGAAACAGTCTAAAGAGAATGAGAGAACAGTCTCTGAATAGGGAAGTCAAGGACAACTTAAAGTAAGAGAGAAGACGTACAATATAGCAAAAATCAGTGGGAAGCTGGAGGTTTGGGATGTTTTTAAAAACCAATAGAAGGCAACTAAAAGTAGTAAGGAGAGAAAAGAAGGTAAGCTAACAGATAATATAAAAGAAGATAGGACAAACTTTTTTTCTAGATATATGAAGAGGAAAAAAGAGGCAAGAGTGGATATTGGACCACTGGAAAATGACACTGGAGAGGTAGTAATGGGGGAACAAAGAAACTGTGCATGAAAATATGTATTTTGCATCAGTTTTCACTGTGGAAGATACTAGCGACATGTCAGAAATTTGAGTGTCAGGAAGCAGGAGTATAATCACTATTACTAAGGAGAAGGTCCTTGGGAAGCTGTTGGGCCTGAAGACAAATCACTTGGACCGGATGGACAACATTCTAGGGTTCTGAAAGAGGTAGCTGGAGAGTTTGTGGCGGTATTATTAGTGATCTTTCAAGAATCACTGGGCTCTGTAATAACTCTGGAGGAAAGGGAAATTGGAAGTCTCATTCCACTCTTTAAGAAAGGAGGGAGGGCATTAAAAACTATTTAGCCTGCCTTCAGCATTTGGCAAGATGCTATCAGTCCATTATTAAGCATAAGGTTTCAGAGGTCTTGGAGACACATAATAAAATAGGCCAAAGTCAGCATGGTTTCCTTAAGGGGAAATCTTGCACAACAAATCTTTTCAAATTCTTTGAGGAAATAACAGGCAGGATAGACAAAGGGAGTCAGTGGATGTTGTTTACTTCGATTTACAGGAGACCTTTTACAAGATACTGCACATGAGGCTGTTAAAAAAGATAAAAGCCCATGGTATCACAGGAAAGCTACTAGCATTGACAGAAGATTGGCTAACTGGCTGGAGGTAAAAAGTGAGAACGCAGAATTAATAGCTTTGTGGCCAAGTTTACAGATGATACAAAGGTAGGTGGAGAGGCAGGTAGTGTTGAGGAAGCAGGGAATCTGCAGAAGGACAGATAAGGACAATGGGCAAAGAAGTAGCAGATGGAATACAATGTATGGTCATATACTTAGTAGAAGGAACAAAGGCATAGACTATTTTCGAATTGAGGAGTGACTTCATAAATAGAAGTTGTAAAGAGACTTGGGAGACCTAGTGCAGGATTCCCTAAATATTAAAGTATATGTTGAGTCATTAACAAGGAAGTCAAATACAATGTTAGCATTCATTTTGAGAGGACTAGAATATAAAAGCAAGGATGTAATGCTTTATAAGGCATTGGTCATCAACACTTGAAGTATTGTGAGCTGTTTTGGCACCTTATCTGAAAAAGTATGTGCTGGCATTGAAAAGGGTCGAGAGGAGGATCACGAGAATTATCCTGTTTTATAAGGATTGTTTTATGACTCTGGATATGTACTCACTGCCGTTTCGAATAATGAGGGGGATCTCACTAAAACATATAGATTATTGAAAAGCCTATACAGAGTGGACATGGAGAGGATGTTTTCAATCGTGGAGGTGTCTAGGACTACAGCACACAGCCTCAGAATACAAGGAACATCCCTTTAGTACAGAGATGAGAGCAAACTTATTTAGCCCAAGGCAGATGAAACGGGAGTTCATTGCCAGAAATAGCTATGGAGGCCAGGTTATTAGGTATGCTTAAGGCAGAAGCTGATAGGTTCGTGATTAGTAAAGGCATCAAAGGTTACTGGGAGAAAGCAGGAGAATGGGACTGATAAGAAAAATACATTGGCCATGATTCAATGACAAAGCAGACATGATGGGTCGGGTGGCCTAATTCTGCTGCAATGGTTTATGGTCTTATGGTTTTATAACTCTTTTCTGTGGATTAGTTATGATTGTAAGTTAAGAATTTTGACAAATAAATAAACCCACACTATAATTCTAGGAATTACATGCTGCAATACTGTCTTGTGAAACTCCCCCTTTGCCACAGAGTCTTTCCTGTTTCAAAATCTATTTCATTGCACCAGTTGCTCTGCACCCTGCTTCCTTTTGATTGCTGAATTAAATGTCTTTATATTTTTTTGTTGAAAGTTAAAGCCTACTAAACTCAGCAGGCATTCCGGGATGGTAATTTGAACATTGTGGCTTTGTTCAGGGAGATTAATCTTATAAAAACTCTGTAGTGTATGAAAACAATCCTCTAACAAGCAATTTTCTTTGATTATTAAATGTAAGTTAACTTGAAGCCTTTTACACAGAGAGTAGACATTAATACAATCTTAAGGCTTGCTTGAAATGTTCAAAGACTTCTAGTACCTTTATTCAGTAGCGATAAGGATCTATATTTTACTAAACATCATGGAACCGAATTCTGATTCAGCTCAGACTGATTTAAATATCACCCACTTGAAGCTTATCTAATTATTTTTGAAAAGATTACTGTCCATGTCCTGTAACTGAATACATTCTTTTGACTTAACTTTCTCTTGACCATTTGAATTTTCTTTATCATTCCTTTTCGGAGCTCAAGCACTAGGATCTTTTCTTTCTAGATTCTTCCTGATGTATTTTTAAAAGAAAAAGCCTGGAAGGAATTTCTATTTAAAACGTCGAGTTGTAATACACAGAAACAGAATATGTCCATGCCAGCTGTCAAGTACCCATCTGCACTAATCCCGTTCTCCATCACTCATTCCAAATCCTCTATGCCTTGTTGATTGAAGAATTCCATGTACTTAAATATTATGAGATTCTCTACCCTTGCCACCCTCTCAGAAATATGAACCTCATATAATGACAAGCTTACAGTCAAAGCATGTGTACATTAGTTATACATTAAACAGTATGATTTTGCAAGCAACACACAGCAATGTCCTTTATTATATTCTATACAAAGAAGATCAGTGGGTGATGCCATTATATATTGCTTGAATGGCCCACAACACATGCTCCTGGATTTTGGGCTGTGCTAGCTGGCAAACTTCAGTTGTGGTTAATTCCTTCTCGTGGAAGGCCATCAGATTTTGTGCAGGGCACAAAGCTCTTTCATTAAGCTGATGGTCTTTTTGAGCAGATGATTGTCTTAACCTGTAAGTATTCCTAGGAACAGCCATTACAGCATAGAGCTGTTAGGAATGAAGCAAGACACAGAGGTGCAACCAGCAGATATATATAGCCTTGCAGCTTCAAAGACCTGCTTTCAATACTCACTTTGAGTGCTGTTTATGTGGGATTTACACATCCTCCCTTTGGCCGTGTGGGTTTCTAAAAATGCCCAGGTTGGTAAAATAATCAATAATCTACATTTCTTCTTGTGTGTAGGAGGATGGTAGAATTTGGTGAGTGTTGATGAAAATGAGGGGGAGAAGAAAATACAGGGACGATTAGTTAGGAAATGGATTTATCTGTGACTCAGTGGGATATATCACCTGATATACAGTAAGGAAATGTAGAAATAAATACTAGTGTAGCTCTCTTCACAGAGGAAACAGGAACACATTATGTCCTTAAGCTTTACACATATACCTTGCACGTTCTGTTAAATATCATTTCCTCCATGCAGTATGTACTACAGCTAAAATGTTTTCTTTTCTTTTTATAATCCAAGCAAGATTCTAGACACGCATATTTTCTAGCTATTGTATAATATTGTATTATATAATATAATCTTGCAGTACATCATCATAATCTGATAATCACTCTATTATGCATCATTTGCCTGTTTTAAGGATACAAACAGTTAAAAAGTGACGATGCATCACTTGGCAATCCAAGCTAATACTGTATGTTATTGCACTTTTTTTAAATGGGAAACTATTTAAGATCAGGATAAAAATAATCCAAACAGGAAAAGAACAAAAGGATGCAATTGAAGTACAAGATGTTAATTGCTTTATCATTATCACATTCAATTTGTTGAATGAAATCTCAGAAGCAAATCTCCTGTATAGGAACACTGGTGTCTAGGATCTGCTTGCATTGAAGGAAATGGATTGAATGTAAACCTCTCTTGGAAAGGATGATATTGTGGTAATGATAAAGGAAAGCACTGCATGAAGTGAGCATCTCGAAACAAATAAAGAGAAGGGGAAGCATCAAGTGGCTCACATAATGGAAGAATGGCTGGTCTTTTTCCTTCAAGGTATCTGGTTTAGTGATCAGTGGAGACTGCTTCTACAAAATGGCTTTTGATCCTTTTGGATTTATGCACAGAAGACAAGCAACCTCAGTCCCATGGAAGAAGTATTGCCCTGCAACACTATTTTTAATAGTGTATCAAATAGGTTGGTAAGGTTCAAAGGACAAGTGACTCTTTCTTTCCCTCAAGGATGACCCAAATCTTAGCAATCTTATACTTACTCCATCACTGTGGCATTTCCATTTCCCAGGCCATTTACAGACTTAAGCTGGTGGGAGCAATATTCCCCTTTCTTTCAGATTTCAAATTGACCAGAACTAAATCCATGACCCAATAGTAAAAAAAATATTATAACCCAATTTCTTATCCATTTACAGTTTAGTGTTTTTCTTCACCCAGACTGTAGCCTTTCACAGTTAAATATATGCCATTAAAGAGTGGGGTTATAGAATCATTGAAACATACAGCACATAATGGAGACTTTACAGCCAATGTTCCCTCTAATTTTTAGTAGTCAGTGTGCGCAAAAATCTTATGTTGTGCAAATTTTTTTCCTGTGACAAAAGTATGTGTGCACTGAATGCACACATGGGACAGTTTGTGTAGGTTTACAAAATATTTGACATAAAACTGCACAGAATAACAACAAAATAACATACATATTTAAGTCGCACACACAAAAAAATGCTGGTGAACACAGCAGGCCAGGCAGCATCTCTAGGAAGAGGTACAGTCGATGTTTCAGGCCGAGACCCTTCATCAGGACTAACTGAAAGAAGAGATAATAAGAGATTTGAAAGTGGGAGGGGAAGGGGGAGATCTGAAATGATTGGAGAAGACAGGAGGGGGAGGGATGGAGCTAAGAGTTGAAAAGTTGATTGGCAAAAGGGATACTAGGCTGGAGAAGGGAGAGGATCATGGGATGAGAGGCCTAGGGAGAAAGAAAGGGGGAGGGGGGAAGCCCAGAGGATGGGGGAGGGGGCGAAGCCCAGAGGATGGGCAAAGAGTTATAGTAAGAGGGACAGAGGGAGAAAAAAAGAGAGAAAAAAAGGGGAAAAATTCATAATAATGATAATAAATAAATAAGGAATGGGGTACAAAGGGGAGGAGGGGCATTAACCGAAGTTAGAGAAGTCGATGTTCATGCCATCAGGTTGGAGATATTTAATTTTTATCATATTTAAGTCACTCAGTTATTTTTTCTCTCTCCTGTCTTTGGCATTTACCCATTCTTTGTAGACTCTATCTCGACTAATAGAACTTCCATCGAATTGCTAGCTTTTGATTCTCATTAACATATCCAAATGACATTCACCTAAACGGTTTCTCAGCTTGTTTTTGAGTTGGCTAAAATCTCGCTCACAGTCCGCACTAGACGCAAGAAAGGTTCCCCCAATGTCCATCAACTGCGCAAGGTCGCAAAACTGTTCATTTTGAAGAACAAATACCACCATTTGAGCAAAGTTTGAAATCGGTTTGGATTTAACTTTTTCTTGCACGGAAAATTTGAAATCATTAAACTGTCTAACTATTACAATATTTTCAGCTAGAAAATCATGATATTTTAGACATAAGGCATTAACTTGTTCATTCTCAAATGTGAAGTCACAATCTGCAATTGCGGAGAAATCAAAAGCTGACCATTCTTGTACCTCAACTTTGATCTCCTCTGGGTTTGATCGATTTCGCTCTCACTCATCTGCACTCAACCGTAACATGCGTAGCTCTCCTGTAATGGGTAATGACGGGTTCTGTTGCCTGAGCTTTTGTACACCGTCCAAATGCAATTTACTTGCTAAATGACGCTTCAAAAAGTCAAGTTTCCAAATATCATCCCTCTTCTTTCCACTAGCAAATTCTCCAGCAACTTTCGCATCATGACAATACAAGCAGATAACTCCAGTTTCCGAACCATACATAAATATTTCTCATAACTGAACGTTCATGACCTCATGAGCTTTCGGTCTAACAGTTTCCACTATTTTGGTAAGCCATTCAACTTTAAACAAATTTGCAGTTCTTTTGCGCTTCACGCCTTTTGCTTCTTTTGAATTCGACATAGTGAATCAATATTTTTTACAATAATAACTTAATATGCTATCCACAGGATTTGAAACAGATCTTTGTAAACTTTACGATACGAACACTGTCCGCCAAACATGGCTACCGCCGTGATGCAGCTGTACCCTGCCCCACTCCTTTATCTTTCTCCTTACTGGTTTTTCACCTGGAACCTACCAGCCTTCTCCTTCCCACCCTCCCCCCACCTTCTTTATAGGGCCCCTGCCCCTTCCCTCTTCAGTCCTGACAAAGGGTTCCAGCCCGAAACGTTGACGGATCGTTTCCACGGATGCTGCCTGACCTGCTGAGTTCCTCTAGTGTGTTGTGAGTGTGGCTTTGACCCCAGTATCTGCAGAGTATTTTGTGTGTACAAACCAGAACAGGATAGGTGAGGTGACGTAAATTAGTGAAGTGCATTGTGGTATTTGAAAAACCCGCTAACTGGTTAACAGAAACAGTTAGCTAAAAGATTATTTTCAATAAGTATAATTATTAACTACTACATTATTTTAGGTAACTAACTTTTTTTGTGCACATTAATTTCCTTTGTGCGCTGGTTGAAAAACTTGTGTGCGCGCGCACACGCGCACAGCTTAGAGGGAACTATGTTTACAGCCCCTCTCATCAATACCAATTGTGTTGCCTATCTACATTAACCACATTTGCCTGTTTATGTCCATATCCTATCCAAGCATTTGGCTGTTTCGGTCCGTATCATATCCAATTAAATATTCTCCGCCTTTTAAATGTAATAATATCTACTACCATGACCTCCTTTGGCAGCTCATTCCAAATATGCCCTCTATAATTTTATAAACCTCAATAAAATCAACCCTCAGCCTCCAATATTCCATTGAAAATAAACCCAGCCTATCCAATCTCTGCTGATAACCTGATGAATCTCTCTGCACTCTGTCTATTGCTACATCATGCAATGCAATGACCAGAACTGTACAAAATATCTTAAGTGTGTATTTGTACAACTGCAGCATGATATATTCCATCACTTCCACTTGGTTTCTTGCTTTATGTCACCACCCACGGGGAGCTATGGACTTGCACTCTCTGTACATCAACACTCCTGAGATCCTTGCCATTTATTCTATATGTTCTACCAGAATTTGACCTCCAAAGTGCAGCACATCATACTTGTCTGGATTAAATACCATCTGCCACTGTTCTGCTCAATTTTCCAGCTGATTTATAGAAGTAACAAAGTACAAATATTTAAAATTGATGGCTGAGTTCTGTTTTTAAACAAGTATTTCATATTTTTGCTCTTTGCCCTTCACACAGCAGAAGCTAATTCACACACAACACGCTGGAGGAACTCAGCAGGTCGGGCAGCATCAGTGAAAAAGATCGGTCGACGTTTCGGGCTGGATCCCTTTGTCAGGACTGAAGAGGGAAGGGGCAGAGGCCCTATAAAGAAGGTGGGGGGAGGGTGGGAAGGAGAAGGCTGGTAGGATCCAGGTGAAGAACCAGTAAGGGGAAAGATAAAGGGGTGGGGGAAGGGAGGAGGCCCGAAACGTCGACCGAACTTTTCCACAGATGCTGCCCGACCTGCTGAGTTCCTCCAGCGTGTTGTGAGTGTTGCTTTGACCCCAGCATCTGCAGATTATTTTGTGTTTACGAGAAGCTAATTCACAGTGAGAGTTTTCAAGTATCTTCCTCAGCAATAAACTTCTGGACTGGATGTTATCCTGATTCATCCCTTGCTATTCTGTGGCTTTAGTCTTGAGGCAGGGAAAGATGATACCTTTGCCACGTGCTTTTCAATATAGTTGTAATGAGGGATTATTTCAATCCCTTAGGTGAATATACATGTTTTATGCTGTTTGTTTTCCAGGTATATACAGTACTTCCTGTATCTAATAAAGTGGTCACTGAGTGTATGTTCGTGATCATACTGTTGCCCAACCACTTCAAGGCTCGACGTGTTGTGCATTCAGAGATGCCTTTCTGAACACCACTGTTTTAACACATGGTTGAGTTACTGTTGTCTTCCTGTCAACCGGTCTGGCCATTCTCCTCTGACCTCTCTCATTAACAAGGCAGTTTTGCCCACAGAACTGTCACTCACTGGCTTTTTGTTGTTTTTCGCACCATTCTCTGTAAACTCCAGAGGCTGTTGTGCGTGAAAGTCCCAGGAGATCTGCAGTTTCTGAAATAGTGATTTTGTAGCCTGGGAAAAATACCCACGCAGGACAACAAGTACTTTTTCGGGTCTTAATTCCTTTATCTGTTTTAGATGTTTTAATGCAGAAAGAGGGTATGCAAATAAAAGAGCAAAATGAATTTTTAAAAAAATCATAGTTCCTTCAGTTACAATCTCAGCTTAATTTTGGTCCATGCCCTTGTTATGTACATAATATGAAAATAACTAAAACAAAGTATACAAAACCAATAGGGTAGTAGTAATTCTAAAAAAATACAAAACAACATTAGAATCCCACCAACCCTGTACCTTAAACACAATATCAAAAATATAAATAAATATATCTAATCTTCACGAAGAGGAATACACACTTTGGCACACACGTGCTTAACTTCCAAACATATATAGGCTAGACCCTGAAACAAATTCCCTTCGCTCACACTATGTGAACAGAGATTAAAACATTCACATTAGGTCATGAAACAATAAAGTAAGACAAAAATCAACTTTTACAAAAACTTTTACAATATTTTGCCTTGTAGTTAAATTACTAGAGAGACTAATCTACTCAGCCCATAAGGAACTTTGTACAACCACGCTATACAGTGCCGATACCTTACTCGCGAAATTTCTAAAATATCCACATGTAAAACATATGAAATTACCAATATTCCAGATTTACAAATGAGTATACATGAATTTAAATGGGTACTATCAAATATTGTTCACCTTTCCTCACCTTATGACTAGCAGTTGATGTTCTTTACAGAACCTTGTAACTCTTCTTTCTACTCCACATATTCATAATGACGCCACCATATTCTCTTAAAGGCATAGGCAACTATTTTAGCATTGCCAGGGTGAATACTTAAGTGCACTTTAACAATAAAGTACATGGAGCTTAGAAAAATAGAAAGCTGTGGGTAACCCTAGGTAATTTCTAAGGTAAGGACATGTTCGGCACAGCTTTGTGGGCTGAAGGGCCTGTATCGTGCTGTAAGTTTTCTACGTTTCTATGTTCCTAATAAAAAAATTATATTCAACAGTCACCTGGTTATAGTGAAACCACCCTATCTGGCACCAACAGTTATTCCAAGGTCAAAGTCACTTAGATCATATTTCTTCCCCATTCTAATGTTTGGCCTGAACAACATTTGAACCTCTTGACCATGTGTACATGCTTTATGCATTGAATTGCTGCCACATGATTGGCTGATTAGATAATTGCATTAATGAGCAGGTGTACAGGTGTGAAGTGGCCACTGAGTGTGCTTCCTCAAGAAGTGTCTCCAATACATCCATAGGACAAAATAGTATCAGGATTAGAATGCAAAACATAGAAAAGTGCAGCACTGAATTAATTAAACCAACACTTACATGACTAACTAAATTAATCTCTTCTGCCTACACAGTATACATACTCCTCCATTCTCTGCACATCCCCATGCCTATCTCAGAGTCTTTTAAATGACTCCAGCATATTGGCCTTCACTGCCACCCCAGCAGCACATTCCAAAAATAATCTTGCTACGTACATCTCCTTTGAACTTACTCCTTGCACCTTAAATGCATGCCCTCTAGTATTGGAATGCATGTCCTCTAATATGAGGGCTTTAATACTTCTCTTTCACGTCTGCCACTGGTATTTTGATCCAGAACAAATTCATCAAAACATATTGTTAAAATATCCCCTTTGATGTCAGTAAAGGATCTAAGTGAATTTAGCTTAGGCAAGCGCGAGCTAGTTCTTAAATTCTGTGAATTTACAGCAAAGAGAAAAAAATCCTACCCAGTTCAACTCTAATTCACAGCTTTACTCAGAAGTAATAAGGCTGGCAATTGCAACGGGAAATGTCAGGTTATTGCAGCTGTGGGCACTCTGTGGAGGTAAGGTTAAGACAATTGATAGAATAGGGAATGAAGGGATCATTACGTTGCATATAACCTATGCCCAAACTCGTCATCCCTTCCTAATCAGAGAATAAAAATTCACCGGGAATGGGGTGCTAGTTGATGTAGCAACTAAAACATGCAATTTGATCTAATGCTGTTGAAAAATACAGTATATAGAGTATTGGGCTGTTTAATAGTTTTTCATTGCCATGAGTGGAATTCAACTACATGATATGTGTAAAATTAAACCTTATGGCTTGTGACAAATAGCGAGCATGAGTATAAAAACAAGTGATAGTTTGCATAAACTTATCTGAGCTGATTAGCATTCTAAACTTCCTTACTGAAGCAAAACATGAAGTAAACTAAGATAAACATGCAATATTACAGCCAGGCTATTACATCAGGGATCAGCAGCTAGAGAGGAAAAGGTCAAGTTCAGTTAGTGGAATAGACTGTTGCTATGGTATCAAGCATCGATTAGTCAACCAAGGTTGAAAAATTCTGATTAGATTGTCAATGTGTGAAATGGTGACAATCTCATTATCAGAATTCCTAATTCCTAACTGACTAATCAATGTCTGTTACCATGGTAACATAAAGATACTTAAACACTATATTTCATTTAGCAATGCTCCTGAAAATGGCATTATCTAAAATCCTTAGCCTCAATTTAGAGAAGAGTTAGTGTTGTTAACGTGTAGGTGATTTTCAGGTGATTATGTTTGTAATTGTGAGAACAAAGAGGCAAATGGTGAAGCTAGAGACACAATCAGGTGCTGAACAGCTCTGGCAGGATTTACATGCCATTACTTTCTATAGACGAATCCGAACAGCATAAATAGCAGTGATGTTTCACTCCCCAGTGACCTCAATACCTTTTATGTATGCTTTGAAAGGGAGAATAATACTACACCTGTGTGAATCCCCAGAGCATCTGGTGACCCTGCGATCTCTGTCTCAGAGCCTGACGTTAGAACATCCTTCAAGAAGGTGAACCCTCACTAGGTGTCAGGCCCCGATGGTGTATCTGGCCAGGTACTGAAAACCTGTTTCGACCAAGTGGCTAAAGTATTCAAGGACATCTAAAACCTCGCACTGCTATGGCATGAGGTTCCCAGCTGCTGCAAGTTATTCTGGTACCCACGAAGTGCAGGGTGATCTGTCTCAATAACTATTCCCCAGTAGTACTCATGTCTACTGTAATGAAGACATTTGAGAGGTTGGTTATAGCTGGAATTAACTCCTGCCTGAGCAAGGACTTGGAGCCACTGCATTTGCCTACTACCACAAAAGGACTCCATGAACACAACCTCATTGGCTCTCCACTCTGGAGCACCTAGTCAACCTCAAGCCAAGCATCAGGCTCCTGCTCATGGATTACAGCTCAGTGTTCAACTTTGCTGATGGCATCAGATTACAGCTTTGCTAATGACATCACTGTTGGTAAAATCTTAGATGGTGATGAGGTACTTACAGGAGTGAGATAAATTGGCTGTTCGAGTGATGTCACAACTGGAATGTTGCACTCAATGTTAGCAAGACCGAGGAAGATATTGTGGACTTCAGGAACAGACAGTCAGGAGAACGGACACCAATCCTCGGTGAGGGGTCAGCAGTGAATCAGGTGAGTGACTTTAAGTCCCTGGGTGTCAACACCTCAGATAATCTAACCTGGACCTAACACATCAATGCAATCATGAAAAAGGCACAGAAATGGCTCTACCATTTGCAGAATAGAAGTTCGAGGAAATTTGGTATGTCTCCACCAAAATCATACGAATTTATATTGGTGCACAGCAGAGAGAATATTGACTGGTAGCATTACAGCCTGCTATGGAGTCTCCAATGCACAGGATCATAAGAGGAATCAAAGGATGAAAGACTCACCCAGCTCCATCATGGTCATAACCCTCCCCACTATTGAGGATTTCTCTAAGAGCTGGTGCCTCAAGAAGGTGGCATCTATTATTAAGGAACTTACCATCTGGAGCGTGCCTCCTTCTCATCTTTGCCGTCACCAAAGAGGTTCAGGAGCCTAAAGACCCAAATTCAACGATTTAGGAACAACTTCTTCCCCTCTGTCATAGATTTCTGAACAGTCCATGAACCTATGAATACTACCTTCATGAGCCAATAATCCAGACTGAAAGACAGCCAATATAAAGAGGCAAAGGGAAGGTGTACAGCAAGAACTAGCAAGCTGATAGGTGGATTGAGTTGAGAGGTGTTAGGCAGATGGAGAATTAAAGAGTGGGAATTTAGTGACAATGGCTGGGTGATAATATTTGGAGGTGAAAATAACTATAAATAATAGAATCTAATAAGTTAGTGTAAGTGGAACCAGACATGGGAGGGCTGATGGAACCAGTTGGGTTAAGGGATAGGAGATCGAATTGTATTGATTGCAGGTTCTTTCTCCTCCCCTTTTTGTCACTTATTTATACTGGCGATACCACTCTTTCAGTTCAAATGAAGTGTTTCAACCCAGAATATCAACCATCCATTTCCTTCAATAGATGCTCCTTGATCTGCTGATTTCCACCAGCATCTTGTTTGTTGTTCCAGATTTCCGCATCTGCAGTCTCTGTGCCTCCTGACTCACTAGTCTGTTTAAGGTTTCTTAAGGATATTTATTAAAATATTTATAGGAATTTATTGAGTGCAACCAGTTTTACACAGACTATGGCAGGATTTTTAATGAGGTCCTCAGTGGCTTGTCTAGAAAACTGGTGCATATGGAGTCCATCTGAGCTGGCAGATTGGATACAGGGTGGGCTTGGGCGGTGGTTGAGAAACTTTTTCTTCGGCTAGCAATCTGTGGCCAGAGCTGTGCCATCGAGATTGGTTCTGTGACCATTGTTTATATTCGTGGTCTTCTACTGCTGTAGCCCATCCACCTCAAAGATCAAACGTGTTGTGCTTTCAGAGATGCTCTTCTTCATGGCAGTTTTGCTATCATCTTCTTGTCAGCTTGAATCAGTATGGCTATTCTTCTCTGACCTCTCTCATTAACAGGGTGTTTTCACCCAAAGAACTGCTGCTCACTGGATGTTTTCTTTTGGTTTTTGCACCATTCTATGTAAACTTTAGAGCTTGTGGTGATTGAAAAAACCAGGAAATCAACAGTTCCTTAGATACTCAAACCACTCTGTCAGGCACCAACAATTGTTCCAAGGTCAAAGTCACTTAGGTCACATTTCTTCCCTCTTCTGATGATTGGTCTGCATACTTTTATGCATTGAGTTGCTGCCACATGGTTGGCTGATGAGCATGTGTACAGGTATTTAATAAAGTGGCCATTGGGTGTACATATAAAAGTCTTGGATGAGTGTGTAGTTGGGTTGATTGGTGAGTTTGCTTATGTCAGAAGTGTTCTAGGGGAAGACAAAATGACATTGCTCGGTGAGAACATTGGGACACAAATACTAATGAGACACATAAGTGACTGGCAGAGAAATCAGAAATGTGGTGTGAAGAGGGACCTACAAGTTCATAATCATGACTCCCTGGAAGTGGCGTGGCGAAATGAGTGGATAGGGTTGGGGAGGAGGGCACTCGCTGTGCTAGGTCAAAGTATTGAGAATGGGAGCTGAGATAATGTGTTTCAGCTGCACAGAACATTAGTCAGGCTTCACTGGTGATGTTGTTTACAGTTCTGGTCTTTGCACTATAAAAGGAATGTGGTGATATTGAGGGAGTATGGATGAGATTCACCTACATATTGCCTGGAATGGAGGACATTATATATACAGAGAGATTGGATGGACTGTTTGTGGTTGCATGGGCTTGGGAGGCTGAGGAGTGATCTTAGGTTCATAGAGTCATTCAACACAGAAATAGGCCATTCAGTCCCTCTGGTACATACCAACCAAGATTCGCATCTAAGCCCATACTGTTTGCTCAGTTTGATCTAAATCCTGCTGAACCTTGCCGGGGTTGTAATGTTGCAAGGCATGATAGGATAGAAAGTTGGAGTCTTCTCCTAGTGTGTGGAGGGAGGTCTAGAGCTGGAGGGTGTTTCTTTGGAATGAGAGGAGAGAGATTTGAAAGAGGTCTGAGGGGCAAGTTTCTCGCAAGGTCAATGTGGACAAGTTCGGCCGAAGTTGTTCAGTAAGATCTGTGCTAAACAATTCTATAACTCTATATACACTAAATGTGCGGAAGTAGTTAGATTTCCCTGTGATGCTACGTTCTTAGCCTCTGCTTTGTCTTTTTATATGGAATGTACGAAAAAGACAAATAACGTATTTTTGTATCTAAATACAGCAGATGTGGGTTTTTTTTGATATTGAAAGGCAATTTGTTCACGTTTACAGCTGATGAAGTTTGAACTAAAAAAGCAGAGTCACATCAAGAGGGAACAAAATTTAGAAATTTCTGTAGTCTTGCAGATCAATTTTGTTTTAAAATAGCTATTTCTTACTTGTAGATTTGTTAAATGCCAACATATCACTCATTAATGAGATGCTCAAGAAGGGATATTTAATAGTCTTCGTCTCCCAGTTGTTTTCAATATGAATACTTATACATTTTGCTTGAAGTCCAAGATTTTGTTTTGGAAAAGAGTATATGAAGGACCTAAACACAAGAGATTCTGCAGTGCTGGAAATCCAGAGAAACACACACACAAAATGCTAGAGGAACTCAGCAGGTAAGGCAACATCTATGGAAGTGAATGAACAGTTGATGCTTTGGGACAAGATCCCTGTTCAGGACACTAAGAATGATTTTGAGACACAAATCCCATGTTTTCTTAATTAGTTCTTCACCACAAATTTATGAGAAAAGAAAAATGCTGTTGCTCACTTTTACACAAAAGGTATCAGTTAAGGTTTGCTGTCTTCAAGTCAAGTTTAAGTCAAGTCACTTTTTATTGTCATTTTGACCATAACTGCTGGTACAGTACACAGTAAAAACAAGACAACATTTTTCAGGACCATGGTGCTACATGAAACAATAAAAGAACTACACTGAACTACACAAAACAACACAAAAACTACATTAGACTACAGAGCTACCCAGGATTGCATAAAGTGCACAAAACAGTGCAGGCATTGCAATAAATAATAAACAAGACAATAGGCACAGTAGAGGGCAGTAGGTTGGTGTCAGTCCAGGCTCTGGGTATTGAGGAGTCTGATGGCTTGGGGGAAGAAACTGTTACATAGACTGGTCGTGAGAGCTCGAATGCTTCGGGGCCTTTTGCCAGATGGCAGGAGGGAGAAGAGTTTGTATGAAGGGTGCGTGGGGTTCTTCATAATACTGATTGCTTTGTGGACGCAGCGTGTGATGTAACTGTCTGTAATGGCAAGAAGAGAGACCCCAATGATCTTCTCAGCTTTCTTCTTCCAGTTTTCTCCCCTCCAGAAATTGTTGACATATATCAGAACAAAATACTATGAAGTCCCTGGAACCCTTGGGGTTAGGGTAAGAGAAGGCTCCCTGAAGCCTTCAGCCTGTCCTGCTTCTCAGTATGATCATTACTGGCCTTGAAAAACTTCCAATTAGTCCCCACTCCCCAATCCTTCAAAAAAATTTCTAGCTCCTCTTTAAATTCTCCCAGAAATCCACAATCCTTTGAGGTGGATAAATCCAGAGAATCACCATTCTCTGTAAGAAGGGACTTAAAAACACAGATATTGAATGTTTGAACGTTATTTGACCGAAAGTTTACAGCCTTTTCTGACTGCCTTTTCACTATAGCCATTTCATTGCTTTCTCAGAGCAGTGGGACCTCTTGATTTTCCCCTCACCTATATTCACACAAGAAAAAAAATTACATTTGTAGAATCAAACAGATTTTCAGGCTATGGTTTTATTCCTAGGGATGATGAAAATGTTTCAGATTGGACCAGAGCTGGGAGAGGATATGTTTCATATTAAATATCTTAATTCATATTATAGTAAGTGGTAATACCACTATTGATGGATGATGAAGGTTTATCAGTGCTGGGGGATGATATAGGATAATATTCCTTCAAGAAAGATTAACGGAATGGTGTAAATTCTCCGCCATATTTTCAATTCATGTGCTCATAAACACTAACTTGTGAAACGTATTTTGCAATTTTATTTACTTTTTGTAATTTATTGTAAATTTTATGTTTTCAAGTGTACTGCTGCTACAAAACAACAAAGTTTGTGACATGTCGGTGATAATAAACCTGATTGTGAATTAGATTTATCAGCATCTCCCTTTGTCTGGGAATGAATGAGTTGTGCCCCACAGTTAAAATGTGAGCAAATCTGCACCAGAATACTGTGGGTCATCAAATCTGTCATCAGCATTGGGAGAGTATTAGAAGGAATTGCTAGATATTGCTTTTAGAACTGGAAAACAGAATGGACTATTAAAAGCTAAAACTCAGCCTCTAAAATGAAAAAGTGGGCCTTGTCTTACAAATTTGCATTATTATTCATGTTTGGTATATAACAAAAAATTCTCCTTTCATAAATCCTTCGCTTAACCTCAAGTTCAATTTAGTTATGATGTTCATGAATGTGAACTTAGCTTGATGGACAAGCCATCAATTTTACATCTTTGTATGCATGGGGGATTATAGCATCTGTTCAATCGCTTCTTCAACCTGCCTTCCTTGTGACAAAAGACTGTGATTCTGCAATTAGGGTCTTGTGCCATTGAAGATGAATTGATCTCCAATTTCATCCTCAAAAATTCATTAAATACAACAGGGTTACAAATTTTAATTTCAGTGAATAATCCATATCCATTAGGAGCATCTGCAACGCCTGCAGATGCGTTTTTGCCTGCATTGGGCAGTGGAATTAGAGACTGAACTGAAAGAGCATTTCCTTTTTGCATTAAAATGCAGGAGCCTATCCCACTGAAGCATCAGCCAGTTAATCCACTGGAAATGTTTACTCTTGTCTGAAAAACATGCACACAATTTCTTTGAACATTTTCACTGGCATGTGGCAGCAAATAATCTTTGTTAATCTTTCGGTAAATAGTTCTTGTTCCTGATTTGCTTATCAGTTATGGAGGTGACACAATGTTTTGCAATATGTTTTCTGTATAGGCAGTATCCCCAGGATGTACTTCTATGGATGGAACAGAAGGCTAGATTAGTGGCTCCTGACTCCTTTGTACATTTGCAGAGGAATCCTTCAATGGGGAATTATGTCCATGAATGAGTGCTGTGATAGACTCTTTTTGAAGATGTAGAACAGTTAATCAACCACTGAATGCAAATGTCTTTTGAGAATGCCAGTTTTCCAAGCCGATAATATGCAAACTTTCAGATGCCTGGAAATTTATAATGGCATTCAATGGTTGAAATGCAGCTTTGTTTACGCCTGCTACTGAACTCAATGCTGCATTCATTAGACAGTGAAAGTTACTGATAACACAAGCAAGACCTCTGTCAGTCTAATTTAGAAGCATGGCGACCAAGTCCAAGACAGCGGAGCCTGGTTATTTGAGTTACTGTCAGAAAGATCTCCATTTTGCATGTCCCCTTCAGTCTCTCCCTAAACCTAGTGCTAACCTCACCAACATCTTTTCTCCAACAACCAGTTGCAATCCCATTCTTACTCAAGACTGACCTATAGCCACTACCAATAACAAACATCTCCATCTTGTACCCATCCCTCTGCCTCCTCTCACTGCAACCAATGTTTGGTGTTGCCTCCTATTTATTGTGGTTCACTTTGAATTGGTGGAGCGCTAAAAGTTCTTCATGTACCAGTAAACCCTTTTTGCTCCATGGACAACTGTAGGACAAAGCAGAAAGCAAGTTCACCAAGCAATATTATTATGATTATGAAGACACATAGTCCTCTCTTATTGTCATTTAGTAATGTATGCACCAAGACTGAAAAAACTGACAAAACCACATAATTATAACATAGTTACAAACAGTGTGACAATACCATAACTTGATGAAGAAGTCCATGAGCACAGTAAAGTTCAAAGTTTCTCAAATGTCCCACATCTCACACAGACGGGAGGAGGAAGAAAAACTCTCCCTGCCATGCTGACTACAATCCGACTCTGAGTCATCCGAAAACTTCGAGCTCTGATCAGCTGTCCGACACGAGTACTGAGCGCCATCTCTGTCCAAATGATTCGACCTCCTTCTCGGTCGCCAAAAGCAGGCAAGGCTGGAGATTTTGAGGCCTACCCTCTGAAAAATTCCCGACCACACAGTAACGACAGCAGCGAACGGGCGTTTCAGAAATTTCTCCAGATGTTCCTCTGTGCTTTCACGTCCATTCTCCATCAAATCAGAATTGTCCACGACCCCTATTTAACGGATACGATATCATTTTCACCAGAGAGCTGCGCACGTGCAGCGCGCTGCCATCTTCTCCTCCCGCCGTTTAGGCCCCAAACACAGGAGAATATTAAAATCTAGATTTTTTTTTGCTCCAAGTATATTCGCTAAGGAGGAATAAAGCCACTTTACACTGGCATCGAAGTGTAATATCCAAATTGCAGTATCCACATTCCCTTTTTGAAACAGCTGGGGTGAATTAAAAAGGCCAGCACAGCCCACTCAAATAAAACCCACTGGTTTTATTTTCTTTCAGGTCATTTGCTGGTTGTGGCCAGCTAAGTATGATAAATCAATGCTAATTGGTTGTGGCTCTTGATTGTTATGTTTTTAACAATCAAGTTTTTTTAAGAAGTATGACAGTGGTTGGGAAGGTTCTGGATGGACAGGGATATAATGTCTAGGAATAGAAGCATTTTCCATTCATTTGGGAAGACCAAACTGTAGCTAATATGGTTGTTTTCCTGGTGTTAGTAATGTTTTGGTCTTCTTTCGTTGCTTTGATCTATTCTTGCCTTTGTGCCAAAAGTTGAGGATAAGACCAATAGACAACATCAAGCTGTAGCATGAGTGTCACTCTTCAAAGTCATTTCCATGTCCAGAGGAGAAATGGAATAGTCACACGGTCAGTAATGGAGGGATGGAAGAACTTATTGGGGTGCTGGAACTCCTTTTTACACACAACGTTTATAGCACAAACACACTGATACTTGGTTCAGCCTTCTGTCGAGAGGGAGCTAGGGCCCACTGAGGGCTTGGTGGATTGCGCCAAAGTACACGGACAATGATAGGCAGAGTTTACAGTGAGAGTCATCCATGGTCATTAAAGCTGAAAAGGGAGAAACCCATTGGAGTTACAAAGAAAAGTCAATATAATCCATGGCTAGGATGCAACTCCCGTAGTGCAAATTGGAAGAGCTTAAGTTGTCTTAGTTGATTCATTCCTTACATTGCCAGTTTGTAGTGTCAATGAACAAAAAAAAATAGGATGCTGCTTTACATAAATGAAATAAATTCAGATCCCAATAAGCAGTACCTTGCTGATATATACAGCATACATGGTTCTGACTTACTTTCATCCCTCCCAAAGAGGTAAGGCAAAGGTTTCAACATCTTCACATGACTTTATAAGCAAGAGATCATCTTTCAATAGAAGTATGATACTGTACACTCAGAAAGGAATGGTACAAGCTCAAATATGTCAAAGCAAAAGGATACAGTCTCAGGATGAAAGAGGTCAAATGAGGAAGTATTAACTGATTAACTCTGGAGAAGAGTTGCAATTAAAGGTTAGACAGGAAAGTCATTACATATTATTTAAAGAAAATAAATGATAATAAAAGGGTAAAATATTAGGATGAGACAGAATAGATTGTAAGACCTTAACGATTAGTTGAGGCAGACATGGTAATTTTGCTTATTCTACATTTTTGGTGAGTGTATGTTTTCACTTTAACCAGGATGTATTGTAAAAACAGGTCTTAGAAAAAGAAAACGCTGTTACAAAATGGCAGAAACTGTTATATTATGCAGAATACTCTGATTGCGGGAGAATGTTTAGGCCTTTGTGTCATTTTCTAATAGATACAAAGAGTGTCTTGACGATACAAAATTGAGTTCTACTTAACCTTTCCCTTTTAAAATTATAGGATGCAACGAGATGATGTAGTGAACAATTGTTTAGACACTCAACTGGTTTTAGTAAGTGAAGAAAGTAAGGAGGGGCTTTTCAAGGTCAGTTAAAAGTGAATTACTGCTGTTGATAGAGATTCTGTTGCAAAAAGAGAAATCATTCAAGTTACTTTTATATATCTGACCGTACTGAAGTCTTTTTTGAAGTACACAAAGAAGTCTTTTTTTCTCTATATACATCTTGAAATAAGTATTGAGCCCAACAGTAACTTAAAGGCTCAGTGTAAATTCTCCTTTATGCAGATGTGAAAAAACACCACTCTATTATTTTGATTATTGCCATTTGAAAATGATGTTTGAGCCAATGTGAGTATCTTTCATAGAAGCCAGCTTTACTTTGGAGACAAATGTTACCATGAGCTATTCTGGATGAGGGTAAAAGTGGTAGGAGAGGGAAAAGATGGAGGAGACAGGAAGATGAGGTCAAGGAGGGTAGAGCAAAGAGATCTGAACATGAATAATTGACAGCTTCGACAGCAACATTGTAGCCCCAGTGCTGGTAGTATGGCTCAGAAAGGTCACGACTGTGCGTTCTGTTACAAATATATAGACAGCAGCATACAAAAGCCATTCAAAAATGAGGCCAGATATTTGCGAATTGTGAATCCAACTCTCTCCCCAGGTCCAAATATCCACTCACTTCCCTTCTCACATCACTCAATGGCTGAATCTGTTCAGCAGAGTTAGGAAGCAGGCAGATGACCACTGTATTCTGTTCCACTGGATACTGAGCAGGGAATTTAGATGGCACATGCAACCCACCTCCCATTCTGGTGGACTGGCTAGCATTTAAAATACATTTATGTTCATTTGATAATGTCCAGCCTATTGATGGGAAATTCTGTCAAAAGCTGCTTTTCCTTTAGCCATGGTGTTGGCTAAGGCAATTCCCGAAACTGGCAGTGAATTATGGGTTCATAAAATTGCCATAATGCAGAAGGAAGCCATTTAACCACTTGACCCTATGCCAGTCCTTGTTGGAGTAATCCTGTTTGTCCATTTCCCTGCTCTTTTCCAGTACTCTGATTCTGATGCTAACCACTTCAAATATTCTGCAGGAGTTTGTTGGAGAAGATATGAAACTAGATAGTATCTTTGAATGCAGTGTTCACCAGCACTTAGTTTAAATTATAGTAGTTCCTGGCTGTGTTGCGTTATTCCTATTATAAATTGACTCGGTGTTCTCTTTTGGACTGGTCCAATCAAAGTAAATTCAGATTTGCATCAGTTTCTGGCCATAATTGCTCTGATCCATAACCATTACAATAACAATCACTATTTGGATTGAAGTACTATCAGCTCCCATAAGAGCTTTTATACATTTACAAAAGAGAATTAGATGTTATATGATTCCAATCCAAATAGCCCATGGATTGATCTGAGCTGTTGCAGCTGGTCTTCCTAAAGGAGACTGCACAGACGGAGCAAACACTACATTATGACCTTTCAGCATTTGGATTACTGCTGAAACAGCTCGTGTATCCCCCCCTGAAAGTGACACGTTATTTTGACACTGCAGTGTGTTTGTAGGGCCACTACATGCACTCAGCAGGTGACACAAGGATATTGATAGTCTGCAAAGATGTTAAATCCACTTGCTAGTGCAAAGATAACAAAACAACCTTTGAAACAGTTAAAGGTTCATCTTATTAGAATACGACTTTCAGAAGATTTCATTAAAGCTGCGGTTTTAGTCCACTGTGTGATGGAGTGGAGAACGATTAGATTTGTATTTTCAAGGACTCTCAGAGATCAATGTTATGGTGGGCTGGGGGGTAATGAGCGTTATTTATGGGGGACTGAACTTCTGCCTTGCTGCAATGTTGATCACATAACCACAGCTGAGTACAAATGTATTTGGTTTAAGTACATGCATTTTTTCTTCTCTCTCTCATGTTACTGTGAAGTCAGTACTAATTTTATAACGGACCAGTATGAATTTTGTGCTATATAGATCTGAAAACTATTATTTTTACTCCTTGGGTTTGACATGAGCTTCATTCTTTTATTCTCTGGTTATAAACTGTGCAGCCTTCACAGCTTTAACTCAATGTGTTTTGGGTCTGAGCACAGATGCTTCGGGTTAGACTGTGTCTAAGAATGCGAATTGTATTTATGCTTAATCAGTCAGCATCATGAGTAAACTGATCTCCAGATTAGATTGGATATGTGTGTCCCTTTGTTACGAACAGCTCTTTTTCACTGCAACATTACAATGTACTAAATTCACAACATGCAATTCACAGGGGCTGATCACTGGTGGATGAATGAACACTAGATGGTGCTCTTCACAACATAATGGTTGGTGTATCAATAACTTGCTTTGGAAAGCAAAGCTGCCTGTCAAAACCTTCTAATTACATTGAAGGGTTTTCTGAAGCAATATTTTCTTGGAAAACAGCCAAATGTCTCAATGTCATTCTTCACAACCCAATTATCTGAACTGTAGGCAAAGCGTGACTTTACTAAAACTGGAGAATTTCTTTTCCAATTGCCAAATTCAGGTCAATTTCATAAAGACAAAATTGACTAACCAGTGATCTTTGTGTATTCAAATTAATTTGAAAATGATGCTATTAATATGCAGTTTGCTGCAAGACACTCTACATGAAGGATAACGGGAATAGACCTCACCATTCCCAACACTTCTTGCACAATGTAATCATCAAATCTATCCTCCACACTATTCCAATTTCTCCACAAAATTCTGGGAGATCCAATATCTCCACCCTCCATAGAGTCCAGAGTCATTTTCATTTCTTCCACTTGTAGCATTGTTAGTGATGCAGTCTTCTTCATACCTGTATTTGGGAGATCATTTTGCTCTTTAACGCCATTGAGTTCGCAAGTCAGGTCCTGAACTGCAGGCCAGTTGTCAATTTAGCTTTGCCCTTGCTGACTTCAGCCCCTGAAATAGAGTATGAGGAACAGGAGGTAATCTTCAGTGAGGATATTTTACATTCATCTGTACTAACTGATGATTTCAATAAACGCTTCATAATCACCACTCCATTTCAGAACTGGTGTTGGCAATGATTCAGATTTTTCAATTTTTCACCTATCTTGTAATACTTGTGCTATTTTTACCCTCTCTTGTACTAAATGACAAGGTTATTTAATTTTCCTGCTTTCCGTCCTACCATACTCCATCTCCAGGAAAAGACTTAATCAGAATCAGATTTATTGTCACCAAATTGGTGTTATCTGCGGAAAGGAGGAAGTATGTATGTGAGGCCGGTTTTCTGCGCTCGGTGTCTGATGTGGGAGATCCTGGAGTCTCCCAGCCTCCCAGACAACTATATCTGGCACCCGGTGTGTCAAGCAGCAGCTCTTAAGGGACCGAGTTAGGGAACTGGAGATGCAGCTCGATGACCTTTGCTTGGTCAGGGAGAGCGAGGAGGTATAGGCAGATGGTCAAATCAGGGCCATGGGAGACAGACTAATGGGTAACAGTCAGGAGAGGGAAGGGGAAGAGTCAGGTACTAGAGATTACCCCTGTGGCTGTACCCCTTGACAATAAGTACTCCTGTTTGAGTACTGTTGGGGGGGGACAGCTGACCTGGGGGAAGCAACAGTGGCCGTGCCTCTGGCACAAAGTCTGGCCTGTGGCTCAGAAGGGGAGGGAAAGGAAGAGGAAGGCAGCAGTGATAGGGGACTGTATAGTTAAGGGGTCAGACAGGCGATTCTATGGATGCAGGAAAGAAACTCGGATGCTAGTTTGCCTCCTAAGTGCCAGGGTCTGGGATGTTCCAGATCGCATCCAAGATATCCTGCAGTGGGAGAGGAGACCAGCCAGAGGTCATGGTACATATTGGTGCCAATGAAATAGGTAGGAAAAGGGAAGAGGTCCTGAAAAAAGACTACAGGGAGTTAGGAAGGAAGTTGAGAAGCAGGACCACAAAGGTAGTAATCTCGGGATTACTGCCTGTGCCACGCGACAATGAGTATAGGAATAGAATGAGGTGGAGGATTATTGCATGGTTGAGGGATTGGAGCAGGGGACAGAGATTCAGATTTCTGGATCATTGGGACCTCTTTTGGGGCAGGTGTGGCCTGTACAAAAAGGACGGGTTGCACTTGAATCCCAGGGGCACCAATATCCTGGTGAAGTGGTTTGCTAAGGCCACTGGAGAGAGTTTAAATGAGAATTGTTGGGGGTGGGGACCAAACTGAAGAGACTGGGGAAGAGAAGGTTGGCTCACAAATAGGGAAAGCCTGTAGACAGTGCAAGAGGGAGGAAAGGCAGGTGATAGAGAAGGGACGCGTTCAGACTGAAGGTTTGAGATGCGTCTATTTTAACACAAGGAGTGCTGTGAACACAGCGGATGAGCTTAGAGTGTGGATCAATACCTGGAGATATGATGTGGAGGCCATTACAGAGACTTGGATGGCTCAGGAACAGGAATGGTTACTTCAAGTGCTGGGTTTTAGATGCTTCAGAAAGGACAGGGACGGAGGCAAAAGAGGTGGGGGCGTGGCACTGTTGATCAGAGATAGTGTCACGGCTGCAGAAAAGGTGGACGCCATGGAGGGATTGTCTACGGAGTCTCTGTGGGTGGAGGTTAGGAACAGGAAGGAGTCAATAACTTTACTGCATGTTTTTTATAGGCCGCCCAATAGTAACAGGGATATCGAGGAGCAGATAGGGAAACAGATCCCGGAAAGGTGTAATAATAACAGAGTTGTCGTGATGGGAGATTTTAATTTCCCAAATATCGATCGGCATCTCCCTAGAGCAAGGAGTTTAGATGGGGTGGAGTTTGTTAGGTGGGTTCAGGATGGTTTCTTGACACAATATGTAGATAAGCCTGCAAGAGGAGAGGCTGTACTTGAATTGGTATTGGGAAATGAACCTGGTCAGGTGCCAGATCTCTCAGTGGGAGAGCATTTTGGAGATAGTGATCATAATTCTATCTCCTTTACAATAGCATTGGAGAGAGATAGGAACAGACAAGTTAGAAAAGTGTTTAATTGGAGTAAGGGGAATTATGAGGCTATCAGGTAAGAAATTTGAAGCTTAAGTTGAAAACCGATGTTCTCAGGAAAAAGTACGGAAGAAATGTGGCAAATGTTCAGGGGATATTTGTGTGGAGTTCAGCATACGTACATTCCAATGAAACAGGGAAGTTATGGTAGGGTACAGGAACCGTGATGTACAAAGGCTGTAATAAATCTAGTCAAGAAGAAAAGAAAAGCTTTCAAAAGGTTCAGAGATCTTGGTAATGTTAGAAATCTAGAAGATTATAAGGCTAATAGGAAGAAACTTAAGAAGGAAATTAGGAGAGCCAGAAGGGGCCATGAGAAGGCCTTGGCGGGCAGGATTAAGGAAAACCCCAAGGCATTCTACAAGTATGTGAAGAGCAAAAGGATAAGACATGAAAGAATAGGACCTATCAAGTGTGACAGTGGGAAAGTATGTATGGAACCAGAAGAAATAGCAGAGGTACTTAATGAATACTTTACTTCAGTATTCACTATGGAAAAGGATCTTGGTGATTGTAGTGATGACTTTCAGCAGATTGAAAAGCTTGAGCATGTAGATATTAAGAAAAAGGATGTGCTGGAGCTTTTGAAAAGTATCAAGTTGGATATGTCGCAGGGACCGGTTGAGATGTAACCCAGGTTACTGTGGGAAGCAAAGGAGGAAATTGCTGAGCCTCTGACGATGATCTTTGTATCTTCAATGAGGACAGGAGAGGTTCCAGAGGATTGCAGGGTTGCAGATGTTGTTCCTTTATTCAAGAAAGGAAGTAGAGATAGCCCAGGAAATTATAGACCAGTGTGTCTTACCTCAGTGGTTGGTAAGTTGATGGAGAAGATCCTGAGAGGCTGGATTTATGAATATTTGGAGAGGTATAACATGATTAGGAATAGTCAACATGGCTTTGTCAAGGGTAAGTTGTGCCTTACGAGCCTGATTGAATTTTTTGAGGGTGTGATTAAACACATTGATGAAGGTAGAGCAGTAGATGTAGTGTATATGGATTTCAGCAAGGCATTTGATAAGGTACCCAATGCAAGGCTTATTGAGAAAGTAAGGAGGCATGGGATCCAAGGGGACATTGCATTGTGGATCCAGAACTGGTTTGTCCACAGAAGGCAAAGAGTGGTTGTAGATGGGTCATATCCTGCATGGAGGTCGGTCACTAGTGGAGTGCCTCAGGGATCTGTTCTGGGACCCTTACTCTCCGTGATTTTTATAAATGACCTGGACGAGGAAGTGGAGGGATGGGTTATTAAGTTTGCTGATGACACAAAGGCTGGAGGTGTTGTGGGCAGTGTGGAGGACTGTCAGAGGTTACAGCGGGACATTGATAAGATGTAAAACTGGGCTGAGAAGTGGTAGATGGAGTTCAGCCCAGATAAGTGTGAAGTGGTTCATTTTGGTGGGTCAAATATGATGGCAGACTGTAGCCACTTGGCAGTGTGGAGGATCAGAGGGATCTTGGGGTCTGAGTCCATCCGATGCTCAAAGCAGATGCGCAGGTTGACCCTGTGGTTAAGAAAGCTTATGGTGTATTGGCCTTCATCAATTGTGGAATTGAATTTAGGAGCCGAGAGGTAATATTGCAGCTGTATAGGACCCTGGTCAGACCCCTCTTAGAGTACCGTGCTCATTTCTGGTCACCTCACTACAGGAAGGATATGGAAGCCATTGAAAGGGTGCAGAGGAGCTTTACAAGGATGTTGCCTGGATTGGGGAGCATGTCTTATGAAAATAGCTTAAGTGAACTCGGAGGATGAGAGTTGACTTGATAGAGGTGTATAAGATGATGAGAAGCATTGATCGTGTGGATAGTCAGAGGCTTTTTCCCAGGACTGAAATGGTTGCCACAAGAGGACACAGGTTTAAGGTGCTGGGGAGTAGGTACAGAGGTGATGTCAGGGGTAAGTTTTTTACTCAGAGAGTGGTGAGTGCGTTGAATGTGCTGCTGGCAATGGTGGTGGAGGCGGATACTATAGGGTCTTTTAAGAGACTTTTGGATAGGTACATGGAACTTTGAACAATAGAGGGCTATAGGTATGCCTAGTAATTTCTAAGGTAGGGACATGTTCGGCACAACTTTGTGGGCTGAAGGGCCTGTATTGGACTGTAGGTTTTCTATGTTTCTATGGATATTATGGATTTTCATATTTTGTGGCAGGAGTATGAGAATCATGATACCATGAAATCATGAATCATGATATGCCTTGAAATATATTGTTTTGTAATAGCAGTACATTGCAGTGTATAATAAAAACTATAAATTGTAAAATAATTATATCAATAAAAATTAAGTTAAATAAATAGTGCAAAAAGAGAGCAAAAAAAGAAAAATATAGAGAGGTCGTGTACATGGGTTCATTGTTCATCCAGAAATCTGATGGTGGTGGAGAAGCAGCTGTTCCTAAAATGCGGATTATGTGTCATCAGGCTCCTGTACCTCCTTGATGGTACCAATGAGAAGAGGGCACATTCTGGGTGAAGCGGGTCTTTAAAGACAGATGCCAGCATTTTGAGGCATCGTGCTTTGAAGATGTCCTCGATACTGGTGCTTATGATGGAGCTAGCAGAGCTCACAACTTTCTGCAGCTTCTCTGATCTGATGCAGTGGCCCCACCATACTAGACGGTGATGCAACCAGTTAGAATGCTCTCCTCAGTACATCTGTGGAAATTTGTGAGGGTCTTTGATGACATACCCAGTCTACTCAAAATCCTAATGAAATACAGTCACGTATTTGTACCTTATTTCTGATTGCATCAATATGTTGGGTCCAGGGTAGATCCTCAGGAACGTTAACAGCCAAGAACTTGAAACTATTCAACCTTTCCACTGCTGAACCCTTGCTGAGGACTGGTGTGTGTTTCCTCAACTTCCCCTTTCCTGAAGTCCACAATCAATTTTTTGGTCTTATTGACATTGAGCGCAAGGTTTTTGTTGTGACACCACTCAACCAGCTGATCTAGCTCACTCCTGTATGTCTCTTTGTCACCATCTGAAATCCTGCCAACAATAGTTGTGTCATCAGGGAATTGGACTTGTGCCAAACTACACAGTTGTGGGTGCAGAGAGAGAGATGAGCAGTGGGCTAAACATGCATCCTTGAGGTTGCCAGTGTTGATTGTCAGTGAGGAGATGTTATTTCTGAGCTGCTCTGACATTGAACTCTCAAAGAGAATGTCTAGGTTCTATTTGCAGAGGGAAATGTGGAGGCCTAGGATGTGGAGCTTGTTGATTAATACAGAGGGTATGATGATGTTAAATGCTGAGCTATAGTCATTGAACAGCATCTTGACATAAGTATTGTTGTTGTCCAGGTGATTCAAGGGTGACTGGAGAGCCAGTGAGTTGTATCCGCTATAGGTACATTGTGGGGATAGGCAAATTGCAGATGGTTCAGGTCCTTGTAAATGTAAACAGTAGAGTACAAGCATAAAATCACCATAAATTACAGAACACAGTACTGTGCAAAAGTCTTCAGCATATATATATCGCTAGAGTGCCTAAGACTTCTGCACAGTGCTGTATTTATCGAGAGTCGAGAGCAAGTTTGTAAATCTGATGGGAGCAAAGGATGTTGGGAATGGTGAGGGTTGAGTGTCGTGGGAAAGTTGTGCGACAGATGGTAGAGAAGGAGTGCCAGCGTGGTGAATGTCACGGGTGCAGATGCACCCAGTCCTGGGAAACAAGACAAAGTCATTTATTTCCAAACAATTAGTTTATTGACCATTGCAGAATGTCTCTCTGGTGCTTCTCTCTCCCTTCCCCTCCTTTCTCCTTTTCCCAACTATGATTCCCCATGTCCCTGCCCCCTTCCCATTCTCAGTTAACAAAAGAGACCGAAATCAAAATGAGGTTTATCATCAGTCACGTATGTCATGAAATTTGTTTATTTTTGTGGCAGCATTATAGTGCAATGCATAAAATAACTATAATGCTGTGCAAAAGTCTTAGGCAACCTAGCTATATATATGTGCCTAAGAATTTTGCACCGTCCTGTATGTAGTGAGGAAAGAAGTAATTGTTGCACCTCTCTTATTCTTCTCACCATTCTTCCTGACTCCATTGTAATTTCTTCAAGTTTATCATAATCGGATTGTACATATACACAACCAAATGAAACAATGTTCCTCCACATGGTGCTCTCACAAAACAGGTGTTACGCACAGCACATAAACAAAATATTCCCATAAGTATCTTAATAAGGTATAATTCACAGGGCCTGTAGTGCACAGCACAGGTAAACAATAAATGGTCACCAGCTTGCTGCCCTAATGATGAGACCCCGGTGGTGCCAGGATATACATTAGTCTCACACCCGAGGGAAAAGGCTGTGCCCAGTCTGGCTGCCCTAGTCCTGATGCGTCTGTACCTCATCGGGTCAAAGAGATTGTGGGATGGGCCGTAAGGGCCCTCAACAATGCTTTGTGCCCTTGGTATACAATGCTCCCAGTAAATGTCACAAACGGAGAGGAGGGAGACCCTGGTGATCCTCTTGATGATCTTTGAATCTGTAAGGGTTTTCAGTTTTGAAAAACAACACTTACCTGTAATGTTTGCTTCCTTACTCTATCCACAGATGTTGCAGGACCTGCTGTATCTTCTCGGCACTCTTTGCTTTTGTCTACATTTATGACCGAGTGAAATGTTGGAAGTGAATGAAATGAGACATGTGCTCATATTCACTTGATCGTGGCTTGTTTCTCCTTGTTGCTATTGGCAGTGTCTGGCGCACTGCACCACAGTGACCACAAATAAGGGATAGATGGTATTTTTTGATGGTGCTGATTCCTATTTTCAGCTTTCCTCATTCTTTATTGTTTCTCCTTTTTCCTTGTTCCTTCCATCACATCCTCCTTTCACTCTTTTCCCTCCCCTTCTGTTCCCTCTCCTCTCCTTAAGCCTACGTACATTCTCTTCCCTGCTTCTTCTCAGAGGCAGTTCATTAGATTTCACATTGGTAGACTTTCACAAATTATTCAAAAGGCATATTTTCCACCAGGTTTTCTGCACCCAAGTGCTTTCAGGTGGAATGTAAAGAATACCTGAGTCACATGAAGGTTGACTGTTACCAAGAGATATTTCAGTGAGCATCCAAATTCCATTGCGATTCAAACTTACAGCCAATATTGCAAAGTCCTTCATCCAATCCAAGTAGCTAAGCATTTGCATTGGCTTACCAATGTCAATCTCATGAAAGAAAGCTTTGGGGTACAAATGGAAATATTTGGAAATTTGCAAGTAGGATCTAATGTTCTAGGGTACTCTTATTAACTCATTCGGTATCATAAAACCAAGATTAACTCTGAACAACTCAATTGTTTGCACAGTACTGTATTTGGCAATATGGAACAGAGAGTGACTTTGTAAATGTGGTGGGAATAAATAATTCTGGGAATGGCGAGGATGGAGTGCTGAAGGAGGGGTGTAGGGCAGATGGCAGAGAAGGAGTGTGAGGAGGTGGGGTTGCATGGGTACAGACACGCCCAGCTCTGAGACTCCAGATAAGGTCATTTGATTCCAAACAGTTAGTTTATTGATCATTATAGAATGTCTCTCTGGTGCTTCCCACTCCCTCCTCTCTTTCTTCCCCTTTTCCTGACCGTGATTCCTTTCTCCCTGGCTCCTTCCCACTCCCAGTCCACAATAGAGACGCATTATCAGAGTTAGGTTTATCGCCACTCATATATGTCATGAAATTTGTTAATTTTTGTGGCAGTAGTACAGTGCAAGGTTTCCCCCGCCATCCGAAGGTAGAGCGTTCCTATGAAACGGTTCGTAAGCCGAAATGTGGTAAAGTAAAGAAGCAATTACCATTTATCTATATGGGAAAATTTTGTGAGCGTGCGCAGACCCAGAAATAACCTACCAAGTCATGCCAAATAACACATAAAACCTAATATAACAGTAATATATAGTAAAAGCAGGAATGATATGATAAATACACAGCCTTTTTATGTAGAAATACTTTTCCACAATCATTACTGCACTGTTCTCCGTAGCGAAAATCCCACGCAAGCGCCGTCGACAGAAAATCTCACGCAAGCGCTGTTGGCAAAAACACAGCGCAAGCGCTCTACAGTAACCTTTAAGCTATGAAGCTGACAAGTCGTACCAAATAACACGTAAAAATACACAACCTATATAAAGTAGAAGTAATGTATGTACAGTGTAGTATCACTTACCGGAATTGGTTTGTGCCGAGCACACTGATAATGGTGTGTTAGACTGAGTTGTTGCAGGTTGGAGTGGTGCAGTGGCCCCCACCCTCCAGGCCGCCGACCGATATATTGCCGCGAAGCATGCAGGGGTGCAGCGGTAGCCGGGAGGCACACAGGACATGTTTAAGAAAAAAGCTGAAATAAACATGATAACTAATCAAGTCAAGGGTGTACAGCATAGGCTCACGTTCAAGCATACTTTCTTCAGCCAATGATTGGCGTGTCAAGGCTGACTTGGACAGGAAAGGCAGTTTCCCAGAGCAAATAGCTTTTACAACATTGCGTCCAGATATAATCGTATGGTCTGACACCAGTAGAGAAGCGGTTATTGGTGAACTCACAGTCCCCTGGGAAGACAACATCGATGAAGCCCATGAGCGCAAGTTAACCAAGTATGCAGAGTTGAGATCAGAGTGCAGAGACAGAGCGTGGAAGGTCTCATGCTATCCATTCGAAGTAGGCTGCCGTGGGTTTATTGCGTTCACTCTCCAGAAGTGGCTGCATGACGTTGGCTTCACTAGAAGAGAGATCAAGTCAACCAGCAGGGCTGTAGCTGAGGCAGCAGAGAAAGGATCAGCGTGGGTGTGGACCAAGTATGTCCAGAGGGGCAGATAGTCAGTCAGTGTATACATATCTTGCAACCCTTCAGGAGTTGCATAGACACCTGAAGAGTAGACTATCTGTTGGATGGAAGTGACCAACAACTCTGATAGAGGTAGATGCCAAGTTTTTAAGCTCACCAGTGGGAGGTGGTGCTTTAGCACTGCTGGCCCACCACCTCGAGTGAGTCTTGATCATAAACGGGCCGAATTTCCTGAAGACAGGTGGCAGATCAACTGATGATCCCACTTGTGATAGCACAGGACAGTTAACATCTTAGTCCATGTGCATTTTGTAACACAGGTGCTGCCCGGCACATAATTGTCGGCCCAGATCAGTGCCAATTTCCGATTGTGTCGTCTCTGATCCGGGCCGACAGTTACGTGTCGGGCAGCACCTAATTAATTAGCATGTTTATTTCGGCTTTTTTCTTGAAGATGTGCTGTGTGTCTCCCCGCTACTGCTGCATTCTCCGCGAATCGGTATCTGTCCGCTGCCTGGGTGTTGGGGTGGTGGGACACTGGGGTATCATCTCGTCATCTGTTTCCATTAGAGCAGGCAGCTCATCTTCTCCTATGACTGCCTGCCTCGATGTCGAAGGTTGAGGTTCGTCGTCTGCTGTGGCTGATGTGGAAGGCTTGCCTGACTGCCGAGCCTTGCACATTTTTCTATTATACAGTTCTTTGTAAGGACTCAAACCATCTTGCAAATATCCCCTAAACCTACGTACCCTTTCAAAATTAAAGTCGTACTTTATCATTGAAGCGAAAATCTCACGCAGTTGCTTCACGTTCAGTTCGCTACTGCATTCGGTTTCGATTGTTATCCTTTCTTCTTCCAATTGCATCAGCTCTTCATCTATCAGTTCTTGGTCATAGGATGCTAAAATCTCTTCAACATCATCTTCATCAGCTTCCACAAGCCAAACTCACTTCGTCCTTGTTTCGTTCACCACGATCGAAATGCTTAATTATGTCTAGTTTTATGCTAAGTGTAACACCCTTACAAGCTCTTTTAGGCTTTTCCGATACCATAGAACTCATCTTGCAAACGGCTGCTCACAGGCACGTGTTTCAGCAATGCCAGCAAGAAAGCCGATACGAATCCGGGGGAGAGTGGCTGCTCAGGGCGCGCGCTGATTTTTTCGCATCCTGATTTTTTATCGTGCGCTGCTTTTTTTTCGTAACAGTGAAAACACCTTCTGAATGCGAAAACAGGGAACTAATGTAGGTCTTTCGTAACAGTGAGATTTCATAAAGCGAACGTTCGAAAAGCGGGGGACACCTGTACATAAAATTACTAAAGTACTGTGCAAAGGTCTTAAGTTATATATATGTGCTTAAGACTTTTGCACAACACTGTATGTATCTAATAATAAATTTACTTTGAATTTTGTGGAGTGAACCACCTCCCAAAATAATTCTTTGGATCCCATTTTAGTATTGTTAGCTACCTCAGTACCAAAGGAACCAGAGTTGAAGCAGTTGAACCATCAATCCTTAAGGTATTGCCCAAGAAGAACAGAAAGAGCATGTCCATAAATCTAAGACTTCTGTTTCAAAATTGGAGATTTTTAGTTCTTTTCTCTTAACTGACAAGAACAGAGTAGCTTGAATGGCATTCCTCTGTGCTGTAGATATTTTATGATTCAATAGTTCTATAAGCCTTAATAGATTACAATCAAATCTATTTCCACTTTGGGAGAACCCAACAACACTACTTTAGAGAGAGGATCACTGGACCATTCAATGTCTTGCATAGTAGAAGAGTTAAATATTGTGTTAAATCAGCCTTATTTTAAAAAGGGATTAGTATCAGGCATCAGTCAAAGCATGGTAACTTTAATCAGTTAATCTGTACAAGTAAATTATATGGATTATTAAAAGAAAAAAATCAGTCTTTGAAAAACTGGAGGACAAAGATCCCTTAAAATTTTGCATGAATCCAGAATTTTTATTCTCTGCAGGATTTGTAAAATGCCAGCATTTATTTTCTGCCTCTTACTGTGTCTAGACAATGGTGGCTAGCAGCCTTTCTGACCATTGTGGTGAAGATATTCAACAATATAGCGAAGGGAGTTCTAGGATTTGTACCCAGGAATCATGAAGGACCATCAACTATTTCCAAGTCAGGTTTACATGTACAATGGGAGCAACCTACAGGCAGTGTTGCTCCCAAGCATCTTCAGCATTTGTGCTTCTACTGTATAGAGTAGGATTCATAGGTTTGAAAGGTGCTGTTGATAAGACATAGGAAGTAATTGCAGTACATTTTACATAAGAACAGGAGACATCTTGACAACTTCTGATCAAGATGCGAAGAGCTGTGATGTCCATCAAGCTCATGACGGATTTTGTCATTTTTTTAGGCTTGGTAGGGATGGTTTAGCAGGACAGTGTGGGGAGTTAGGGGTCAGGCTAGAGTTCAGGGGCAGGGATGAGGAAGAGTTAAAGGTCAGAGGCAGTAAATGAAGTATAGGGACAAGAGCCATTGTTAGAGTCGAAGTCAGAGTCCTTTGCAGTGGAAGGTCTGCAATACCTGAGGTCAGAAAACTGAAAACAGAGACAAGTGATCCCCGAGTCAGTGAGTCCCATCTTGGAGGTCCGAGAAGGCAAGTGTCACAAGGGCTAGTGACCCTCTGAGTCCTTGAGACCCAGGTCAAATGTCCATATGGACAGGATACATGAGGGCCAATGACACTCCCCTACCGCCAGGTCAGTGAGTTCTGAGGACGGAGGTTCTTGTAAGTCTGGTGGTCGAGGCCTGAAGGACAATGTCCTGTGGTCAGTGTTCATTGGGGTGATACTCAGAGGTTGGCTAAGTCTGGAGGGTGAAGCAAGAGGTTGAAGTTCAGAGCTTGGTGAGTCCTGAGGGAGGAGGAGCCCGAATATCGAAGACCAAGTTTGGCGAGCCTGGAGGTAGAAGCCTGGAAGTTGAATCCCCTGGGAAGGATTGTCTATAGGTCAGAGGCCCGATGTCTCAGAGTCAAAGTTCAGGATAGGGACTACAGTTTAGAGATTCAAGGTCTGTGATCTGAGTCATGAGCCAATTGGAGGCCCAGAGGCAGCCTGTCCTGGGGTTGGAGGCCTAATTGTGTGTATGTGAGTGGGTGGATGGGCGGGTGGGAAAGGGACTTGTTTTGCAATTGTTGTTATTGTTGCTATTTTTGTTTTACTGTTGTTACTGATTGTGTTATTCTGCTGAAAATTGTGGGCATACTATGTTGCTGCTGGATTGTGTGGCAGCCCTTGTGATCTCCCCAGCACATCTTTAAGTATGTTTGTTTTTAACAAAAATGACACTTTCTACATCATATTTTGATGAATAAATATAAATAAACAGGAGCAGAAATTAGAGATGCAAGGGGACTTGGGAGTCCTAGTGCTGGATGCCCTTAAGATTAACTTGTAGGAGTTACAGAGGGCAAATGCAATGTAACCATTCATTTTGCAATGACTGGAGTAGAAAACTTACTGCCTGTTTCGTTGCAGTGGAAGTCCTCCATCTCTGGCACTGTTCAGGGCTTCCTTCATCATGCCAGGAGCTTCCTCTCAGTTTTCACTACCATCAGTCATACAAGTCCCAGCTGGAGGCTCAGGAATACCATCACACTCAGATGTAGAAGGATTCTTCATTGCTATTTCTATAACAATTTTGTTTTGCCATAGGAAAAAGAGAAGAGAATGAGGTTGAGAGGGAAATGATCAAATGGCAGAGCAGATTTGATGGGCTGAATACTCTAATATAGTTCTTATGTTTTATGCTTTTACAGTAACAAAGAATCTCCTGAGTGTAAAGCATCATCTGTGAAAGGAAAGAAATTGTCAATGTTTAAGGGTGAAACCCTGCATCAGAACTGAAAGGGGTGAGAGGGTGAAGTGGATGTTTGGTGTACAGAGGAGGGTTGAAGATCGACAGGTTTCCGGAGCTAGGTAGGAGAGGAAGAGGGGTGGATTTGAGAGATAGATAGGTAGAGGAAGAGAAAAATAATCCAGATGGAGCTGTGAATTTGAGGGGAAAGTGAGGTGGAGATGTCTGCTGGAGGCTGCTATGTGCACATTGTATATTGTAGCATCTGCAGTCTCTGGATTTCCTTCAGCAATATGTAAACTTAGGGAATGGGCACCATAAATTGTTCCCTGATCTCAATTACAGACTTAATAAACAAACCTATTTTCAAATACACAGATGCACAAGAGATTCTGCAGATGCTGCAAAACTTGAAGAACACACACACGTTAAAGGAACTCATCAGGCCAGGCAGCTTGTTATGCAGGCATCTTCCGTTACACAGTTGCCTGGAAGCATATGATACCCATCTCCTTCAATTTTCCAGCTTTACACCTGCTGATAATTTCACAGATGTGTTTTACACTTACTTTTGTTTGTTTACACTTTATGGACATTTCTGGTGATATCAGCATTTGTCATCCATCTATAAATGATTTGACTGAAGAGGCTGGGTAAGGACAACAGATTTCCTTCCTGGAAGGGCACTGGTAAGCATCTGTGTTTCTGTGGCATTTGGGAATTATTATGGTCACTGTTAAAAACACAAGCATTATTTGAGGTTTATCAAGATTTTGAATTTAAATTTCTTTGCTGCACAGTGGGATTTGATCTAATGTCTCAGGGTTAGTTCTCTAGATGCAAATCCAGTAACTTAACTATTATACCACATGTAGATGTAAGTACTAGAATGGCTCCATTTTCAATTCAGAATTGCCTTTTCAGATTGGATAGCAAAGGACATTTGAAGCACAACACTGGGGTCTCAAAGTCTAACAAAGGAAGTTCATTACTTTCCTACCATATTTATTTCATTGTTTCTGACAGGTTTTGCTGTCACAACTGAATGGAAAATTCTTCATATCATGTCTCAGTAGAAGGTATGAAAATCACAACCTGATCAACGTAGTTGGTGTTCACATTCCCAGTTGTATTTGAGCTTACGTGAACGGAGTTGAACGAGTAGCTGTGGTAAGCTTTCAATTACATCAAGCTGCTGTTTGACAGTTTTTCTTCAGCCTAAATTGGTTGACTTGCAATACTCCATCTCATGCTTCAGCAGCTGAGTGATTCCCTCAGTGCCTGGTACAACAGTCCGTGCAGTCAGCCTTGATGGTTCTAGGATTTTTCGTGGGTCATAACATCCTGCCTCTGTGACCATATCTGATGAGCTGTTCAACCAGACAGCAAAATTGATTAGAGGGCACAAGCCTCACGAAGAGCAAATGTTTATCTTAATGCAACAGATGGGATGGTTTCTTTCAGAAAAATTGCCTGCTGTAGCTTTTGTTTTTTTTTATCAATGTGGATGCTATTGAAAGTTACATCATTTTCCTTGCTAATAACTGTGCACTGTCAGGTGTGCATACCACTCTGTGTGTGAGACAGTGGAAAGTAGGTTACTGTAGACAGATATGCACTGAAATAGAGCGTGGGTGGATGAATGTTGTTCTGCTCAGCAGTGGGAACACTGACTCTGTTCAGGAAGATAAATTATAATATTTTTAATGTTACCACCCTACCTCTACAAGTATATCAGTTTTCTGCTATTACCAACATTCAGGCTCATGACTTAGAAATATAATGTTATCTGCAGTGATAAGAATAGGTGGTAAATAATTGTATGGAATATACACATCAGACACATTGTTAAACAGCATGCAACATGCAGGACCGGGAACAAGCTATTCTGCTCAATTGGTTCACAATATTATTTATATTCCAAATGAACTCCTGCCAACCCCTCCTGTTTTAACTGCATCAGTGTATCATTCTATTCATTCCCCCTCACTTATTTATTGCACTGCCCTTAAACAGGTATCTAGCCATTGATATGGTAGTAAATTTAAGTTCTACTTGGGTCCTAGTGCTCTTCCCTTGGACAACATTGGTGGTGTGGAGAGGGGAGGCTTGCAGCATAGACAACTGCCGGATTTCCAAGGCGCAAATCCATGGTCTCATGAGACTAACGGATGCCTTAAAAAAAATTAAGTTCTAACCATACAGAATAAAGAGGTGGATTCTCAGTTACTGAATTTATAATTAAGTCATATGTTTATTGGAAATATTCAATTATCGTCATGACAAGTGTGGGTTATTCAGTGCTATTAAGGTCATCTATGGCCTGGACTTCCAATGCCTCATCCCACAGAGGGCCAAAAATGGAAGTGAACAGACACACTATCATTGCTTACTGAAAAGAACAGTTCCTCAGTAGTGACTCTGTCCTTAATATGAGTGTCACCAGAGTCCTCCTTAACTGTCTCCCCTCCCACCCCTAACCCAGTGGTCAAAGGGTTGCCTTCATGACTCCATTCTCTATCAGCCTATTCAGTCCAGATTTGCTACTCCTGGCACATAAGGAATTGAAGAGGTTATGCCCCAACTCAAAAATAAAAAAGCCTTTAGAGATGAGCTTCAGTCATCTGTCCTCAGCATTTCTGCAACATCTGTCAGATCGAGGATCACCCAGGGGTCTCAGAGATGAACTGACCATTTTAACTGCAGAAGGCCCTTCCTGCTATCTGCCACTGGGCAAGTCATCACCAAGATCCTTCTTGACTGTCTCTCTCCAATGGCTGAAGGGTGGCTCCATGCATCATAGTGGATTCTGGACATCTAGGAGGACAGTCTGAATCTCTTCACCATGTAATAACCCATGGGAAGTGTAGGGAGAAATGCAATCATAGTATTACGAAAAAAATGCTGGAGGAACTCAGGCCAGGCAGCATCTATAGAAAAGAGTAAACAGCCGACATTTCGGTCCCAGACCTTTATCAAGATTGACATCAACAATCACACGAAGTTTTCTTTGACAACAAAAGCCTTTGATTCCATTAACCAAAAATGATAGTGGAAGAACCTCCTAGAATTTGGCAGTCCAGACAATTGTTTCTATCACATGTTTGGTTCATGGTGGTGTGTAATCCATGATACTAAGCAGTGGATCCTTAAGAATGCCCAATGAGGTTGCTGCATCGCCCCAGCAATCTTCTCAACCTTTATAGCCACGATGTTGCACCTCACCTTTAACAAACCTCTCAGTCTTATCTTCAGACCCAATGGGAACTAACTTCCAGAAGCACCTTTTCCAGTAAGTTGGCGGTGCGTGCCAATGCAAGGACCAACCAAAGGTTCTTTTTTTTCTGTGTAAAATTTGTTTTTTCCTTTCCAAACACAATTCTACTCCAAGAACATAGGGTACTTCAGGGCTACTCCCTCAGTGAGCTGCTCGTTGATCGGTGTAGCTGGACTGGTGTCGGCCGCAGGGCTGGTCAAGGTGTCGAAGGAGCCTGTTGGGATGTCAGAGGAGCAGGTTGGAATATCGGAGGAGCCCGTCGGGATATTGGAGGAGCCTGTCGGGATATCAGAGGAGCAGGTTGGGATATTGGAGGAGCCTGTCGGGATATCAGAGGAGCAGGTTGGGATATCGGAGGAGCACATTGGGATATTGGAGGAGCCTGTTGGGATATTGGAGGAGCCCGTCGGGATATTGGAGAAGCACATTGGGATATTGGAGGAGCCTGTCGTGATATCAGAGGAGCAGGTTGGGATATCGGAGGAGCCTATTGGGATATCGGAGGAGCCCGTAGGGATATTGGAGGAGCCTGTCGGATATCGGAGGAGCCAGTTTGAGTTCGGCGGAGATGAGTTGGCTGCAGACCGTGCCGCTGCCCGCTTCTCGGAAGCATCGAAGTGGTGCAGTATAACCGTGGGAGATTGTCTCAGATATTTCACTAGCGATCTCAAGATTACTTTGAACAGTGATAATGTAAGTTGCCGCAGACCTGTCACCCTTGTCTGCATGAAAGCACCTGCCACCGTCCGAACTTCCCTTGAAATCCATCTCAAACAAACTGGCTCTCTTTCTCAGGAGTACTGGTCCTCCTCCACCTCGGAGCCTTTCGTCTGCGCAAAGCACTTGTGGCAAGGGGGATTGTCCTTCCCACAGCATTATGCAGCATCTTCCCTTCTATCCCACTTCGCAGCTCCCACTGAAAAGACTTCAAACCAACTCCAAGACTACTGTCCGCCACAAAACTCTCTCCACCCCGCTTTTTCTGGAACCTTCTCTTACGATCCCACAATCGTAATACAGCATTCTTAGGTCGAACATCAGGGCTCCTTTAACCAAAACCAAAGCATTTTACAAATGGGACACACTGAGAACTGCTAAAATGAATTACCTACTGGGGTGTATGGGGTGGTTGGTCCTAACTAAATATTAGGAAATGCCAATAGCGATTATATAGCTTCTCCCACCTAAGACAACTCTGCCTTCACGTAGGGCTTAGGTCTGGGTGCACCTGTCTCACTGAAGGAGCTTGGTATATGGCGAGTATTTGGTGCCAGAAAAATAACCAGACCAATGGTTGTGGTGTCATCTATATCAGTGAAGTCTTCAGCGGCAGGGAGATGGATTCGAAACTTTGGTGGAGGATTGTCTTTGTACAACACCAGCAAAGGTTGGGCGACATCTAGTGTATGGTTCCCAATTGGGAACACCAGTAGAGGTCAAATGCTCTAGTTAGAAGAGCACTGCGGCAACAGAAGACAACGGCAAACCACTGTTGAAATTTCTGCCTAGTGAACCATGGAAAGAAACAAAAGACGGAAACCAGACAACAGTGTGAATGGGGTTGATTCTAATCAATAGAACGGTAGGGGTAGTCATGGGCTGCAGGTGACACCAGACCGTCATCCAGAGACTGTAAGCAATAGGGAAAGGCTGAGGGTAGCAACATCGAACATCCATACACTTTACCAGAAAGGAAAGTTGGACAACACATTAAATGAAATGAACAGTTTGGAAGTTGATATCTTAGGTCTGTCAGAAATTAGATGGACCGACAGTGGTAAATTCACTAAGAGTAGTTCTCTGATAATTTATTCCAGAGGTCAACAGCATATGTATGGAGTTGGAATTATTTTAAACAAACAAGTATCAAAATGCCTTATGGAATTTTGGGCAATATCCAACCGGCTGCTTTCAGTTAAATTACATTCTTTTAACATTAGCATAATCCAAGCCTATGCGCTAACAAATGATGAGGATGAAGAGGATATCAGCAAGTTTTATGACGATCTCGACAGTGCCTATGAGCAATGTAAATCTCAGGATATAAAACTAGTCATGGGAGATTTTAACTCCAAAGTTGGACAAGAAAGGGCTGATAACATCATAGGACCTTTTGGATTAGGGGAGAAAAATGAAAATAGAGAAAGGTTTACTGATTGGTGTGTCAGAAACAACCAAGTTATCACCAATACTTGGTATAAAAACCATCCACATAGATTGTGTACTTGGATTGGCCCTGGAGATAGAACAAGGAATCAAATAGATTTCATTGCCATCAATGAACGCTTTAGAAATAATATCACAAATTCTAAAACCTACCCTGGAGCAGACTGACGTTCAGATCACCATCCAGTAATAGCTACCAACAAAACAAAATTAAAGAAACTGAAACGTGGAAAACAGAGAAAGAAGTATATGTTGGGAGAACTTAAAACTGATAGCATACTTAAGTAACAATTCAAAACAGCTGTAGAAGAACACCTCAATGAAAATGAAACAGCATCTATTTGAGACAGATTTAAATATGCTATGCAGCAATCAGCAGAGGAAATAATCCTAGTACAAGAAATCCAACACACCAACCAAGGGTTGGATAACCCAAGAAATTCTAGTTCTGATGGAACAAGAAATGTTAGTGAAGAATAATGAAGTGCAATACAAAGAGCTAGACAGACGACCAGACAATTGTGCAATATTGCAAAGGAAGAATACCTGAATCAAAAATGCAATGAAGTAGAAGGCCATATTAACAACAGCAAAGAAATGCTCAAGAAAATTAAGGAAATTACTGGAATTAAGAAAACCTCCTCTACAGGATGCATAAGATCAGCAGACGGATCCATACTAACAGATCCAGGTAAAGTATGTGAGATGTGGATTCAGTATATAGAGCAGCCTTTTGAAGATAATAGAGGGGAACCCCCAGATATTAAACACCCTAAATCTGGTCCACCTATTACCAAAGAAGAAATAACTAAATCAATGAAAAGCATGAAACATGGTAAAGCCAATGGACCTGATGAAATTTCAGTGGAAATGATACAAGCCCTAGAAGATCTGGGCATCGATATTCTATTTGAACTGTTTAATGGCATATACGAGTCTGGTGTATTGCCTGACGATCTCTTGAAATCAGTATTTATAACTCTGCCAAAAGCTCCTGGAACTATTGACTGTGAAAATTAGAACATAGATCATAGAATAGTACAGCACAGTACAGACCCTTTGGCCCATAATGTTGTGCCAACCCTCAAACCCTGCCTCCCATATAAGCCCCTACCTTAGATTGCTCCATATACCTGTCTAGTAGTCTCTTAAACTTCACTAGTGTAGCTGCCTCCACCACTGACTCAGGCAGTGCATTCCACACACCAACCACTCTCTGAGTAAAAAACCTTCCTCTAATATCCCCCTAGAACCTCCCACCCCTTACCTTAAAGCCATGTCCTCTTGTATTGAGCAGTGGTGCCCTGGGGAAGAGGCGCTGGCTATCCACTCTATCTATTCCTCTTATTATCTTGTACACCTCTATCATGTCTCCTCTCATCCTTCTTCTCTCCAAAGAGTAAAGCCCGAGTTCCCTTAATCTCTGATCATAATGCATACTTTCTAAACCAGGCAGCATCCTGGTAAATCTCCTCTGTACCCTTTCCAATGCTTCCACATCCTTCCTATAGTGAGGTGACCAGAACTGGACACAATACTCCAAGTGTGGCCTAACCAGAGTTTTATAGAGCTGCATCGTTACATCGTGACTCTTAAACTCTATCCCTCGACTTATGAAAGCTAACACCCCATAAGCTTTCTTAACTACCCTATCCACCTGTGAGGCAACTTTCAGGGATCTGTGGACATGTACCCCGAGATCCTTCTGCTCCTCCACACTACCAAGTATCCTGCCATTTACTTTTTACTCCGCCTTGGCGTTTGTCCTTCCAAAGTGTACCACCTCACACTTCTCCGGGTTGAATTCCATCTGCCACTTCTCAGCCCACTTCTGTATCCTATCAATGTCTCTCTGCAGTCTTCAACAATCCTCTACACTATCTACAACACCACCAACCTTTGTGTCGTCTGCAAACTTGCCAACCTACCCTTCTACCCCTACATCCAGGTCGTTAATAAAAATCATGAAAAGTAGAGGTCCCAGAACAGATCCTTGTGGGACACCACTAGTCACAATCCTCCAAACTGAATGTACTCCCTCCACCACCACCCTCTGCCTTCTGCAGGCAAGCCAATTCTGAATCCACCTGGCCAAGCTTCCCTGGATCCCATGCCTTCTAACTTTCTGAATAAGCCAACCGTGTGGAACCTTGTCAAATGCCTTACTAAAATCCATGTAGATCACATCCACTGCACTACCCTCATCTATATGCCTGGTCACCTCCTCAAAGAACTCTATCAGGCTTGTTAGACACGATCTGCTCTTCACAAAGCCATGCTGACTGTCCCTGATCAGATCATGATTCTCTAAATGCCTATAGATCCTATCTCTAAGAATCTTTTCCAACAGCTTTCCCACCACAGACGTAAGGCACACTGGTCTATAATTACCCGGACTATCCCTATACCTTTTTTGAACAAGGGAACAACATTCGCCTCCCTCCAATCCTCCGGTACCATTCCCGTGGACAACGAGGACATAAAGATCCTAACCAGAGGCTCAGCAATCTCTTCCCTCGCCTCGTGGAGCAGCCTGGGGAATATTCCGTCAGGCCCCAGGGACTTATCCATCCTAATGTATTTTAACAACTCCAACACCTCCTCTCCCTTAATATCAGCATGCTCCAGAACATCAACCTCACTCATATTGTCCTCACCATCATCAAGTTCCCTCTCATTGGTGAATACCGAAGAGATGTATTCATTGAGGACCTCGCTCACTTCCACAGCCTCCAGGCACATCTTCCCACCTTTATCTCTAATCGGTCCTACCTTCACTCCTGTCCTTTTTTTCTTCACATAATTGAAGAATGCCTTGGGGTTTTCCTTTACCCTACTCACCAAGGCCTTCTCATGCCCCCTTCTTGCTCTTCTCAACCCCTTCTTAAGCTCCTTTCTTGCTTCCCTATATTCCTCAATAGACTCATCTGATCCTTGCTTCCTAAACCTCATGTATGCTGCCTTCTTCCTCCTGACTAGATATCCACCTCACTTGTCACCCATGGTTCCTTCACCCTACCATTTTTTATCTTCCTCACCGGGACAAAATTATCCCTTACATCCCGCAAGAGATCTCTAAACATCGACCACATGTCCATAGTACATTTCCCTGCAAAAACATCATCCCAATTCACACCCGCAAGTTCTAGCCTTATAGCCTCATAATTTGCCTTTCCCCAATTAAAAATTTTCCTGTCCTCTTTGATCCTATCCTTTTCCATGATAATTATAAAGGCCAGGGAGCGGTGGTCACTGTCCCCCAGATGCTCACTCACTGAGAGATCTGTGACCTGACCCGGTTCATTACCTAGTACTAGATCTAGTATGGCATTCCCCCTGGTCGGCCTGTCAACATACTGTGACAGGAATCCATCCTGGACACACTTAACAAATTCTGCCCCATTTAAACCCTTGGAACTAATCAGGTGCCAATCAATATTAGGGAAGTTAAAGTCACCCATGATAACAACTCTGTTATTTTTGCACCTTTCCAAAATCTGCCTCCTAATCTGCTCCTCTGTATCTCTGCTGCTACCAGGGGGCCTATAGAATACCCCCAGTAGAGTAACTGCTCCCTTCCTGTTCCTGGCTTCCACCCATACTGACTCAAAAGAGGATCCTGCTACATTACCAACCCTTTCTGTAGCTGTAATAGTATCCCTGACCAGTAATGCCACCCCTCCTCCCCTTTTTCCGCCCTCTCTATCCCTTTTAAAGCACTGAAATTCAGGAATATTGAGAATCCATTCCTGCCCTGGTGCCAGCCAAGTCTCTGTAACGGCCACTACATCATAATTCCATGTATGTATCCAAGCTCTCAGTCCATTACCTTTGTTCCCGATGCTTCTTGCATTGAGGTACACACATTTCAGCTCTTCTACCTTACTGTAGAACAATCAGTCTTATGAGTCACATAATAAAGATTTGTTGAGAATTGTTCTGAGTTGAATTAAAAACAAGTTAAGACCAGAAACTTCTATACTGCACTATGGGTTTATTGAGGATAGAGGAACTAGGAACGCAATTTTCATACTACAGATGCTTTCAGAAAGGGCAATTGAATATCAAAATGATGTCTTTTTATGTTTTATTGATTTCACTAAAGCATTCGACAAAGTGCAACATGAAAATTTATTTCATATTCTCACTAAATTAAACATTGATGGAATGGACCAACAACCGCTTCAAAATTTATATTGGAATCAAATGGTGGCGGTAAAAATTGATGATAATATAAGTAGTTGGACTAAAATTCAAAGAGGGACAAGGATGCGTTGCCTCACTGGAATTATTTAATATCTATAGTGAAATGATTCTCAGAGAAATAGAAGACCTAGATGGGATAAAAATTGGAGGTGTTAACATCAACAACATAAGATATGCAGACAATCCCACCCTAACAGCAAGTGCTGCAGAAGACCTACAAATCCTCCTAGACAAAGTAGTATGAACAAGTGCAGATTTTGGTCTAACCATCAACTGTAAAAAAACGAAATGTATGGTAATAGCAAAACAGCCGGATACTCCCAACTGCCAATTGTACATCAGTAACCAAAAGATTGAACAAAAGACCAGCTTTAAATACCTTGGTAGTTTTATATCACAAGATGCTAGAAGTAAAGTAGAAATAAAAAGAAGAATTGCCATTGCCAAAACCAACTTCCAAAAAATGAAACACATTTTTAACAACAGACACATTTCTATGACAACAAGGCTTAGGCTACTAAGATGTTACATCTGGTCAATCTTGCTGTATGCTTCCGAAACATGGACTATAACACCAGAACTCCAAAGAAATTTAGAAGCAACAGAAATGTGGTTTCTTAGAAGAATGCTGAAAATATCATATAGAGATAGGGTAACTAATGAGACAGTACTCCAATGTGCCCATACAAAAAGATCTTTAATGAGAATATTAAATGAAAGGAAACTTAAATTCCTGGGCCATGTCATCAGAAAGGGAGAAATAGAATGCCTTACATTACAAGGCCGTATGCCCAGGAAACATGGAAGAGGAAGGCAAAGAAGAAAATATATGGACACTGTGAAAGAACTAACAGATCTAAGTGTGCGAGATGTCATTGATGCTGTGAGGGATCATTCGATGTGGAGAGACATGATCACCCAAGCGTGTAACGCGCAAGGCACATGAAGAAGAAGATAGCATAGCAATAGAGATCTTAACCAGGGCTTACACACCCAAACCAGAATCAAGATCTCTCTGTCAATCTGCAGAACTATAGAGTAGTGACTTTAACAGGATCAATGGAAGATCAACCAGAATGCAGGAGATGACAAATTGAGCAAATGCAAATATAAATAAATAGCAATAAATAATGAGATAAAGAGTACTTAAAGTGAGAATACTGGGCATAGAAACATTTCAATAATGGGGCAAGCAAGTGTAGTTATCCCCCTTTTATTCAAGAGCCTGATGGTTGAGGGATCGTAAGTATTCCTGAACCTGGTGGTGTGAGTCCTGAGGCTCTTGAACCTACTACCTGATGGCAGCAGCGGGAAGAGAGCATGACGTGTGTGGTGGGGATCTCTGAAGATGGATGCTGCTTTCCTACGACAGTGTTTCATGTTGATGTGATCAATGGTTTTGGGGGCTTTGCCCATGATGTACTGGTCCGAATTCGCTACCTTTTGAATGATTTTCCATTCAAAGGCATTGGCATCTCCACAACAGGCTGTAATGCAACCAGTCAATGTGCTCTCCACCACACATCTATAAAAGTTTGTTAAAGCTTTAGATGTCATGCCAAATCTCCACAGACTCCAGAGAAAGAAGAGCTGTGCTCTCTTCACAATTGCACTTACATGCTGGGTCCAGGACAGGTCCTCTGAAATAGTAACGCCCAGGAACTTAAAGATGCTAACCTTCTCCACCTCTGATCCTCTAATGAGGACTGCTTCATGGACCTCTGATTTCCCTCTTCTGAAGTCTATAATCGGTTCCGTGGTCTTGCTGACATTGAGTGAGAGGTTGTTGGTATCACACCACTCAGCCAAATTTTCAATCTCCCTCCTGTACACTGACTCATCATTACCTTTGATTTGGTCCACAGCAATGTTGTCATCATCAAACTTGAATATGGTTTTGGACCTGTGCTCAGCCACAGAGTCATAGGTGTAAAATGAATAGAGCAGGGGACAAAGCACACAGTCCTGAGGTGCACCTGTGCTGATGGACGTCGTGGAGGAGATGTTGTTGCCAAACCAAACTAACTAGGGGCTACAAGTGAGGAAATCTGGATCCAATTGTACAAGGAGGTATTGATGCTCCTGAAGCTTATTGATGATGGTTTTGAATTGAATTGACTTTTATTACTTACATTATTCAAGTACATGAGGAGTAAAAATCTTTATGCTACGTCTCTGTCTAAATGTGAAATGTACAATTTATAGTAATTTGTAATAAAGAGTATGTACAATATGACAGTCAATATAATACAGAAATACAATTGTATCAGTGTGACTTCATCAGTCTGATGGTCTGGTGGAAGAAACTGTCCTGGAGCCTGTTGGTGCTGGCTTTTATGTTGCGGTAACATTTCCCAGATTGGAGCAGCTGGAACAGTTTGTGGTTGTGATGTCTTGGGTTCCCAATGATCCTTTGGTCCTTTTTACACACCTGTCTTTGTAAGTGTCCTGATAAGTGGGAAGTTCACAGCTACAGAGGTGCTGGGCTATCCACACCACTCTCTGCAGAGTCCTGCGATTGAGGGAAGTACAGTTCCCATACCAGGCAGTGATGCAGCCAGTCAGAATGGTCTCAATTATGCTCCTGTAGAAAGTTCTTAGGATTTGGGGGCCCACACCTAACTTCTTCAACCGTCGGAGGTGGAAGAGGCGCCGTTGTGCCTTTTTCAGCACACAGCCAGTATGTACAGGCCACGTGAGATCCTCACTGATGTGTGTGCTGAGGAACTTGCTGTTCACCCTCTCAACCCCAGATCCATTAATGTCAATAGAGGTTAGACTGTCTCCATTCCTCCTGTAGTCCACAACCAGATCCTTTGTTTTTGCAACATTGAGGGAGAGGTTATTTCCTTGACACAACTGTATCAGGATGATGACTTCTTTTCTGAAGGGTGCCTCATTATTATTTGAGATTAGGCCAATCGATTTAGTGTTGTCAGCAAATTTAATTAGCAGATTGGAGTTGTAGGTGATGGCACAGTCATGGATATACAGAGAGTAAAGGAGGGAGCTTAGCACACAGACCTGAGGGACACCTGTTTTGAGGGGCAGAGGGGCAGATGTGAGGGAGCCCATTTTTACCACCTGCCGGCGATCTGACAGGAAGTACAGGATCCAACTGCACAAGAATCTGAATTGTAGTCAGTAAAGAACATCCTGATGTATGCATCTTTGCTGTCCAGATGTTCCAGGGTTGAGTGAAGAGCCAATGAGATGGCATCTGCTGTTGACCTGTTCCTCTGGTAGACAAATTGGAATGATCCAAGTTACCTCTCAGGCAGGAGCAGATATGCTTTATCACCAACCTCTCAAAACGTTTCATCACTGTGGATGTAAATGCAACTGGGTGATAATCATCAAAGCAGGTCAACACAATCTTATTGGGCACCGGTATAATTGATGCCTGCTTGAAGCAGGTGGGTACCCCACACTGCCAAAGTGAGAGGTTAAAGATCTAATTGAACCCGCCTGCCAGTTGGTTAGCACAGAACTTCAGAAAATGTCAGGTTCTCTTTCCGGTCTGGATGATTTCCCTGGGTGCACCCTCCTGAGGACAGCCTGCACCTCAGCGTCAAAGACTGAGATCAAAAGATCTTCAGAAGATGTGGGGATTCACTATGCTTTCACCATGCTTGATGGTCAAAGTGAGCATAGAAGACATTGAGCTCATTAGGAAGCAAATCCGTGCTGTTTCCCGTGTCACTTGATTTAACTTTGTGGGAGGTGATAGCACACAAGCCCTTCCACATTCATCATTGATTCAAGTTTGGTCTGGAATGTCTACTTCACTCTTGAGACGGCTTTCTGGAGATCATACATGCGCCTCTTGTAGCTTTCCTGGTTTCCAGACTTGAATGCCTCTGACCTGGCCCGGTGCAGATTTTGGATCTCATGGTTCATTCAAGGTTTCTCTTTGGGGAAGACTTTGAATGATTTGGTGGGGACACACTCATCTACAACTATTGCATGGGATGTGGCTTGCAAGTGATAGATGGAGCTCCAGCCAAGTTGTAGTTGACACGCCCATCCCATGCTGGCCCTCCTGTTTTTATCAAATACAGGTCCAATGAGGTTGGTTGTTGTATGTCACTGTATTGGATATCATTCCCATAGGAGTTAGCTTTTCTCCAGTATAAGTTCTTAGTTGGATATCTGCAGGCTTCAGTTCAGTAACTTTGAAGTGCCATTCAAACTCTTTTTGTGGAATGACTGTAACACTCAAGCCAGTGTCCAAATGCATTTTAATTAATTTGCCACTGACTTCTGGCGTAAGCCACATTCATTGTTTCTTCTTAGTTTTCACATTTTAAATCTCAAGGCTATCCAGTCCTATGTCACACTTATCATTATTAGATATTTTATCAACACCATGCAGACTAGTTCTCTTTTTGAAACTACCAGTTGACTTTTTATCTTTATCTCTTTTCTGTGCAGTTCATTTATTTTTGTCTGCCTGACGTGCTTTTTATATGCATCCCACTTTATGGCATTTTCTGCCAGTTCCCTCTTTAAACCTGCATTGGTCTGGTGTATGTGAGCTCCAGCTCATTTTCATTCCTGACTGCAACTCAATTGTGTCTGTGTCTGCTGTTTCCATTGATATAGCTATTTCAACTGCTCTTTTAAATGAAAGTTATGCTTCAGTTAGGAGCCATTTTTGAATGCCTTTTTTGTAAGATCCCACAAATTAAACAATCTCTCATTGCATCATTAAGCCCATCACTGAGCTGACAATGCTTAGACAATCATTTCAGCCATGCATAGTGAATTGGACTCATCTTCCTTTTGATTCTGCTTATGAAACCTGAAGCATTCTGCAATCAACAATGCTTTCAGTTCTAAATGTTCCTGCATTACTTTCGTGATATCAGTTAAGCTCACTTCAGCTGCTTTGTTGAAGCAGTCAAGCTTCTAAGCAAACTGTAAGCCTTTGAATCCAATTCACTCAGCAAAAATGGCACTCGCTTTTCATTTGCTTTAAAATGCTACTCAGTTTGCTCCGTATACAATAACCTGTTATCTCTTGTGCAATCAATCATGTCTGTCTTTCTCAAACAAGAGAAAATCTGCAGGTGCTGGAAATCCAAGCCTCTCCTATCAGACTTCCCCTTCTCTAGCCTTATTTCAGCAAGCAACTTCTCTGCTCTTTACTTCAGCAGTCCCACTTGTGGGTGGAGCTAAGGAACTAATGACACCTAACGGTGACTCCTTTGCTCGCATCTTCAGAAACAGATCTATTTCTATCTTTAATATCTTTATATTTCCCTTTCAGGATTCTTTTGAAGACCCTGACCTGGAGTTACATGCTCACTTTGGTTCTTTGCGGGAATGGGACCTACTCTTGAGGTTTCATAAATGGCTGTTATTTGAGATACAAAGGACATGACCTAGAAGATTTGCTCCTGTTTGGAGTTTTGGGATATCGTGTCCTTGGAGCAGGGCGGACTCATTGTCGGTGCCTCTGCAGGAAATCAGTGTATCATGGGAGATGGAAGATCGAGAGCAGCAAGCTGGCTGCTGGCTGTGTGCTCAGAGAACCGAGTTCTTTGGGCACGGAGCTTGGGAAAAGCGATGCCACAGACTTTTAACATCATAAATCAGCAAGTAGTCTGTTATGTCTTCCCTCATGCTGTGAAACAGAGACACCTCTTTTTCCCTTATTAGGGAGACAGAGAGATAGAGCCATTGGTATGTCAAATTCTGGGTGAACGAGTTTAGTCTTTGGGGTGTCTTTATTGATGCTTTGCTGCACGCTTGATTCCTCGGTGGGGGACGGCGATACTTTTTTTGCTGGTTGAGGAAGGGGTTCATTGCTTTGCTGCTGCTTATGTGGGGGGGAGCTGTGGCGGGGCTTTGGGGTTCTAACATTTGACTGTCATTCATTCTCTGGGTCACTCCTCTGTTTTCATGGATGATTGCGAAGAAAAACATTTCAGGATGTATATTGTATACATTTCTCTGACATTAAATGTACCTTTGAAACCTTTCAGTTTCACCTATCACGTGTTTCTCTCTGCCCTCTCCCCACGTTTTAACTCTAGAAACATGGAAACATAGAAAGCCTACAACACAATACAGCATAAACACGAGGAAATCTGCAGATGATGGAAATTTAAGTAACACACACAAAATGCTGGTAGAACGCAGCAGGCCAGACAGCACCCATAGGAAGAAGCACATTCGATGTTTTGGGCCGAGACCCTTCAACCCACAATGCTGTGCTGAACATTTACTTACTTTAGAAATTACCTAGGGTTACCCATAGCCCTCTATTTTTCTAAGCTCCGTGTACCTATCCAAGAGTCTCTTAAAAGCCCCTATTGTATCCGCCTCCACCACCACTGCCGGCAGCCCATTCCATGCACTCACCACTCTCTGCGTAAAAAAAACTTACCCCTGGCATCTCCTCTGTACCTACTTCCAAACACCTTAAACCTGTGCCCTTTTGTGCTAGCCATTTCAGCACTGGGAAAAAGCCTTTGACTATCCACCCAATCAATGCATCTCATCATCTTATACACCTCTGTGGGGTCACCTCTCATCCTCTGTCGCTCCAAGGAGAAAAAGGCCAAGTTCACTCAACCTATTCTCATAAGGCATGCTCCCCAATCCAGGCAACGTCGTCGTGAATCCCCTTTGCACACTATCTATAGTTTCCACATCCTTCCTGTAGTGAGGCAACAAGAACTGACCACAGTACTCCAAGTGTGGTCTGACCAGGTTCCTATATAGCTCTGAGATTACCTCTTGGCTCTTGAATTCAATCCCACAGTTGATGAAGGCCAATACACTGTATGCCTTCTTAACCACAGAGTCAAACTGTGCAGCAGCTTTGAGTGTCCTATGGATTTGGACCCCAAGATCCCGCTGATCCTCTGCACTGCTAAGTGTCTTACTATTAATACTATATTCTGCCATCATATCTACTCCTTATATTTTATTCTTTAGTCCTGCTGAAGAGACTCAACCCGAAACATCGACTGTAATCTTTTCCATAGATTCTGCCTGGTCTACTGAGTTCCTCCAGCATTTTGTGTGTGTTGCTCATCGATGTGTTTGCCGTAGCCAACGATTTATCTATATTCTACTAAAATTCTCATGCTCTGTTTGTCTGTTTGTGACCTCCAATTAGCGCAAATGGTGCATTACAGTGGCACTATTTTTGGCTAAATCAACTTAAAATGCACTAACTTACAGAATGCAGGCAAAGTTCAGGGTTATATATTCATATAAAATTGCTCACTCGCCAAGATCAACAGCCCTGCTTTCATCTGAAAGCCGATGTCAGCCATGATGGAAGCTGCAATGTGACACCATGACGCATGTGCACGGCCAGCCTCAGAAGCAACTCACAATGCCCACAGCAGTGACGCCAACCAGAGCAAAAGGGTAGGGCAGCTCTATTTCGAGTGGTCACATTCTGCTAATCACCATCAACATGTGTAGGAATGGGACAGATCAAACTGAGACCCATCAATATAAGATAATTAAATTTTATCGTAATGAAGTACTTCGAGACACCCATCAAACCCTTTACTGAAGTCAAAGGACAATGGTGACTATATCACGTCCATTTAGGATAGCACCAACCACATCATCAAGAATAATCAGCATCCTGGAGGCTTTGGTGTTACTGCTTCATATCTTCTATCCAGCATTAGGGTAAAAAAAAATAAGGTCAGCTTAATTATGCCATGTGGAAAGAGAAGGCAGACATTATGGTCAAGAGATGATGCCAAACATCATTGGGAAGCGGCAAGGAGAGGGAGAGAACAAGAATCGTATGCAGCCGAGGCCGCATGTCTCCAGGATCAAAGAGTCAGGACAAAAAGGATGAGAGAAGAAGAGACAGAGGAGGAGAGGCATGCACGTCTCCAAAATGACAACAACTGGCATAGGAGGAGGAGAGAGGAAGAGACAAAGGAGCTGAGAAATGCACGTCTCCAGGATCAGAGGAAAAGAACAAACAGCAGAAGAGATGAAGAGACGGGGGATGAAAGGACTGCATGTCTCCAGAATGACAACGAGAGGCACAAGGGTGGTAGATCAACCAGAAATGATGCCATTAAAAGTATCCTTCTTTAAACGAGGAGGAACTATATTTCTCTTGCTATGCATTGTTCTTCTTTAATAAACTGAGGTTTTCTTCTTCAATTTCCAAAGCAAAGCGATACCAATAGCATTCAGGAAAGTTTAATGTTCATTCTGGTCACATCAGACTGCATTACCCTTCTCTCAAAGGGTGCCCCAACGGGTCACCCTGTTATCTAGTGCTTTATTAAAAATTATGATAATTATCACCCGGTACTCACCATTTATGAATGGGTGAATTTATCTGTTTTCTGCCTTTTTTTAAACTCGACCTTTTCTGTCCCTACCCAAAGAAGTATATGCTGTGCTGCTTTTTTTTTAAAAATCTTGAATGTCTTATTGCACTTTTTAAAACACAAATGTCTTGCTGTGCTTCAACAGGTAGGTAGTCAACTTGGATTCATTTAAAACTTCCTTGTTATGACTGCTAGGTTTATAACTCCAAAGCATGCATCTTAGTTTTGTTTTACTTCAAGTGAGGCACACATATATGACATGGTGACGTGATGATGCATAACATTCACATACTTTCACATATAACCCGTAATTAATTATTTAAATGAACAAAAATGCTTAATTAAATAATATATTTACAATATTACTCAAATATTGCTCAAATATTAAATATCCAACATCTACTAACCTGTTGCCACTGCACAGCACTACTCTCCGAACTGCAAACATTCAGTGCGACTGAGAAAAAGTGGACTATGTCTCGTATCTCAAAAGCAATCTGTGAAGGAAGGCATATATTAATGATTAAATTCACCACTTCCTTCACTGCACCAGCAGAAGTTTTCATGGAGTAAGGAAAAAGATATATGATAAACTCCAAGTTAGCACGGCACAAAGCTTAGTCTAATGGGCAACAGTGATCCCTGATTCCGAAGATGCTTCTGAGACTTGGACGATCTCCAGCAGTTACCTCAAGGTATTGGAAAGATACTACTAAAGCTGAGATTGCAAAATACTTCATAAGTAGCAGAGAAAATGGTAAATGAACCAATGTCAGTGTTCTCTCTCAGGCCAACATCCTAGTTACCATCAGTATGTTCTTACAGCAAGGGCACTTCCTTTTCATGCCCAGCATCATACCCTTAAAACAGTCTATTCTGAGCTTTAGCATTCAAAGGAAAATATTCAAGGATTGCTCAAAGCTGCTTGATGAGATCAAGCATCTCAACTGATTCCTAAAAGTTCTGAGCCCTGACCACTCAAAGTGCAGAAAGAGCGTCTGGGTTGGTATTGGAAACCCTTAAATCTGTGCAGTAGGAACACAAATAGTCCAGTGTAAACAGTGGAATGAAGACACCATTTCCCAAACTACCTACTCACTCACTCCTTCAAACATCCTTTGTACCATGTGTAGATGTGTCTGCAGTTCTCACTTTGGCCTCATTTGTCACCTCACCACACATAACACTAGTTTAGTATAAGTCATTCTTGATCCCTAGGAAGGAGGGAGGGAGGGAACTTGTAATCACGCAATTTCAACCTTTTGACCTAATTCCTAGTGCAAGTGGAAATGTGAAAGAAGATGATCCTTTCAACCCTCCAAGTATGCTGACTCCTACCAGTGATGTTCACATAATCTTATTTGGTGTTTATGTCTCAGTTTAAAGAAGTCACACGCTGCTACAAGGTTTACAATTTGTCAGCACTTTACAATAAGTGTTTCAGCTTACAATATCATACTTCCTAGTTCTCCTAATTAGAGAAGGTCCCAGGTCATGAATGCCACGTATTTTTAAAGGGAGTCATCATAATGCTTTTGGAGATTATAACACAAGAGGGAGAGAGCTGTTTTCAGTATTGAGGACTGTAAGCAAACAAAAGTGGTGACAGTGGAATGGGGAATAATCATGGTCACTATGTGTAATATTCCAATGTTTTGACAATAATGTAGAAAGGTCACTAAATCAAGAGAACCCATTATTATTTTCAGTTATTCAGTATACCAAGTACCAATGACCCAGTTACCTTCACCCCTTAATGACTTTCAATACTTGTCATGAATAATCAAATTATACACAGATTACATTTTGTATCTGATGTAGCTATATAGTGCATCCACTCACACTTCCAATTACTTACTTTGTCTCTTCACAGTCAAAAGCACAGTTCATACCAGGGAACAGAGAGAAATAGAAAGACAATAGACATCAGAGCTGCTGTTAACATCAAAACTAATATAATGCAAAAAATAAGATGAACCCTTTTGAGGAGGCTGGGCTGGGGGGAGAGAGAGAGAGAGAGAGAGAGAGCTTAGAGTTCATGTTAATCAATTTCCCCTATTCCTTCATTGTGATGAGTATTCATTATCCAGGGCAAGAGGCATTCTGTTGAACTCAGCTTTTTAGCGCTGCAGACAAAAGTTTCAAGATGTCTATTATTACTTTGTAACTGGTATTATATAACCATCCTCTTGAGAAAAAATACTGTGCAAGTTCATAAACTCTATTGTTGACTTACTTGAGACTACAACCTAATCAGAACAACACTATCTGTTAACCTAAAGCTTCTACTGTCTGACCTGATTAATGCAGTTGTAAAATCATCACATGCAGATGAGGTAATCTCTAGATGACTGGCAAAACATGTATAAATATAATATAAATAAATATTACATAAATATTAGAAGGTAGTAAGGGTGGGAGCAGTCACAGAGATGAAGATATAGAATCTATTCCCCAGCCTCAACTTGAAAGAGATTTCTTCCCAGAGTCTTCTTTTTCTGACAGAGAACATGTTTGTCTGCAGTTCCTTAGCATAATTTTGTAGTTTGTAAGAATTGCACTTACGGCCAAAAATCCTTTGTAGAATTATTATCATTGTTATAATTATTCCTCAAAATAAATGTGTTCTGTTTAAAATAAAATAATTGTATCTAATACGCTTCATAAGCTGAAAGTATCTCCTCCTTAGTTGAGAGGGGTGAACTTATAGTTTGAAATAGTGATTATTGACAGCCAAACCTCTTCACAAAAGAGACTAAACTGGTTAAGTAAATTAGTCTTTGCATTATAAGTTGATATAGTATAATTTCCCTAAAGTCAGGGCACTTTTAGACACCTAGAAATATAAGACTTAAAGTATTGGTTTAATTTAGGACTCTAGAATAGGTACACTCAATATAATCACAGTTGGCACCCAATGTAGGACATACTATTTTTATAAAAAAGGTTTAAATTATTAGTATCAATTTGCAGTTGTGCATACTTGATAAGTGCTACAGCACAGCATACTACCATAAATGGCTGACATCATGCTTCTAGTAACTGCTCTGGCAGATGTTGGTGATATTATGAATGTATTAGTACTACAGCAGAAATATGGAATGACAGATTTTATCTCTTCAAATTGAGCAAGATGGATGGAGAACACAGAGGAAAGCCATTTACATACCTGTCCATGTGGAAGACTATCTGTGAATTATTATTAACTTGACCATTAATACAGGTGTTATACATCACAAGATTTACTGTAGACCAGTTATACATCTATGGTGATAATTTAACCAAAACAAACTATCAGGATGGACTTGCTATGCCGAGGGAGACTAGTGGTTTGGTAGTAAATAAGCAACAAATAAAAGTTAGCTAGTATGATGTTTTAAGAATACCCCTACACACCACTAAACCCAATCCTAAAGGATTTCCAACACTGTGCAAATATGAGGTTGATAGTGAAGGTAAGGTTAGAGTATAGCACTGAAAAAAGATAACAAACAAAAACCTTCCGCTAGTAAGTGGGAAGAGCTGATTCGAGAAGTCTACTAAGGAACTGGACTCAATAATGGTGATGGACAAAACACTCATGCAACAATAACCATGTTATACTGGTGGCCATATATGTTGATTCATTGCAAATGTTACAGAATGGAGGAATCACAAGACCACTTCCGCAGAGACAAATGAAACCAAAGGCATCGATGCAGATGTGACTAATTGATTATATAAGATGATTTCTGGCATAACAAGGCAACCCATCTTTATAGAAACCAAATAAGTATATTCTTGTGATATTTGACATTTGTACGGGACATACATGGTTCGTCCTCACCACTTCTTGTTGTGAGATCATTATCGTCACAGGACTCCAAGCATCATGCAGGCACTTCTGCTTGTTTACTTGTAGACAGAGGGTCCTCTTTTATGGGTAAATGTTTAAAAGTCATGATTGAACAAGGAAGGAATATAAGTGGAGTACACCACTCCATTCCATGTGCAATTGAATGGGTCAGAGGACAGAAGGAATCAGGAAATTAAAAGAGGCCTGGTAAAACATAGCTTCCCTCGAGGTGAAGATAGTCCTCAGAGCAGAGACAGTCTTTGCTGAGGTGGTTGACTTCATTGGTATAATCTCTGATCACTTGAAGTGAGCATCCACAGCAATCAGGAACAAGGAGTCCATGAATGGCCCAGCAAAGTCAATATGTACCCTTTGCCATAGTGAATGTGGTCACTCCTACGGGTGTAACGGTGCCTGGGAGTGTGCACTTTGAACTCTTTGGCATCCTGAACAGCTTTTGGCCAAGTCTTTGATCTGTTTATCTACTCCCTTCTCAAACACCTTCTGATTAGCATTAAGCAGCTGTGCCAGTCTCTGGGTAGTGCTACCATTTGTGCTGCCATTGCCTGTTGATGTCACACTGAGAGCTTTGATTGGGTGCCAGGCTAGTTGGATTTTTCTCAACTATTCATGTCTGAAAAGTGCTGACCCTCCACTTTTCAATGCATAAAACTCTAACTGTTGCGTATGGCTTCCATACATCACACTTTCAGTTTGGGAGACACTTTTTTGCCTGTGTAAGTCTTTAGCATCACTGAGGTCTTCTCTAATGGTATTTTAGAAAACAGTCTGTTGGAGTCGGCCTCTGGGATTACAGACAAAACTGACCCTGTATCCAGCTCCATTTTCGGTTTTACACCGGACACACCTATTATGATCCAAATGACTTTGTGATCGGCTTCAATTATATTAGGCAGTTAAAGGCACGACAGTTCACCTTTGTCAAGCTCTATGTTGTCTGATTCTATAACTCTTATAACTTTTTATAACTTAAGCACTTGCTTAGCTCTGTGTTTGAGACTTTTTACTCGGTGGTGCTTTCAGTCTGCCTTGCACACTTTCCCTCTGTGACCTTGTCAGTGACACTTTCTGCAGACTTTCTCTTTGATCCAACAGTCATTTGCTTCTTGGGAGGATTTGCCACATTGCTAACATCTTTGGTTTTTGCACCATTCAGGGACATTTGGTGCATTTCACATTCTAACCTCCTTTGCTGTAGTTCTGCATCCTTTGCTGAAGTCTCTAACAATATTACAATGGTTAATGCCCATCCTAAGGTTAGGTCTCTTTCAAATAGTAACCTCTTTTGAGTGCTTTGACTGTGCATGCCACATACAAGCCTGTCCCTTAATGCATCAGAAAGTCCATCTCCCAAAGTAACAGTACTAGGAAAGTTTGCACAATCCTGCAATATACTCAGAAATGCTTTCATCTTTTGCTGGTCTTTTTGTAAAATCTAAATCTCTCATCTATTACCAGTGGTTTAGGGCTCAAGGGATTTTATAAAGTTGTAACAATCTCATTGAACATCTTGCTTGCTGGCTTTCCAGGGGTTACTAAGTTGCGTAAGAGACTGTATATGCTTGCACCCATTAAACTAAGAAACGTAGGGGCGTTCTTTTGCACCTCCATTTTGTTCACGTTACAATACAGTTCCACACTCCCGATATTCGACTCCCAGCCTTCATTCGTGTGATCAAATTAGTCAACTAACCCAACTGAAGCTATTGCTACATTATTTTCACTTTAAATTGAGCGTATCTTTCACTGTGTATTATACCTTCGTTATTGCCTGTGATAGCTTCCTCAAGGGTCAACCTACCCTTCATCTGCTGTCACCTTCCAACACATTCCTTGTGCTTATTGCTTGTACAGTACGTTTCCACCAATCAACAACCGGCATTTTTTCTCTCAGCCCTCTCCTCTACCTCATCAGCTGGCTCCATCTTCTCATCATTCTTTATTTCATTTGGTTCCTTCTATCACCGACTAGCCCCTCCCTCTCACCTCTTTATACTTCCTCTACACTCCCAGTCCTGATGCAGGGAAAAGACCCAAAATATAGACATTCACTTTGCCTCAAGAGATGCTGTCTGTTATTTTTGGCTACAGATTTGAGTATTTATGGTTTTTTTGTCTCCCACACAGTTTCATGTGTCTTCTTCTTCGACAGTCCCTCAGGACAGAGGATGGCTTGCTTCCACTCTGATTTTGTAGGTTCTGTTGTGAATGATAAGGCCAGTGTGGGTGCAGACACTGGCTGATAAGGCAGATGGGTGGCTTGTGAAGTGCTACACCACTTTTGCCATTTGCCCAGAGCTTCTTCATTCTCCCAATGCATTGACTAGGGATTCTCACTGCCATCTTGAATAATCTTTCACTATTTTGAGCATCCATGGTTCAAAGGGATGTTTCATTTTCCATTGAACACATGTTTTCCTTGTAATCCTTTACCATGACAGAATGCCTGCTTCTGGTGAATAGGCATGTAAACAAAGTACCTACAGTGACATGTAAGTGTAACTAGGATCTTCTAGCTAAAGATGGTAGCTCAGAATAAGGAATAAGGTTCCTTATTCTTACAGTGAACTTTGATGATATTGTCGAGTGTTCATAACTGAAGTTGCTTGATACTGAAAGAACTTCAATTACTCTGAGCATAAGGATAAAAACTAGGAGCTACTTATTTAAATATTTATTTGGAAATAGCATCCCTGCATCAGACTTGAAGTGTAGAAAAGGAACGTCTATGTCCATGAATAATCAGGAACTGAATTTTGTGATGGTGCTTCCATAATAACAATTTGTGGAACCTGAACTGAGATCTCAATGGGGGCACCATAAATTCCTTATAGGTAAATCTATGTTCTTGCCAACCTCTTCCCTATGGCATTCTCAACATATTTTTTTCTCTGAACTTGTTGTTTGGAAAACTTCACATGCAGGGACCTGAAATCAAAAGCTCAGTCACTGTTAGAAAGGTTAATTTCATTGTCATTTTCAATCACTATTGTCTTCTGGCATCAAAATACATGCTCGACTTAATCACTCATGATCCTTGTGGTGCTAATCTAGCTATTAATGGAAGACAAGTTATCTTAAGACATAGACTTTCTTCACTGGCTGTCAAAGTGAGCTAGCTTTGCATTTGGGAGTGGAGGACACACAGCAGCTTGCTAGTTAACTTATGCAAAGGCCCTATTGAGGTCTTACTGCTCTCTGTGCATTGTTTAAGCTGACACACCTATATAAAATGGACAAACATACTTGGTGGGGCTTGTACTATTGCTGTAAGTGCTTTGAATTAGTTATTTCCATTTGAATTAATATTCTTTATTGTAGCCATTGACATCATCAATTGGCCCTACTTTGCCGTTTGTGGGCTTGGAAGGACATTTCTGCATTCAACCAGCAGCACAAGAGGCTGCAGGTGCTGGACCCTGCATCAACAAATACTGTAAGAGGTGGGGGAACTCAGCAGATCAGACAGCATCCATGGAGGGAAATGGACAATTATTGTCTTTGGTCAAGATCTTTCATCTGAACTGAATTTCCTTTAGCTTCTTGTTTTTAGCATCATAGGCCTGAAACTATAGTGTAGAGCAAATCATGGCCTACATTATGGACAAGAGTCCAATAGCCAAATTCAACAGAGTCTAAAGGATGTCTGTGTCTTATACCTGGTATCATAAGTACAATTGCATGCCTGAGAGTTCATGTAACTGTCAAGTACATTCTAACCACCACCAAGAAATGTTAGGTGAATACACTCATAACTTGCTCAACTTGCTTACGCTCCTGATATTACCAGATGTTGTAGCATTGCTGCTTTCAGAGACCACATTGAACAAACAACTAAATGCAATTTGAAATAGGCAGTACTTGCAGACTTCTACACAGAGAGTGGTAGATGCCTGCACCGCACTGCCGGGAGTTGTGGGAGAAGGTAATACAATAAGGACATTTAAGAGACCCTTAGATAGGCACATGGGTGTAAGAAAAATGTAGAGTTATGGGCTTCATTGGGGGGACTTTCACCTCTTCTCACGCTGCTACCCCTCCTTCTCTCCTTTTTCCCATGGGCCACTCTCCCTTCCTATCAGATTCCTTCCTCTCTAGCCCCTTACTTTTCTTACCCACCTGGCTTCACCTATCATCTTCTAGCTACCCTTATTTCTCTACAAATTTGTTCCTCCAAATATTGCTGACTATTGGGTGGTCTATAATATAATTCCATTAACGTAGTCATCTGTTTCTTACTCCTCAGTTCCACCCGTATAGCCTCAGTAGACTTGTCCTTCAGGCGGTCCTGTATGAACACCACCGTGAGATTTATGTACGCTGCTCATCATAGCACAAGCATAATTTGCAATCCCTATGTTGCAACAACAGCTTGAAAACTTCATGTGTATGTTTTCAAAGCTTCACTAAACTTCAATCAGCTGAGTCTGGAATCTCAAGTAGTAGGAGGATGATATTTCAGTTCCATCATTACTGTGTGAAGTTTGATATAACGCAAGCATTATTTACGGTATGTATGGCAAAACAACGTAGCAGATGTTATTGTTTGTCTGTAAATATTAACCACACTGAATGAGAATTGCATCATTCAAAGCACCAAAATACTAAACTTAAATTATGCCAGCAGTCCTGAATAAAGCAAATCAACTCACACAAAAAGCTGGAGGAATTCAGCAAGCCAGGCAGCATCCATGGAAAAGAGAAAATGATTTGGGCCGAGATCCTTCAGCAGGACAGACGTCTTGGCCAGAAATGTTGACTACTCTTTTCCAGAGATGCTGCCTGGCCTGCTGAGTTCCTCCAGCATTTTGTGTGTGTTGCTTAGCTTTCCAGCATTATTTTGGTATGTATGGCAAAACAATGTAGCAGATGTTATTGTTTGTCTGTAAATATTAACTGCACTGTAGGGGAATCGCATCATTCAAAGGATCAAAATACTAAACTTAAATTATGCCAACAGCTTATAGCAATGCAAACTAGATTTAGCTACAGGTCTCCTATCTCATCATGTACAAAGTCCTGAGAGATGTGATGGTTAGCTAGCTTGAAAAAAAATTATGCTGTACCAGGAAACACAAAATACTGCAGAAACTTAGCAGGTCAATTAGCAAATATGGAAATAAATAGTCCTCGTTTTAGGCCGAGACCCTTCTTCATCTGGGTCAACCTGCCCTCATCTGCTATCGCCTTCCACCACATTCTCTCTCTCTCTCTCTCCCCTCCCCCTATACACACACACACACACACACACACACACACACACACACACAAACTCACACACACCCCAAACAAAGTGTCTGCTGAGAGTCTGTTGAGTCCAGAAATGTGAAAGATGGAATGATATCTCAGTGTTTGGAGTGTGATCTCGGCAGTGAGTCTTTAGCGATACTGCAGAAAGATGTGCAGCAGCCTGGAAAACATTGTAATCCAAGTGTGACTGGCCATTTAAATAGCAGAGATCCAGAAAAATAGCATCAATAAAGGCTTGTTGTTCTGTGACTAAAAATGCTGCTGTTTTTTAGATGTTTGAGACTAAAAATCAGATCAGCAGTTTAAAAACAGGCATTGCACAATTATTGGGATCATTCGGGAGAATGAGGAGATTACAGGTCGTAGCTACAGGGAGGTAGTTACGCCAAAGGAGCAGAGGACAGGAAATTGGGTCACTGTCAGGCGAGGGAAGAGGAAAGGGCAGGCAGAGCAGGGTTCCCCTGTGGCCATTCCCCTCAACAACAAGTATACCGCATTGGATACTGTTGGGGGAGATGACTTACCTGGGACTAGCTGCAGTAGCCGGATCTCTGGCACTGAGTCTGGCTCTGCAGTGCAGAAGGGAGGGGGGAAAAAGAGGAGAGCAGTAGTGATAGGGGACTCGATAGTTAGAGGTGCAGATAGAAGGTTCTGTGGTCGTGACAGAGAATCCAGGATGGTTTGTTGCCTCCCAGGTGCCAGGGTCAAGGATGTCTCTGATCGACTGCATGACATTCTGAAGTGGGAGGGTGACCAGCCAGATGTCGTGGTGCACATAGGTACCAATGACATAGCAAGGAAGAGTGAAGAGGTTCTGGACAGTGAGTATAGAGAGCTTGGTAGGAAGTTGAAAAGCAGGACCTCAAGGGTGGTAATCTCAGGATTGCTACCTGTGCTAGGTGCCAGTGAGGGTAGGAATAGGATGCTCTGGAGGAGGAACAAGTGGCTGAGGAACTGGTGTAGGGGGCAGAGTTTCAGATTTCAGGATCATTGGGACCTCTTCTGGGGCAGGTGGGACCTGTACAAGAGAGACGGGTTACACTTGAACCACAGGGGGAGAATATCCTTTCAGGGAGGTTAGTTAGTGCTATTAAACTAGATTTGCAGGGGGATGGGAACCAGAGTGCCAGAGCTGACAGTGTGGCTGGGGTGAAAATAAATGATATTGAAAGTTTAAGCAAATCCGCTGATAGAAAGGTTGTGAGTGGTGGTAAAAATCTTCTGAGGTGTATATATTTCAATGCTAGGAGTATTGCGGGGAAGGCGGATGAGTTGAGGGCATGGATTGACACGTGGAATTATGATGTTGTAGCAATTAGTGAAACTTGGCTACAGGAGGGGCAGGAATGGCAGCTTAATATTCCAGGATTCCGATGTTTCAGATGTGATCGAGGCAAAGGAATGAAAGGTAGGGGAGTAGCATTGCTTGTTAGGGAAAATATTACAGCAGTGCTCAGGCAGGACAGATTAGAGGGCTTGTCTACTGAGTCCTTATGGGTGGAGCTGAGAAACAGGAAAGGGGTGGCCACATTAGTGGGATTGTATTGCAGACCACCCAATAGTCAATGAGACTTGGAAGAGCAAATCTGCAGAGAGATAGCAGGCAACTGCAGGAAACATAAAGTTGTGGTGGTAGGGGATTTTAATTTTCCATACATTGATTGGGACTCCCATACTGTTAGGGGTCTAGATGGTTTAGAGTTTGTAAAATGTGTTCAGGAAAGTTTTCTAAATCAGTATATAGAGGGACCAACTAGAGGGGATGCAATATTGGATCTCCTGTTAGGAAACGAATTAGGGCAAGTGACAGAAGTCTGTGTAGGGGAGCACTTTGGTTCCAGTGATCATAACACCATTAGTTTCAATTTGATCATGGACAAGGATAGATCTGGTCCTAGGGTTGAGGTTCTGAACTGGAAGAAGGCCAAATTTGAAGAAATGAGAAAGGATCTAAAAAGCGTAGATTGGGACATGTTGTTCTCTGGCAAAGATGTGATTGGTAGGTGGGAAGCCTTCAAAGGGGAAATTTTGAGAGTGCAGTGTTTGTATGTTCCTGTCAGGATTAAAGGCAAATTGAATAGGAATAAGGAACCTTGGTTCTCAAGGGATATTGCAACTCTGATAAAAAAGAAGAGGGAGTTGTATGAAATGTATAGGAAACAGGGGGTAAATCAGGTGCTTGAGGAGTATAAGAAGTGCAAGAAAATACTTAAGAAAGAAATCAGGAGGGCAAAAAGAAGACATGAGGTTGCCTTGGCAGTCAAAGTGAAGGATAATCCAAAGAGCTTTTACAAGTATATTAAGAGCAAAAGGATTGTAAGGGATAAAATTGGTCCTCTTGAAGATCAGAGTGGTCGGCTTTGTGCGGAACCAAAGGAAATGGGGGAGATCTTAAATAGGTTTTTTGCGTCTGTATTTACTAAGGAAGCTGGCATGAAATCTATGGAATTGAGGGAATCAAGTAATGAGACCATGGAAACTGTACAGATTGAAAAGGAGGAGGTGCTTGCTGTCTTGAGGAAAATTAAAGTGGATAAATCCCCGGGACCTGACAGAGTGTTCCCTTGGACCTTGAAGGAGACTAGTGTTGAAATTGCAGGGGCCCTGGCAGAAATATTTAAAATGTCGCTGTCTATGGGTGAAGTGCCGGAGGATTGGAGAGTGGCTCATGTTGTTCCGTTGTTTAAAAAAGGATCGAAAAGTAATCCGGGAAATTATAGGCCAGTGAGTTTAACGTCAGTAGTAGATAAGTTATTGGAGGGAGTACTAAGAGACAGAATCTACAAGCATTTGGATAGACAGGGGCTTATTAGGGAGAGTCAACATGGCTTTGTGCATGGTAGGTCATGTTTGACCAATCTGTTGGAGTTTTTCGAGGAGGTTACCAGGAAAGTGGATGAAGGGAAGGCAGTGGGTATTGTCTACATGGACTTCAGTAAGGCCTTTGACAAGGTCCCGCATGGGAGGTTAGTTAGGAAAATTCAGTCGCTAGGTATACATGGAGAGGTGGTAAATTGGATTAGACATTGGCTCGATGGAAGAAGCCAGAGAGTGGTGGTAGAGAATTGCTTCTCTGAGTGGAGGCCTGTGACTAGTGGTGTGCCACAGGGATCAGTGCTGGGTCCATTGTTATTTGTCATCTATATCAATGATCTGGATGATAATGTGGTAAATTGGATCAGCAAGTTTGCTGATGATACAAAGATTGGAGGTGTAGGAAGGTTTTCAGAGCCTGCAGAGGGACTTGGACCAGCTGGAAAAATGGGTTGAAAAATGGCAGATAGAGTTTAATGCTGACAAGTGTGAGGTATTGCACATTGGAAGGACAAACCAAGGTAGAACATACAGGGTTAATGGTAAGGCACTGTGGAGCGCAGTGGAACAGAGGGATCTGGGAATACAGATACAAAATTCCCTAAAAGTGTCATCACAGGTAGATAGGGTCGTAAAGAGAGCTTTTGGTACATTGGCCTTTATTTATCAAAGTATTGAGTATAAGAGCTGGAATGTTATGATGAGGTTGTATAAGGCATTGGTGAGGCCGAATCTGGAGTATTGTGTCCAGTTTTGGTCACCAAATTACAGGAAGGATATAAATAAGGTTGAAAGAGTGCAGAGAAGGTTTACAAGGATGTTGCCGGGACTTGAGAAACTCAGTTACAGAGAAAGGTTGAATAGGTTAGGACTTTATTCCCTGGAGCGTAGAAGAATGAGGGGAAATTTGATAGAGGTATATAAAATTATGATGGATATAGATAGAGTGAATGCAAGCAGGCTTTTTCCACTGAGGCAAGGGGAGAAAAAAACCAGAGGACATGGGTTAAGGGTGAGGGGGGAGAACTTTAAAGGGAACATTAGGGGGGGCTTCTTCACACAGAGAGTGGTGGGAGTATGGAATGAGCTGCCAGACGAGGTGGTAAATGCGGGTTCTTTTTTAACATTTAAGAATAAATTGGACAGATACATGGATGGGAGGTGTATGGAGGGATATGGTCTGTGTGCAGGTCAGTGGGACTAGGCAGAAAATGGTTCGGCACAGCCAAGAAGGGCCAAAGGGCCTGTTTCTGTGCTGTAGTTTCTATGATTTTCTATGGAAACATATCAGGTTATAAACATTGGGAATCATGATTCTAGTGTGAGCAGAAACTGAACGGGAAGTTGAAAGATCAAGTTTCCTGAGTGGCACTAAGAGGCATGGAAATAGGTACAATTTAGCCTTTTTATTCTGTTTAAAGCTTAATTTCAACAGACAGCAATGATTTCCTCAGAGTTATGAGAACCAATCTCTAGGCCGCCATCACCACCAGCTCCTCAGGATCACGAGTACTAGACAAGACATGAGGCTGTATCACTACTCACAAATGCTGGAGGAACTCAGTTGGTCAGGCAGCATCAATGAAGGGGAATAAAAAGTCAATGTTTTGCGCTGAAACCCTTCATCAAGCCCTGGGACCCATTATCAACACAGTGCTTGCATAGTATACTATTCTAATCTTAATCTTGAATCAAGAATTATAGTAGTATGTCAAGCATTTGGTCCATAACGACAGACGAGGAAGCTCATTAACTCAATAACAGTTTTATTGTGATAAACACAAAACAAACTGGGCACATGACCGGACAGTGAACCCAACCAGTCTCACACAGACGGGGGAGGTGACCATCACACACACTGGTTACAGTTAGGGTGACCCACAAATACACAAGCAAATAACTGTCTAAGCCAAGCTAACATGTAACAATAAACGAATTGGAACTTCCCACCATAATCCCACAAAAGCATCTTAACACAAGAACAATAAACAGTGCTAGTCATTAGAAATGCCCTCCCCCCACCCATCACAGAGCGTCACTGTAGCGTCTCCGTGATAGTCACTCCTCTCTCTATGGCACCAAGGCTATGAAGACTGCCCCGGTTGCTGTGTTCCATGCCCATGAATATGATGAACTGATAATCAAGGCTTTGGGCCTTCTCTAGGCTGCTCCAGGGTTCAGATCTGAGGACTCAATTTGGTTCAGCATGCTGTTGTTCACTTCAATTGTTTGCATGATTTGTGCTTTTCTCCCTCTTGTGCATCGAGTGTTTGTCTTTTAATTTTTTTTTGTTAATTTTGTTAATTGATATCTTTCAAATATCTTGCTTTGTGGCTACATGTAAGCAAGCACATCTCATGGTTGTATAATTTATACATTCCTTGACAATAAATCTACTTTGAATCTTTGAACACAGTGACCACTTTATTAGGTATGGGGTGGAACCCGATGTGGTCTTCTGCTACTGTAGCCCATCCACTTCAAGGTTAATCATGATGTGTATTCAGAGATGCTCGCTGCTCACCACTGTTGTAAGGCACGGTTATTTGAGTTACTATCACTTTTCTGTCAGCTTGAACCAGTCTGGCCATTCTTCTCTGACTTCTCTTATTAACAAAGTGTTTTCACCCTCAGAACTGTCACTCACTGAATGTTTTAGGTTTTTCACACAAAATCTGTAAACTCTGAAGACACTTGTACATGAAAAGTTCAGGAGATCAGTAGTTTCTAAGATACTCAAACAACCCCAACTGGCACCAACAGTCATTCCACAGTTTGACCACATTTCTTCCCCATTCTGATATTTGGTCTGAACAACAACTGAATGCTTTGGTCATGTCTGCATGCTTTAATGCATTGAGTTTCTGTCACATGATTAGCTGATTAGATATTTGCATTAACAAGCAGGTGTTCAGGTGTACCTAATAAAGAGGCCACTGAGAGTAATTGCATATAGTTAATGTTGGAGAACAGGTATTCTATTTAAATGTCATTTAATGGCATAGAACATAGCTCGATGAAGGTGCATTAATGAACTCAGTGACAATTAGCTAACAGCGAGCCTACTGAAAGTATTGGCATTTTACTTACTCTACCTGGCATTTAACTATCCTTTGGCTGATCCAGCTGTCTATTTAAGTAGCTGGAAAAGACAAACTTAGTAAATGTTATTGCCTTTAGGTTACAGGCAAGCCCAGGCTAACTAATTATATTTGCATTACAACTGTAGATAACAAACAAGATTTTAATAAAATATAATAGGATCAATAACCTATGGAGAAGTGGCAGATAATTTTAATCCAGGTGAATGGAAGGCAATGCACTTTGGGTGTCAAAGTCTGGTAGGACATGTGGAATAAATGTAGGGACCGTGGGAATGTGATGTATGGGAAGTCCTTGGGGTATAAGTCCATAGCTCTCTGAAAGTGGTGACATTGGTGGACTGGGTTTTGAGAAAGGCATTTGGTATAATTACTTTCATAGGCCAAGGTATTGAGTATCATGTTGCAATTGTACTAACATTTGGTTAGGTGATGGTATAGTATTGTGTAAATTTCTGATCGCCATTGTAAAGAAAGGATATGGTAGCAATAAAGAACATGCAAAAGAACTTCCTTAGATTGTTGTCTTTGGTTATAAGGAGGTGTTGGATAGACTGTGTTTACTTTTTCAGGAGTGCCGAGGTGTGATGTTATGGAGGGCATATGTAGAAAAGGTAATCAGAAATTGTAGGGCACAGGTTTAAATTAATTCAAGAAAAATTTAAAGGACATCTGAAGGATAACTTCTACACAGTGATGGATATCTGGAACTAATTGGTACAGGAAATCTTCGAGGTACAGTACTGTGCAAAAGTCTAAGGCACATGTAAAAAATTCTGTAAAGCAAAGATGCTTTCAAAAATAATGAAGTTGAAAGCTTCAAAATAGTAAAATATTTACTGAAAGGAACAGTGAAAAAACTAAATTAAATCAATATTTGGTGTGACCATCCTTTCCCTTTAAAGTCGCATCAATTCTCTTTGATACACTGTCATGAAATTTTATAAGAAAATTGGCAGGCAGTTTGGTTCAAGTATCTTAGAAAAAATTGCCACAGTTCTTCTTCAGACTTGGCTGTCTTGCTAGTTTCTGTCTTTACAGCAAATTCCAAACAGCCTTGATGATGTTAAGATCAGGGCTCTATGGAGGCCATACCATCTGTTGTAGATATCTTTGTTCTTCTTTTCATTGCCGATAGTTCTTTATGACCTTGACCATGTGTTTGGGGTCATTGTCCTGCAGAAGAATGAAGCTGGGACCAGTCGAACACCTCCCTGATGGTATTACATAATGGATGAAAATCTACTTGTACTTCTCAGCATTGAGGATTCCATTAATTCTAACCAGATCACCAACTTCATTTGCAGAAATGCAGACCCACACCTACTGGGAAGTTCTGCCATGCTTCACTGTTGGCTATAGACACTTAAAGCACTATCTGGTTCTTCTACAGACAAACTGCCTCCTGTTTGAGGTAAAAGTTTTAAGTTTTGACTCGTCATTCCAGAGCAGTTGCTACCAAAATGTCCTGGTTCTGTAGTTTCTTTCTTGCGCATGAAGTAGACATTTTAATTTGTCAAAATCATTATAACATAATAAGCCCACCAAATATAAAAACTTCCGTTTCATTCTGACATTTGCCTGTAGGTCCAATGTTTGACATTCCTTCTCTCATTTGGCACATGTTATTGTCTCATTTAAACAACATTACTTAACTTTTGAAGAAAAGAATTTCACAATTTCTTTTAGAAAACTTTCTGTGTAATGTTCATTCTTTGAGAATAACATACGAACATGATGCAAGACAAGCTTTTCACTGTATCTTGGTACATGGTATAACAATAAACCATTTCCAGCTGCAACTCCTCTACCTAGCACATTACTATCTACTGCTAGGAATCCAGGTCGTCATTCTTCTTTAAAGCCAAACAGATTTTTTTTTGGTTTGGGCAGCCCAACTAGAAGCCCTATCTGTCATAGAGCTACAGAGCCTCAGAGTGTTACAGCAGAGAAACAGGCTATTTGGCCCATCTAGTCTGTATGAACTGTTGTTTTGCCTAGTCCTATTAACTCGTACCTGGACCATAACCCTCAATAACTTTTCGCTTCATGTACTTACCAAAGCTTCTCTTAAATATTACAAAAGAACCCGTACCTCCCAGTTCAGCTGGCAGCTCATTCCATCCTCTCACCAAATGAAGAAATTTCCCCTCAGATTGCTCTTAAAATTTTCACCTTTTATTGTTAACCTGTGACCACTAGTTCTGGTCACACCAAACCTCAGTTGAAAAAGCCTGCTTGCATTTATCCTATATATATCCTTCATTGTTTTGTATACCTCTATCAAATCTCTTTCAATCCCCTACACTCCAGGGAATAAAATCCTAACCTATTCAAACTTTTCATCTAACTCAGGCCTCAGCAAACATCCTTGTAAATTTTATCCCTACTCTGTCAGTCTTATTGATATCTTTTCTGTAAGTAGGTGACCAACAACAATACTCCAAATTTGGCCTCACCAACTTCTTCAACATAACATCCCAACTCCTGTACTCAATACTCCAATTTATGAAGGGCAACATGCCAAAAGCTTTCTTTACAACCCCATTTACTTGTGACACCACTTTCAAGGAGTTATGGATCTGCATTTCCAGATCCCTTTGTTCTACTGCTCTCCTCAGTGCTCTACCATTCACTTGTAAGTCCTCTCCTGATTTGTCCTCCAAAAGTGCGGTACCTCAGACCTGTCTGCATTAAGTTCTATCTGCTATTTTTCAGCCCATTTTCCCAGCCTGTTCTGATCCTGCATCTTTATGTCATCTGCAAATTTGCTAATGCAGCTTGCGATATCATCATCCAAATCATTCATATAGATGACAAGCAACAACAGAGCCAGCAGCAATCTATCTGGCTTCTCCCAATTAGACAATGTTGAATCCAATGAACAACTTCATTATGAACGTCAGGCAAGAAATCTTCTGGACCTGTCTCCAGTGTGAGAACTGGTCAAAGGCCTTTGGCAAGTCTGTGTGGGCAATCTACACTGCATTTCCTTCATCAACGTTTTTGGTAAACTCCTTGAAATTTGTTAGGCATAACCTACCAAGTGCAAAGCCATGTTGACTATTCCTATTAAGACTTTGTTTATCTACGTAATGCCCTGGTTCATATTTTTTCTCTGTTATGCTGTTTTGTATTCCGTATAAGCTGCTTGTTTGGGTTTCTGTTGAATATAAGAGATAGGAGAATTGTGTGCTATTCAATTAGGATGGGCAATCTAGGGGAGGTTTCCCTGTTGAGGGTCTCTGAAGTTGAGCTTGGGGCTTTTGTGAGGGGAGAAGAGAGAAGCTGCCAGAGAGAAGAGGTCGTAGGACTCAATCCGGAATGGGGATGTGATTTGACAAAGCCCGGGGAGATCGGTGAAGGAGAAACCATGAGCTCCAACTTGTACACATTAGACTGTTTCATTAAAATGGGTCCTTTTCATTTTTTTGCTTTTTCTTTACTAACCTTTTGATCAAATTAAGAATTATAAAGCTAAATTGTTTAATTGTACTTGGTGGACTGCCTGTTATTTTGTGTTACTTATTAATAATAGGGTAACAAATCACGAGGCATCCACGCAAATGGGGTTTTGAGGGTCTTGTGCTTCAATCTCCCACGTTTGGTGTGGCTGGAGATTGTCTTCCCGATACTTACGCAGCCGACAGAACCAGATTGTTTCAATTGTGGGAGCATCGTCTGGGATCGATTTCGTTGGATGCTCTGAGATTGCCCTGAGCATTGGTCTAGTGGTTTGCGTGTTTAAGTCTGTGCTAAACTATTGTCCGGTAAAGTGATTACGATATGTGGTTATGAATTTTCCGGAAGACCACGAAGAGGAGTCAGGCTTACCTGATGGGGTACTGGTGAGGCCTGAACTGCAGAAGCCCTTGGTTGTACAGGTGAACAGGATGGCAGTGATTGTCAGGAACAGTACGAAGAGAGAAGTCACCTTCAAGCAGGGGATGCCCCTGGTGCATCCTTTCCCAGTGATGGTAATATTTAGTGTTCCTGTGAGACAAGCCAGGGAGAAACACTCTTCGAGCAAGGGAAAGTTGACTGCTGCGTCATTCGACATTGGGGAACTCCCCAGTACCTATGGGTTGTAAGAGGAGGTTTATAGAAAAGATGTTGAAGCTGGAAGGTGTCTTTTCTACTGACGAGTTTGATGTGGGTTGTTCCAAGAGCACTCACCACCCTATCCAGGTGACCGAGGACACCCCGTTGAGAGAAAGGTCATGGTGACTGGCCCCTGCAGAGGTGGAAGACGTTCGGCAGCATTCGTGTAAGCTGGGATCATCACTGCGTCCATAAGCCCATACGCATTCCCAATAGTAGTGGCCAGGAAGAAGAACAGGCGTACCACCCCAACCAGTATACGGTCCCGAGGATCAAAGACACGCTGGCCTGTCTGAGTGGTGCGAATTGGTTCGATGTTCTGGACCTGAGGAGTGGATATTATCAGATCCCCATGAGTGAGGCTGACAAAAAGAAGTCAGCATTTATATGTCCACGGAGATTCTTCCAGTTCGAAAGGGTGCCCCAAGGCATATTGGGAGCCCCTGCAACCTTCCAGTGGGTCATGGAGAAAATGATGGGGGATATGAACTTGCCTGAGGTAATGATCTCATAGTGTTTGGCTCCACCTTGAACGAACATGATGCTGAAGGGTTAAAACTTTCCCTGAACAAGTGCCAGTTCTGCAAGACGTCCGTCAGCTATGTTGAGCACAGTCTCACGGCATGGGGTAGCTATGGATCCGTCTAAGATAGAAGCAGTGATCACATGGTCAAGCCCCCAGACTGTGAGTGCTTTGTGCTCGTTCCTTGGGTTCTGTGGGTACTATTGGAGGTTCGTGAAGGGTATGCAAAAGTGAGCCATCCTTTAAATCAGCTCCTGTGTGGTTACCCCCCCTTGAGGAAGAAAGGTGGAGAGGACAAATGGAGAGGATGGTAATGTCACAAAGGTGGGGCATTGGGAGCAAGGGTGGACCCAAATGCAAGACACATCTTGTGAGGTTAATTAGATTTAGTTTATTGTTTGATACCAGGACAGCAAGGCAGGAGCAGGAAATAGCGACCTGGACAAGGACTCAGGACTACGACTAGGCTAGGACCAAGGGTCTGGGCTACGACTTGGAATCGGCTCCCAGAACTAGAGGAGACATGAAGAGGCTAGGGTATGGACTCCGAGCCCGAGACTTGGCAAGGACCCCAGAACCAGGCATGGACATGACATGGGCTAGGGAGAGGAGGAACATGGGAACACAGAGCCTCGGTCTCGGGAGAGCAGGTACATGGAACCATGGACACATACACAGAACGCAGAGTCGGGACCCCTCCTTAGGTAGAGGACATAGGGCCGGGACTCATGACCCTCCGCGGGGCAACAGCAAGACGGCCTGACTTACCCCACGGAGGCGAGTACAAGACACGACAAGACATGACCCCCTGTGGGGCAACGGCAAGACGGCCTGACTTACCCCCACGGAGGCGAGGACAAGACAAGACCAACACAAATGAACACCAGACAGTACCTATTTATCTCCTGTGATGGAAATAGACCGAAGTGCAGGTGGGGGCTGCAGACGAGGGCTAGAGGCGAGAGGAGCAGAGAAGGGATTCAGACAAGGGGGCAGGACAGGAATCACAGACCAGCAGGGACAGGACTTGACTTGGTGCTTGAATGCCGCCAGGGCCAGGACTTGACTTGGTGCTAGAATGCCGCCAGGGACAGGACTTGACTTGGTGCTAGAATGCCACCGGAGCCAGGACTTGACTTGGAGCCTCCGGGTAGTGGCGAGCTCTCAACTCAGCCCGGGAACAGTAGACAGCGGTTCTTGGTTCCCTCCGGTGGGTTAACTGACGGACTCACCTCGGTGAGGAATCTTTGCAGGCTCGCTTTGGCGAGGTAACTGGACAGGGTTGCTCCAGTGAGGAGAGGCGAATTACCAGCACTCGCCTCGGCAGAGACTAGGCTTGCTCTGGCTAGATGACATCGGCACACTGTACCTTGGATGACTTTGCAGATGCTCCCGGACCGAATGGCTGAAAGCTGGAGACTATAAGCTACCGGTTCAGCCAAGTGTTAATTGCCTCTAATCACCAAAGTCGAGGGACACTGGAAAACAAGGAATCAACGGTCCAGATCGTAACATAAACAAGCTAAATTTAAAGGGACCCCGATCCGGACCATGACAGGTAAAGACTATCTTAGACCTTCGGAGCCTTTTGGAGCGAAGTGGGATGAGAAATGTGAAGTGTGAAGGAGTCCTGAATTATCCCTTATGAACTGTGCTTTTAAAAAGAGAGAGAGAGAGAGAGAGAGACGAAGACTGCTCACAGTTTGTTTGGAATTTCTGCAAGGACACTGGCAGCTTCTAAGTTCCTACAGAGAGAGAAGGAAAGAGCTACTTGATGGACAGCTGGTGTTCAGCACAACAGTATTTAAACCAGCGTAATTGTTTGTTTCACAGGACGGGACACGCAGATGCACAAGGGTGTGGTGAAGTTAACACTATCCTGTCCAGGTGCCCACGACTGTAGGACTGAGGATCGATTCTGAGGGATCGATCTGTGATTATTAGTGTGTGAAAGCGCGACCCTGTGGAGTCTACTAGTGTGTCTAACCCTCACCTGGGTTGGTAGACTATCACTCGAAGACGGTGCTCTTAAGTTGGTCAAATTTGGCTAACTTGGAAGTTCCGGAGGACCACAGGGAGAATTGAAGGCTGTATCCATTTACTCCCAGGCTTGAAGAAGCTTGGTTTCTATATTTCCACACTTATATAAATATAATCATTGCTAGCCTGTTTGATTTATTGAATTTTTATATTACTGTATTGCGTAGTTACTAATAAATAGTAATACTTAATAGCAATACCAGACCCCAAAGTGTTTTCTATTTCTGCTGGTTCTTTAACCCATCACAGGGTACGTGACAGAAGAGTCCTTTCATGTGCTGAAGGAGCTGACGACACAGGTGCCCATGCTGGCTTTTGCAGGCCCCCGATTGCCGTATGTACTGCTTATGACTGCCAGCTGAGAGAGCTTAGGAAGTGTCCTGTACCAGGAGCAGGACATCGAGTTGAGACCTATTGCGTTTGTCAGCTGAAGTCTGTCACCCTCTGAGAAAAACTATCCCATGCACAGGTTGGAGTTTCTGGCCTTGAAATGGGCTGTGGTGGATAAATTGAGTGACTACCTCTATGGTGCCAAGTTTGAAGTGACGACGGACAACAATCCCCTAACTTATATCCTGACCTCAGTGAAATTGGATGCCACAGGCTATCGGTGGTTGGCGGCGTTGCCTGTCTGTGATTTCAGCCTGAAGTACCGGCTGGGAAGTAGGAACATTGGTGCGGAAGCTTTGTCCTGATGTGCGCCTGAGGAGTAGGACAAGGACGAAGAGTAGGAGAGTGTTCTTGCCCCTGGGATGAAGGCCTTGTGTCAGTTTGCCATCACGGTGAAGGAAGATGGAAAGCAGGGGCAGGATCGAGTGGTAGATCAATTGGGAGCTTCTGATGACACCATTCAACAAATTTACTGTAACCTGACTGCTCTGAAGACAAACGAGTTGCCGGAATTGAGTCCTGGGGAAGTGGCAGTTGCTCAGCGAGATGACCCGGGCGTTGGTACCGTTTGGTCAGCTGCCGAAAAGGGAGACTCGGCCCAAGCGGAGAAGATGAAGCACGCTGCGGTGCTTCCATTACTGAGAGAATGGCCCAGATTGGAGTTGAGGAACCGGATCCTATACTGGGTCACGTCACCTCTGGACTGACCTTGGTTTTCCCAGCTGGTTCTACCTGAGAAGTATCGGAAGATTGTTTTGAAGTCATGTCATGATGATTCTGGCCATTTGGGGGTTGAAAAGACCTATGGATTGCTCAGAGATTGGTTCTACTGGCCCCAAATGAAGCTGGAGTTCGAAGAGTACTGCATGTCATGCATTTGATGCGTACGGAGGAAGACACTGCTTACGAGGGCCACTCTGTTGTCCCATTTGTAGAGTGTGGGGCCCCTTCACTTGGTGTGTATGGATTTCCTGTCAACAGAGCCAGGTACCAGCAACGTGGCGAATATCTTGGTCATTATGGATCACTACATCAGATATACGCAAGCCTTCCCTACCAAGGCCCAGAGGGCGTCCATGGTGGCCAAAGTGTTATGGAAGAAGTATTTCATTTATTATGGCCTCCCCAAGTGGGTACATAGTGATCAGGGACTGGATTTTAAGAGTAGGCTACTGAGCATGCTTGGAGTCGAGAAGGTGAGGACTACACCTTATCACCTGCAGGGTGATCCCCAGTCCAAGAGGTTTAATTGGATCTTGCTAGACATGCTAGGAACCTTGGAAATGATCAAGAAGCATAAGTGGAGTTGGCTCGCTGCTATAACTGTACACAAAACGAAGCTACCAGGTACTCGCCACATTATCTGATGATTGTGGTGTGAGGCAAGGTTGCCCACCGACCACTGTTTTGGGACTGGCAAGGAAGAACTACCACTGCAGACTTATCTGAAGTATGTGTCTGACATGAGAAAAGAGTTGAAAAGAGCTTATGAATTAGCTGAGGTCACGGCTACCAAGCAGAATCAAGGAAATAAGAGGAGGTATGATCAAAAAGTTAGGTTCTCCCAACTCATGCTGGGAGACCGAGTCCTCATAAGGAATTTCGGGCTACCTGGGAAGCATAAGTTGGTTGAACATTGGGCAGCTACGCCCTATGTGTTGGAGAGTTAGATGGCAAACATACCAGTTTTCCGGCTGAAACCAGAGGATGGGAATTGGCCTGTCAAGGTTCTCCATTGGCACCCCTTTCTGCCTGTGGGACAAGAGGTACAGGTTTACCCAGAGCCCGACCTGGACCCTACATCTAGTACGGGGGCTCTGCAGTGATGTGAAGCAACTGAAGAACCAACAGCAGGAGAGATTAGACTGGCCCTCACCCCTGAGTGGGATACAGACTCGGAGGATGAGGAAATGTGGTGTGGTATATGCTGCCTTTTTCTAACTCCACACTGATTGAGGAAGAGATTCCCAATCCTTCTCATGCTCAGTCAGGTGAAATCAGGGCGGGGGGGGGGGAGGACTATCTGTGAATAGACTGGGTTTCAGTGGGACCGTGAAGGGGGTGATGTGGAGCTCAGCCAAATGGCAGAGGAATCCAAGATGCAGGAGGGCATGAGTGAAAGACTGGGAGAGGCATTGCCAGGTAAACCAGAAGTATCCCACAGAGTGTTGGAACCTGAAGAAGTAGATGATGGGGCAAGGAGGCCTCAAAGAATCAGGAAACCACCAGATAGGCTGGTTTATGTAGCAGCGGGGGAACAGAGTGCTATGGGTATCTCTCCCCTGTGAGATACGTCACTCCCTTTACAAATGGATTGGAGGTTCTGATATTATGGAATTCTTTTGAAAACGGTGTTATTATGACGGGATGACAAATTATTTCAAGGTCCTGCGGACATGACTACTTTGGTGGTGTGAGAGTGTAATGCCCTGGTTCATATAGTTCATGTATTTTCTCTGTTATGCTGTTCTGTTCCCTGTGTAAGCTGCTTGTTTGGGTTACTGTTGAAGACAAGAGATAGGAGATTTGTGCACCATCCAATTAGGATGGCTGGATTTAGGGGAGGTTTCTCTGGTGAGGGACACTAAGGTTGGGCTTGGGGCTTTTGTGAGGGGAGAAGAGAGAAGACGCAGCAGAGAAGAGGTCGTAGGAGTCGACCCGGAGCTGGGGTCTTGATTTGATGAAGCCCAGGGAGATCGAAGGATGGTCAGCAAAGGGGAAGCCGTGAGCTCCAATTTGTGCACATTAGACTGTTTAATTAAAATGGGCCCTTTTCTCTTTTTGCTTTTTCTTTACGAACCCTTTGATCAAATTAAGAATTATAAAACTACCTTGTTTAATTGTATGCTGTGTACTGTCAGTTATTTCATGGTACTTGTTTGTAGCAGGGTAACGAATCACACAGCATCCACAGAAACAGGGTCTTTTGGGGGGCTTGTGCTTCAATCTCCCACGATTGGCGAGGTCGGAGATTGTCTTCCCTAGGCTTACGCAGCTGATGGAACCAGAATGTTTCATCTAAATATTTACATATCCTGTCCCTTAGTATACCTTCCAATAATTTACCCACTACTGATGTCAGGCTCACTGGCCTATAATTTCATGGTTTATTCTTAGAGCCTTTCTTGAAAAACGGAACTACAATAGCTATCCTCCAGTTCTCCGGCATGTCCCCTGTGGCTAAGGATGGTTTAAATACCACTGCCAGGGCTCCTGCAAATTCACACTAACCTCCTATAAGGTTTGAGAGAACACCTTGTCAGACCTGGAGATTATCCACCCTAATTTGCATCTAAAATACCTCCTCCTCTGCAATCTGGATATGGTCAATGGCCTCACTAGTGTTTTGCCCAAGTTCTATAGACTCTGTATCCATCTCCAGAGAAAATACAGGTACAAACAAAAATCATTTAAGATGTCCACCTTTTTTTGGCTCCCTGCATAGATGACCATGCTGAACAGGTGGACTAGTTTTGTCCCTTGTTATCCTTTTGCTCTTAATATATCTGTAGATGTCCTTGGAATTCTCCATCACTTTTTAGGTAGCAAACTTAGGCCGTTTTTAGCCCTTCTGATTTCCCTCTTAAGTGCTCTCTTTCATTTCTTCTACTCCTCAAGCAACTAATTTATTCCTTGCTACCTGTACTTGCCATGTACCTCCATTATCTTCCTAACCAGGTCCTTCATATTCCTTGAAAATCAAGGTTCTCTAAACATGTTAGCCTTGTCTTCCTAACAGGAGCATACAAACTCTGTGCTCTCAGAAATTTCACTTTAAAAAGCCACCTTCTTACCAGGCAAACCTTTGCCAGAAACAATGTATCCCGATCCATGCCTGTCATATTCTTTCAGATCCTATCTAAATTGACCTTTCGCCAAGTTAGAATGTCAACCTGAGGATTAGTCCTAGCCTTCTCCATAATTATCTTGGAAACTAATGGAAATATGACCACTGGTTCCACAGTGTTCCTTTATACAAACTCTGTCTCCTGCTTGTATCTTGTTCCCTAACAGGAGATCTAGTATCATGCTGTCTCTAGTTGGGACCTCCATATATTGATTAAGGAAACTTTCTTGAAGAAATGTGACACACTCTTTCTCATCCCAGTCAGTATGTGGAAAGTTAAAAAAACAGATTATCAAAATCTTATCTTTCTTGCAACTGTCTGCTACCTCTCTAAAAATTTGCTCCTCCAAATATCACTGACTATTGGGTGGTCTAGAATATAATTCCATTAACATAGTCATCTGTTTCTTACTCCTCAGTTCCACCCGTATAGCCTCAGTAGACTTGCCCTTCAGGCAGTCCTGTATGAACACCACCGTGAGATTTATGTACGCTGCTCATCATAGCACAAACATAATTTGCAATCCCTATGTTGCAACAACAGCTTGAAAACTTCATGTGTATGTTTTCAAAGCTTCACTAAACTTCAATCAGCTGAGTCTGGAATCTCAAGTAGTAGGAGGATGATATTTCAGTTCCATCATTACTGTGTGAAGTTTGATATAATGCAAACATTATTTACGGTATGTATGGCAAAATAATGTAGCAGATGTTATTGCTTGTCTGTAAATATTAACCACACTGAATGAGAATTGCAACATTCAAAGGACCAAAATACTGAACTTAAATTATGCCAACAGTCTTTAATAAAGCAAATCAACACACACAAAAAGCTGGAGGAATTCAGCAAGCCAGGCAGCATCCATGGAAAAGAGAAAATGATTTGGGCCGAGATCCTTCAGCAGGACAGACGGCTTGGCCTGAATGTTGACTACTCTTTTCCAGAGATGCTGCCTGGCCTTCTGAGTTCCTCCAGCATTTTGTGTGTGTTGCTTAGATATCCAGCATCTGCAGATTTTCTCTTGTTTGTGACTTAATAAAGCAAACTAGCTGGAGCTACATGTCTCTTAACTCATCACTTATAGCATCCTGGGAGATACATTCGTCAGCTAGCTAGAAACAAGTATTTTTGTTCTTTCAGCATTGTCATTTCAGCTTGCACTGTTTCCTCACAGATCCTGAGATCTGAAATCAATCCTGATCTTAAATACTGTCTGAGAGGAGTTTGCATATTTTCCCTACGACAGTGGACTGTGTGAATTTCTGTTCACTCATCCCATCGATGGTGGTTAACTGGCCAGTGCAATTTACTTCTAGTTTATGTAGGTGTGTAGATCGGTGGTAGGAGAATCAGGGGACATGAAAGGGGAGTAGGGGAGGAAAAGAACAGATGAGTGTATACATGATGTAGATGGAGGTTTCATGATCAGCATAGAACTGCTGGGCTGAAGGGCCTTTTCCCATGCTCTTTAATTATGACACAGTGGTCAATTCCCTTATGGTCTCCTGATCTCTGCAATTTTTCCAAACTTTTGTGATCTATGTACATTTCAACTGTTTTAAGTGGCTTTAAAGGCATCATATAAATGAATTTTTTTCCTGTTGCCTCATATTATCTATCAAGAATAAAGTTATTTGAGCTACAACAGACAAAGAACCCAGCCTTACTGAATCTATTTGACAGTGATCTGTTTTGAATTGGTAAAACCCCAGGGCTGTGGCTATGTGGGTAGAGGAGCAAAGGGAACTCCCCGGTTAGCTGTGAAAATTAAACAGGGGAGGGGAATGAAATTTGGCTCAGAAAGGGATTATCTTTGGGAATTATCCTATAAAACATTCTGTACTAACACAGGTCTTATTAAAGCCAGCAAAATACTAATTAATTAGCCAGCAGCTTTATGTAACAGAAATGTGATTGATACTGTGGTGAAGGTGCAACAGAAAAAAGACAGACTTAACTGCATAGAAGAAGTCAGCTAATTACCCACCCTTTCCAATTAGGTCTCTTTTACACGAATCCATGAGTGCTGATTTAACTTCTTCCATTACCTGAGGTTATGGTGGTCTGAAAATGATGGTTGATTACATCACAGGCTTGCTTATATTGGTGCTTCACTTATTGGTATCTTGTGTGTGGTCCTAAAAAGGTTTGTTTTTTTATTTTCTTACTATACTGTACTGAAGTATTTAATATTAGTAATGCATATGATACAAAGACTCATTTATTTGCAGATGGTATCTTGCAGTCAAGAGGATTTCTCTTCTGGGCAATTGATTGTTTTCTATTTTGGCCATTTTGTAAGTGATTGGACTCCATAGAGTAACATAGTCTTTTTCAGCAAAAGAAAACTTAAGATCTCATGGCATCTTACATTTTATTGGTTTACCCTGTTCACTTTTGACCATGTTAATGTCTTGTGCAGAATTCAAGACAAAAGAAAGGCAAACAAATTCATCAGATCTCCGTGTGATAATATTGACTGAGTAATTTCTTGGATGCAGCAGTAAATTGGACAGCGTCCGGAGTAAAGCCAAACCATGTGGGCTTGGTTGGCTGCAATTTTTCTCTCTGTTCTCATGACCTTCTTGAGGATTGCGAAGTTTATTCTCGATCTCAGATCAATTGTAATGTACGACTAACAGAATGTGCTATTGCCTCTTAGTAGAAATAATCTACTTGGTTCATGCCAAAATCCAACAAGAGTCTTCAACACTTAATTGGAAAGCCTTCTGGGGTATTAACATCCCATTTAAAAAACACAAGTGATTCTGTAAATGCTGGAAATCTTGACATACACATTATGCTGGACAAAATCAGAAATTCAAACAGCATCTTTGGAGGGGAATACAGTTGTTGTTTCAGGGTGTGACTGTTCATTAGTACTGTAGGGTGTTTGTCAAGGCTCCCAGCACAGCAGTGTTCATCCCAGATGGGTGTCTTTAGTTGGGGGTAATGTCCTGAGTGCTTACCTGCAAGTATTCAGACACCAGTGCTAAGAGCATTATAACAAAGCGATGCTCTACAGGTTGGCACCAAGTGGGCCATCAGTTGATATTAATAATTTGTACTAATGGCCCTTAGCCATGAGGTAATGGTGGACAAAAATAAGAGAAGCAGGGTAAACCTTTAGAAACCAGTTTGAATTTTGCTGCAGTCAATTCTGGGACCATATTCAAGGAAGGATTTCATGCCCTAGAAATAGATGTGAAGGGTCATTAGATCATTACAAGGGATGAGAGACAAATTCCACAGCGTCACTTGAAAAGCTGGGGCTGATCTCCTTAAAGTACAGAAAGATAGTAAGAGAGTTACAAAAAACAAAAACAGTTAGAACCAGATAAATAAGAGGAGAAACTCTTTCCAGAGACCAAAAAAAAACAATTAAGTTGTGATCACAGAGGACTCAAAAGAGGTTTGAGGGACCTTTCTTTAAATTAAAGTTAGAATATAGTAGGGGAATGTTATCATAACGTTCTTTATAGGAATGTTGTACAATTCAGTTGTGATCAAATCTACATCAGTTGCTGATGAAGCATGTTAGTACAGGCTGAGCTTATGAACATCGGATGTAGGATGGAGTCTGGATATGGTCAGAATCCAGCAGAACTGGATTGCATTCTACTCTCTACAACCCTACTAATGGAACATTGAGAAAACAATGACTTCATTGAAGATTTTAATCTTCTGAAAAGAGTGAATTAGAGGCAGAAGATAGTGAACGTGAAAGTAGGAAAGCAGTACTGGTTTAAAATCTTTTCCTTTATTCCATTTTTTAAACAATTTCTCTGTATTATATGCTACTTTAATTTTAGGATTTAATACTGTGGTCAAAATTGCTGTCCATTGTTGGTGATGGGTAAAAGCTAATTCAATAGCAGCTGATGAACAGAAGTTGCTGCCAAAATGCTTTTCCTTTTCCAGTGAAATACTTTTCACTGAAGGACTTGGAAGATACTTGATTTCCAAACTTGTCCTCAAAGCAAATACCAATTCCATGCTTGGAATATAGAGCAAGACCACGTGTGCAGCTCAGTGATGAGATTAAGAAGTTCCTCTTCAGTCTCATCTGACCACACGACTTTCATCCACCTCTACAGTATCTCCTAAGTGGCACTTTGCAAAGTACGTATGGGTGAGAAATGCCTTCTTTTTAGTGGTACACATGGGATAAATCTAATACTAGCATCAGCCAGGTAACACCATCCCTGCTGTAAAGTATAGTGGAGGTAACATGGTGCTATGGAGCTGCTTTTCAGCAGCAGGGACTGGGAATCTGGTCCAGAATTGATGGGAAGATGAATGTTGCTCGATGAAAGAATGCTGGCTGTAATAGCTGCGAGAGGTGCTTCAACTAAGTGCTGAGCAAAGGGGGATGAATATTTTTGAAATGCTGACATTTCAGTTTTTGAATTTTTGTTTTTTCATGGTTTACAATTTTTCCTGCTTTTTGGGCACTACTGTGAAAAAAAGGAGCATGTGATTCACAAATTATAATTCTCAATTAAATTGATCAAAGTCCCTGGTTGTAAGACTGGGAGACCGCTTTGCTGAACACCTATGCTCTGTCCACCAGAGAAAGCAGGATCTCCCAGTGGCCACACATTTTAATTCCACATCCCATTCCCATTCTGACATGTCTATCCACGGCCTCCTCTACTGTAAAGATGAGCCACACTCAGGTTGGAGGAACAACACCTTATATTCTGTCTGGGTAGCCTCCAACCTGATGGCATGAACATCGGCTTCTCTAACTTCCGCTAATGCCCCACCTCCCCCTTGTACCCCATCTGTTATTTATTTTTATACACACATTCTTTCTCTCTCTCTCCTTTTTCTCCCTCTGTCCCTCTCACTATACCTCTTGCCCATCCTCTGGGTCTCCCCCCCCGTTTTTCTTCCCGGACCTCCTGTCCCATGATCCTCTCGTATCCCTTTTGCCAATCACCTGTCCAGCTCTTGGCTCCATCCCTCCCCCTCCTGTCTTCTCCTATCATTTTGGATCTCCCCCTCCCCCTCCCACTTTCAAATCTCTTACTCACTCTTCCTTCAGTTAGTCCTGACGAAGGATCTCGGCCTGAAACGTCGACTGCACCTCTTCCTAGAGATGCTGCCTGGCCTGCTGAGTTCACCAGCAACTTTGATGTGTGTTCCCTGGTTGTAATACTCATTTATATTAACACTAGGTTGGGGCTGAATACTTTTTCAAGGCACTGTATGTGCATTGATAATAAGTTTACTTTGATTTTGATTTTGACCTTCCCTTTACTACAAGGTCCAATGTGGAGCTGTTCACTGAAGAATGCTCGGTGTTCAAGTTCATTTGCAACTTCTCATTAAGTGAAGTGATCCATGCCTGCTAACATTACAGCCTTTGTAACAACTGGGCACGGGATGATAAGGGGCACGTAATATTTGTCAGGCATTTGCAAGGTAGCCACCATACAGCATTCTACCTTAAGATTCATTTTCTAACACTCTCTCCACACTCTTGACATTTTCAGACATAACGGCTGAGCAAAACAAGCCCCCAATCCCACTCCCTTATCACTTATGGGGGCTAGGTGGTTTTCACCATGACCAATAACTAACGATATAATTACATAATTATGATGCAATTTAAGAAGATGATAATCAGCTTCCTTTTAGTATAACTGCAAACTGGAGTGAAAATTCTCCTTCAGTGAGGTCATGGAGGGAGCTGCACTCTTAATGGTGATGCTTGTCCAATTGAAGGATTGATAATGCCTCAATTTAATTGCTGCTCTTGTTCTTCTAGATGGTGAAAGTCATAGATTTGTGAGCTGCTACAAAAGAATTTGGGATTATTGCTGTGATGGCTCTTGGAGGTGACACATAACTCAGCTAGACATAAGGGTATGGATATTTAAGGAGATGAATGGATTGCCGAATCAAACAGAGAGTGAATCAAGTGGTGTCACAGCAACAACCTTGCACCCAGTGTCCGTAAGACAAACAAACTAATTGTGGACTTCAGAAAGGGAAAGGTGAGGGAACACACTCCTGTCGTCATAGAGGGATCTGATGTGGAAAAAGTGAATAATTTCAAATCAATATCTCTGAGGATCTATCCTGGACCCAACGTATCAATGCAGCTACAAAGAGGGCGTGGTATCAGTTATATTTCATTGGGAGTTTGAGGAGATTTGGTATGTCACCACAGATGTCCGCAAATTTCTACAGATGTGCAGAGCATTCTAACTGGCTGCATCTCCATCTGGTATGGAGTGGGGAAGGGGGTGGAATCGAAATCAGCTGCAGAGATTTGTAAACTTAGTCAGCTCCGTCATGGGCACTAGTCTCCACAGTATCTAGGGCATCCTCAAGGAGTGGTGACTCAAAAAGGCAGCATCCATCATTAAGGACCCCCGTCACCTAGTGCATGCCCTCTTCTCATTGTGACCATCAGGAAGGAGATACAGAAGCCTGAAGGCACACACACAAAAATTCAAGAAAAACCTTCTTCCCCTCTGCCATTCAATTTCTACATGGACAATGAACCCATGAACACTACCTCGCTACTTTGTTATTTCTATTTTTGCATTACTTATTTAATTTAAGTAGCAAGGTAGTGTTCATGGGTTCATTGTCCATGTAGAAATGGAATGGCAGAGGGGAGGAAGGTTTTTCTTGAATTGTTGAGTGTGTATATACACTGTAATTCACACTTTTTATTATTATGCATTGCATTGTATTGCTGCTGCAAAGACAGCAAATTTCCTGATACAGTATATGCTCGTGATATTAAACCTAATCTGATAGCCTTGTCTTGAACAGTTTATTTTTGCTTGCTAATAGTAGATGTAGCTGGCAAAGCTAGCATTTGTAATTCATCATTATTTGTCCCTGAACTGAGAAGAGTATGAAGATTCAATTGCATTGGGCCTGGCAATTCACAAAATAATAACAAGACTCCTCTCTTGAAGGTCATTAGTGGATCACTTGAATTTTTAGGGCAATGTAGTAATTGTATGTGACTATTACTGTGACAATTGTTCTACTACTTCAGGTTTATTTAATTTTGCACAAATGCTGCAGTGGCAATGGCCCAAAACTCTCTCTTTCATTAAATTAACAACCTACTAATGCACCAGGTGTCCTGCTTTCCTCTGTTGCTACACCCTTCCTGGCAAGTGGAAGATATTCCTTTGTATTCCTCGGTCATGCTTGAAGAGGGAGTGTGGTGTCATTACGCAAGATATTCTTTGCAGAAAATCAGCTTCTGACCTCCTGCTGCTTACCTGAAAACTTCATCAATAATTAGTTCAATATATTTGAAATTTGCCTACTTGTTTTTCCTGTAGAATGAACTTCAGTATTTATGTTGGGACAAAATAATTGATTTGAAAACTCAATTAACTCTGTTCAAAATCAAATTAATGATAAAACAATCCTGAGAGTTGAGGATCTCATGATGTTGGCTTATAAGAGAAAACAGAAAGATTATGTCTTTACTTCTGTTTATCTCGCTAGAGGCTGAGAAATAGGATCTAGTTGTGCTCTGTTGTGCTGAGTAGGTAGCTTGAGTATGTTGTGCTCTGAATTGTAATAAAATGGCAAAATGTAAAAGGCTCTTATTGGGTATTCATTATTGTGTGCTTGAACCCAGGTTGTAAATGGACATTGTAAGACATGTTAGGAGGTAATGTAGGAATTTTTGTTCCGAATGTTTTGGCATCAGCAATCTTGTGGGATAAATTGTCAATCGAAGTAAAAGCTTGTGAGTCTGAATTTCAAGGCTCCTTTAGTTTTCAATTTCATTTAGCTGGAGTGCTTGTCCAATGAAGAAAAATTTAATGAGGGAATTTCCCCATGTGGGCCATAGCCCAGTTTGGGGAGTTCCACTTTTTACCTTGCCCTTTCCACCTAGAAAACAGAACTACACCCCAAGTTGCCTAAAATACAAGGAAATAGAGAAGGAATCGTGCAAAATTAAGAATAAAAGACAAAACACGTTAAAGGTACATCATGCTCTATGAGTCAAAGAATTCAGTTTCAGTTGTTCCCTTTGTAGAATGACAAGACTGAAAGACACAGTGTTCTCATCTTTCAGAGGATCCTATATAAGTTTTGACTTTTACCAATGTATTTAATTCAAACTTTGTCAAACACTGAAGTTGTCAGGATTTTCAGAGAATGCCAACATTTGGTGGCAGTTCGCAACTTGTACAGTATCCAGAAATTAAAGTTATTTAAGTGTTTATGTAATTGAAAATTAGTCTTTTCTATGGTGAACACAATTAGTAATTATTTCCAATCATAAGGACGTAATGAGTGAAAGGAGAAGTAGACGCTTGGCTTCTTGTGAATGCTCCAATGTTTAAAAAGATTATGACTGATATTTAACATCAGCGGCACCCTCCTGTTTTGAATCTGTATCACTTGATTTTTTAATATTCAAAAATTTGTTAATCTCAGTCTTGGTTATACTTCATAGGGTAGAGAATTCTGAAGATTCATTAATCTCTGAAAATATATTTTCATCTTTGCCTTTAATGGCTGACTCCTTTACTTTAAGACTGTGACTATTGATTCTAAACACTCCATACAGCATGATCATTATGGCGACACAAGAGACAACAGATGCTGGAATCTGGAGCAACACATAAAGTGCTTGAAGGACTCTATGGGTCTGGAAGCATCTGTGGAAGAAATGGTCAATTGATGTTTCAATCCAGATGAAGGGTCTTGACCAAATCATTAACAGTTCATTTCCCTGCACAGATGCTGTCTGATATCATCCATCACTCCTCTACAAGTACTTTGTATTTTGCTGTAAGATCACCTCTTAATCTTCCGAGTTCAAGAAAGCATTCCATCCGTCCATCTGTGTTTTTGTTTCCAGACTAACATTCCCACCCCACCCCATGGACACAAGAGATGATTGGTATCCAGGCTGCTCTTTATTAACTCTGCTTTATCATGTATCTGTGCAGTATCCCTGATCCACTGGCCAGCCTCCCTTTCAGCAGAGATATCAATAGATGCAAATGTTTAATCTCTGAGAATGACATCTTTAATCATCTGTAATATCTTCAAATTAACCACCGCTGTTAGTGATATGAGAGTTGAGCTTACCATTTCATTATGAGTACTAGCTTCCATAGTATACAAAACATCTTCAAGGAGTGATGTCTCAGAAAGGCGGCCCTCTTCTCATTTTTACCATCAGGAAAGAGATACAGAAGCCTGAAGACATACACTCAGTGACTGAGGAACAACTTCTTCCCCTCTGCCACCCGATTTCTAAATGGACATTGTATCCATGAAAATTACATGTTTTTCATTTCTGTTATTTTAATTTAACCATTTAATTTACACATACATAAACTTACTGTAATTCAGTTTTTTAAAATATTTATCGTGTATTGCATTGTACCGCTGCTGCAAAGTTAACAAATTTCATGATACATGCTGGTGATATTAAAACTGATTCTGATTCTGATTCTGATCTTGTGATCTACAAAATATTGGAAGTAGTAGAAGAGTGTCTACATAAAAAGCACTCAAGTCAAAGATTAGCAGACAAAAGATATTCTACAAAGGTTGGGAACGTGAAACAAAACTGGAAGCTGCTGACAAAATACAAAAAGTCATTTTGTGTTTGTAGAGGAAGCCAATGATGTAACATTTCTGATGCTTACTCTTTATCAGAATTAGATCCATGAGTTCCTCTTCATTTCAGAGAAATGTTCCCATCTATTCCCACCAATCCTTTAAAAGATGATCCATGGGCCAGCATCAGCAAGAACAAAAAAGAGCACAAATCCACTCCCAAACACCAATTGATTTAAATACCAGAAAAGGACAAATAGACAACAAAGCTGCCATACAGATTTTGTCACCAGGGCTGTGACTGAGTGGCTCATAACTTATAGCTTTAGAACTTCTGTAAAACTAAGACAGCACACAGAGACTGCTGGAGGAAAATGCAAGACAGGCAACATCTATGGAAATTAATTAACAACAGACATTCCTCAGGATTGGAAAGGAAGGGGGAAGATGCCGGATTAAAAAGGTGAGGGGAAGGGAAGGAGGATATCTAGAAGGTGAAATGTGAAGCCAGGTGGTTAGGAAAGATAGGACGGGAGAGTGGACCATGGGCAAATGGAAGAGGAGGGGATTTGAGTGAAGTGATAGGCAGGTGAGAAGCGATAAGAGGCTAGCATGGGGAAGAGAAGAAGAGGGGAAGAGGTTGATCAGAGACAGTGTCATGGCTGCAGAAAAGGAGGAAGGCATGGAGGGATTGTCTATGGCGTCTCTATGGGTGGAAGTTAGGAACAGGAAAGGATCAGTAACTCTACGGGGTGTTTTTTATAGACCACGCAATAGTAACAGGGACATCGAGGATCAGATAGGGAGACAGATTCTGGAAAGGTGTAATAATAGCAGGGTTGTTGTGGTGGGAGATTTTAATTTCCCAAATATCAATTGGCATGTCCCTAAAGTGAGGGATTTAGATGCAGTGGAGTTCGTTGGGTGTGTTCAAGAAGGTTTCTTGACACAATATGTAGATAAGCCTACGAGGGGAGATGCTGTGCTTGATCTGGTATTGGGAAATGAACTTAGTCACGTGTCAGATCTCTCAGTAGGAGAGCATTTTGTGGAGGCAAATACGATAGGGTCTTTTAAGAGACTCCTGGATAGGTACATGGAGCTTAGAAAAATAGAGGCCTATGGGTAACCCTAGGTAATTTCTAAAGTAAGTACATATTCGGCACAGCATTGTGGGCTGAAGGGACTGTATTGTGGTGTGGGTTTTCTGTGTTTTTTCTACTGTCCCAGCTCTCCAGGATCTCCCAACCTGTCAGGCAGCGCAGCTTCAGTTATGTCACTGCGAGTCTGGGCTAACGCAACATCCTTACCAGCTGACTAGTCAAAACACCACTCATCAGTGCAACTTTCCCCAAAACTTTCACAGAACACAACATCCTTACCAGCCAACTGGCCAAAACAGCACTCATCAGTGCAACTTTCCCCAAAACTTCCACAGAACTCAACACTCTCAGTAACAATTCATCAGGAATTCAGACATCCACCCAACTCAAAACACAAGCGTTATTTGGGGATAATCTCTTTGGATCACACCAAACCTTAATCCCTGCAGTGTCCATAATAAAGTACTTTAGTTACTTTCCTAACACTAGTTTATTACAGGCTTAAACACACAAAATAATTAATCAATTCTAAAATGGCAGTCATACGGCAAGAATCCCCAGACACTGGTCCCCACCAATGTGGCCCCCCTTACCAGGCTGGTACGCTAACTTGGCTTGTTAGCCAGCTCTGTTAACAGCCACATGTCTCTGTTGTGAGAAGGCTACTTTTCACAAACAATATACCTCTAGGGTCAGTCTGATTTGGGGTTCAACCACATAGGCATGTCATGATGTTCCGATTAAAGAAACCTCAATTTGAGTTAACGCTGTGCAAATACTGTTCATACATAATTGTCACCCAGCATGAAATAACAGATCATACACAGCATAAAATTATAAACAAAGTATATTTACAAATTTCAGCTTTATCAAGCAGAAAAAGAAATGGAAACAATAAAAAGGCCCATTACAATTAAACCAGTCCAATGTGCACATAAAGTTGGAGCTCATCCTGCAGTTTGCTTCGTTCATGAACTGGACCCACAGTCTGCGTGAAAGCACACACCACATTCTGAACTTACCTCAAAATCCACCTCGAACAAATGGGCTAACTCTCAGGAGTACTGGCCTTTCCCCCTTGGAGCCATTCATTTGCCCAAAGCACTTTGTGCCATGGAGCTCTCCTTCCCATTGCATTCTCAGGCAGCTTCCCTCCTGCCCTCTTCACAGCTCCCACAAAAGTGACCCCGAACCAGTCTACCATCCATCACAAATCTCTGTCCGCCCCACTCTTCTCCAGCACGACAAAATCAGAATCCGGTTTACTATCATCGGCTTGTGTCGTAAAATTTGTTAACTTAACAGCAGCAGTGCAATACAGTACATCATATAGAAGAATAAATAAGCAAATAAACTACTCTGTGTGTGTGTGTGTGTGTGTATATATATATATATATATATATATATATAGCTGGTTGGTGGCTAAGTGGCATCAGTGCCGGACTTCAGAACAAAGGCTACCGAGTTCGAATCCAGCTGGCTCCCTTGCATGCTTTCCTCCATCCGTGCTGGGTTGAGCGTCGAGCTAGCAACTCGGCCTCGTGAAAATAAGAAAGCCTGCTGAAAAAGTGCCATGATGACGGAGTCCCGATGACTCTACTTGGAGTTAAGGGCTTTCTTCTTCTTAAATATATATATATATATAGTGACGACAAACCAAGTTATCAGATGATTGATGCTAATGAGAGAGATAAGGGAGACAATGGAGAAACGTTCAAAATGTTAATGAGAGAGGAGAGAGAGATAATGGAAAAGAAACACAATTCAGAATATTGACAGACCGGTTGCTTTGAACCTGAACTGTTTGATGGACAGGCGATACCCCAGCAGGGGGATAAAAAGAACATGTTCGCTAAGGCACGACACACACCACGAGATCACGGGATAACGAGACCCTGAAAGAGCGGTGTGCCCCCACAAGTTGGTGGGAGTTTGGAGGTCCAGTTCACGGGAACCGACCGTAGACTCACAAGGTGTAAAGATACGATCGGTGGGAACCTGGTGTGTGTGTCTGCCCTTGCCTGGGTTCCAGGTTCACTGCAGAAGAACGGTCATATCCAGAACGGAGGGGTCACAGTCGGTGACCACAGCGGGATAGAAGACATAAAAGGGTCCGCCCGAAGCCAACTGCGAAGAACATCAAAGGTCTGCCTGAATCAAATTTGCATCCCCCACCCTCTCTCTCTCTCTCCAACGGCACAACAGCGATTACTACGAACTGTACTAAGCTGAACTGAACTCTGCATCACTTAAGACTGATCATTTTACCCCTAGACTGCGATAGAGCTTCGTTGATTCCTATTACCCTAGTTCTGTGTACATGCGTGTTTTATCATTGCTAACCTGTTGCGTTTATATCCTTACGATTAGAGTACTGTGTTACTTGTTTCTTTAATAAAACTTTATTAGTTCCTAGTAATCCAAACTCCAACGAGTGGTCCATTTCTGCTGGTTTGGCAACCCAGTTACGGGGTACGTAACATAACTGGGGGCTCATCCGGGATTTTGAACATCAAATTGGGGCCTGGGTAAATTGATTGGGTTAAAATTCCCGAAAGAAAGAAAGGGCAAACAGCAGAAATGGAGATTAAGGAATTTCTAAAGGCGCCAACCTTGGAAGCATTAGAGGATGCCAGGAAATCAGAATTGGCGACTGTTGCCAAACGGTTGAATCTTTTTAAGGGGAAGTCAACAATGAGGAGAGTGGAGATGCACAGAGCTATCATTGAGCATTATGTATCTAAGGGTGTGTTTCCCCAAGGGGAGCTGGAGGTGGTGTCGATGAGCAAACCTGGTGGAGAAGCAGTACAGCTGCAGTTGAAAAAACTGAGACTTGAGCACGAGTTCTGGGTGTAACAGCTAGAACAAGAAGAGAGAGAGAGGCAGTTAGAGTGACAAGAGAGAGAGAAGCAGAAGGACAGGGAATTTGAGCTGGAGAAGTTAAGGATGACGCTAGTGCAGGGCCCCATGCTGAACCAAGGTGGAGGGTTCAGGGCGACCCAGGAAGTTTGGCTGGGTCCCCCATTTGAGGAGGCCGATGTTGATTGGTACTTTCTACATTTTGAAAAAGTCGCAGCAAGTCAGGACTGGCCGAGGGATAAGTGGGCTGTTTTGCTTCAGAGCGTACTTAAGGGGAAGGCTCAGCAAGCTTACTCGGCATTGTCTGCAGAAGATGCCCAGAGGTATGATGTGGTGAAAGAGGCGATACTCAGGATTTATGAGTTGGTCCCGGAGGCATACCGGCAGAGGTTCCGGAATGTGAGGAAGCAGTGGGGCCTCACGTATTTAGAGTTTGCCCGTGAGATGCAGATGTATTGTGAGCGTTGGTGCACCTTGAAAGGGGTCAATGGGGATTATGACAGACTGCTACAGCTAATACTGATTGAGCAGTTTAAAAGTTTTGTCCCTGAAGGTATGAGTCCCTATCTAGATGAGAAAGAGGGCAGAAACCTTAGCCGCAACTGCTAAGTTAGCGGATGAGTAGGCGTTAACACACAAAGCGAAGTTTACCCCGAGTAAAAGCTACCAGAAGGGTAGTCGAGAGGGTGGAGAGAGTCCGCCGGAAAAGCCAGAAAGTAAGCCGGGGACTAGTAAGGAGGATAAGGAAGACAGGGAGCAGTTTGGTAGGAAGTCCCCTGGGGTCATATGCTATAATTGTGGGAAAGCCGGTCACTTTGCATCCAGGTGCCTTGCCCCAAAGAAGGAGACGGGGAAAGGAAAAACGACAACTCCTACTGGCCGTATTGAGCCGGCAAACAAACCGCTAGGGGAGAAGAGGTCTGATAAAGTTCAGAAAGGGCGCGAGAAGTTTATTTCGACCAGATTGGTGTCGGTGAAGGAGGGGTCAAACCCAGTTCCAGTACGGATCTGGAGAGACACTGGAGCTTGTCAGTCATTGATCGTAAAGAGTGTGTTAGACTTTAGTTCAGAGACCCAGACTGGGGAGGTCAGTGTGATAAAAGGCATTGGGAAAGGGACTGAAACAGTACCTTTGCACCAGATACACCTAAAAAGCGACTTGGTCTCCGGACCGGTCACAATAGGGGTGAGGCCCGAATTATTGATGGAAGACGTGGAGATCTTACTCGGTAATGACCTTGCAGGCGGAGATGTGTACTCAGCAGTAAAACTGACAAGCAAGCCTGCCAGGATTGAGGCCCCACCCATGGACTCACAGGTTTATCCCGTTTGCGCAGTGACTCGGCACATGTCCAGAAAGGCTGCCGAAATGAATATAAATTTAGCTGAGACGTTTTTGCCAGCCTTGTACCAAGAGGGGTTAGAAAGTGAGAAGAAGGAGCATAGTGAAACGGAAGGAAATGAGGGAGTTGAGGTAGACTTATCATTAGCAAGGAAGGAATTTATACAGGCACAGGAACGAGATGAGGAGCTGATGGTTTTGACGGAGACAGCTCTCTCCGAAGCAGAATTTAAAAAGGAGCCAGTGGGCTATTATGTGAAGGAGGGAGTACTAATGAGGAAATGGAGACCAAGCACCATGCCCGCAGATGAGGAATGGGGGGTGGTACACCAGGTGGTAGTGCTGAAAATTTATGAGGATGAGATTTTTAACCTGGCCCACAAGATACCCCTCGGTGGACATTTTGGGGTGAGGAAGACAGTCGATAGAATTATGAAAAAGTTTTACTGGCTGAGCATGAGGGAGGATATTGTTGAGTATTGTAGACGTGAGCCGACACAGCCTATTGATATGTTAACAGCTTGCCACGATAAGCAAGCAGACCTAGTCGGTGTTATCACAAAAATTAATGAGGCTAGGGTGCCACCTGATAAGGGGAAAACCCACTTTGAAAAGATAAGTATGGTGCCGACCAGATGGGAGAACTCTATTGTTTTGGCCAACTTTGCTGATAAGGTCTCTCCCTTAACCCCCGAACAGAGCGAGGCGCTGAGAAAGCAGACATATGTTCGGATGTCCCGAGGCGATGCAAAGAGCCGGTACATGGTGTTGTTGTCACATCAGGGCAGCCTAGTAACCAACACCCCTATAGGATGATTAATTCAGTGACAAAAGGGCTAAAGAATGCAGAAGCGTATATTGACGATTTAGTGGTCTGGAGTAACACGTAGGAGGGGCACATTGTGGCAGTAAAAAAACTGTTTAAACGGCTGTTTGAAGCCAGCCTGACAGTGAACCTCGCAAAAAGTGAATTTGGCCACGGGAACGTCACTTATCTGGGAGGACAGGGGCAGCTGGCTCTGATGCAGGCTAAGGTGCAGGCTATCTCTGAAGTCCCCACCCCGCCAGACAAGAGAGCCCTGAGAAGGTTCATGGGGATGGTGGGGTAATATTGGAAGTTCTGCAAAAACTTTGCGAATATTACCCTCCCTCTTACTAAGTTCTTGCCAAAGAATGTGAAGTTTGTGTGGGACGATCTTTGTTATATTTGTCTGGCACGGAAACCACTGATAATTTACACTGATCACAACTCATTAGTGCTTTTGACCACTATGAAGGATTAAAACAAAAGGTTACTAAGTTGGAGCCTGGTCTTACAGGAATTTGATATTAAAATAAAGCATATAAAAGGAATGGACAACGTGATTGCTGACTGTCTGTCAAGGTGTTGAAAACTTAAAGTTCTCTGTATTAGCCGAATAGCTGATGACCCTGTATATTAGTGTGTATCTAATAATGTATTCATGCACATAATTTTTACCCCAGTAAAAATCCTTTGAAGGGTAGGGGTGTGACGACAAACCAAGTTATCAGATGATTGATGCTAATGAGAGAGATAAGGGAGACAATGGAGAAACATTCAAAATGTTAATGAGAGAGGAGAGAGAGATAACAGAAAAGAAACACAATTCAGAATATTGACAGACCGGTTGCTTTGAACCTGAACTGTTTGAAGTTTGATGGACAGGCGATACCCCAGCAGGGGGATAAAAAGAACAGGTTCGCTAAGGCATGACACACACCACGAGATCACGAGATAATGAGACCCTGGAAGAGCAGTGTGCCCCACAAGTTGGTGGGAGTTTGGAGGTCCAGTTCGCGGGAACCAACCATAGACTCACAGGGTGTAAAGGTACGATCGGTGGGAACCTGGTGTGTGTGTGTCCGCCCTTGCCTGGGTGCCGGGATCACCGCGGAAGAACGGTCGTATCCGGAACAGAGAGGTCACAGTCGGTGACCACAGCGGGATAGAAGACATAAAAGGGTCCGCCCAAAGCCAACTGCGAAGAATATCAAAGGTCTGCCTGAATCAAATTTGCACCCCCCACCCTCTCTCTCTCCCTCTCCAATGGCACAACAGTGACTACTACGAACTGTACTAAGCTGAACTGAACTCTGCATCACTTAAGACTGATCATTTTACCCCTAGACTGCGATAGAGCTTGGTTGATTCCTATTACCCTAGTTCTGTGTACATGCGTGTTTTATCATTGCTAACCTGTTGCATATATATCCTTACGATTAGGATACTGTGTTACTTGTTTCTTTAATAAAACTTTATTAGTTCCCAGTAATCCAGACTCCAACGAGTGGTCCATTTCTGCTGGTTTGGCAACCCAGTTACGGGGTACGTAACTATATATATATATAGAGAGAGAGAGTAGATTATATAATCATTAAAAACAGAAATAATATTTATTTAAAAAGTGAGGCAATGTTCACAGGATCAATGTCCATTTAGGAATCGGATGGCAGAGGGGAAGAAGCTGTTCCTGAATCACTGAGTGTGTGCCTTCAGGCTTCTGTACCTCCGATCTGATGGTAACAGTGAGGAAAGGGCATGCCCTGGGTGCCGGGGGTGGGGGGGTGGGGTCCCTTAATAACGGATGCTGCCTTTCTGAGACACCACACCTTGAAGATGTCCTGGGTACTCTGAAGGCCAGTACTCAAGATGGAGCTGACTAAATTTACAACCCTCTGCAACTTCTTTCTGTCCTGTGCGGTAGCACCACCCCCCACCCCCATTCCAGACAGTGATACAGTCTATTAGATTACTCTCCACAGTACATCTGTAGAGGTTTTTGAGTGTTTTGTTGACATATCAAGCCTCTTCAAACTCCTAATGAAGTATAGTCGCTGTCTTGCCTGTTTTTATAGCTGCATCGATACATTGGGATCAGGTTAGGACCTCAGAGATCTTGAGACCGAGAAACTTGAAACTGCTCACTCTCCACTTCTGATCCCTTTATGTGGATAGGTATGTGTTCCTTCATCTTACCCTTCCTGGAGTGCACAATCAGCTCTTTCGTCTTACTGACATTGAATGCAAGGTTGTTGCTGCGATACCAGTCCACTGATTGGTATATCTCGCTCCTGTACGCCCTCTCGTCTCCATCTGAGATGCTACCAACAATGGTCGTATCATCAGCAAATTTATAGATGGTATTTGAGCTGTACCGAGCCACACAGTCATGGGTATAGAAAGAGTAGAGCAGTGGGCTAAGCACACACCCCTGAGGTGCACCAGTGTTGATCGTTAGTGAGGAGGAGATATTATCACCAATCCACACATGTTGCGGTCTTCCAGTGAGGAAGTCGAAGATCAGATTGCAGAGGAAGGTACAGAGGCCCAGGTTCTGTAACTTATCAATCAGGATTGTGGGAATGATGGTGTTAAGTGCTGAGCTATAGTCAATGAACAGCATCCTAACATAGGTGTTTGTGTTGTCCAGGTGGTCTAAGGCCATGTGAAGAGCCACTGAGATTGTATCTGTCGTTGACCTATTGTGGTGATAGGCAAATTGCAGTGGGTCCAGGTCCTTGCTGAGACAAGAGTTCAGTCTGGTCATGACCAACCTCTCAAAACATTTCATCACTGTAGATGTGAGTCATTAGACAATAGTCATTAAGGCAGCTCACATTATTCTTCTTAGGCACTGGTATTTTTGGAGAAAGTGGGAACTTCTGCCCGTAGCAATGAAAGGTTGAAAATGTCCTTGAATAGTCCAGCCAGTCGGTTGGCTCGTTTTCAGAGCCTTACCAGGAACTCCATCAGGGCCTTCTGCCTTGCGAGGGTTCACCCTCTTTAAAGACAGCCTAACTTTCTCCCAATTCCACCATCCTGATTGGGTGATACAACATTATGAAGTGGAACAGTGTGGCTTTTTATCTCTAGCTGAAACCGAAACGTTCTACTAGCAAGGTACACTGATTTTGCAGAAACTGATAAAATAAAATACCTACAGCCCTGCAGTAGAGATCTTAACCAATGCATTACATTCAAACATCCTTAAAATTATGATGGCTCATATTAGCCATTTCTGTTCTGGGAAAAAGTCTTTGCATATCTGCTCGTTCTGTGTTTTTTAAAATTATTTTGTACATCTGCATCAAGTCACTTCTCATCGTCCTTCGTTCCAAAAAGAAAAGATCTAGCTTTCTCAACCTTTATCATATGACATGCTATCTAATCCAGATCAATCTCTTCTGCATCTTATGAATGTGAGGACCAATCATATTCCTCCTCTGAATACGAGGATCAATCATGTTCCTTCTCTGAATACGAGGATCAATCAGAACCCTCTCTCTTGATCATAACCAATGAGGAAAGCTCATTTGTGGAGTGTAGTTAGATATTAATGTAGACTTTTAGGTGTACATGAATGATTCAACTAATAGTATCTTAAATTCAATGTGGTAGTGCCTGTAGGCTCTTCGGCACCATTACTTACTTTGACAGAGCTATCAACAAAAATGCCTTTTACTGAAAGCACAACATAACAATGTGGTACTATATATCATGTAGTGCACTCATTTTTGAAAGATACTTCTACACATAAATAAGGAGTTAACAAAATGGAAGAAAACTGCAGAATACTTTACTTGTGTACCTATAGAAAAAGAAACCTAGTTAGCCTATCAGATCAAAAATATTTAGTTAAAGCTGGGAAAATGAGAAAACCAGTTAAATTTAATTTGCAGGGAGGTCAAGGGAATGATGGATAAGATAAAGGGAATTTCTTTGATATGGTGAAGTTGGAGTTCCATTGTAAATGAAATAATTAGGGTGAGAGGTTAACGAGGTAGTCAAAGAAAGGAAAGTGGCAACATTTTTATTAAAAACATGAAAAAAACTCAAATGCTGGAAATACTCAGCGGGCTAGGCAGCATCTATGGCAAAGGAAAACAACCTGAACCACTAACTTGTTTTCACTCTTCACAAGTTCTGGCTGGCTTGATGATTTTTGCCAACACTTCTAATTTTTATTAAAGCAACTTACAGTTTTACCAAGCAGCACTTCATTCTTGATGTTCTGTCATAAAACACTATTGTAGGTGTAATGATCAATCTGCTGGATGAACTTTGGATTGAGCAACATTTATGGGGGCGGGGGAAGGAACTGCTGATGTTTCAGCCCAGCATCAGGACTTTGACATGAAGTGTCGACGATTCCTTTCTCCCTACAGATGTTGCTTACTCCTCAATTCCTGCTGAATTCCTCAAGAAGATTATTTGTTGCCCCAGATTTATGTATCTGCAGTCTTCTGCATCGTGATTGTAGATGTGTTGTTTGGAGATTCAATCAATTTAAATCTGATGGAATGAAACATCTCCACCTTTCTTAAAAACTTGACAATGATGCCTGTTAATTCTATTCAATATCGTCACTGAGATTTAATGGAGATTTTTAAATTTACATGCATTAAATAAAACTGTAATAGGAATTGTCCTCAGGAATTTCTTTCTGATCTTCGTCTTTGTCAGTAAGTCATTACTGCAGAGTGAACTAAGAGTGTGATGGTGAGGAGGTTGTAGGAAATGTTTTCTGGTCATAAGGATATGCAGCATTATCCTGAACCCACTTGTATTTTCCTTTTATGGAATAAGATCAGCTTGCTCCAATCTGTCAAAGGCAATGAGCACCATTGTTGTTTATCTTTCTCCATTTTGAGTCTCAGCAAACAGTAAAAGTAGAGAGTTAAGGATATTATTTGCTATAAATTACCAGAATTTATCATGTACTTTCTTTTTTTGTCTTCTGCCAATATTTTTCTGATAATATTTAATATTCATAAAGCAGTGTGATATTACGGGGAAAAAATTTGTTGATGATCACAGACCCTATACACTCGCATAAGTTATAACCACCAGATATACGGGATCCAAAAGTATAGACATGAATACAAATATTAGCAGATAATTGTGCACTGGGAACAAAACTCTTTCATTAGATTGGATCACAAGTACAGAAGAAGTTGGAACCAAATGGTTCGCTGAACCATCATTAAATAAAACCATGGCTTGATTCCCATACCTTCCAACAGTCAGCCCTGAATGTATCCAATGACTCAGCTCCCCTCCCCCCCGTATGCTAGATAATCCCAGTGATTCACAGAGAAGAAATAAGAAATCATAAACAACCCAAAACAATCCTCCACATCTCCATTTTTTGTTCAAAATAATACCTTGAGAGTTTTTCTCTGAATTCTAGATTCCTCCACTTTAGGAAACAGTCTATCATTAGCAATGGTGTCAAACTCCTTCTGTATTAAAAGATTGCATGCAATCATCTCTCATTCCTTAAAAATGCAGATGATGTCAGAGAACCTTACAGCACAGCTCTTCCATCCCAGCAATTATTCCAGTAAACCTCCAAAGCACTGCCTCTGAAGCAGATGTACCCATCTTTTATGGAAACATTGCTCACTGCTGTATATAGTTGTAGCCACTGGCTAATGAGTAGCCGTATGTAGGAACTTTACAAATTTATATTGATTAATTGACTGAGAATACGAGGCAGTTTATTTACCAACTATTTGTATATTAAGCTTTCAAACTATGCTGTGTCATGAACTTGAAAGCCTCTGTGATCTTTGCATTTACATCGGCTTATGTTTACACAAGAGCTGGATGACAGTGTCCTTAACTGTAGTGCAATTATTGGTAAGCTGACTCTTACATAGTCATCAAGTGGTGCTCAAGGCTGTGCAGTTGAGCCAAATTGATTTTTTCATTCCTTTGTTGTTACAGTATGCAAAATGATGATCAGCATCAGTCCTTCATCACTTCTAATAGGACTAGAAGACTGGACCCTTAATCAAGTTCCTGGAGAAGTGCATCATTAAAATAATCACAATGCACCAGATTGAAAAGCTACGACTCAGAATGTGAAAAAAAGATTGTAACTGAGTGCTGTGGCCAAGAAGACTTGAATACTGTGAGCTATGATTACCTGCAAACTCCAGTAAATTGTAACATTAAATAGAAGGAATGTAACAACTTCTCTCTGCCTGTTCTAATAATTGCACATATAATTTGAGGAAATATTTTAGCTTCAGTCTGTTTATATATTTTACCATTCTGGAGTCACATAGGCACATTATTTGTCTGATATTCTGCAGCCCATCACCATATGCATTTTACTGTTCAAGCCTCTGAGCTTCTTCAGATCAGCATTCAGCATACAGTGACATTCCATCTATTGTTCTAAGTTTTAACTATTATTGGCATGATTAATACTTGTACTTCAATGCTGCTTTAAAACAGCAAAGATAGCAATTAATCATAATTCAGGAATTGCACCAACGGCAATGACGGTTCTGGGGAAAAGAACATCAGACATAAGACATAGGAGCAGAATTAGGCCATCTCACCCTTCAGGTCTGTTCCACCATTTCATCATGGCTGATTTATTTTCCCTTTCAACCCCATTCTCCTGCCTTCTCCCCATAACCTTTGACACCCTTAATAATCAAGAAAGTATCACACTCCGCTTTAAGTATACCCAAGCACTTGGCTTCGACAGCATCTGTGACAATAATTTCCAGAAATTCACCACCCTCTGGCTAAAGATATTCCTCCTGATCTCCGCTCTAAAGCAATGTCCTTTTTTGTGGCTGTGCCCTCTGGTCATCCCACTCTTAGAAACATCCTCGCTATGTCTACTTTATCCATGCCTTTCAATAATCAATAGGTTTCACTGAGATCCCTCCTTGTTCTTCCAGCGAGTACAAGCCCAGAGCCATCAAACATTCTGCATAGGTTAATCCTTTCATTCCCAAAATCATTCTTATAAACCTCTTCTTGACCCTCCCTGGAGAAAGGACAGGACTGTGAACTTAAGGAATCTCAGATGATCCATGATCCTATTGAGTGGCAGAGCAGGTCTCAAAGTGGAGAATAAACCACACCTGCTCCCAATCCTTATGGCCTCATGGCATTATGACAAGAGCAGCCGGTGTGGAGAGGGATGCCTTGAACTTCCTGAGACGTTTTCCCAACTGCATCCTGATACAAGATTACTCCTGGAATTCAGTGATACATTGCCAAAATTATGCAGCTTCCAAGGGGTGTCGTTGTGAAATTTGAGTCAAAAATATGCAATAGTAGCATCTATTCAATGCACAGAATCGACTTGGAGAGAGGCAAGTATCACTCATTTTCAAATGTTATCATGGCTTGAAATTTGTAACTTAGTGTATGGGTCAGTACATGTAACTACAATATCGGGGTCATTACAGACCTTTGACCATCTAAGGGCAGGAATGGCTGTTAGATGTTCCAGTGTAAGATGTTTGAAATGAGGCAGGGAGAGAGGTAAAAGAGGAGGGCTGTGGCTTTGCTGATCAGAGATAGTATCACAGCTGTAAAAAAGAGAACATCATGGTGGGATGTTCTACTAAGAGTGTGGGTGGAAGTCAGAAATGAGAAAGGAGCAATCACTCTATTGGGAGTATTCGATAGATCTTCCAATAGCAGGAGAGACACTGAGGAACAAATCGGGAGGCAGATTTTGGAAAGATGCAAAAATAACAAGGTTGTTGTCATGAGTGACTTTAACTTCCCTAATATTGATTGGTTCCTTCGCAGTGCAAAAAGTTTAGATGGAGCAGAATGTGTTAGGTGTGCCCAGGAAGGATTCCTGAGACAGTATGTAGACAGGCTGACTAGAGAAGAGACCATACTGGATCTTGCACTAGGCAATGAACATAGTCTGGTGACAGATCTCTCAGTGTGTGAGCATTTCGAAGACTTGTTACCCAATCCAGAATTGCTTGTCCCTTCGTGGGTTCAACTACAAATTGTTTTAAAAAGCAATCTCGTAAGCATTCTGCATATTCCCTCTCTTGAGATCCAGCATCAACATGATTTTCCCCATTTATCTGCATATTGAAATCCCCCATGACTGTCATAACATTGCCCCTTTTACATGATTTTCTATTTCCTGTTGAAATTTATATCCCACATTTGGTTACAGTTGGGGTCCTGTACATAACTCCTAATCAGCGTATTTCTATGCTTACAGTTTCACAACTATACCCACAAGTATTCTACACCTTCTGACCCTATGTCACCTCTTTCTGAAGATTTAATTTTATTTTTTACCAACAGAGCCACTCTACCCCTTCTGCCTACCTGCCTGTCCTTTTGATACAAGGTGTATCCTTGGATGTTAAGCTCCCAACTACGACCTTCTTCAGCCACGACTCAGTGATGCCCATAATGTCACACCTGCCAATCTCTAACTGCACTGCAAGATTACCTACCTTATTCTGTATACTGTGTGCATTAAATATAACACATTCAGTCCTGTATTTATCAGCCTTTTTGTTTCTGTTATACTTCAACTCATCTCACTGACTGCTATTTTGCTCAGTCATGTGCCTGTCCATCCTTACTGTCTCACTACACACTGCCATCCTCAGCCCATCACTTCAGTTCCCATCCACCTACCAACTTAATTTAAACCCTGCCCAACAGTTCTAGCAAACTGGATTTTGGTCCCCCTTGTGTTCAGGTGTAACCCAACCTTTTGCGCAGGTCATACCATCCCCAGAAGAGATCCCAATGATCCATAAAACCTTGTCCCCTGCACCACTTTCTCAGTCACTCATTCATCTTTAACATTATTCGATCCCTGCCCTGACTGGTATGGGACACTGGGAGTAATCCAGAGTTTTCTCCCTTTGGTGGTCCTGTTCTTCAGTCTTTTCCCTAAGTCCCTATACTTACTGTGCAAGACCTCATCCCCCTCTTCTATCTCTGCCATGGGTGCCAATGTGCACCACTACTTCTGGCTGCTTGCTTCCCTCTTGAGAATTTTCTGCAGTCACTGCGAGACATCCTGGACCCAGCACCTGGAGGCAACACTTTATTCTGTCTTGTCTTTTGCAGCCACAGAATCTCCTGTCCTTCTGCCTAATTACTGAGCTTCCTATCGTTATTGTTTTGCCAGAATTTATCCTTTGCTGCTGACCATAGAGCCAGCCACAATGCCACTGGCCTGGTAGGGTATAACCCTTAGCAGTTTTCAAAGGGGTTTACTTGTTGCTGAAGGGAATGGCCACTGGGGATCCCTGCACTGACTTCTTGCTCCCTTACTTCTCCTTGTGGTCACCCATCTACTGTCTGAAACATGCACCTCAGTAAAAGACTCATCTATGAAGTTTTCATCCTCTGGGATGGTCCGGAATACGTCCAATTCCAGCTTCAATTCCTGAGTACATCTGGCTCCAGCTCTAATTCCTTTGCCTTGTCAGTCAGCAGCTGAAATTGGGACCAATTCCTGCAGATGTAGTCATCAGGGAGACCAAAATTGCACATCTCACAGGAGGAATATTCCACTGCCTGAACCACCATCCTGCATACACTTTGTTATGCCTCAAACTTCTCAACCTATGTTCTAGCCTGCTCCTGTTCTTGCCTTAAGCATGTTGAGCCAAAGCCTGACCACTCTATCATTGTGCTTCACCACTCATTGACCACTCTGCTTAAACCCCCTCGTCATATCATTGGCCCTTCCTAATTAACCCTGGTTACTATTCACCAAAGCAATCTTCTGCTCCGCAAACCTCCCGACAGGCTCTGCTTGCTTTCAAAACTGGCTCATAAAGTCTACAAGGAATTATCTCCAACTCACTCCACTCCCACTATGGAGACAAGTATAACTTTAAGGGTTTGGGAAGAAAGTAGAGAGGAATGGCAGCAACAGGTTTATTGCACAGACAGTGACAGGTGTGTGGTACGCACTGCCAGTGGTGGTGGTAGAGTCAGATACATTAAGAACATTTAAGGGTTTCTTCAATAGGCACAAGGATGACAGAAAAATGGAAGGCTACCTTGGAATAGATTAAAGGGTCAGCACAATATCGTGGGCCGAAGGTCCTGTGCTGTGCTGTACTGTTCTATGCTCTATGAGTTCACAATGTAGTGTAGTTAAATACATAGAATTGTTTCAAGTACTTTCTTCGACTCTTTTATTTTTAGGTTTAAATGTACTCAATAATTTTTCTATGTTTAACCGCATAATTATTTGTATTATCCTTGATTGCTCTTTGGGTGTCTGTCAATATTCATGACATTCCTTGTTTGACAACTTGGATTAATTTTACCAGAGGTTATGGTTTTACTAGTTGTCAAAGTGTTACAGTGCTTTGCTAATTAGTATCTAACTATGAGGTTCTGGTTATGTCAGACTGTGAAGGTCCCTGACAAACAATATTAACACCTTCCAAAAAGTACTTCAGGCAGGTGTTTGAGGTCAGGTGTATTCATCAATAACTTGCTGCTCATTGAAGTGGGACTGGACTCTGCTGTGAGCCAGATTTAGCCTTTGGGTGGTATGTTGTACACCATAGTTCAATGTCTTAAATGACAGCATAAAGGAATAGAAGCACCTGGAGAGGTTTAAGAAGGGAATTCCAGAATTTGGGGCTTTGGGTCAGAAGGAAACATAGCCACTAATGGTAGAACAAGGAACTTCACAGATGAACAAGATACTGTACCAGAAAGGAGAACTATCGGACTGGAGGAGACTGAATGGATAACATGTAATGTGCACATTTCATGTTGTACTCTTCTGCTGGGAAATGATGCAAATGATTCTAAAAAGGCTGAACAGATTACGTGCAGGAAGGTGCAAGAGGCTAGGATCAGGGTTCACAGTCAAACGATAAGGGGCCAGTTTTAAAAAACTGAGATCAGAACTTCTTTCTCCCAGAGAGAGCTTAATACAAAGAATTTTCAAGATGTCCTAGATGTTGGAGAGGTGAGTGCCCATGATTGAGCAGGCTGCGTTTACAAGCCTCAGCAGCTTTTCCCAATGCTGTGCATTGGCTCCTACCGACCAGACAGTAATGCAACTAGTCAGAATGCTCTCCAAAGTACATCTGTAGCAATTTGCTAATGTCTTTGGTGAAATCCAAATCTCATCTAACTCCTAATGAAATAAAGCTGTTGGCATACCTTCCTCGTAATTGCATTGATATGGTGGGCCCAGAAGCAGGTTTCCCTCACTTTGTATCGTGTTGTTTCTGGTCTCAGTGGAAAAGTAGACGTGGGAAGATCAGATGAGCGCAAGATCACTTCTTTTGTGCTGTCTTCTAATAACTGAAGAGGTTTCTGGCCTTCAAATAAAGAAAACATTTCTGCTAAGCCACAAGATGTGCATAACTGCTACCAGTCTCAGATATCCTGTATCTGTTGGAACAAACCCAGATAAAATTTGGAAGTAGAATAAATCAGATTAGATCTTTATTAAACTCTTGTAATAAAGTAGCCATGAACATTAACCATTGACACAACATGGTATTAATCAGGTATACCAAGTGACAACTTCCTCAGTTTGTAACCTTGAATAACAGGTCGCAGATTTACTTTTACTTTGTAACACTTACAGTACGCTGGATGAACTCAGCAGGTCGGGCAGCATCAGTGGAAACGATGAGTCGACGTTTCGGGCCGGAACCCTTCGTCAGGACTGAAGAATGACGGAGGTGGAAGGATTTGAAGAATGTTTGTAGATTCAGTTGAAAGACTTGTAATTTGAAAGACAAAGGGGTGGGGGAGGGGAAGCATTGACGTCATAGGTAGGAAAACAATGGGTGGTAGAAGAAGGAGGCGGAACCATGAGGGAGGTGATAGGCAGCTAGGGGAGGGGGCAGAGTGAAATAGGGATAGAGGAAGGGAGGGGGAGGGAATTCCTGGAAGTTGGAGAATTCTATATTCATACCAAGGGGCTGGAGACTACCTAGATGGTATATAAGATGTTGCTCCTCTAACCTGAGTTTAGCCTCATTATGGCTGTAGAGGAAGCCATGTATGGACATACCTGAATGGGAATTCCATACATGGCCTCCTCTATTGCCATAATGAGGCTAAACTCAGGTTGGAGGAGCAACACCTCATATACTGTCTAGGTAGTCTCCAACCCCTTGGTATGAACATAGAATTCTCCAACTTCTGGGAATTCCCTCCCCTTCCCTTCCTCTATCCCTATTTCATTCTGCCCCCTCCCCCAGCTGCCTATCACCTCCCTCATGGTTCCGCCTCCTCCTTCTACTACCCATTGTTTTCCTACCTATGACGTCAATGCTTCCCCTCCCCCACCCCTTTGTCTTTCAAATTACAAGTCTTTCAACTGAATCTACAAACATTCTTCAAATCCTTCCACCTCCGTCATTCTTCAGTCCTGACGAAGGGTTCCGGCCCGAAACGTCGACTCATCGTTTCCACTGATGCTGCCCGACCTGCTGAGTTCATCCAGCGTACTGTAAGTGTTGCCTTGATCACAGCATCTGCAGATTATTTTGTGTTTACTTTTACTTTGTACCTGCCTCACTTGCTTGTGCATGTCTCATTCAACCACAATGTCTTCTCTCCCCTTTGGTATGCTGAGTCTATCACCTACATTCAATTATTGTGTGAAAAATGCCATTCCGTCTTAGTTTACATGCAATACTTAAACTTCCCTGCCCCCACCCCCTTTTAACTAATTTATACAGTAGCATCATTGAGGGTGCCTTGACCAGCTGCAACACCATCTGGTATGAGAATTGCAAGGCATCTGACCTCAAGTCCCTGCAAAGGATTGCGAGGAATGCTGCGAAATTTTAGAGATATTTATCAAGAGCTCTGCATAAGCAGAGACCTGAGCATTGTCAATGAATCTTATCTATCTCTTTGACCCCCTATCATCAGGCAGGAGGTACTAAAATATTAGAACAAGAACTGTTAGTGTGGAAAACAGCTTCTCCACCAAGGTTGCAAGATTACTCAATTCCTTGCCACCACATATAAATTACTTCATACAGTCTCATCATGAATGAAGCGCCAATAGCCTTATACTGTTTTCTTTTTAACTTGTATCATAGGTTCACCAGGTTGATTCCAAAGATGAGGGGAGTAGACTATGTGGAGAGATTGAATCACCTGCGACTGTACTCGCTGGAATTCAGAAGAATGAGAGGAGATCGTACAGAAACATATAAACTTATGAAAGGGATAGATAAGATAGAGGCAGGGAAGTTGTTTACACTGGTAGGTGAGACTAGAACCAGGGGACATAACTTCAAGATTCGGGGTAATAGATTTTTTGGTGTGTCCTGTTCCTGTTTTTTATGTACCTTATTACTTGTTAATTTATTTGTGGTAAATTACATCATGTGTTATGTTTGAGAGTTACAGTACATGTACTGTGTTGTGCACCTTGGTCGGGAGGAGCGTTGTTTCGTTTGGCAGTACACATGTGTATAGTTGAATTACAATAAACTTAACTTGAACTTACAATTTCCCAGCCTGCAGACACTATGACCTTCTGCCTCTGGTTGAGAAGAAGAGGTAGCTATTTCCCTATTACTTCCTGAGACATCAAGGTATCTTCCTTCACCAATCAGTGTGCAAGGCACTCAAGGGATATCAAGAGTGAATTTCAAAGGTTCGGTGAAACGCTGAGCACAAGTGACATAGAGAAAGTACAGGTGGAAGCAAGCACTAATTGAAGTTTCCCCTGACTGACAAGGATGTGGACTTCACAAACCCTGCCTTTAAATGGACTTTGTCATGAACATGTCCTTGAATTGAACACCCAGCACAGGAACAGGACTTTTATGTGGCCGTTAATGATCGATCTATGCAGAACTACTTAACTCTTATTTGATCTGCAGTCTACAGGGTGATCGCGGGTAAAACAACATCTTCTGTGCAAGGGATCGGTTTGGCTTTGCTTAAGCTGCCCACATGCTGTAGACAAATGATAAAAGGCAAATTACAATTTTCTTATTTACAGAATTCTCTGCACCCATATAAATTCCTGACAAATGTTTTATTAGATTAATCTACTGACACGAGTCCACAATACAATTTGAAGCATTTTCCTTTTTGAATTATTGTGTTAGACTCCGCTAACATATTTTATAAACGCTAAGTTCAGCTTTATTGTCTGCGGCTAATTTCACTTGTGACAACATTACCTGTTGGCTCAAAAAGAAGCCATTTTGTGAGCACCTTCAAACATTGCAAGTGCGTAGTTCATATATTCTAATCCTTCTAATCATTGTCTCTGGAAAACATGCAAGATAACTGAATTTGCTTTTGGAATTAAAATAAAATGTATTAATTTTTCTCTAGCTATCTATGGCTTGCAAAGGTATAAACTATAAACTTACATGACCAAAAGCAAAGCCAATCATCCAAGTAAACTTCTCAGCTTTTCAAGTCTATTGTAAAAGCAAACAAAATTGAGAGAGTTTGAATTGCTCTTTGTATCATCACTTGTGGGTAAATGTTAGAAAATCAAATGGTTGTCAGCTGTCCAATCATAGAGCATAATAGAGCCTATCTGACTTCTTGGTGAAATCTTGCTCATTAAATTTTCTACCACTCCCAAGCCCTATCCCAAAGGCTTTGTTAATGCCATTAAACTGATTTGATCAAGAGATGGGACTGTATAATGAAAAGAAGGCTTCATATAATGACAATGCTAGAGGCAGCCAGAATGAAGATGTTTAGGTAATTCTCTCGTCAATCAAGCTAAATGAACGCTCTGGTATGAGTAACTGAGATTGAAATTATGCACATAATTTAAATGTAGTTATCGTCCTCCCACATTCCAGAGATGTACAGTTAGGGTTAGTGAGTTGTGGGCACGCTAAGTTGGCACTGGAAGCGTGTGACAATTGCGGGCTCCTTGCTGATTAGATTTGATGCAAAACAATGCATTCACTGTATGTTTTGATGTTTTGATGTGACAAATAAAGCTAATCTTTAAAAATTCCACTTACTAAATTCATGTTGTTTTTTAACTTTTCGCAGTGAGAGATACATCCCATCCACCTCCAACTTATTGTCTGATGTAGTGCTGTGAATACATATTCTGTCAAAAAAAGAAAGAAGTCCCTACTTTTATAGTGTCAATTAGTGGATATCACCAAGTACCTTAAAAACCAATGACGTAGGCTTGCGATCATTTTTGAAATAAAGTGATTGTCTAATTTCATTCAACAATGTCACATTACTGTTTGTATGACCACATCCAGACAATTTCCTTTAATAATGTTAATTGCAAGTTAAATTTTCCAAATACTTCAGGCGTAGCTCCCACTCTCTTCCAAATACTGTCATCAGCCTGAGAAAGTAGTCACTACATTGTGCAGCTCTCCGTGTTTAGTTGCTTGAAATTAAGGAGCATAAAAACTGTCCCATCAGTTCACAATGTCAAGGGGGACCATCAAGTTCCCATGTATACTCATCCTATTTAGCAAAACTTGATGATTCAAATGTTTATCCAAATATCTCTAAAATATTATCAGCGTCTCTCACCGTCACCTCAGAATCCAACAATTCTGGATAATAAAAATTCTTCCTTAGACCTCACAGCGCCAGTGACCCAGGTACAATTCCCGCTGCTGTCTGAATAAAGTTTGAACAGTCTCCCCGTGACCATGTACATTTTCTCTGGGTGCTGAAGTTCCCTTGCACATTCTGAAATGTATGGTTTAATTGATCATGTGGGTGCAATTGGGTGGTGCAGCTCAATGGGCTGGTTGAGTCTGTTACTCTGTTGTATCTCTAAATGAAATTAAACAAATAAATATCAGTAAACAACTTTCAGGACAGACCTTCCATTCCACACCATGCACAACAGATCACCATTATATTTTATAGCATGGTTGAAATGCAGAATTTGCTAATTCTGGTTTCATGCTCGGAACAGTGTTGATTGATGGAACATTAAAGGTTGACGTATCACCAAGAAGCCCAATTGTTCCAGATCTGGATTCCACATCAGTCACTGATTTGTAACTTCCATGGTGGGGATGAATTGCCTTATGTTCACAACAAACGGTATTCAAGCCTCCTATTAAAGATACGCTGGTGGGCTGTCTGCAAATGATCAAAAAGACAGCTTATATTCAATAACAAAGCTGAAAACCAGGTGCAGAAACATGCAATGAAAACAGTTTTAAAAGCAAGCAACAATTTGCATTCAGAGTCAAGGATATGATTCAAAGCAATGACTTTTGGACATTCTTATATTGATAGACAACTGTAATAATATGAATATCTGATGAATTATAAGGTATAGCTGTGGAATAGCTCCTTATTGTTCCAACAGACGACAACAAAATCAAGTGTGTGCTATTGATTCACAAAAGAAAATGGCTGTAAAACCATTCTCTGTGATTGCTTTATGAGAAGAGACACCCAGGAGCAAAAGGAGCAGAATGAATCCAGTAGAGATATATATGGGATTGGAATCATTAGGAAGTATCTGAAAGTGGCGATATGCTCACTGAAAAAAAAACTAAATCTTTTCTGGTAAGATACTCCAGAGCAGAAGGTGGCGGTAATGCACCATTAAGCTGGGTGCCAACCACCGTAAAACAAGATGAAGCAGATTAGATTTCAAAAACCCTGGGAGCGTATTATGCTCTGTGTTAGGTAATTGAAAATTGCCCATCACGCAGTCCTGTCTTAATCCTCCCTCAGATTCAGTCTCTTGCTACTCTTATGCTTGCACAATTAGTGCTCCCCCATGAAGCTGTAGCTTTTAGGGCTATGCCTCACGAGAGACAGGCATACATATACGGATAACTATATTATCTGTGCATGCAACTACATGTGTATGTAACTGTATTAATGTTGCAGAGTTTCACCACGATACATCAAAACTATGAAAAAGAAAAATAATGCAAAATTGTTGGATTGCTGTTTGTGCTTGGCCTCTATATCCTCCTGTCTGAGAGCTTGTGCCTTCTTGGATGTTTATCCCCCTAATCAAATGGTCATAGGCTAAGAATTCCCATGAGTGTGTAAGGGTTTATAGGTTTTTTAGAGAAAATTTGAGGATGTCTTTGGAGCATTTTCATGTCATAGCTATCCTTGGTCATTAAAATTTTGGGTAGAACACCCATTTGTGAGGCATGTGGATGAGGAGGCCCAAAATTTGGAGACTAAATAATGAGTATGTTGTTTCTGGAGGAAATACCACCATTAGTCCACTTACCCTGCCAGCGCATTTGGGGGAGTTTACAAGGTGCAAAGGATGCCCTTGTCTCCAATAAGAGTTTGAGACAATCAACATGAAATTGGTGCTGAGTCTTAGATCTTGATCTTCTAATATACTTTCTATCAGTTAGAGTTGGTTACGACTCTCTACCCTCACTGACCATTGGTTCCTTATGTGAGAAAATTCATTCATATTGTTAAAGATTTAATTTGTCAAGAAATGATGTTATTACCGAGGGCAAGAAGGTGAAAGCACTTTATCAGCCAACTAGTTGGTGTAAGGCATATCCTGTATAAATATCCTCGTATGTATCAATGAATATTGGCCAATAAGAGTTCATATCCAGAGTTCACGTATATTTGTAACTCAGTGATTGAGGTTGCAATAAGTTTGGTTCTGGAGTGGAGGCAACACAGTTTCACATTCATCCACTTGATAAGGCAGCTTTTCAAATTGAGAATTGAGAAGACAGCTGATGTTATGACAGCATGAACTGGCACCTGAATGCACTGGGATACTGTGTTTGGTAGACCAACTCCTCAGTGCTGCAACTTGGAAATCATGGTGGAGCAAATGGAAAAAGTGACAAGTAGCCAATTCTGAGAACGATTCTCAGAACATATTGAGAACATAAAGCCTCTGGCTCAATAGAGTCAAGGATTTTGTGAGGTCACAATTGCCTAGCACAGTTGTTGACACTTTTTATATTTTTTCATGTTTGCTACACCAGGAACATAAAGTACGTTGTGCAACTTGATGGTCAGATTGGTAAATTACACACTGCAAAGGATTAGCAGTGAAATGATTAGTTCAAAGTTTCAAAGGTTCATTTTATTGTCCAAGTACACATGTACAATACAACTCTGATATTCACCTTCTCTAGATAGCCATGAAATATAGGAAAACCATGGAAGTTGTTGGAAGAACAGACATCAAACTCCTCTCCACATATGAAAATAGAAAAGAAATAAAACCCACAAACCCCAAGCCCTCAACCCCTCCCTTGCACAAAAACCAACAGAGTGCATAGTGACTGCAAAAATGATTTGTACTGTGTGAATGACAAATTGCTGTATAATTGTGTTACTATTTTGAGAGAATTTGACTATCACCTTCCTGTAAACAGTGTTGTGGAGATCCCGTTGTGTAGGAATATGTTACAACCTGAACCCAATTTTCAGGAACATTTTTCCTCACATGATTTTACCTTTCCAGATAATTTTCCTTTAAGTAGCACAAGACTTGGAGTTTGTATATTCTCACTGTGACCATGTGGTTTCCTCTGGGTTCTCTGGCTTCCTCCCACATTCCAAAGACATACAGATCAATAAGTTGATCACGTGCTATATTGGTGCTGGATGCTGGTGAAACTTATGGCCACTGCATCACATCCTTGGATGAGTTTGTTTTTCAGTGCAAATGACCCACATTTCGCTCTATGTTTCGATGCACATGTGACAAATAAAGCTACTCTTTAGATCTTTAATCTTTAAGATTTGGAAGGAAAGATCTTTTTTGAAAGAAAATGGGCCAGGGCATTGTCACAACGGACAACAAGATCTCTGTGTGTTCAAATTAAATTTTGAATACGACATTTTTATCGACTATGATACTGAAGATATAAAGAATTTTATTGAAGGTTTTGATAGCTTTGAAATTCAATCAAATAGAATGAAAGCAGAATCATTCCTTACATTATAGATTTAAGAAATACAATTCACAAAGTACAGTTTTGCCCAGAGAAATAGTATCTGAAAAATGTACATAAATGACTCTTTCCTGATTCTTTTTGTGTGTTACAGTTTAGTCATGATTCAGTTAGTGACCGAGCTTTAAAGATCCAGTTTTGTAATATTTAAAAAGGTAAAAATAGAACCTATTCATTATAGTTAAGCCTTGGTATTTCCGATTATTACTCCTTTTGTTCTGACAATAATGATTTAATAGACCTCATTTTGTCAAGGGTGAATTCTGATGGAGCTGCTAAGTTTTTTTTCGATCTAGAAAGAATAGGAAAAGGTAGATAAACCTTTTTCCAAGGCCAGGCACAGACCACTGATAGAATGTTTCACCTAGCAGAATAAAAGTGTTGACAAGGATCAAAGATTTTCCTATTAGCTACTTACCAAACTTGGATAGAACTTTAAGAAGTGCTGTCCACAGACGTCAATGCAGTGTAATGACAACACTAAATGTTGCTGCTGGGCTAGATTGCACAGAATCTGAACTCTACCTTCAGTTGTTCCCCTTTCTGGCCCTGTATCCATATTAAACATATGTGCAAGTGTGGTTGCCATTGCCTAAGGATCCCATTTCCAAAACTGCCCTGCCAACGGAACGGGTAATGTGTAGCAACCAGTCCTTTGGGTGATACAACCCAAGTTCTTGCCCCCAGAACTGCCCAACTGTCTTGATAAAATCCTGTTTGATAATCAGATGTCAGAAAACAGTTCTATTGATTTAAATATTTAAAACAATTATTTCACAACATAAATGACTATTATAGGTACAGATATTTTGAAAATTAAAAATATATGAACAGAAACTTATATTCTCTGAAAATAAAGAATATTCAAACTATATAAGTTTAAAGAATATAAAGAATATTCAAAGAATATAATGAATGTTTTGTTTCTGTTCTGTAATGTTCTATGACTCTATATTCTTGGTGACCCTATTCAACAGTTTCAACCTACAGAATACCTTGGGGAACATTTACCTGTACTGGAAGAACTCAACGAGTTAGGAGTATGTATGGAGGTGAATAAACAGACAGCATTTCAGGCTGAGACCTTTCCTGAGTACTGGAAAGGAAGGAGACAGAAAGCAGAATAAGATGGTAAGGAAAGGGCAGCAGTACAAGCTAGCAGGTGGTAGAAGGAGGGTAGGCGGGAGGGGGAAGGGAGATCATCTAAGAAGCTGAGAGGGATAGATGAAAGAGGTCAAGGGCTAATGAAGAACAAATCTAATAGGAAAGGATAGTGGACCAGGGAAGAAAAAAAAAAGAGGGGAACCAGAAGGAGGTGATGGACAGGTGAGGAAAAAAGAAAGCAAGAGAAGGTAACCAGAATGAAGAATGGAAAAAAGAGAGAAGAGTGAAGGGGTAAGTGAATAGTGGAAGTTAGAAAACCCAATTTCTTTGAATGGGTCCCATAGTTTTCTTTGTTTTGTGGCTGTCGGTGGGAAGATGAATCTCGGGGCTGTATACTACATACATACTTTGATAATAAATTTACTTTGAATCTTTGAGAAATCAATGTTCATGTCTTCAGGTTGGAGTCTACCCAAATGGAGTATGAGGAGTTGCTCTTCCAACCTGAGTTGGGCTTCATTGTGGCAGTAGACAAGGCCATAGACCAGCGTGTCAGAATGGGAATGAGAAGTCAGATTGAAATGAGTAGCTACCAGGAGATCCTGACTTTCGAGACAGGCAGAGTTAAAGTACTAGACAAAGCAGATGTCTCACAGATGTAGAGGAGACTGCACTGGGAGCACCAGATATACTAGAATGTCCTTGAAATTAGAATACAGAACACAGAATATTACAGCACAGGAGCAGGCTCTTCAACATATGATGCTATGGTGAAATAACTAAAGTAGTATTTAAAATAAACTAGTTCCTTTCTGTTTATACAAGATCATATCCCTCCATCTTCTGCATATTCATGTGGTTATCTAACACCCTTTTAAACATCTTTATGATATTTTCCTCCACAACCAGTCCTGGTAGCATCTTTCAAGCATTTACCATCCTTTAAAAAAAATACAACTTGCCACATGTGTCTCCTTTGACCTTCTTCCTCTCACCTTAAATGCATGCACTGTAATGTTGGACTTTCAACCTTGGGAAAATGATATCAATTGTCTACAATATAAACCTTCTAGACTTCTAGCAGGTCTCCCCTCAGCCTCCACTGCGCCAAAAAAAATGAAAGGACTGAGGAGTTGAGGCAGAGGATTGGTAACTTGTTTATTATTGTCACCCGTACTGAGATACAGTGAAGAAAAACATTATTTTGCAGCCATCTATAGAGATTATTTCACCACATCAGTAATTCAAAGTAGTACAAGAGAAAAACTATAACAGCATGCAGAATATAATGTTACAGTTACAGAGAAAGTGCAGAACAGACAGACAATAAAGTGCAAACCTTTAACAAGGTAGTTATGAGGTCAAGAGTCCATTTTATCACACAAGAGTTCTGTTTGGAAACCACTCCACTGACATTATCAATCCCTGTGTCACTACTGTATTTAAACAAAGTTCCAGTAGCATTTTCTGTTCTATTTGCATAATCCTGTTGTGAAGCACCTTCTTACAATCTGCAAGTAGTTTCAGTGCTGGTTAGAACTTAGCTAAGATGTTCTGTTATCCAGTTACGACAGTGCAAGAGAAGTGGATAGTAACTTTGGTTATCATTTTAACCTCTGCAATTTCCAGGGACTAGGTGATGCAAGTGGAAGTAACAAAAAACCATATCAAAGGTGGCAAATAGGTAGTCCAAGCCACAAGGGTGGCAGAGGGACATGCTACCACCTTGAGATCAGGCACTAAAGGCCAAACTGGGCTGCAGAAAGTGCTTAAGGTCCTTCTTCAGAAAAGAGCTAAAGGTTTTAGAGAAATCGCAAAACAGATTCACCAAAATGATTCCAAAAATAAGGGATTTTAGTTATGTAAATAGATCGGAGCAATTCAATCAGACTGCAGGAGAATCTGACTGAAAATCAATAAGGGCATAGAATGAAAATCTATTAGTAGAGGTATCAAGAAATGGAAGACAGAGAATGAAGGTATTTGGAAAATTAAAATTGCACAAGGAATAAGGCAGCAAATCATTAAAACCTGGAATACAGAAATAGGGAAGGCAGTTTCAACAATGATGTTCAAAAGGGTGCAAGGTACTGTAAATATCTGAAAGGATGGAATTTCCAGGCAACTAGCTCTTTATTTGGAGTCAATAGGGACCTAAAGAGCAAAATGTGCTGCTTCTGTACTGTCACCATTCTGTGATTCTTCCTGATGAAGGGTTCCAGTCTTAAATTTCAACTGTTTATTTACCTCCTTAGATGCTGCCTGACCTGCTGAGTTTCTTCAGCCAGTTGTGTGTTTCTCTGGATTTTCATCATCTGCAGAATCTCTTGTGTTTGTGGTTTTCTTTTTCTCTGGTAATTTAGACCCTGCGGCAATCATTCATATTTCTGGATTAATTGTTTTCTTGATGTTAGAAAATTAGGACCTGTTCACTGCCCCGTTTCTCCCAACATTGACCCAGTGCAAAGCCAGTGGAATTACCAGTAATCAGAAGATTTGGGTAGGATCTACCAAAGAAACAAAGAATATCAAAGTAAATATATTATCAAAACACATATACGTCACCATATACAACCCTGAGATTCTCTTTTGTGCAGGCATTCACAGTAAATATGATGGGACTTTTGAGAGACTTTGAGAGTTTTTTTTTACTGTGCCCATGGTCTGTTCTTTATCAAATTACAGAATTGCTTTGCACTGTTGAAACTATATGTTATAATTATGTGGTTTTTGTCAGTTTTTCAGTCTTGGTTTGTCTTGTATTTCTGTGATATCATACTGGAGGAACATTGTATCATTTCTTAATGCATGCATTACTAAATGACAATAAATCCCCATAATTCAATCTAATCTAAATAGAAAGAAACAAAGAAAAAGCGAAGTAATAATAATACGTAAATACACAATAAATATTGAGAACATGAGAGGAAGAGTCCTTGAAAGTGAGTCAATAGGTTCTGGGAACAAAGCAACACACATAAAATGCTGGAGGAACTCAACAGGCCAGGCAGCATCTATGGAAAAAAGTACTGTTGATGTTTCGGGCCGAGACCCTTCGGCAGGACTGGAGAGAAGAAAAAGATCAGAAGTAGATTTTAACGGTAGTGGGGGAGGGGAGAAAGAAACACAAGGTAATAGGTGAAACTGGGAGGAGGAGGGATGAAGGTTGGAGGCTACCCAAATGGTATGTAAGGTGTTGTTCCTCCAACCTGAGTGTGGTCTGGTCGCAACAGTAGCGGAGGCCATGGATTGACACATCAAAATGGGAACGGGAAGAGGGTAGCTTCCAACCTGATGGCATGAACGTCGATTTCTTGAACATCTGGTAATACCACCCCCACTCACCTTCACCGTTCCCCATCACCTTTTCCCTCTCTCGCCCTGACTCCTTGCCTACCCATTGCCTCCTGCTGGTGCCCCTCCCCCTTTCTTCTTTCCACAGCCTTCTGTCTTCTCCTTAGATTCCCCCTTCTTCAGCCTGTACCTCTTTCACCAACTTCCCAGCTTTTAACTTCATCCCTCATCCCCCTCCCAGTTTCACCTTTCACCTTGTGTTTCCTCTCTCCCACCTTCTAAATCTACTTCTTATATTTGTTTTCTCCAGTCCCGCCGAAGCATCTCGGCCCGAACTGTCGACTGTATTTTTTTTCCATAGATGCTGACTGGTCTGTTGAGCTCCTCCAGCATTTAGTGTGTGTTGCTCGGATTTCCAGTCTCTGCAGATTTTCGCTTTCTTTGTGATTAGTTTCTGGAAACAGTTCAGTGTTAGGGTGAGTGAAGTTATTCCCTGTGGTCCAAGAGCCTGATTGCTGAGGGGTAATAACTATTCCTGAACTTGGTGGTGCGGGTCCGAGGCCCCTGCACCTCCTTCCTGATGGTAGCAAGGTCTGGATGGTGGTGTCTCTGATGAAGGATGCTGAATTCCTGTGAAATCTCTCCATGTAGATCTGCTGAATGGTGGTGAGAGCTTTATGTCTGATGAACTGGGCTGTATCCACTACTTTTCGTAGGCTTTTCCATTCAAGGGCATTGATGTTTTCATACCAGGCTGTGATGCAACCAGTCCATATACTCTCCACTGCACATCTATAGAAGTTTGTTAAAATTTTAGATGACGTGCTGAATCTTCACAAAATTCTGTCAAAGTAGAGGTGCTGCCATGCTTTCTTTGTAATGGATGAAGGACAGTACCTCTGAAATGATAACATTGAGGAATTTAAAGCTGTTAACCCTTTCCACCTCTGATCCCCCCAATGAGACTGGCACAGGGATTCTAACTGCCTCCTCCTGTAATCAATAATCAGTTGCTTAGGTCTTGCTGACATTGAGTGAGAGGTTGTTGTTGTGATGCCACTGAGCCAAATTTTCATTCTCCCTCCTATTTGCTGATTTGTCACCACCTTTGATCTGGATAACGACAGTGGTGTCGTCAGCAAAACTTAAATATACTCATGACGGCATTTGGCCTTGCCATCATGAGTATAAAGTGAGTAGAGCAGGGGGCTAAGTATACAGCTTTATAGTGCACCTGTGCTGATGGAAACTGTGGAGGAGATGTTTTTGATAATCGATCTGACTGAGGTCTACAAGTGAGGAAATTGACGATCTTCTTGCGCAAGGAGGTATTGGGGCCTAGGTCTTGGAGCTTATTGATTTGTTTTGAGGGATTGATAGTATTACATGCCAAACTGTGGTCAATGACATCTTCACTGTCCAGATGTTCCAGGATTGAAATGACATCTGCTGTTGACCTGTTGTGATGGTAGGCAAATTGGAGTTGACTTATGTCACTCCTCAGGCAGAAGGTGATATTTTTCATCACCTACCTCTCAAAGCACTTCATTACAGTGGATGTAAGTCATACTGGATGATAGTCGTTGAGGCAGGTTACTACACTCCTCGTAGGCACTGCTATAATTGAAGTCTGCTTGAAGCAGGTGGGTAACTCAGACTGGCAAAGCAAGAGGTTAAACATATCGGTGAACACTCCAGCCAGTTGATCAGCACAGGTCTTCAGTACTCAGATAGGTACTCTGTCTGGGCCAATTGCTTTCTGTGGGTTCACCTTCCTGAAGGATGATCTCACGATGGCCTCTGAGACTGAAATTACATGGCCATCGGGGGCTGTGGGAGGTCATGAAAGAGCCTCCATGTCTGACAGTCAAGGCAAAAACATAAAAGACACTGTTCATCTGACAGCGAAACCTTCTTGTTGTCGATCTTATCTGGTTTCACTTTGTAGGAACTGATAGTCTCCAAATCCTTGCCACAGCTGTCGATCATCCTTCAGTGATTCATATTTGGTCTGGAATTGCCGCTGAATTGTTGCCAGGGTAGCAAAGAAAACTCTTTGTTAATGGGCAACACATTGCTTGCTTCAGGTCCTGCCAAAACTGTGAGCTCCTCCTTACCTCCACAAGCCCTTTCTCCAATTCTTAATCCACATTTCACACCTGCCATCTCAAGTCAAGTGTTGCGGAGTGGAACTATGTCAGCAATCCTTCACAATATCTACAAAATTAGTTTAACACCACTTTCTAGTCCAGATTTTTAAAAGCAAGAAGGTTTAGGTACCAAATCCATAGCTCACAGACAGTACTGGGGGTTAAGATTGAGTTTGGGTTACTGGAGCTCTGACCTTTGTGCCACACGTACATTCACTTCCGAGCTTCCTTCCGAGTTATGCATTCCTCTGATTTGGACATACCACTATACTCCATTGGTGGCAGAGTTGTGCATGAAGTTCCTTGCCAGAAATAAACTGCTGGAAGAAGTCAGCAAGTTGAGAAGTTGTATAGAGACAGGGGGATGGTCAGTATCTCAGGTCGAGTTTCTGCATCAGGACTGAGGCTCCTGTTCCCAGTACCTGCCGTCACCTGTCTCTTCACAAAGTTCCTTTCCTAACACTTAGGCAGAGCGTGGTCAGTGCCGGGACCACGCCACTTCAAGGAGAAAACCTGCCATCCCAGGGGTACTAGGTTTAGATGCACAAATAATAAATGGCCACTCGTCTACCAATCAAAAATAAAAGAGACCTAAATGACGTCAAAGGAAATCACCAAATACTCAACGTGTAATTCTGAATGATTGTGGTACAATTTAAAAGGTGGGAAAATGATAACGTAAGTCATCTTCGTATACTTTATGTCACCCAATCTATACAAGCCCACCATTTCCCAATGAATAGCATACATCTGACTGGTCAAGTATTCAAAAGCTGCTGTGCAATAATGTAAAGGCAACCAAGGGTTAATGACATGAGATAGTATCAAGAGACCTCTAATTCAAAAGTTTCACTTAGAAAATAAAACATACTGAATCTTAGAAAATGATCCCAAATTGGAAACAGCACAAGCAATGCAGTAAGAATAACATTTACAAACAAGAGAAAATCTGCAGATGCTGGAAATCCAAGCAACACACACAAAATGCTGGAGAAACTCAGCAGGCCATCTATGCAAAAGAGTACTGTCAGCGTTTCAGGGCAAGACCCTTCATCAGGACCGGAGACAGAAAGTCAGGATAAGAAGATGGGGGAAGGGGAAGAAGAAACAGAAGATGATAGGTGAAACCGGGAGGGGGAAGGGTGAAGTAAAGAGCTGGGAAGTTGATTGGTGAAAGAGATACAGGGCTGAAGAAGAGGGAATCTAATAGCAAAGGATGGAAGGCCATGGATGAAAGAAAAGGGGGAGGAACACCACAGGGATTGATGAGCAGGTAAGGAGATAAGTTGAGAGAGGGAAATGGGAATGGGGAATTGTGAAGGGTGCAGAGCATTACCGTAAGTTCAAGAAATTGATGTTCATACCATCGAGTTGGAGGCTACCCAGATAGAATATAGGGTGCTGCTTCACCAACCTGAGTGTGGCCTCATCACGACAGAAGGGGAGGCCATGAACTAGCATGTCAGAATGGGAAAGGGAACTGGAATTAAAATGAGTGGCCACTAGGAGACCCCACTTTTTCTAGCAGACAGAGCACCGGTGTTTGGCTACATTTAAATAACATTTAAATCTTCTGGAAAAATAATCCCTGATATTGGAGCTTTCTGTGAAGCAACAGCAAGTTTAAGCATGGATACATCCTCAATGCTGATTCTCCAAGCTCCAAGTACTGGAAGAGTGGGATCAGTAAACTGGTCCAACTCTACCATCATAAACTGATGGGTTTAAATATAAAAGCACAGCTTTGTAGAATTCACATTGCAGTTTTGCATTCTTGGTAATAGAAAGAGTTCAATTTATTCACTGACTGTGGCCTTGGCAATGACGCAACCATTTATATGTAACAAAATATAGATGAACAAAGTTATGGCTGTTAAAAAAAGAATCACTCAAGAATTCCGATGAACTTATAAACCATGTTAAGATTTTTGAAGTTTTCATGTCCTTTTTGTTACATTTGTTTTCCCCTCCACTTTCAGTTCTTGTTCTGATACTTTTCCACCACCCAGCAGCTGTTACTATTGACAGAAATGCTTAGATTAGCTTTATTTATCACATGTACGTCAAATCTTAGAGTCGTATTCTGTATACGTACTTTGATAATAAATGTACTTAAGATCTGAGAAACTGTGAAACGTGCTCTTTGCATCAAATCAGATCACCGGGAATTGTCCTGGGCACCCTGCAAGTGTTGTCACACTACTGGTGCCAACGTGGCACACCCACAACTCACTAACCTTAACCGTGTGCCTTAACCTCCAGAGCACCTGGAGGAAACTTACTTACGTGGTCACATGAGAAAGTAGAAACTCCCACAGACGGGGTGGGAATTGAAACCCGATCACACAACTTGTGCTGTAAAATATTGTGTGAAATGTTACACTACCACGCCACAAAAAACAAGTACACAAACGCTGTATGACCAGGAGGGCATCATTTTTGAGCTACAGCCCAGCTTCATCTAACGTATTTTATATTTAGTGTATTATTTCTCTTATTTACATACAGCATCAGTGGAGGCTATTTGGCCCATAGAGTCAAGGCCCGTTTTCAGACTATTTCCATTGTCTGTGTCTCATTCCCTCATTTTTACCTCTACAATCTATTCTCTCTCACATGAACATCAATCTCCACAATATCCACATCCAGCACCAGAGTCAGTAACTCGGAATTAGTGCATAGAATATAGAGGGCTATATAGGAGTATAGGGGGCTCTGGATAGAGGTAGTACCTTTGATGTCTGGCATGCTGCTCCCTACTAGACAGGGTGGACGGGCATCACTGGTCCTCATACATCTCCTAAATTTCTCACGTGTTGGCTCCAAGCGCCATACCCTGGTAAACCGCTTCAGCTGGTGGGCTAACCCACGTGAAGGGGTGGTGTTAACATGGCACCACTGGGTGAAAGACTTCCATGATGAAGTCACCGGCCGGGACGGAAGGGTTCACAGATGAACTATAATGACCACGAGTTCGCGACCAAGGCGAGCCTCCTAGTTGGAGGAAACCAGCTGTGGTCGAACCTGGAGAGGGATGGGCTTCGGCAGGTTTCAGATGCCCAAGGCACGCCGCATGATGAGAACACCAAAAAGCTGCTGCAAAGCTTGTCATGACGGTGCCCCGATGGTTCCACCAGGAGTTAAGGGCGCAAGAAGAAGAAGAATATAGAACATAGAACAGTACAGCACAGGAACAGGCCCCTTGGCCCACAATGATGTGCTGAACCAGCTAGTGTGACGACACTTGCAGGCTGCCTAACACAAATGATTTGATGCAAATAGCACGTTTCACAGGTATGTGTCAGATCCTAAGTACATTTATTATCAAAGAACCAGCTAAAAATTAAATTAAAAAAAACAAATACTAGTCCATCCTACTTGCACAATGTCCATATCCTTCCATCTTCCTCATATTCTTGTGCCTATCCAAGTGTCTCTTAAAAGCTTCTAATGTATTTGCCTCTACCACCATGCTAGGCAGCGCGTTCCAATCATCCACCACACTCTGAGTAAAAACTCACTCCTCACATCCCCTTTGAACCTACTCCCTCTCACCTTCAATGCATGCTGCCTCGGAAGACATTTCTACTCTACTTCCTGTCTACTCTGTCTAAAGATTGTGAACGGCATAGATAGGGTAGAGAGGAAGTACTTTTTTCCAGAGTAAACACTCAAACCTCTATTAGATCTCCCCTCAGCCTCTGCCAGTCTAGGCAGTAAGCAGTGTATTACTCATGGGATATTGAGGCCTGGCACAGCATCTCGGCTCATTTAGAGCCTAACACAGACTGGTGACTGACATGTAAAATTCACCTTCCTAATGCATAAACCGGTTAAGGTGAAGGAGCCTATAGGTCTCATCATTTACAATATCCAGAGCTCATAAACAATTTGCATATTTTACTTCCCCTTAAGTACATGGCAACCTCCTCTTTCATTCCCCATACCATATTAATAATAACCAGGATTTATTTCCCTGTTGTAAATGGTCCTTGAGGCTTTTTCTGTATTGAATTTTAATGTTGAGAAATTATCTCATCAAAATTATTTTTGGAAATTTTGATAATGAGCTCATTGACTGAAATCAATTTCTTAATTGGAGAATAGCTGATGTGAGAATTTCATTTCTCAGTGCCTGCTAACAAATCTTATGGAATTTTAAAGCCTAAGTATTGTTGGTGGAAGGATTAGAAGTTGAAACAAGAGTCTTGTTGAGTTACAGCAAACAAACATTGCCCCAAAAATTTTCAGTGCCAAGTGATGGAATGCTGTTACATTTCTATCCACTTGTAAAAATACAAGTAGTACTTTCTAAAAAAAAATTGGACAGTGGATTCCAGTTAATTGGGCCATTGGTTAATTGGGTAGCTACTTATTGGTTAATTGGCTAGTTAACATCCACTTCATCTGACGAATCAGTCCTTTCTTTTGGCTTTCAATTCATCCAGCTGGGCTTTGGTCCTTGCATCTACTTTTATAAGCAGCTTTTGTTTCCCAATTGAAGTTCATGCAGTAACCTTAGTGCACACAGAGTACACTTTGGTTCTATATACTCACAAAAACTGAATGATTGCAACTTTCCTGAAGCTCCTTGAACTCTTTTCGAGCTTCAAACCAAGCCACATTTCGCAAGTAACTGCCTGATTAATATATCAGAAGCTTTCTCAGATACAATGGTGCTAGAACGTTTGTGAACACTGTAGAATTTTCTCTATTTCTGACATAGAAATTTTATATGTCCTAAAATTTGATCAGATCTTCACACACATCCTAAAACTAGGCAAAGAGAACCCAATTAAATAAATAGCACAAAATATTATACTTGTTCATTTATTCATTGAGAAAAATGAACCAATATTACATGTATTTGATGGCAAAAGTATGTAACCTTTTGCTTTCAATAACTGGTGGGACCTCCTTGTACAGCAATAACTTCAATCAAATATTTCTAGTAACTGTCGATCGGTCCTGCACACTGGCTTGGAGGAATTTTGGTGCCATTCCTCCTTACAAAACTGCTTCAACTCTGGGATGTTGGTGGGCTTCCTTGTGTAACCGGGTGACCATTGGATCTTATTCAGTATCGTTAAAAGTGTACTTAGGCATCCATCCGGGTAATGCTAGAATAGTTGCTTGTGCCTTTAAGGGAGACAGTGATGTCATTACGCATGCACGAGATAGTGGGGAGACCATTTTGCTTTCTGCTGAAGATGTGATAAGGTGTTGGAATTTGGGTTTCTCCCAGAGTGTGCTGGGCATGGTGAGGAAAGATTTTCTCGAGTAAGTGGCTCAATGCTGGATTGCGTGGCTTGCGCAAAGTTCTATCATGGTCCGGTCCGTGAAGTCCGTATTCCGGTTCACAGTCCGGTCCATCGACCCTTGCTCCAGATTTTCCTATCTACCCTGTTTATGTTCTTGTTGAGTTCTAATTGAGGCAGCTGATGCTCATTGGGGCTGGGTGCATAAATACCTTCAGAGACCCAGGTGTGGCTGCTGGATTGTTCTTGTCCTTACTCCTTGTATACCTTGCTCTGCCTTGTCTTGCCGGTAACTCTCGCCTCGCCTGAAGTTCTCGTCTCGCCTGAAGTTCTCGTCTCGCCCTGCCTTGTCTTGTCGGCAACTCTCGCCTCGTCTCGCCTGCGGTCTTGTCCTGGAGCCATCCTGTACCTAGCTCCCTTCCTGTCCCTTGCCTCCGCCCAGGTAAGCCAGGCCATCTTGCCGTTACCTGGGGTTGGTTCTGTCCCTTCCTGTCCCTTGCCTCTGTCAGGTGGTGATCTGCGCCCTGCCCAGGAGTACCGCGCCCTGCCCAGAAGAAGCCTGCCAAGCCTTGCCTCGTCTCCTGCCTCCTGCCAAGCCTCGCCTCAAGTCTCCTTCCTCCAGCCTCGCCTCACCTCAAGTCTCTTGCCTCCAGCATCCTGCCTCCAGCCTCGCCTCAAGTCTCCTGCCTCCAGCCTCGCCTCAAGTCTCCTGCCTCCAGCCTTGCCTCACTTCCAGCCTCCAGCCTCATCTCGCCTCAAGTCTCAAGCCTCCAGCCTCGCCTCAAGCCTCCATCCTCCAGCCTCCAGCGCACCTGGCCTCAAGTCTCCAGCCTCCAGCCTTGCCTTGCTTTGCCTTGTCTCAAGTCTCAAGCCTTCAGCCTCCAGCCTCACCTCGTCTCGTCTCAAGTCTCAAGTCTCCAGCCTCCTGCCAAGCCTCACCTCGTCTCTTGCCTAGCCTCAAGCCTGAAGACTCCAGCCTCATCCTGCCTGCCTGCCAAGCCTTGTTCTTGCCTGGTTCTGGGGTCCGAGCCAGAGGCAAGACCCAGGTACTGGGTCCTTGTCCAGTCTCTGGCTTGGAGTCCATCCTGCCTCCTGCCAAGCCTCACCTCTAGCCTCAAGCCTGAAGATTCCAGCCTTCTGCCTCCTGCCAAGCCTCGCCTATAGCCTCAAGCCTGAAGACTCCAGCCTCAAGCCTCTAGCCTCTTGCCAAGCCAAGCTAAGACTCTAGACTCTAGCCTCTAGCCTATTGCCAAGCCAAGCCAAGTCTATAGCCTCTAACCTCAAGCCTGAAGACTCCAGCCTCCTGCCTCCTGCCAAGTCTCACCTCTAGCCTCAAGCTTGAGGATTCCAGCCTTGTCCTGCCTGCCTGCCAAGCCTCGTCCTTGCCTAGTTCTGGAGTCTGAGACAGAGGCAAGACCCAGGTATTGGGTCCTTGTCCAGTCTCTGGCTTGGAGTCCAAGCCCGGGCTCCTAACTCTCTTATCCAGTCTTGTTCCTGGCTTTTCTGTCCATGTCCTTGCCATCGCCCTGTATCCTAGTGTCTGTGTCTTGCACTTGGGTCCGTCCTAGCCACCCTCCTCATGACAAGTTCTTCACCAGCCAAGCAGGATTGCCACTACCGTATGTGTGCCATATTTGTACCATATTAGTTCTGGTATTTTTGTACTGCATACGCAATTCTATCATTACACAAGGGTGTGAATCGGAATTTTATCTGCAATTATAACGGCAAGAACTGGTTGTAAATTCGTTCGTTTTGTTTCGCGACCCTTCACTGGCACTTAAACATCGAAAACCGATAAAGGAATTAAAACCCGAAAAAGTCTTTGTTGTCCGGAGTGTGTACTCTTGCATGAACTGCTTGCTTCAGGTCCTTCCACAATATTTCTGTAGGATTAAGGTCAGGACTTTGACTTGCCATTCCAAAACACGATTGTTTTTCTTTTTAACCCATTCCGTTGTTGATTTGCTCTTGTCTTTCAGATCATTATCTTGTTACATCATCCAACTTCTATTAAACTTCAGGTGATGGACTGCTGCCCTGATATTCTCCTGTAAAATGTCTTGATACAACTTTCAATTCATTGTTCCCTCAATGACTGCAAGCTGCCCAGGCCCTGAGGCAGCAAAGCACCAAACCATCCTTCCAACATGCCTCACAGATGGGTTGGGCTTTTTGTGCCTTTTTCCCTCTAAACATAACAAGTGCATTTCTGCCAAAAAGTTCAACTTTTATCTCATCTATCCACAGAACAATGTCCCAGAGGTGTTGTAGAACATCCAGGTGGTCTTTTGGAAGCTTGTGACATGCAGTCACTTTTTTTTGGAGAACAGTGGTTTCCTCTGTGGTGTTCTTCCATGAACACTATTCTTGTTCAGTGTTTTTCTTATAGTGGACACATGAACAGAGACTTTAGCAAGTTGTAGAGATTTCAGCGGGTCTTTTGTTGCCCTTGGGTTCTTATTTACCTCCTTCAGCATTGCACATTGTGCTCTTGATGTGATCTTTACACGATGCCCACTCCTGTGGAAAGTAGCAACAGTACTGAGTTTCCTCTATTATCTCTACAATTCTTCTTCTAAGGTCCTCTGAAAGTTGTTCTAAAAAAGGCATGGTGCACTTAAACAGATCTTTCTTGAGAAGAGCAGGCTCTGTCAGTAACCTGACTTGGTGTGTCTTTTTTATTGGGGAGGTTACCTCTACAACCAATACCTCCAATCTCATCTCATTGATTGGAACACCTGACGCCAAGTAGCTTTTGTAGAGTGGATTACCCCAGAGGTTCACATACCAACAAATACATGTAATATTGGATCATTTTTCTCAATAAATAAATTAACAAGTATAATTTTGTTTGTGTTGTTTATTTAGTTGGGGTCTTTTTATCTAGTTTTAGGACTTACATGAAGATCTGATCATATTTTCCTTCATATTTATGTAGAAATAAAGAAAATTCTTCAGGGTTCACAACCCTTCTAGCACCATTGTATGTTGTTTTCAAAAACTGTTGTAGTTGGACCACTGCCTTCGTCACTTTCATGAATCCTCTGAGCAGCATTGTCCTTCCTTGGTCCAATATGTTTTCTAACCAGAGGCACAGAAGTTGGTACCAACACACATTTGCCCTCTGTTGGGCAGCAGTTCATGATGTATGATATGGATACAACTGTGGCATCAATGTACCTTTCTTAATTTGCTTTCAGTTGCCTTCATTGCAAGGATGCAGCATTTAAATGGAGGATAGATCTCTAATCAAGTTGTAGTCATCTCAGCCAATCACAGCCTTCCTGTTTTTAACACATACAAGCCCAATGTGGCTTGTTGGTTGTTGTATTTCATTGTTATGAATGTCATTCGCACAGGAGTTATCTTTTCTCAAGTATAAGTTCTTAGTTCGATATGTGCAGTCTTCAGTTCTGTATCTTCAAAATGCCGCTCAAACTCATTATGTGGAATGACTGAAACAGCCGAACCAGTGCTTTTTAATTGAATTGCTGTTCACTTCTGATGTCGTTCTCTTCATTATCAGATTTTTCATCAACACCATGCAGATTAGTTCTCTTTCTGAAACTGCCACTTGACTTTTTATCTTTTACTCTTTCCTGTGCAGTCCATTTATTTTTGCCATTTAGCCTTTCAAGCCTTTCTCGCCATTCAATCATGATATGGCTGATCCTTTATCTCAATGTCGCTTTCCTGAGCTATCTGCATACCCCTTGATGCTTTTTGAGTCTGGAAATCTACCACTCCAGCCTTTTATGGGAGAGAATTCTATAGGGTCACCACTCTCCAATTGAATATTTTGAACTCTTTGTTTTGTGAGGTTGGAGTTTATTCCCTTAAGGGCCTTATCTAACTTCAATTTCCTACACCCTACATATTCTCTCTTTTTCTTTCTCTCTAAGTTTATAACATCTCTCATCATCCAAGCTTTCTGAAACTTGCCATCCTGTCTTTCCTCCTCACTGGAACTTGGCAGTTCTGAATCCTGATCAGATGGTCTTTAAACTATTCCCACATTAGATGTCAACTAAGCCAACAACAACTGCTAAAATCTACCTCCCGCCTAATACTGTTGTAATCTGTCATTCCCCTGTTAATCAAAATTTTTGCAATATCCCCATTATGCAGTTCCAATACTACGACATCCTATGTAATCAACCTAGTTTTAACATGATTTTATCTGAGATAAAGTGTAAATGGTTGCAGTCAGATGTTTGAAGACACATATTCAAAATTAGCAACAAATGTTCTCATTCTCTGATCTTGAGCTGAAAACTGGCAGTGCTGGAAGCACTCACCTCATCAGGCAGCATCAGGAAGCATCTGGGGAAAGAAACCCAGAGTTCCAGGTCAAAGATTCTTCAAACGTCTGTATTGATTTGTGGACTGCCAGAGCAGTACAAAGCCCCACAGTTTCAATGTGTGCTGAATTAATTGATCTCAGCTGGGACATCTATCGAATTAGCACCCTTTCCCTCAGTGCTCAGACTGACAGAAGTGGAACAATTAGCTATGTTCCTGCCCCTGTGGAAGAGAATTAAATCCACAGTCCTTATCCATGCTCCCTGAAAGTAACAGCTTTATTCTGGGTACCCTTTTTGTCTAATGTCCTTCAAAACATGACAAGGTTGACTGCACAGAGTGATAATTCACTGAAGTTAAAGTCTTTCTGTAATCTGTATCAGATAATGTCATTCACCTTCCTTGTTCTTGTGACAGGGAAGAGAAGCTGAGCTTATGGCAGTTTGTCACCTTTATTATGTAAGAAATAGCTTACACGAGAAAAACAGACCCTCTGGCCTATTTACTCTAAACAAACCATCAAACACCGATTTATACCAATCCCATTTTATTCTCTCCACATTCCCACTGATCCTACCTATATACTGGGAGCAACTTTCAATGCCCATTTAACCTACCAACTCACACATCCTTGGGAGATGAGAGAAAACGAGAGCACTTATTGGAAACCCCGGGGTCACAGGAAGAACATGTAGGCTTTGTACAGACAGTACCAGAGGTCAGGTCACTGAAGCTATGAAGCAGCAGAACGACCTGCTGCCCAACAGTCCCATCCATGTTAGATAAGATGCTAACAATTGTCACCACGTTGTAGGTGAGAGGAAAGCAGAAAATAATGAAGCAAGGAGAAGGAAGGGACATCAGCAAAATCAAATGGTTGCAGATGAATTTTTCACATTCAGCATTGACTGCAGGTAAAATGAAGATAATGGTTAAAATGGACCCCAATGCCTCTTGATTAAGATAGATGTCCAGCCTTAATTTTAATTTTGCTGCTGGGTAATTTTGTTTCATTTACTACTTCAGAGTCTCTCACCTTCACCATAGACCTCTACTTCAATGCAATGAAAGGCTCACAGACATATTTAAATTCTCTGCATATAAATCAAGGATTTTACAGCAATCTCAGCAAATACACAACACTCTTTTATCATTGTGCATAACCTGGGTTTGTCTTTAGAACTTCTGTGCAGTGTTGAACTATTGTCTGATCTGCTACCATAATATTCAATATTTGAAAACTAATGAAAAACATGCCAGTTTTGAGGAGTGCCAAGATTCTTTTCAGAAGTTAACAAAGGCCATATTACTGAGGCACAGCAATCATTTCACATTTACTGCTTTTCTTTCAGCTCTTCTTTGGCAACAGATGCAATTTATTATATTTCCGCATTATGACTAGCTGAAAGCTTGGATCTCACCCGATAGATGGAGAGAGCTGGAAATCTGAAAGGATTCCATCAGTGTGGAAGCTCTGGCAGACATTATTCATGGAGATAAAAATAAGTCTCTGTTCTTCACACATACTATTAATACCACCTGACTATGATTCATTTATTTAAGGCTGGAATTCATGCTTTATGTCAAAATGAACAGTTCTGCTGAAAACATTAAACAGGCTGATGCTTGACTATTAATGGATCAATATTCAGTTCTGTCCAATCAAAGGATGTTATGGGTCAGTTTTTGGAGACTTACAATTTCAACATAACCATGATACTCAGGAAGGATCAGATGACCAATCAAGCCTAAACACATGCTTCGTAATTATACATTACTTGCCAAACGCACTGCAATAATGGAATGCCCAGGAAGGAGAAACAAAAAGGGAAAATCCAGGGCCAATATGGAAATGTAATGGTCTGTAAAATGTGTCACTGATTAGGTGATTGAAATGAATTCAGCAGATCACACACAGCTTCCTCTTGCAGCAAGTGGAGAGAGTCAGAAGACATCATGTCATCATCAGTCGGAGAAGCACTCACTTTCACCACTACTCACCCCGTAACCCAGACCTGGACCAAGACCCTGTATCAATTGTAGGTGTTTTCCAATTCCATGTTCTTGCTCTTTGATAGATGGGTAGCAAGTAATTTCATGTTCTTAGGCCAGGCCCGGAGGCAAGATAAATGGACCTTTCATTTCTTATGGTCATATGCATAAGGTTTCAGTAGCTCTGTCTTGAATATACTTTCTTCTTGAGGCTCCCTCAGGACAGAGGACATCTTGTTTTCATTCCAGTTCTGAGGAGCAGAAGATTTCTTAAGAAGGATTTATTATTACCTTTGTACACTTGCTGTCACATTGACATAACAGAGTACGTTCTTGTCACCGACGAGGACATCCAAGACATACAGACATGCTGCACAGACTAGCCACATATGCATACATACACTATCTTACCCACACCCGCTTCCTAGGCTCATCCTCCCTGTTTTAGCCCCACCTCCCCTCCTCTAAGTGTATCTCCAATGCTTCAGACCCTTCTGAGCAGATCTTTCCATTCATTCCCTGTCATTTAGCTCTTCTCTCTTCCTTTCTCTCTTTATTCTCTGCTTTTCCTCTTCCTCACAGTGACTGCTGGCCACTCACTCCCACTTTTGTTCTTTTAGGGATTCGTCCCCAGTTACTGATTACTCTCTCTCCTTCCACTCCCAGCTTGGGTATCTTCAGCCACCCTCCCAGTGCTGCTGAACGTTGGAAGAAACCTCGTCTTTCAATGCTCCATGGACAGACTGTGGGTCATGCCACACATTTTCTAGAAATGGAGGCAGAGTCACCTGTGGGATGGGGACATCTCATTCAGCCACCATTTTCATTTAGTATGGGTCTTCATTGTCCCATACTGACCCTAAACTAACCAATATAGACACTCCTATGGAATATAGAGTTTTTAAAGATCTGCCAAGGAAGGCACATGGATGTTGAAGATCTCATTGCATCTTGCAAAGAACAACAAACAGCATTCTGGTCGCAGTGCCATCTTTACCAACCAATGAAAAATTAGTTGTCATTAATGGTCCTGCTGTACTTAGAACTGCTGTTTTATTAGCAATAAACAATCGACAGGAGGATCCAATAACCTAGTTCAGACCTGAAGAAAAGTTAAGTTGGAAAGTACGACTAATGTAGGGTACAGAGTGTTTTGGGGAAAGGCTGCAGTTTGTGCACCCAGGTCTAGAAGACGCCATTCATTTCTTTGTGGTCCAAGTAGAGCAGAGTGACCCATCTTCTCACAGTGCCCTGCAAAATATACTTGAACTGTATTTTTGGACTAGGCTTTGAAACATTTTATTCCTTCTGTATTCCTTCAGGTTTTTCTCCACAACCCCCCCTTCTGCTAAGTTTCAGGACACTTGTTTGGATGATTTTGAATTGTAATTCTCACTATACAGATGCAAGTTGAACTGAAGCCCGAAAGTTCAATTAAAGCAGAGCTCTTGCTGGCAAAACCAAAGAGGTTGTCTGTCATATATACAGTAGTTCCTTGGTCCCAACATATACTTATTAAAATCTGACTACAGATTATTTATCTTTGCACCACCTACTGTTTACTCTGAAGGAACTTCTGTTTAATCTTCACCAAGACAAGCAAATTCATTCAAATTGTATGGCACCTTAATTATAAGCAGCAATACTCCCTGTGCACTGCATGTTAATTTGAAATCAGCAGAATATATTGAAATAAATTGTGAATTTTTGTTGTTTTGAATTTACAGAAAGAATTTAGCACTCACTGCAATTACTGGAGAGGAATTTTTGTTTATTCAGGAGCTTAAGTATTAATCATTTGTGACTGCCTCAGCTGAATTTTAAATTTAACCAATGACTTTTAAGTATGTCTTAAAACCCCAGCTCTGAATTGACTGCACCAGAAGTCGAATCATCCTATTAAAATTATTAAATCTTCTCAAATGATCTATTGCAGTATTTGTAAGTCAGTTTAATTATTATTCTTTGCAAAGGAGTACTATAGACATGAATTGCCATAATTCAAATTACTTTCCATATGTTGAATCTACACTCAGTCGAGATTCAAGATTCAAGATTGTTTCTTGCCATTTCCTGTACACAAGTGTAAAGGAGAACAAAATACTTGTTTCTCTAGATCCGATACAGCATGAACAAAAATACAACAGATAAAGAACACAATAATAACTTTAAAAACACAATAAATTCAGCTGTTGCTGTTTATAATTACAGTGCAATACTACTTGGCTTGAGTCAGTAGTGAAGAAGGCGAATGCAATGTTGGCATTCATTTCTAGAGGAATAGAGTATAGGAGCAGGAATGTGATGTTGAGGCTCTATAAGGTACCGGTGAGACCTCACTTGGAGTACTGTGGGCAGTTTTGGTCTCCTTATTTAAGAAAGGATGTGCTGGCGTTGGAGAGGGTACAGAGAAGATTCACTAGAATGCTTCCGGGAATGAGAGGGTTAACATATGAGGAACATTTGTCCGCTCTTGGACTGTATTCCTTGGAGTTTAGAAGAATGAGTGGGGACCTCATAGAAACATTTTGAATGTTAAAAGGCATGGACAGAGTGGATGTGGCAAAGTTGTTTCCCATGATGGGGGAGTCTAGTACGAGAGGGCATGACGTAAGGATTGAAGGGCGCCCTTTCAGAACAGAAATGCGAAGAAATTTTTTTAGTCAGAGGGTGGTGAATCTATGGAATTTGTTGCCACGGGCAGCAGTGGAGGCCAAGTCATTGGGTGTATTTAAGGCAGAGATTGATAAGTATCTGAGTAGCCAGGGCATCAAAGGTTATGATGAGAAGGTGGGGGAGTGGGACTAAATAGGAAAATGGATCAGCTCATGATAAAATGGTGGAGCAGACTCGATGGGTGGAATGGCCTACTTCTGCTCCTTTGTCTTATGGTCTTATGGATGAATTTGATAGTTCTGATGATAGCTTATATACATAGATTGATTGTATGCCTATAAAGTGATGCTAGGCTGGACATACAGTGCCTTGAAAAGTTTTCAGCCCGCACAACTATTTTCAAATTTTACTGTCTTATTTTCTAAATTTAAAATATATTGAAGTTAGGATTTTTGTGAGCTAATCAACAAGACATTGTGCATCATGTTACATCAAAAGAAAAATTCCAAAACCTGTCAACAATTTGCTAAGAATTAAAAACCAAAATTGTGAGGCTGAAAAAGTGTACATCCCCTTTGTAATTACTATGTAAACTTTCCTTAGGTGAAATACTGTATATTACCTTGCCAACTCACCCAATTTGTTGATGTAAAAAATTAGAGGATCACCTGTTTTCAACGAATTCATAAGAATAAATACCCTTTCTTACTATAAAGTTTTTCAACAGACCTAACCCAAATGAAGAGAAAAGAGCATTCAAGACAAGTCAGGAAAATGATAACAGAGAAGCACAAATCTGGGGAAGGGTACCAGATCATTTCTGAGGTCAGTGCAGTCCATCGAGAAGTGGAAAAATATGAAACTACAGCCACACTATCTAGGTCAGTGTGCCACTCTAATAATCTTAGTTGCCAGAGAAGAATGGTGCTTGTAAGAGAAGCTACTGTGATGCCAACAGTCACTCTAAGTGAGATGCAGAAGTTATTGTGGCTGCAACTGGAGATGAAGTTCATGACTTCGCAATCTCTAAGGCCTT